>NW_028085930.1:1715129-2315129 GCF_014824575.4 Sturnira hondurensis | reverse complement strand
AAAGCAAAATAAGGTCTTAAGGAAAAATCTGAGCTCACCGTGAAAAGTTAAAAAGCTCTTTTTAAACAAATTTCCCACATGGGAGGTCACTCTGTAAAGTATATAATTGTCTAATCACTATGCTGCACATCTGACACTAAAGTAAAATAATATTAACTGTAAACTGTAACTGAAAAATAAAATAAACAATTCAAAAACTTGTCTATCTTTGTCCTTAAGAATTAAGGGCTGCCACTTTGAGTTTCAAGCCACTGAGGTCAAGAACTTTGTTAGTTCACTGCTATAACCTTAGTTTCTAGAACCGGTACTAGCACATTGTACGGATCCAATTTAAACTTCAGGATCATTCAATGAACTAGTCCCAGAGACCTATCAAGTAGTTGATCAACCTGTCAACTACTTCCTTCACATTTTGCCCTCTGTTTGCGACCCCTTCCGAAAGATAAGGGGTCTTTCTCCTTCCAGGTGAATGGAGAGAAGAAAAGTGACATTTAGTAAAAGCGGGTTCCGAGAGACGCGCAGCTTGAACAAAGATGGGAACTAAGGGAGACAGCTAGCCGGTGGCAGAGGGGAGTCGAGGACACCCCGGGTTCTTCCCCACTGCTAGCCAGTCGCACCTCGCAGCGCAGGGCCCGAGGGCCGTGCCGCGCACCTCACCTGTAAAAGGTCTGCATGTGGCGGTACTTGGGGGGCACCGCCATGCAGCGCAGGTCTGCCTCGTTGCGCACCGCCTGGAAGTCGCCGCAGCACAGCAGAAGATCTATCGGCCCGGGACCCCGCTTTTCCGCCAGTGCCAGAGTCTCATAGATCTTGTCCAGCTCGCCGTGGCAGCAGCCGGCCACAGCCACCCGCATCCTGCCGGCCCGAGGCGGGGAGAACTGCCCGCAACCCCCTGGAGCGGAGCAAGCCCAGGTCGGAGAGCAAAGATCAGACTGATACCTTCGGCTCCCGCCAACCTCAGCAGAGCTGCCACCTCGTAGAGATTCCTGCACTATAATTGACTTCCGGCTTCAAATCTCGCGAGAGGACGATGGGAAGGCGGGATTAGGATTAACCCCCTCGGTTCCGAGGAGTTTTCTACTGGATTCCGCTGTGCGTGTCTTCGCGAGTCTTTCAGTTTTAGCAATCCGACAGATAACAAAAATTACGACAATAGTAAAAATAAGAATAAATAAGAATAAGAATAAAATAAGAATAAAATTGAAGTCCCAGAAATAAGAGTTTAGTCTGATAAAGTTAAACTAAGCTAAATAAGTGAGCAGGTGCGATTGGCTAATTCCTTAGAATGAAGCTCTCAGGGCAAAGATAAATACCTGAAAATAAATTAGAAATTAAACAAACAAACCAAAAAATTAAAGAGCAAAAAAATATATAATTTTAAAGTAAAACGTAAAAACTCACTGAGGATTTTAAAATTATCCCTCCAAAAATTTTCTAAATTTACAAGTGTTTTTTGTTTGTTTTCTTTTATTTCGCTCAGCTGCCAGGGAGTGTGCATTTTCCTAGCAAATCGTTGTTTGCATAACTAAACAGCAAGCTCAGTTAAAGGAGATGAGAGTCTCGAAAACGTCCAGGAGGAGAAAGGACAGAACTGTCAATTGTCGAATGAGTGGCCAAGACATAAACAAATAAAACACCTCCGGCAAATCTAATCAAGATAATACAGTTGGTAGCTAATCAATCTCTGCAGGTATTTTTCCCCCGGGCGTAGACAACGTACGTCACAAGACAGGCCTGTGACCGGGAGACCCTGGGGCGCCCCTGTCTCCGGAGGCGGTTCCCGCAGCGCCGCCCTCTGGGTGGCGGGGAGCCGGCAGCCCGCTTGGCGCAGACAGGAGCGTCTCCGGACGGCCTTCGAGTCGGACCGACTTCGGCACCGAGTCGCCGGCCGGGATCTCTCGTCGACGCCGCTCACTGATCGTCAGTTTGCTCAAGATGCTGGCCAACTTGCAGTAAACACAGAGGGGGCAGCATAGGAGCAAAAGCGCGGCGCTCAGTAACCTGCCACGAAAGACAATCATAACCCTAATGTCGACCTTCTCAATCATGGTTCCAAAGTCAAGCATTTTTGAAAAAACAAATAAAGAAATAAACAATATTCTAGAAACAGACACCAAAATTAATTCAAAATGAGGTAGATATATGCAGAACAATGGCAATAAAACAATACTGGAAAAGTTGTCAAGACATAAATCCATTAAAAGACAATGTACCCAGGCTGATTTGTGGGCAATTTCTTTCAAACTTATAAAGAAGATGTAACTTTCATAATATTTAAATGGATCAAGAGGGTTAAAAAAAGAGATGGAAATCTAATGTTTTCAATTATTTTTAACATTTCATTTTCACTTTGTATATTTCTAAATATTTAAGAATCTATGCTTTTTATGATATTGCTAAATTTAGCTTTTTCCATTTAATTTATAAATTCTGACAGATTCCCTTGTGCTTCCTCCCAAGGCCCTTTCCCCAAAAGGAAAGCACTCTTCTAACCTCTGTCTCCATAGATCAGTTTTGCTTGTTTCTAAACTTCATATAAATGTCAATACAGCCAGGCACTTCTTAACAAGGAGGGATACATTCTGAGAAATGTGTTATTAAATGATTTCCTCTGCGTGAACTTCACAGGTGTTTCACAAACCTACATGGCATAGCCCAGTGATTTTCAACGTTTTTCATCTCCTGGCACATAAAAACTAACTATTAAAAATCTGCGGCACATTGAAAAACATTTTTTTTGCCAATCTGACAAAAAATAGGTATAATTTTGATTCGTTCACACAGGACAGCTCTTGTTGTGTTGGCTGTTGTCATTTTTTTAATTTGACAATCTAAGGGAAAAGAGGTCAGTGCCCCTGACACAACAGTCAGGTGTTGCGTGTTTTAAAATTCTTGCAGCACACCAGTGTGCCCCAGCACACCAGCTAAATATCGCTGGTATAGCCTACTATACACACACTCGGCTATGTGATATAGCCTATTGCTCACAGGCTACAAACCTGTACAGCCTGTTACTATACAAAACAACATGATACGAAATCAAACACAAAATAAAGTGATTGCCATCAAGAAATTTGGTAAAAACCTATGAGGCTTCTCCCAATGTAACAGTGCATACAGTTTTTTTTTAAACATAAACCATGCATATGACTTTAGAGCAAACTTTTTTAATAAGTAGAAGGAATACACTCTAAAACAATGATAAAAATACAGTTTGGTAAATATACAAATCAGTCATGTAGCCATTTACTGCCATTATCAAGTATTATGCACTGTGCACAATTTTCTGTGCTATACTTTTACAGCACATATACTTTTATATATGGCAGTGCAGCAGGTTTGTTTATAAAACCAGCATCACCACAGACATGGGTAATGTGCTTTGCAGTGAAATTATAACAGCTATGGTGCCACTAGGTGATAGGAACTTTTCAGCTCCGTTATAATCTTTGGGGACCACTGTCATATAGGTGGTTCCTCACTGACCAAAATATCAGTATGCAGCCACAACTGTGTACATTAAGTACTCTGTAGTGTCTGCCTTTCTTCACTTAATGTCTGTGACATTCAAACATGAATCTATACTGTAGATATAGGCATAGTATGCTGTTTCTGATTGCTGTGTAGTATTCCATCGTGTGAAAATACCACAATTTATTTATATATCTTCCTGTTTAAGGACATTTTAATTATTTCTAATTTGGGACTATTATGAATAAAGACACTGCACATTCTTATAAAAAATTTTTGGTGGATATGGGACTTACTTCCCTTGGGTTATTATGCCCAGGAATGGAATCTGGGTAATAGAGTAGGTGCATGTTTAGCTTTAATAGTTAATGTCAGTTTCCAAAGTGGTTGTACTTGTTTACACTTTCCTATCTAATATAAGGGCATTCCAATTATTTTATATGTTCAACAGCACTTAGTATTATCTGTTCCATTTTACCGATTTTGTTAGATGTGCAATGGTATCTCCTTTAAGTTTCATGTGTGTTTTACAACAAAATTTTAATATACAAATTGATTTGAATTTTTCTTTTGTGATGGATAAAAAACAATAACTTAATGCCATAACATGCAAAACTTTGTAGTCAAAGAAGGAAATAGAAGGTTATAAATAGAAGCAAATAAGTGCATTGTGGCTCAGCCGCCTACTTCTCCCGAACTACACCCTATGAGGAAATCAACAGACCTGAAAATTCTCACCGAGTTTCTCAAATCCAGAGAGCATTAAACTAAATAGAAAGCCTCACCCCTTCCTATTCTGAATGAGAAGAAATGGATTGGTTGTTGGAGAAAAATGGAGGGAACAAACAGTGAAGATAGTTCTTTTTGATGAATGTGAAGGGCTACTCACCAAACAGGAAGGTGCTCTCAAACTGTGTATGTGGTTCCATGGTGAAAACAAACGGGTCTTAGATCTGATGGGAAAGAAATTCCTTGAGTTTATCAGAACAAACACAATATGTAAATACAGGCACCCAACAATAAGCAAGATGAAAAAGGAATCACAGTTCAACTACGGAAACATGTTGAAAAAAGCATAAACTGGCATAAGGCTGAGCAGAACTGTTATTTAAAACTTCTTAGGCACAACCAGACCTTAGTTTATAAATGCTATTCTCCTCTAAAAGAAATCAAGTGTGCTTATTGAAGTGGTTAATTCCAGGGCAGAAAAAGTATAAAATGAGCCTATGGCATCTTGTGCCAGAAAGCAAGGACGTGTTCAAAGAATCTGGGATGTCAAAGCATAACGATGGAAGGTTTTCTACTCACCAAACCTGAAACAATTTCAACATCAAAATGCATATTAATAGTAACAGACTGCAGCCTAATGAGTAAATTAGGAGTCTATTATCTCATACTGATATAAAAAATAAATAATGGGGAAAAAAGAATTCTTATTAATTATGAATGCTGTGTGTATGGGATAAAAAATAATAATACTTTTGTTCCCACCTTGTAAGTTCTCCTAGCTGGGCTAATAATCAAATTAATAGATACAGATCAACAAAAGAAAATAAGGTCTGAATAGGTGCATGTATGGTAAATTCACGTAAGCATGAAAATTTCAAAGACAGTGAGGTAAAATTGGGTTTATGTGTCATTTTGGCCAAAGGAGAAAGGGAGAGCAGGGGCCTGCTATTTGAAAGGAAATGAGCAATTTACACAGAACATACATGGCAGGTAAATTCCTGTTTCAATGCGACAAAGGGTGATCTAGCTACAGGCCCCTGCCTGGATCCTTCCCATCTATCATACTCAGATTAGGCTAAGGGGAACACCCTAAATTTTCCTTTCTGAGGCAGGCTTTTCCACCTGAATCTCTTAGGCAAGTAAGTGGCGGGGCCAAAATTTCTTCCCAAGTCTTTTGTTTCTTAATAGCCAGATAAAAATCAATATCCCCAAAAGCATCTTTGGGTGGCAAAATGTTGGTCCCCTTCAGCTGATTGATAAACATAGAAAGAACGTTGGAGTTAGAAAGCACTGTTTAAACATCACACTAATCATTATCTTCATCATAATTGTTTCAAGCACGAATCTTTAATGAATGCCAGCATACTGGGTAAAACTTTGAAGAGTAGTAGGATACTTACCCACTCTCAACGTATCTATTATTGGAAACTACTTACATAGTCACAACACGTCTTTCCAAAAGCTACTTAACGTAACAAAGATAAAGAGGGATTTTACACTAGAGCTGTCAGGCCATACCACCTTAACAGAGTTCAAAGGTTATCTCACCAGAAATGGACAAACCACATCATATGCATTCTGATATCACATGTATTACATCTATTGTATTTCTACCAAAAATATATAATCTAGTCTCAAAAAGTAACAAGCAAACTAAAATTGAGATTTTTAAAAAATAATTTGCCTTTTTTAACCAAAAAATCATGAAATATAAGAAGAGATTGAGAAATATTAAAAATTAAAGGAGACTGAAGATTAATGATAAGTGAATGCAATGTGGTGCTATAAAAGACATTATTAGGTCAACTGGCAAAGTCTGAATAAGCTCTGTAAATTAGTATTGTATCAGTATTTTCTTTTTTAAACTTTCTCTTTTTAAAATATTTTGTTTATTTATTTTTAGAGAGAGGGAGAGAGAAAGGGAAAAAAACATCAATGTGTGGTTGCTTCTCATGTGCCTCCTACTTGGGACCTGGTCTGCAACCTAGGCATGTGCCCTGACTGGGAATTGAACAGGTGACCCTTTGATTCACAGATTGGTGCTCAATCCACTGAGCTACACCAGCCAGGGCCAGTATTAATTTTCTTTTTTCTTTTTTTTTTTTTTTATTTTATTTTATTTATTTTTTAATATATTTTATTGATTATACCATTACAGTTGTTCTATTCCCCCCTTCAATCCCTTCCACCCGCACCCTCCCTCCCCCACCATTCTGCCCCCCTTAGTTTATAACCACGTGTCTCAAGTTCTTTGGATTCTATATTTCCCCCACTATTCTCACCCTCCCCACTACCTATTTTCTACCTACCATCTATGCTATTTTCTGTGCCTTCTCCCCCCTTCTCCCCCTCCCACTCCCCTGTTTCTAACCCTCCATGTGTTCTTCATTTCTATGGTTCCACTCCTGATCTAGCTGTCCTCTTGGTTTGCTTTTGTTTTAGGTGTGGTTGTTAATAGCTGTGAGTTTGCTGTCCTTTCACTGTTCATATTTTTCATCTTCTTTTTCTTAAATAAGTCCCTTTAGCATTTCATATAATAAGGGCTTGGTAATAATGAACTCCTTGAACTTGACCTTATCTGAGAAGCACTTTATCTGTCCTTCCATTCTAAATGAAAGTTTTGCTGGATAAAGCATTCTTGGCTGTAGGTCTTTGGATTTCATGACTTGGAATACTTCTTTCCAGCCCCTTCTTGCCTGGAAGGTCTCTTTTGAGAAATCCGCTGACAGTCTGATGGGTACTCCTTTGTAGGTGACTGTCCCCTTATCCCTTGATGCTTCTAGGATTCTCTCCTTCATTTTGGTCTTGGCTAATGTAATTATGATGTGCCTTGGTGTGTTCCTTCTTGGGTCCAACTTCTTTGGCACTCTCTGAGCTTCCTGGATTTCCTGGAAGTCTATTTCCTTTGCCAGACTGGGGAAGTTCTCCTTTATTATTTGTTCAAATATGTTTTCCACTCGTGGTTGTTTCTTTCCCCCTTCTGGTACCCCTATAATTCGGATGTTGGAACGTTTCAAGATGTCCTGGAGGTTCCTAAGCCTCTCCTCATTTTTTTGAATTCTCATTTCTTCATTCCTTTCTGGTGGGATGTTTTGTTCTTCCTTCTGGCCCACCCCCTTGATTTGCGTCCCAGTTTCCTTTCCATCACTATTGGTTTCCTGTGCATCTCCCTTCTTTTCATTTAGTTTAGCCATATATTCCACTAATTTGTGACTTTGTTTCACTAATTTGTGACTTTGTTCCTCTAATTTGTGACTATAATCTACCAGTTCTGTGAGCATCCTGATAAATAGTGTCCTGAATTGTGCTTCTGAGAGGCTGGCAATTTCTTGGTCGCTGAGAGTTATTGGCTCTTGGACTTTGAGTTCTTGTGCCATCTTTCGGGTTGTTCTTGCCTGTTCCATAGCAGGATCAGAGCCCTAAAATGTTCACTAGAACGGGGCAACTAAATCGCTGGTTTGTGTCGTTGTATGTGGGGGCGGAGTCAAAGAGCAACAATGGCTCTCACCGGTATTGCAGGGAAACTAAGTCGCTGGGTTGTGACGCTGTATGTGGGGGCAGGGTCAAAGAGGGACTCTGGCGTCCCGTCTGCCGCCTGCCGCCCCGGCCCTCACCGGTGCCGAAGGGCAACTAAGTCGCTGGGTTGTGTCGTTGTCTGTGGGGGCAGGGTCAAAGAGCGACAATGGCTCTCACTGGTATTGCAGGGCAACTAAGTCGCTGGGTTGTGACGCTGTATGTGGGGGCGGGGTCAAAGAGGGACTATGGCGTCCTGCCCGCCGCCTGCTGCCACGGCCCTCACCGGTGCCGCAGCCGCCGCCGTCACCTGGCCCACGCGTCTCGTCCCACTGCTCGCGAGTGTGCCACCGCCATCAGCCCTCGCCCCCTGGGGCCCGCGTGGTCCGTCTCACTGTGCGCGAATATGCACCCGCGGTCTGCCCCGCTCCCCAGCCGGTTCTCGTCCACCTGCGCGCCTGGGTCAGGGTCCCTGTCCTGCCCGACCCCTGCTCGCTGTTGGCTCCGCCCCTCTTACCGTCCCGTTGAAGGGTTAGATGTAGTCGGACTTCCGTATAATTCAATTTTCTGTCCTTTGGTTGTGTCTTTGTTTCTCCAAACCTTTGTTTTATTCAAACTTGGTTGTGGGAGAAGGCACAGTGTTTCCACCTATGCCTCCATCTTGGCGGAAGTCCTTAATTTTCTGATTTTGATGATTTTAGTCTGGTTATATAAGAGATTTTCTGGTTTTCTTTCTAAGTAAATACACTGAAATTCTAAATATATATCATAAACATATGGTATATACTTATATATCAAGAACTACAAGATAGTTCTTGGCCCACCTATGTATTTCCAGTTCTAGAAATTAAAAGGAACTACATTCCATTTCCTAGACACCCTGTGCTAGCTGAGGTCTGAATTAGGGTTTGCAAATGAGAAACATGTTTGTTAACCATTGAACAAACAAACCCACATTAACTTCCAAGGCTAAAAGTTGCTTTAAAAGAAATGTTTTACTAAGAAACATTGCTAACAAACAGAAAAAGATTGGGCTTGGGGTGTAAGGCCTAAGCTACCCACAGCATGGCTAGGCAGGAAAGTATGTCCTTTGTCCCAGAATTTTCCAAGTGTTTTTAATACATCAAATAGGGGGCAGAAAGATATTAGCCTTTCTGAAAGGATTTAGATTAGCTATAGGCAAAGGAAATGGAAGAAGGTGAAGTGGGGCTAGTTCTGGGATAGGTGCATCAGCATCCTCAAAAAAATGTCCACTCCTCCTGGCTGGTGTAGCTCAGTGGATTGAACATGGGCCTGTGAAGCAAAGGGTTGCCGGTTCAATTTCCAGTCAGGGTCCATGCCTGGGTTGTGGGCCAGGTCCCCAGTATGGGACACGTGAGAGGCAACCACATATTGATGTTTCTCTCCTACTCTTTCTCCTTCCCTTCCCCCCTCTCTAAAAATAAATAAATATATTTTTTAAAATGTACACTCCTGTGGATTAGTTTTGGGAAACAGATTGGAAAATTCATATGTAAATAAGAAGTGGAGGCTCGTGGGATTACAGGAATTGTCATAGCTTATCCATAACTACTAACAGCCTAACATTTCTGTCTGTCTCCCATTCTCCGGCAGCTTTTTTTTTTTTTTAAGTTTACAACATCTCAGTTTTTTCTTCTTGTCAGAGATTAGAAGATAGAAGAAAGGTTTCTTTCTCTTCTGGTTTTGTCAGTGATGGTGGCAGCTTAGCACCCCAGCCTCCTTCAGTGGTGGTGAACTTCCTGATGTTCCTGACCCCAAATAAAATTCTCCCTCCCTATTGGCATCTTTAGTCTCTCCAGCTATTTTGTAATCTTTGTGCTTAAAATACCTAGAGTATGTTTTGTTTTCTCATACATTGTATTAGGCAAGATGTTGTTCAAGGAAGAAGCAATAAGCCGGTGTTTCCAACCATTTAAAAAATAAAACAAAAGGCCAGGAGGAAAATATCCACAGGCCTTCTTGGGGAAAAAAAATGACTTGACAATAAAATCCAGCCAAACAAGAGTTGAAAAAAAATAAAGGACTCAGGACTTCCGCCAAGATGGAGGCATAGGTGGAAACACTGTGCCTTCTCCCACAACCAAGTTTGGATACAACAAAAGTTTTGGAGAACTAACACACACCCAGAGGCCAGAAAAACGAACTATACGGAAGTCCAACAGCTACAAACCGTTCAACGGGGACGGCACGAACAACCCAAAGGATGGCTCAAGAAGTCCCAGAGCCAATAACTCTAAGTGACCAACAGATTGCCAGGCTCTCAGAAGCCCAATTTAAAACACTATTTATCAGGATGCTCCCAGAATTGGTAGAGTACAGTCACAAATTGGAGGAACATATGAAGGCTAAACTAATTGAAATGAAGGGAGATGTCCAGGAAACCAATAGCGATGGAAAGGAAAATGGGACCCAAATCAATGGAATGGACCAGAAGGAAGAACAAAACATCCCACCAGAAAGGAATGAAGAAATGAGAATTCAACAAAATGAGGAGAGGCTTAGGAACCTCCAGGACATCTTTAAACGTTCCAACATCCGGATTATAGGGGTACCAGAAGGGGGAAAGAAACAGCCACGAGTGGAAAATGTATTTGAACAAATAATAAAGGAGAACTTCCCCAGTCTGGCAAAGGAAATAGACTTCCAGGAAATCCAGGAAGCTCAGAGAGTCCCAAAGAAGTTGGACCCAAGAAGGAACACACCAAGGCACATCATAATTACATTAGCCAAGACTAAAATGAAGGAGAGAATCCTAGAAGCAGCAAGGGATAAGGGGACAGTCACCTACAAAGGAGTTCCCATCAGACTGTCAGCGGATTTCTCAAAAGAGACCTTACAGGCAAGAAGGGGCTGGAAAGAAGTATTCCAAGTCATGAAATCCAAAGACCTACAGCCAAGATTGCTTTATCCAGCAAAACTTTCATTTAGAATGGAAGGACAGATAAAGTGCTTCTCAGACAAGGTCAAGTTCAAGGAGTTCATCGTCAACAAGCCCTTATTATATGAAATGCTAAAGGGACTTATACAAGAAAGAGATGATGAAAAATATCAACAGTGAAAGGACAGCAAACACAGGTATTAACAACCACACCTAAAACAAAAGCAAACCGAGAGGACAGCTAGATCAGGAGTGGAACCATAGAAATGAAGAACACATGGAGGGTTAGAAACAGGGGGGTGGGAGGAGGAGAAGGGGGGAGAAGGCACAGAAAATAGCATAGATGGTAGGTAGAAAATAGATGGGGGGAGGGCGAGAATAGTGGGGGAAATATAGAATCTAAAGAAGTTGAGACACGTGGTTATAAACTAAGGGGGGAGAAGGGTGGGGGAGGGAGTGTGGGGGTGGAGGGGAATGAAGGGGGGAATAGAACAACTGTAATGGTATAATCAATAAAATATATTTTTTAAAAAAGCAAAACTAAAAAAAAATAAAAAAAATAAAGGACTCAGAAAGGAAGAGTTATGTTTAAAAGATGGATGATTGAAAACAGCAGAGAGAGGAGGTTGGAAATGCCATGGTGAGGGTAGTAGGATACTTATGAATAACTGTAGGATGGTTCTGGAAGACCATGCTGGTATGGTGACATATTGGGAAGAAACCTTCATGAGTAAATGAATGAGCCATGGAGATTTCCGAGCAATGAGTCTTCAATCAGTCTGTAAAAGGTTACAAACATCAGGAAAAACATCTATCCTCGCTATCTTCGTCTTATGATTGAACCAGGTGATTATGACACCTACCACCATCAGATGGCAGCACACTCAGAAAAACTAAGGATGGCACGTCTGAAGTGATCCAACTAAATATAAGCAAAACTCAGGATGAAAGAACTTTCTGTATGGTGTCTCTAGCCTCTGAATCTTAAACTCATCAAACATTTCATTAGACTTTCTAATTTCATCAGAAAACACACACACACACAATATCTCTCCTTTATAGGTTTTATGACTTTTAGATTCCAATACTAAAATGAGAATGGTGAAAAGATCAGATTTACAATTGCTTAAACTATCTTTGTTTCTCCATTATAAAACACATCTGCCCACAGATTGTGCTTTTTTTACATCAGGTAAGGAAGTCCTCTCTATTCTGTGCACAGAACAATTCAGGAGGATAGAGAGTTAACAGCCCCAGAGAAAACCTGTCAACAAGTTGTACAGGATGAAAGGGGTAAATAAATGTTCCAACCTCAAGATGTATGTGGGCATGCTGCATGTTTCTCAAAGGTCCTCAAGAAATAAGCAGTGCCTTCAATAATGGATGTTTATATTGCCTTTCTTTTTCTTCTTTCTTTTCTCACTCTCCCTGATCCATCAATTCTGTTCCTTGGAAACTCTTCTCAAACTATCAATATCCAAATCATTGTCCCAGGATCTGCCTTTTGGGGTCCCTAAACTACGGCAAAAATTCATTCAACAAACACTTAGTAAGTGACTATTCCATGATAGGCAGTGAGATAGAAGACCTAGAAGATAAAATTCCTAGTCCCTGCCATGAAATGTATAGAGGGGAGACAAACAAGTAAAGAATTATCAAAAACACAATGTATTGTTAGAGATGCTGTGTTATTGGCAAGAATAGAGAGATGGAGGAAGACATGAGAGAGGAGTCACCTAACCTAAACTTGGGGTGGGGGCCGAGGATTCTTGCAGGATGTATGGCTTGCGGTAATAGATGAAGTGTGGATCAAACACACCTATAACAATTTTATATCATGCAAATATCAACTGAACATTGAATTGATATCTCTGTGTAATGGTTATGCTCTGCACTGTTGTGGTATGTAGCATGTGATGTGATTTTAAGTGATACATGGATGGCTGTTTAGACTTCTTTGTGGTTATTATGTTAAAGTGTACCAGAATAAGAATAGAGATTACAATAAACTTGATTTTACAGAGTATTATAGCTTAGGATGAAGCTAAAACTACTTCATGAATTGAAATTGGCTTTAGAAAAATATGGAGTGAATAATACCTGGATACAGATTGGCAAAGATTGTGGGGATGGTACGCAGATTACTAAAGTTTGGGGCATAGTGTTGTAGCAGAAGGAAAATCTAAAATGAAATTCCTGCTTTCATTTCATTTCATCATTTTCAGGGACACACAGACCCATAAGCAAGGATGGGTAACGCTAGAATAAATTTAGAAATCAAGTACCCGAGAAGATAGGGAAGCAGTGAGGAGCAAAGCAAAGGAGAGGCTAGAGGCTACAAGATTAGTTGGAGAGCTATTGCTGTAGTCCAGGGGAGAAGTGATAACAGTTTGAGTTAGAGAATGACTATGGAAACGGAAGAACAAGTAACATAACAGACTCATAACAACCATCCTGTAAAAACCTGACTGGTTGCTAGCATCGCGAAGGTGAAACCGGTCCGGCCAGGCTCAGGGCAGTTTTGTAGATACATACACACAGGCACACACACAGTGGAGTTAATCAATCAGAAATACTGTAATTAGAAGTATGTATGTATTTTTAATTTGGCTTCAGTTGTCAGAGCGTTTTAGCGTGAATTATTCAGCTATTTGCCGCCATTTTCCCCCATTTGACCCAAAGGCTAGAGAAATACTAATACTTACATAACGCTTTCTACGTTCCAGGCACGTTCTAAGACCTTTGAGTTCTTCATCCCCATGACCCTTATTTAACAGAAGAGAAAACTGACTTTAAAAGACGTTAAGTAGCTTGCCAGAGGTACTGCAGCTGCTACATGAAGTAGCAAAGATTAAACACCAGTGTTCTGACTCGGGAGTATGTATTCTTAACAAAATATTAGAATAAACGGGTAGGGCAGACAATGTAAAGCAGGTCACACTTCAGCGTTGGATTGTGCAATACTCTTATTCGTGGCAGAAGACTGTACTGAGATCGCGGTTCCTCCATTGGTAAAACGGAGATAATGAAGCTACAAGTTTCGTGCAAAGAAGTAGAAAAATGTGCAAATGAACTCCAAATTATATGTGTGGCTCCACACACCAGTTTTTCGGAATACGAATATGCGAACTCAAAATTGCTACGAATCAGTCTTGAAGCTAGTAGAGGCGGAGTGAGGCTCCGCCCCTGAGGCTCCGCCCACAGTGAGCGGCAGGTGGGGCCGGCAGCTCTTCTTTGCGCATGCGGAACTGCTGTCCGCTCCCACCTCTAACCAAGGCTGAGAGTAGTTGCTGTTTATTAGCCGACGATTCGTAAGGAGGCCCCAGGCGCGGTCTTCCATTGTTCTCCTTTCCGCGGGCTCTGGCGGTATTTCGGCGGTGTCTAGAGCGTGATCTGTCGTCCTCTACCCGCCTGACTTTCTGTAGAGGTGTCTATTGTTGGCCCAGAGTTTGCTGTCGAAAGTGCCGGCCCCCGCACCGGCGTCCGCCGCAGCCGGGTGGGAAGGCTCAAGATGGCGTGCCTGTTGGAGACCCCAATCCGCATGAGCGTCCTCTCGGTGAGTGACCTGCTGCAGCCGCCAGCCTGGGAGCTCGGGCCCGGCCCGCAGCATTTACCCCAAACGCGGTGTGCCTTTGGGGCATTACCGCCTAGGGTCACCCGCGGCTCAGCTTTGGGCTGGGGAATAAAAGAGGGTGGGCGAGTGTGGTAGACGGAACGCGGGCCGGGCCACAGCCGTCTACTCGCGGAGCTCCCACCGGTGCCGGTTCTCAGTACACATCCCGCAGGCCGGGTGGTTGGGCGAACGGCCAACTGGTTTGGGATTTGCCAGGCGCTTCACTGGGCTTTCCTCTCAGCAATGCCAATCCTCCGGGGCTGAGGGCTCTGTCCCGTGAGGCGCGGGGCTTGCCGGTGGCCTGGGAAGGAGCGCGTACCCTGCCCCTCGCGGCTTTGGCAAGAAGGGATTCGGGCTTCTTGTTTTCCACAGCCTCAGAGCTGCCAGGCCAGGTCTGTGTGGCTTCTATCGCGTCCCAGCACTCGGACACTGGCTGGAGCAGCTTCTTTCTTGGCAATGGAGATTACATATCAGTTACAACATCTAGTGTGTGTAGTTAGTTAAGACCCTTTTCTCTATTGGGGAGGTTGCAGCCCTGAATCTAAAGGAAATTGTGCTTGGCATTCCTTTTGCCTTTAAGGGGAGATCTTGGGAGGAAAAATCCAATTTTCCTATTATTGAAAGCAGAGAACATACTGACACGCCAGGAAGTAATACCTAGTTGTTGTTAAGCTTGAACAAAAACAAAAGCAAAACACAGCTTCATTATGTTGCTCTTGAGAGATCCAGGACCAGAGGTGAAAGTTACTTTGCGATAACTTCGAAAGATTCTGCAACAAATTAGATCCGACTAATTCTGAATGGTCGCTTTATCCATAGTCTCTCTGCTATTGCTGGAGACACGCAGGCGTACACCGGTTGACCGTCTTTTAGACTTGTTGTGGAAGGCACTCAGATATTAAGAGGGTAATTGGATTGTAGATGACTTGTCAGGTTCCTAGAGTCTGTCACTCCAACTGGTTTCTTTTCTCTTCCCTGGCTTCTCCCACAAATACACTCAGCTATCAGGAAGCACCTAGAACAGACATTTGCTTATGATTCAGGATTAGAGCGTTATGGCATATTGCAGCCTTGGTCATTTATTTGGGGGGGGGGCAGGCTGTTAACAACTTTCTCCCCTAATCCGTTTTAGTAGTCCTTTGTCTTATTTTCAAACTGCATCTGGGAAATACTGTTCATCTAAATGTTGAATCAGATTAGCCCATTACTCCACCTTTGACTGCAATATCCAGGAATGTTTTGTGGGAGAGCAGGCCAGTGACTTTTCTTACATATGTTTTTAGGAGAGTATGCATCTCCACTGTTCTCAGTTCCCTTTTATTATCTTGTTTATCTTTCATTTCACCTGAAGCTTATTTACTTTTTGTACATTGTCAACTTGTATAGTACATACGATTGAGAATTTTGATTTACTTCACTTCCTCAGTAAATATTTGATAACTTTTATTCAGAAACTTATTGAAGAGTATTCCCTACTTCTAGTGGAGATTTGCTTTAGCCCTAGTCTCATTGGGGACTTTTTTAAAAAGATTTTCACAGTCCCCAAGTCTGGTTTCTCTGTTCTTTAGTCCTACAGCTTTGGGAAGTCATATCTTTGGATAAATGACTTAAATGGTCTAAAGTCACTGATTATACTAATTTAAAGTGAAGTACATTCCTTTCAAGTTTTTGAAATACAAAGTAAGGTGGAACAGGAAATATTAATCAGCATGTATCTTGAAAATAACTGATTCCTTTAATGGACTACTTACTGTGCACCAGTTAGGTACAGTACCCTGTAATGTATACTATAGAGAATGCAAGGGTATGCCCTCAACGGAGCTCACTGTCTGAGTGACTCTATAGTTTGATAAATATAATTTAAGCAAGGGGCAAATCATGTTGTTTTAAAGGATTTTACTCAAAGCCCTTTTTACCTTCTCCTCTCTGAAAGATCTTACTGAGATCTTACTCATCATCCTTGTAACCTTAACTGTGATCATCAGCTCACAAGTGTACATTACCAACCTTGACTTTTCTCCATTTGGTCTCACGTCTTCAGTTGTGTGGATGTTATCCATGGCTTCCAATAAAGCACAGTTCATCTCCTAAAAGGACTTGGTCATGACTTCCTATTTTTATTAATGGTACTGTCTTTAACTGATTATTCACTGTAAACTCCTTGAGTTGTCATAGACTCTTTCCTCTTTTATGCCTCTATGTCTGATTAGTTCTTAAGTTCTATTGGCTCTTTATTCTTAGTATTTCTCACATCTGTCTGTTCCCATGGTCACTCTCTCATTCAGGGCCTTAACATTTTGTGCCTGCATTCATACGTTGACCTCTCAAGTATTTTTACTGCCTCTAATGTCTTACCCTCTCAGTTCAAGTTCATTCTTCACATTAATTTTCCTGTAGAACTCATTGGATGTGTCACGCCCCTGCTTCAATTTTTAGTGGGTTTTTATTGCCGAAGGGCTGACATTTCATTTTCAGCTTTGAGTATAAGATTGCTTTTATCCTTCTACATAAACCTTCTATTTCATATAAACTAGCTTGCTCAAGATGAAGTGATCTAGGGTTCTTCTAAATCCCAGTAACTTACTGTCTGTTTAATCATCTCTACATATAAATTACAGCTTTGTATAGATTTATTCATGTGATATACTTTGAGCTTTTGTCATTTACCAGGCATTGTGTTGGCTTGGGATTACAGTGGCAAGCTACAGAGACCTGTTTTTGCCCTTTTGGAGATTTTAGCCTAATGGGGTGGGTTGGGGGGAGTAGATACCAAGTTGTCACACAGTTCTTTGTTTGCGAGTGGAGGTTAGTATATGAATGAAAAATACAGGATGCTGTTATAAGCATGTGGTAGGGAAATCTGATTTAATGTGGAGGGCAATGAGAAGAGTTAGGGAGATTTCCCGAAGAGGTGACAATGAGCTGAGAGTTCAAGGATGAGTAAGAACAAACCAGAAAAGTGGAAGAGTATTCCAGGCAAATGGGAACTGCTTTTGCAGAGGCCTCTATGCTTTTTTAAAAAATATTTTATTTATTTATTTTTAGAAAGGGGGGAAGGGAAGGAGAAAGGGTGGGGGAGAAACATCAATGTGTGCTTGCCCCTCATGTGTCCCCTACTGGGGACCTGGCCTACAACCCAGGCATGTCCCCTGACTGGGAATTGAACCAGCGACCCTTTGCTTTACAGGCCCATGCTCAATCCACTGAGTTACACCAGCCAGGGCCCTTTATGCTTTTAATGGTTATTCTATCTTATCTTCTTAGTAGATTAATTTCTCTTTCTTTTTTTTTAAATGAAGTATGGAAGGGAACTTTTTAAAAAGAGTTTATTTATTTATCTTTAGAGGGGAAGGGAAGGAGAGATATATCAATGTATGGTTGTCTCTTGTGAGTCCTCTGCTGGGAACTGGCCTGCAACCCAGGCATGTGCCCTGACTGGGAATCGAACCGCAATTGTGTGGTTCGCACGCCTGCGTTCAATCTACTGAGCTACACCAGCCAGGGCTAATTTCTCTTTCTTAATCCCACGACTATTTATGGCACCAGGTTTTATATACTGGGTACTCAATAAATGTTTGAACTGTCTGTTTTAGAGAATTGAACAAAATCTCCAGCTCTTTCTAGGCTGCACCATGATCATTTATATTGCTCTTTGGATTCACTTGGCCCTTTACAACAAATTTATAAGTTCTCTCATGTTTCTCAAACTTTTGGATGATGTAATATTAATTGCATTTTTAAAAAACGTTTCATTTTGAAATAATTATAGATTCACAGGAAAGTTGCAAAGATGGTGTAGATTCCTGTGTACACTTCACTCAGTTTCCCCCATTGCTTATATTTTGTATAACTGTAGTATATTTTGAAGCCAGGAAATTGATATTGATAAAAGCATGTGTATAGCTCTGTATTGTTTTATCATGTGTGTATATTTGTGTAACCCCCACCACCATCAAGATGCACAACTAGTCTGTCATCCCAAAGATCATGCAACCTCTTCATAGTCACACCTTTCTACTCCCTCTCCCCTACTGTCTAATCCCTGGCAACCACTAATCTCTTTATGTCTATCATGTTGTCACTTTTTATGGTGGTACATAAATAGACTTATACAGTATATGACTTTTTGAGTTTGGCTTTGTCACTCAACATAATACTCTTGAGATTCACCCAAGTTGTTGTGTGTATCAGTAGTTTGTTCCTTTTTATTGCTAAGTAGTATTTCATAGCATGAATGTCCTGTGATTTGTTTGGCCATTCAGCTCTTAGACCTTTGTACTGTAAAGTTTGACAGTTTTTTTTCTTTTGTAATGTAAGTGCCTGACTTCAGTTTTCGTTGGTGAGGCATCCACATCTAAGAAGCATTCACTTCAGGGATGGCTATCTCCAAAAAACATTGCCAGCCACCAGACTCTATAAAGAGCCAGGCCATCTCCCTACTCTGAGGTGCCTTTGTTTTAGAGATTTTGGTTGATTTCAATAGTAGGCCCTTTGGGTCATTTGTTTTCATTCTTCCCAAGATTCAAATTCTGGCTTTTGTGTTTTAAATTCACCAATAAAGAGTGAGCCAGTGAAACCCTAGGCTCCCAGCCTCCTCCTCAATAAAAGCAGAACTCCAGGCCCCACGTGCACTGTGCTTCCCATTCCCTCACCCCTGGTCCTGCAAGGAATAAACCCTTGGGTAGCTTTCTGATGGTTATTGCCGAAGAGCATCTTGCAAACACGAGAAGTACCACAAAGGCCCATTCAACCCCGGCATCTCTTATTGATAGGATGAGACCAGCGCACAATAACATTTTGGTTGTTTACAGTTTTGGCCTATTACAACCTGCTGTGAATGGTCATACACAGGTTTTTGTGTGGACATAACTTTTGGTATCTCTGAGATAAATGGCCAGGAGTGCAATTGCTAAATTGTATGGTTTAGTTCTTAAACCAGCAAGTTTTTTTAGAGTAGCTATACCATTTTATATTCCCACCTTTAATGTATAAGAGATCCAGTTTCTTTGCACCCTCACCAACATTTGATATTGTCATTTTTTATTTTAGCAGTTTTAATAGATGTGTAGTAATTTTTTATCATGGTCTTAATTTACATTTCCATAATAATTAGTAGTGTAAAAAGTATTTTCATTATTTATTTGCCATCTGTAGTCTATTGAAATATGAATGAAATATTTCAGTGAAATATTTCTTCATGTCTTTTTGTCCAGTTTATAACTGGACTTTTTTTGCCTGTTGAATTTTGAAAGCTCTCTACATATTCTAGGTAAGAGTCCTTTGTCAAATGCTTTGCAAATATTTTTCTCCCAGCCTGTAGCTTATCTTTCTATCCTCTTAACCATAGGTTAAAAAATTAACTTTGATCTGAACTTCACACTTCGTGCAAAAACTAACTCAAAATGGATCATAGATTTAATTGTAAAAATAAATATAACTTTAAAGGAAAAAAAAACAGGAGAAAATCTGCAGAACCTTAGGTTTGGTGAAGAATTCTTAGACATAACACCAAAAGCATGACATATTTTTAATTTAAAAGATTGATAATTGGACTTAAAATGAAAATACATGCTTTATGTGCATTGTTAAAAGACCTTGTTAAAAGGATGATTGCATTTTGCTTTGGTCACTTTGTAATTATTTGAGAGAGGCAAGGTAATAAAATGCTTTTGAATCAGAGTGTAGCTGATAAAGACAGCTGAGGCACTTATTAATTGTAATTGTCATCTTTACAATCTTTCCCCGGTATACTGTTACACCTTTTTGACAAGCAGCTATTAGAACTGTATCGTGTATTCCATGTTTGGATATTCCTTGATTTTGTTCTGTTCCTAATGTCTATAAGTATTTTGTTGGTCTCATGTTGCATATTGATTTGCTGTCTTACATGGACAACTGACAATACTTAGGAAAAAAATTTTCTGAGAGATTTTAAGCCCAGCTATTTTATATGCACAAATTTGGCTTCTCTTGATTTTTAGTAATAAATGCAAAGTAGTATATGGTCAGCATATTTTAAAGTTTGCCATTAGTTTACAAAACACCAATAAGCACTGGGTATATCTGGAGATGGTATGAATTTCCTAATCTTTATTGGCAATGTGTGAAGAATGGGAGATGCTTAATGTCCATTGTTTCCAGACGTCTTGCTGTCTCTTTAAGGAAAGATTGCTACCTGAATTCAGAAAATGAGTGCTCAAGAGAATTAGGCGTATCTTCATCTTGGGTCCCTTCGATTGCACTTGGAGATCTAGCCTTCCTGTATCCTCATTAAGAATTTTAAAATAGTGTCATGGGCCAGGAATTTCAGCAATTTTGACTTATATCTTTTTGATGTCTGAGTTGGCAGTTGTTTTGCAGTGCCATCCGTCATGCTGGCTTCTGGGTAAAGGTAAGGAATTACTGACAAAGGAAAATTTGTTACTTTTTGGAAATTGGAGAATAGCTGCCTTCATTGAACAGTGTTACTGTGATCATTGGAACCATTTAGATAGGAATAAGAGGTGTCTCAACGTAAGAGCTGTTTTTCAGAAACAGCCTCCACTTATCTCTTTGATAAAGGAAACTGTTTTGACCTGATTCCATAAATGAGGATTCTTCCATCAGAAGAATCAGGAATTAGCTTTATCCTGTAGTATATGCACAATACTTTTATCCTCTACTATAATTATACTAGAATATACTAGTATTTGTCCTCTAGTATGAATATACTAGAATACCCTCTAGTATGTTCCTAATACAGGACCAGAGGGACTGATGAGCTTGGCATGCTTTCTGTGAAAATATAAAGTTGTGGTCTATTGGGAAGAATTTCTAGCCTCTGGGATCTGTTAATATTTGGAGATCTTTACCACCTGGAAAAGGATCATAGAAAACCTGATTCTTTTGTTTTAGGAGTGTTTTAAGAATTTATTTGTCTTTGAAAAGTTGTAAGGGGTGACTGACTGGATTCGGGGAATGAGGAAAATAAAAGTGTCATAATCAAGATCAAGGGTGATTCACAGGGTTTTTACCTTTACAGCTAGGTGGTATCTACTGAGATGTAAGAGTTAGGAAAGGAATGTGTTAGGGTAGTAAGGAGGAAAAATGAATTTTATTTTAGACATGCCGAGTTGGAAGTGTTTTCTGGACATCCATTTAGAGTTGTCCAATAAACAGTTGCATATTCTGGAGTGTTTTCAGTACAACCAAGCAATTCTTGAATTTTCTGTGGACACCAGCCAGGTGTTCTACAATTTAACTCACTTCGTTTTGTTTGTTTGTTTAAATTTATTTAATTGTTGTTCAAGTACAGTTTTCTGTCCCCTACTCCCATCCCAGCCCACCCCCCAGTGCTCCCCACCTCCCTCCCATTTCCACCCCCCTCCAGCTTTGTCCATGTGTCCTTTATACTAGTTCCCATAAATCAATTTAACTCAATTCTGACCCGATCTACCTGGAGGTCGTGTCAGACCCCCAGGTTAAAGGTTCAGTCCTACAAGACTGCTCCCGTTTCAGACACCAGTTGCAAGTACAGGTTGTTCTTCTGTACTGTTGCATCCACCACCCGGGAGAACAAATGTCGGAGACTTCAGGGTTTCAAAGATGTTACTTTATTGGCCAAGTTTAACCTGCGCAGAGTCGAACTCTCAGAGTGTCCAGAGACACAGTGCCCACAAGGGCTGCAAATGAGAGTCGCGCCCAGCTCTTACAGCTAAGTCCTTATATAGAGGCAAGCAAGCAAACGTTGCACAGAAGCAGATGTGGCAGTTAGCTATTGGCTTACAGAGCCGGCGCTCGGAAACAGGGTGGGGTCTGACTCAACTGAAAGGAAAATTTTGAAACTAAACAGATGGCAATCAACTTACAGGATGTTTGCTAGGGACGCAGGCTCCTTGGGGCTGAGACTATTTTTCTTGTTCCCAACATGTACCACTGACTGACCAGCTAAAATCAGAGGTTCCCAAAGTCCCTCCTGAGAGTCAGTCATTTGTCACCATAGTTCACAAAGCTCAGGAAAACATTTACTTCTGTTTACTAGTTTATTATAAAGGGTACAGATGAACAGTACAAATACATAGGGCAAGGTCTGTAAGGGTCCCAAGTGTTGGAACTCTTGTTCCTGTGAAACTGGGGTCTGCCACCCTCCTGGCATGTGGATGCGTTCACCAACCTGGAAGCTCATCAAATTTTACTCAGGAATTTATATAGAACTTTTTTCTGCAGACCCTCACTCTTCCCCTTCCCAGAGGTTGGTGGGTGAGATTGAAAGTTCCAACCCTGTAATTGCTAGGTCTTTCTGGTAATGAGTTCCATCCTGACACTATCTTGGGGCCTCAGCATAATCATTCATTAGCATTAGCTCATGTGCTCAAAAGGGGCTCCTTCTGAGTAACCAAAGACATTCATATGAGTCAGGAAATTAAAATAATTTTATGAGATCTATGCCAAGAACTGGGACAAAAACCCAGTATATTTGTTATACCACAGATACAAAGGTCTAGTGCTTGAAACTGGGGTGATCATTATTTGGAAGTTATCTGCATATTTATCAGTTTCTTAACCTTTTAAGGGTAACAGTCTCAACGTCCTCTTTCCCAGAAAAACATACATCCGCCCAAGGAATCACACATTTTCAAGAGGTTCAGGGATTCCCTGAAACCCACACATCAATTTTGAGTTTACAATTCCTATTCTTTACTCGTCCTAAAGTCAGTCACAAAATCATACATGTCAAAATGTTAAAGCCATTTAAAATCATTTTCAAACTCATATAAGATATTATGTGGGATTCTTGGATCTGAAGAACCATGATCTGTTGCCCAGAGTATGTTAGTGATCTTCCAAAAGGTGTACTATATCTACAGAAAGGGCTTTGTGTAGCTGACGGTGTAGCAGACCTGGGGGGCAGAGCTAGGTTAGCTGCAGACCCAAGCTGGGACAAAGGAAGGGCACAGGTGGAGTGGACTAGATGGAGGTCACAAGTGGCTCATAATTATTGGCATGATTGTCACAGGCCACAGTGTGGGTGATGGATCAGACAGCTCCTGAATGGTATTATGATAGGAAAGCTAATGCACCACTTGCTGAAAGTGGTGGGCTGACTCTGAGTCAAGCACCATGGATAGCTCCGAGGCAAGGATGTTGAATGCCTCTAAGAATCTGAAGCAAATAAGGCCTTTTTAAAATCAGCAGACAGTTAGCCTGTCTGGACAATACTACTGAGGTATACTGTGAGAGATGGTACCCAGAATTTCCAAGTCATTACATGATTGCAATCTTGAATAATAATTTAAACTATTCTTATGGTTCAGGACAACACCACATGCGTCTGAGAAGCCTCACTCATTGAGACACAGGAATTTGAATACATCCTAGTGGGTTCCCTGAAGTTGCTTATTATTTTTGGAGGCATTTAAATGAACCCCAGCCAACCCAGAGAATATGTCAATCTTCATAAAACTCCTTACCGCCATTCTCACTCTTATGCCCTAGAGATTTTTGCTCTCTTAGACTTTCAGGTTATGCTGTTTTGTACCATACACTCTTATTTAGTTTATTTACTCTGTCTGGGGGGATGTCTTCTTGGCCTTCAGTCTTCAGACATTCCTGTCTACACTGAAGAGTGAACAAATAGAATTTAATAGTGGGGGGGGGGCTTAGATGTTACCTAGATGCATAGGACTATTTATGGTTTATACCATACCTTAAAAGGATAAACAGTGTCTGTTGTACCTGATTAGAAAGAAGCATGAATACTAAATTACTTTCAGTTCTTGTGACCACCCAAAGTACGTTCATAACAACTGTTGATATTATATAAGGACTATAGTAATATTTCATTACTTTAAAAACTCACTACTATAAAAAGCAGAAAACTGTACTTGAACAATTAAAATAGAAAATCATAGTAAATAAAATAAAAACTCACTACAGGTGAAGTAAAGGCTACTCTTCATGTCCCTTTTAATCTAGTTGTGCCTGGGTTTTCTATTGTTACAATCCCTTTTTGTGGGGGTGTAAAATTATGGAATCTTTGCCTGGAAGAAACCTGCAGATAATCTGTAGTTCATTCTTGTCATTTGTTTTTTAATTGGGGAAAACAACCAAAGAGGTTGAATTGCCCACTGTCATGTGCCATTATATAAAGTGTCAGAGTCAGATTGCCAAACACCTAAATTAAAAGAAAAGTTGTGTGCACAGCCTTACACTTTAGAATTTTATTTTCAGACTTGATGAGCACTGATTTATTTATTATTTATTTTAAAATATGTTCTCTTAACATGTAAAGCCTGATTTTCAGTCAGTTGTTTATTGAGAGGTCAGGGTTGCCTCTTACCCGAGAAGATAAGTATTTTCATGATCATGTTTGTGAAACTAAAGCAGATTATACTCCAGGCATCCTGATTGTCATAAGCATATTACTTCCATACTGATGGGACCCAGCCGACTGTGAAGTGCCATTTTATAAACTTGTCTAAGTTGCTAGACACTACAGAAAAGCAGGGCTTTATTAATAGGGGTGGAGAGAGGATGCTGTGAGCCTCTAGAAACACCAAAGAGTGAATTCATGATTTAAAAATTTTAAGGATAAAAATAGTTACAGTACTGTGTGATGGGTTTAAAATAATTGAATGAGAATCTGATTGAGTTCTAATGGGACCAAAAGTTTACCAGAATACAAGAACTAAAAGAAAAGAAAACAACCCAAAGTCTTGGGTTTTAAGTAGTACTTGGGCATTTTGTTCTATTTTTTCTTCCTTTTGGAGGCAAGTAGGAATTTTGGAGTACATTAGAAAGCCATGATGGCTGTCTTTAAGAAAAGATCAGTCTTTGTTGATGGTATTGTCCTTATTGTACTGTTTCAGAGGGAGGCAGATATTTTCAAAATTAGGAAAGAACTGTGTAGCAGTTATTTTGGTTTAATAGTAGAATAAACCCTCTAGCAGAGAAATACTATGTAGCACCAGAACTCTTCAAAGTAACAGTATTTAGGCAGCAATATTTAGGTTGTTGTGAGTTTAACTATCTCACCAGAAACAAAGAGGAGGACATATGATTTGAAATTAAGGCACAGGTTAGTAATATACTGATATCAAAGTTAGTAAATGCTGATTTCTGATATACCGGATTATGGCAGCCCTAATCTCTTTAGGGACAAATACAAACACATCAAGTGTCACTGGGCTTGAAAATGAATAATTGTGAATTTGGCATTTCATGAAATTGTCAAAGTAACCAAAAGAAGCCTTTTTTTTGTACTGAGAGTTTTGGAGACATTGGAAAATCACATTTTGGTTTCAAATCATTTATAGGATGGAGACAGGTTTTGGGGGGCTCCTGGCAGACTGGAACATGAGCTGTTTTAGTTAGTGGTTCCCAAATGTACCAAACTTAACCCCCTTTTCTTGAAACATATTTTGTGGCACCAACTTGTCTATCCTGGAGTGAAATTCATAGATAACTTAACTATCCTCACGTGTAACTTTTTGAGAATTGGCATAATGTCCCAGCTGTATTAAGGAAGAAAGAGCAGGAAACTAATATATATCATTTAAATAAGTAAATACACAGGTACTGCTCTTCTAGAAAGAATAATAAAGTAGTGGTATATTTGCAAATATATGTAATTTGGCTATAAATATGACTGCTACACTACACACTGATAAAGTTATGATGTAATGGTTACTTATATACAATAAGTGGGTTTTTTAAATGTGACTTTCTGAAATGAACAATGTTTGGTTAAGTTCCTAATAAGACAAAGTACAACTTTATTCACACGGGAGTCACATTCTTGGAAAATTGTATAGTAAAATGATATGGAACATGTTTTGTGTTTATACGCAAAAAATGGAGTTAAATTGTAAGCTCGGATCATTAAAAATGGTTTTCTTTCCTACATGACTGCCTAATGGAAAGTTTTTTGGAAACATTGGCCTGTTGTCCCACGTATTGTAGAAAACCTAGTATCCTTAGTCCTTGCCCACTAGTTGCACCTGCTGTCGTTTTAACAGCCAGACCACTGCTGTGGACTTACAAAATGTATGTTAGAGAATAGTGCTGCCTGTGTTTCGGACTGCTGAGATTCTGGGAGCATGCAACTTTCTGAGCGGTGTCTGTATCTTAGTGTCCCTCCCTCTTTCTCTCCTGCACTTCTCCCTTTCCCCAGTTTGTGACAGTGTATATACAGGATCCTGCACTAATAATGTCCCCTTTTTATTACAAAATTATAAGTATGTAATTCTGTAACATAACAATGTCACACTTAAGCACATCATATGACATTTTAGGTAAAATGTTTAAATCGTCCATCTCATGAAAGACATTCATGTATGCTACCAACCAGACTCAATCAGGTATTCCTTCTGCTAGACCCTGTAGTATAAAGACAAAGGAAAAAAATGTTTCGATTAAACATTTTTCCCATTAGTATGTATAGCGCTCTAATATTCTATATTGCTTTTTCTAAAAGATTTTATTTATTTTTTTTGAGGGAGGGCAAGGGAGGGAGAAAGAGAGGAGAAACATCAATGTGTGGTTGTCTTTTGTGTACCCCTACTGGGGACTTGGCCCACAACCCAGGCATGTGCCCTGGACTGGGAATCAAACCAGCAACCCCTTGGTTTGCAGGCTGGCACCCAATCCACTGAGCCACACCAGCCAGGGCTACATTACTTTTTTATTATGTTTATTGCTTTTTATCTTTCTGCCCATGCTAAAAGGTAAGCTCTGCAAGTGTGGGCTTTTCTTTTTTCCTTAAGGGACAGTGTCTTTGTTAATTACCTGGTACAGTGCCTCATAGCTGTTTAAATGTTTGTTGACTGACTGAATTAAAGAGTACAACTTCAACTTTGTTTTGTATTTCTAAGTGCATACCATATCGTTATAATACTAAATTGCATTTCTCAGACACACCACATCGCTTCAGAAGTCTCTTTTGCATGTGTTGTGCTTTCCACCTAGAGTCCTTGTCTTTTTTTTTTCCTTCCTTTTTCACCTGGCAAATTAATACTAGTCTTTCAAATTATTCATCCTCACTGTGTAGGCATCACCTCCCATTCCATTCCTAATTTCAGTACTTCCTCTTGGTTGTATCTTTGAGTTTGTATGGTTTATGGTTACATAAGTCAATACTATATGGTTACTTAACAGTCGATACTTTTATGGTTACACCAATCATGTGTTACAGGTTATATTTGTAACTTGCTTACATATCGGCTTCTTTTCTGTGCTGTGGATGCCTTGAGAATAAGAGACTATCTTATCTCTCTATTACCAGGACCTAGCATAACACCAGATAAATTAAAGATATTCACATGTTGAATTTGTCTGTAAGAGGTCTTAAACTTCCTATTTTGGGGTTGTACTTCTTTCATTTTTCCCCCAACCAATATTTTATGTGCTGAATGATGAACATTATAACGATTTTTTCTTGAAGTCCCTAGTAGTTTGTGGAATAATTGATATTAAAATTTGATTGATTGGCAATCATTAGTTTAAAGTTTCATTTCTTAGGGGTCACAATTTACCCTTGTAGTATTTTAATTTCTACACTTCAGACAGATATGAATTAAATGAGAAAATGGATAGGATAATGCTTTGCAAACAGTAACATACTAAACAAGTGTCAAGTATTATAAAATATTTATCTGTCTTTTTTGGGGTGTTGTCTGTCTCTTCTTGGGGTGTTGGTTGTATGGGAGAGAGAACACTATATATAAAATGATTACTCCTTAAATTATACATGGATAGTCTTAACTGTGATCTTATATTTTCTCAGTGTCCATGGTGTAACACCTAAAGTTAGTGATAAAAACTGCACGTGTTATTACTTTATACGTTTTTAGTGGTTTTTAGAAATCCCAAGTAATGAAAAGTTTAGGTTTTTAAGGTTAGCACTCAAATGCGTATTGTTAAGTACATAGCTTTCTCTTTGAGAAAGCTGGTAGTAGGAAAGATATTTCTGTTTGAATAATAGAATTTAATCAAGAATATGAGTAACCAAGAGGAGCATTAGCACAGTCGTTAAAGCCATTTATCTTTTTTGTACAAAAATAGAATTTCCATGAAATCTGTATTTGCATGGTATTACAGTTTATAAAGGCTTTCCCTTATGTTACCTCATTTGATCCACACTGTGAGCTATGTGGTAACATTACCATTTTATAACCAAAGAAACAGTCTCAGAATTTTATTTTGGCCCTAAGTCATAAAGCTTGTTAAGTGGTAAAAGTAGGACTCAAACCTAGGTCTTAAATGCCAAATCATTTGTTCTTTCTACCACATAATGCCTGAGTATGTTCGAAATAAGAACATTATATTGTAATCAGATATACATGAAGTGAGACTTTAGTGAAATAAAAAGTAGTTTGATATTATTAATATCTTAAATTGTCATTTTTCATTGTCTAATACACTCATTTTTTCACTCCCAAATTTCAGTTGCACACACTTCTTTTTTTTTAAGATTTTATTTATTTATTTTTAGAGGGGAAGGGAAGGAGAGAAGAGAAATATCAATGTATGGTTGCCTCTCATGAGTCCCCTGCTGAGAACTGTCCTGCAACCCAGGCATGTGCCCTGACTGGGAATCGAACCGCGATCATGTAGTTCGCAGGCCCGCGCTCAATCCACTGAGCCACACCAGACAGGGCTTACTTTTTGAGTTAAATCCCATTCGTGGTAAGTCTAGGACTTAGTAATTTTGCATTCAAAACCCTTCCTGAAAAATCTGTTTTGCAAAATGCAAGGTTTTAATTCACCCCAGTCATGGGTAGTTTATTTGGAAGGGCAAATGGAGACTATTCTAGTTTGCCTTTTCAGGATGTCTGACCAGTTTTCTGACTAAGTTTTTCCTCTTTTCTTTTGTATTACTAAAGAAGGATAACAGGGAGAGTTATCCTGCAGCCCAAAGCTCTTGGTTTATGTGTATTATTCTGTGACAGTTTTTACAGTGCCCCTTCACTATGATAAACTTGAAGGTCTGTTTATCTGTTATTGTGTAACAAATTACCCCCAAACTTAGCTGCCTTAACACAACATTTATTGTCTCATAGCTTTTATAGGTCAGGAATTCAGGTGTGGCTTAGCTGGTGCCTGTGTCCCAAAGTTTTGTGAAGCTGCAGTCAGGGAGTCATCATGAGCCGCATCTCACTTATAGGCTCAGTTGAGGTAGAATCCAGTTCCAAGTTACTGGCAGGGTGTAGTTCCATGTGGGCTGTTGAACTGAGGAGGACCTCAATACCTTGCCAGCTCTTGGCCAGAGAGAGGCCTCTCTCAGTTCCATGTCATGTGGGCCTCTTCATAGAGGGCATCTCACAGCATGGCTGCTGGCTTTGTCAGAGAGAGAACTGAGATGACATCCCATTGCATCTGCTGCATTCTCCACATTTGCTAGAATCAAGTCACTGCATCCAGTCTGCACTCAAGGTGAGATATTACACAGGGCTTGAATACCAGGAGGTGGGGATCATTGGGGACCAACTCAGAGGCTACCCGTCATAGATGGTCACTCTAATACAAGGGAAGTTGCTTCCACACAGTGGAATGCAATTCATTACCTGTTTCTGTTTTTTCTTGCAAGAAGAAATTTACTTTCAACTTCTTTTTTAATGATTACCTGTTTGTGCACACAGTAGATTCAACTCTTAGAAGAAACTAATTCATAAATGTGCTGTCTACAAACTTTATACTGAAGGGGTCTATGTACATTTTCACATAGTATAATTTGGGGGACTGCTATTAAGCATAAAATGTAATAGATTTTTAACATGCAAGGGTGGGCAAAAGTAGGTTTAAGTATCTACTTCTGTTGGTTGTTGCTTAGATTACCAGCCGTTACCTAAAAGGTAAATTGTAAGTAAAGATACAAAATAGTAAGACAGATAATACAAGTAATACAATGCTTAATAGATAAATACTAATATAAGAATAGACAGTCTTGCATACTCCCAACTGTAAACCTGCTTTTGCCCCTCAACCCATGTGGTGGCTCTGTTACAGTTTTGAATGTGCAAAATGAATTTGGGTTTTGAAGGCTTGCTAGGTCATTTGTTTGAAACCTTCTGCCAAAAGGCAGAGGTCATGTAGTCTGACCCTGGCTAGCTTTGCTTTTTTTTTTTTTTTTTTTTTTTGTGGGCACATAGTATGCCCTGAGTTTTTAGCTGATTACTTGACACATTCACTCTGTTGGTTGGGAAGATGGAGGAATCACCATGTATACAGTTCCTTCCAGCTACTGGAAGCAATATACACAAAGTAATTTAAAAGGGCATTGTTTTTTTTAAGTGAGAATAAAGCCACATCTTGAAAGATCAGAATATCAGAAACCCTCCTAATTTTTTTGCATGGGCAGAAAGGAACCTCGGTGTGAGTATCCAGCCCTGGCTAAATTTAACTCTTATTCATTTACATCTGTATATTTTAGTGTACCTGGAGGAAAACATAGCCATGCTTACTTAGTCTCACTTTACATTTGTAATCATGACCCCCTTAGAGAGTTAGTGCTGCCTGGCAATCCTGGTACATACTTCTGGCCCATTCAGTGTCTTACTCCTTCTTTTTCTTCAGACCAGTAACCTCTCTATCCTGCCCCATCTCCACCCTCACCATTTTCACTCTAAAAAAAAAAAAAAAAGAATTAATCAGAGAATGTCCACAAGCCCTCAACTACCATAATCACCTAATTAAATTCCTTTGGTTATTGTACTTTTCATGCTGTATTTGGTTAGTTAATTCCATTCCCTCTGAATTATATATGAACATTGTTCCAGAAGTTCTCCCCTATCCCATTGCACCAGCAGTTTTTCTTCTCTATTAAAAATTTTCCCCACCAATGAATAAGCATGCTCTAATTTATTCATCTTTAAAAAACAACAACTGTCCTGACTCCACTGCTCCTTCTAGCCACTCTTCTATTTCCTCACTCCCTTTGTAATGAATCTCCCTGAGAGATCTGTTTGTATATCCTTTTTCTAATTCCTCTTTTCCCATACTCTCTTAAATCTTCTCAAAGCAATTTTGGCCCCACCACTGTACCCATACTGTTATTGTCAAGATCACCCATGGCCTTCATGTTCCAAAATCCAATGGTCAGGTTTTAGTTATCGTCTTAAGCTACATATCAGTAGTATTTGGCATCTGTGATTACTTCCTCCTTGAAATATTCTCTCATTTGGCTTCTTGGATTTCCTTCTACCACACTGGCTGCTACTTCAAGTTCTCTAGAATTCAGTCTTCAAGGGTTGCTTTATCTGTGGTCACTCCCTAATTGAACTCATCCCACTTATATGCTGACAACTTCTTGAGTTTGTGTCTCCAGCCCACAGCTCTCTCCTAAACTCTAGACTTTGTATCCAACTGCCAACTTGACATTCTCATTTGCATGTCTAATAAAATTCTTAATTTAACGTGTCCCAAACTGAACTTTTGATCTTCTCACTCAAGCCTGAACCACCCACAATTTTCGTCATCTCATTAATTGGCAATTCAATCTTTATAGGTTCTCAGGCAAGAACCTTAGGTTTTATCTTTACTTTCTCTCTTCTTTTACATTCCACATCTAGTCTGACAGCATATCGAATTTGACAGTCATTTCAGCTTCAACATTTATCTGGCATCTGCCTGAATCTCATTACCTCCAAAACTCTTGCCCTAGTCCAGGCTACTGTCATGTCTCTGAAATAACAGCATTTCTGATTATTGAGATAGCCTCCTTCCTAGCCTCCCTGCTTTTTGTTCTCTGACTCCCTTCACACACTTGTCTGTTCCTAAAGTTGCAGCCAGAGAGATTCTTTTAAAACAAGTCAGATCATGTCTCTATTTTCCTAAAACTCTAATTGCTTTCCAACTCGCACCATAAAAATAAAAATTCTTGCAATTACCAACAGGACTCTTTACCAGTGCTATGCAGTGGAAAAGCAAACCACACATGTAATTTTAAATTTTCTAGTAGTTGTGCTGTAAAAGTAAAAAGAAAATAGAATAAATTAATTTAATATATCTTATTTAAACCTATGTATCAAAATAGTATTTCCACAGGTAATTGATACAAGGAATTATTGATGAAATTATTTTGCTTTTTTATAGCAAGTCTTCAAAATCTGGGGTGTATCTTACACAATTTGGATATTGAATTTTGATTGGAAATACTTGTTTGGTATTTAGGCTTCATAAAGTTTGCTGTTGAAAAAGTAGATTTGCATACCTAAGTAGTTCTAAACATTCTTAAAAGTTTTCTAATATATGAATCCAATGTGTGTTCGTTTGCTTTTGTTTGCTTGTTTTCTAGAGCAGCAAACACTTTTTTAAAAAAAGATTTTATTTATCTTTAGAGAGGAAGGGAAGGCGAGAGGGAGAGAAATATCAATGTATGGTTGCCTCTCGTGTGTCCCCTGCTGGGAACTGGCCTGCAACCCAGGCATGTGGCCTACAATCGAACCACGATCCTTTGGTTCACAGGCCCGCGCTCAATCCACTGAGCTACACCAGCCAGGGAGCAAACACCTTTTTTACATGAGCTAAGACAGGAGGGAGGAGGACTTATCTGCCTTTCTGAGCTTTGGTTTTCCTCAAATAGAACTCCAACTCCTTGCCCTCTAGCACATCCTTGTCTGCTCAGCTACATTGGCCTGGTCTTGAAGCAATGCATGCCAGGAGCTTGCCCTGCTGGAACTGCTCCTCTAGACTGCTAATTTTGACATTCTTTTTCCTTTTATCATATTTCATCTGAATTTCCTTTGATCATTTTTTGTTTAAAATCTCTTCCTCCTCAGGAGTCAGTTTGGCCCTCCTCATGCAGCCCAGGGGCAGTGCGTAGTGGGACTCACCACTGTCAGCAGCATGCTGTTGTTCAGTATGCTGCAGTTTTAACTAGTGTTGGTGTGGACCAGTTTGTTGTTGGCAACATTGTAGACAACCTCAATAATCCTTAATTTGCCTGTATAACACTCCATAACCCCAGGAGAAGTTGTCCACATCCAGCCTCAAGGCACGGTACTTCTTGTTACCTTCTGGTATGTGGACTGTATGTGTGCTGTGTGGGCCAGTCTTAGTGTTGGCAGCAGGGTGTGCCAGCTCATATTTTTGCTTCTTGTGGTATGGCTTTCTCTTGCCCCTGGCCTTGCGGTACTTGTACCAGTTGTCCCAAGAGATGCCCATGGCTTGGTGCCACCTGGAAAGAGCCAGTACTGGTTTTTAGAGTTTAATTTTAGTTATTAAAGTTAAAAATTTTGTAAGTTCAGTTCCTAGCCACATTTCAAATGCTCAATAGCCATGTAGGCTAGTGGTAATTATATGGGACAACACAGCTCTTTACCAGCTGGCCCCTCTTTGACCAGAAAGTCTCCTGCTTTCTCCTTTGCTGCTTCTGCTCCAGCTGTGATGGCCTCTGTTGTGTGAGCACAGCAGACACTTGCATTTCAGAGCCTTTGCATTTGCTATTCTCTTTGCTTAAAAAGCTTTGATAGCTGCAAGACTTAGTCCTCTACCTTCTTCAGACGTTACCTTTTTTTATTTTCCCCCAAATTATAAGAGAAAGTTTATTGAGAGATTTTATTTAGAAAGTTCCAGGGGCAATTAAAAGTGAGCCATAGAAGAAATTGGTTAAGGAAATAAGTTACAGAGGCAAAAGAAGGGTCCTTGGGAGAAGGGGGTGGCTTTTCCTGAGCAACCTATTTAATATCTGTACCAATTGCCTTCTCTCTCTGATTTTTACAAATCCAGGCTCTGTTGAAAGAAGAGAAGAGAGCTGAGAGGGGAGAGATGACCTGATTTACAAAAGAAAGCAATGAAATAATAGGAATTGTCCCATACAGACAAATGAATATGTTAGGCAGAAGCACAGAGTAAGATAAACATGAAAAAGTGACTGTATTGCCCAATTTGCTAATACCTAGGCAACTCAGAGGATTAGTTTTTGTGTACATGACTGACCTCCTTATAGACTATAAGCTCCTTAAATGGAAAGCTCTGCCATAGCATTCTCTTTTACTTTCTTTGGCACCTAGCACAGAACTTAAACCAAAAGCCAATCTGAACTCTGCACTGATGGGTCACCTCTTGGTTGGCCTTTTGTGTTTTACATTCTGTGGTCACCTGTCTACCTCCCCTCCTTTTTCAATGCAGCACCTGGTATACTTGCTGACGTTATGTGGGTATCGGCTTCGCTTGTCCTGTGGCTATGATGTGACACTGGTTTTTTCTTTCCCTGCCCATTCTTGTGCAGTCTTACTCCTTTTCCAAAACCAACTCCTCTAAGAAGGCCTCACTGAATCTCCTGGTTTATTAACTCCCTCCTCAGTGCTGCCTTTATGTTTGTGTACATCTGTTTTGTGTTCAAGTGGGGAATATAAATATGTAAACACGATTACAATAGAAAATGCACTATTGAGGGCAGAGACCAAGCCTTACTAATTTTTTCAATTTTTAATGTCTTCTTCAGTGCCTTACATATAGTAGGTACTCACTGCTTTTTACATTGAATGAAGTAGGCACAGAACACCAAAGACAATAGCTATTAATGGGCAAAATTTGTGTTTTTTAAGATATAGATTTTTAAACTCAACTATCTTTTTAAAAACCACAATGAGAGGTAAGAGATGTAGAAGCTGTGGGAAAATACATTTGAGAGGAGCAGTAAAATCAAAGATTAAGCCCAAGTAGGAGGGAGGCTGAGGGGCTGAGGTGCTCAGAACGTACCATGTTAGAAAGTCAGGAAAACACACGTGCTCAAATGGAGTGACAAAAGTTACCTGTTTTTATTACAGGAATACTATTTTCATTTTAATCCTGGATGTTGCTCTTGATGTATTTGTACAGTTGTTTGCATCCCTACTTCACATTTGACGGTCTGACTTCTAGATACAGATCATCCCTCATTTGTTAACCAAGGGATTTGTCCTTCTGATTCTGTGATTCTGTGATTTTGAGGAAACCAGACCCAGTTAGCAGGTGTTTTCATGGTACCCTGTTATGCACAAGAATTTTCATCAGTCTTGCTTTTGCTGCCACTTTTTAAAAAAAATTATTGAAGTGACCTTGGTTAATAGCTTCATATAGGTTTCTAGTGTATATTTCTTCCTTTTCTTTCCTTTTTTTTTTTTTTAAAGATTGTATGTATCCTTAGAGAAAGGGGTAAGGGAAAGAGAAAAAGAGGGAGAGGAACACCTATTGGTTGCCTCTCACACATTTTCCAACTGGGGACTGGATCCACAACCCAGGTATGTGCCCCGACTGGGAATCAAACCAGCAACCTTTTTACTTTGCAGGGCAACACCCAACCAACTGAGCTACACCAGTCAGAACTCAAGTGTACATTTCTATGGTATATGATCTGTAGATTGCGCTGTGTGCCCATCACCCAAAGTCAAACAAATCATCTTCTGTCACCATATATTAGGCCCCCTTTGTCCTTTACTACCCCCTCAACCCCTTCCCTCTAGTCACCACCATACTGTTGTCTTTGTGTGTCTATGAGTTTATATCTCGCAAATGAGTGAAATCATGTGGTTCTTAATTTTGACTGACTGACTTCACTTAGCATAATATTCTTAAGGTCCATCCATGTTGTCACAAATGGCAGTATTTTATCTTTTCTCATGGCTGTAGTATTCCATAGAATATATGTACCACATCTGCTTTATCCAGTCCTCTATTAAAGGATGCTCTGGTTGTCTCTCTCTCTTGGCCACCATGAATTATGCTGGAGTGAACATAGGGGTGCACAAAGCTTTGCAAATAAATGTTTTCAGATTTTTTGGGTAGACACCCAGAAGATGGATTGCTGGGTCATGTGGTAACTCTTATTTTAAGTTTTTTGAGGGACTGCCATACTGTTTTCTATAGAGGTTGTAGTAGTTTACATTCCCACCAGCAGTGAATGAGGGTTCCTTTTTCTCCATAACCTCACCAACACTTACTACCTGTCTTATTAATAATAACCATTCTAACAGGTGTGAGGCAGTATCTCATTATAGTTTTGATTTGCATTTCCCTAAAGCTAGTGAAGTTGAGCATCTTTTCGTGTATCTGATGGTCATTTATATGACTTCTTGGGAGAGGTGTGTGTCAGGTCCTTTGCCCATTTTTAAATGGATTGTTCGTTTGGTGTTAAGTTGTAAAAGTTCTTAGGTATTCTGAATATTAATCCTTTGTTAGAGCTGTTTGCAGATATCATCTCCCATTCGGTTGGTTGCCTTTTTGTTTTGTTGTTGGTTTCTTTTTCTGTGCAGAAGCTTTCTAGTTTGGTAGAGTCCCATTCATTTATTTTTGCCTTTAATTCCCTTGCCTTTGGGGTCAAATTCATAATATATTTTCTATGACCCAGGTCTGTAAGTTTAGTACTTCTGTTTTCTTCTGTGTACTTCATTGTTTTCATTCTTATGTTTAGGTCTTTGATCCATTTCGAATTAATTTTTGTACAAGATGACAGACTGTAATCTAGATGCATTTTTTTGCATGTGGCTTTCCAATTCTCCCAGCATCGTTTATTGAAGAGGCTTTCTTTCCGCACTGTGTGGTTTTTGGCTCCTTTGTCCAAATTTTTGTGCCCATATACATGTGGTTTTATTTCTGAAGTCTCAGTTCCATTTCATTGGTCTGTGTATCTGTTCTCCTACCATTACCGTGCTGTTTTGATTACTGTAGCTCTATAGAATAATTTGATTATTGTAGCTCTGTATTGGGTAGTGTGATATCTCCAGCTTTGTTCTTTATAAGTGGAGTACATTTTAAAGTGGGTATTTGGGTAAACTATGAGTATATTTTGGTTGCACACTTATAATGTGGAAATATGCTTTGATTTTGGATTAACTATATTGTCAGGAAATTAGAATATATGTGGTTTTTCTTCAGAGTTGCTTTTGGTGACTCAGAAGCTTCAGCTGGCACTGTGTGTTGGCAATTAACTTTTTATTGATAGGGTTCTGGGTAAACTGGAAAAGTATTTTCTCCTCAGTTTAATAATTTTTTGCTAATGAGTACATGAGCTTATTCCAGCAGGCATCAGGAAGAAAAAGCAAGGGACAAGAATACTTTTTCTCGGGTTCTTGGACTAAGAATAATGTTCTTTGTTTTAAATAATATTAAGTATTGAAAATTAAATGTAAAAAAATTATTGTTACCTCCCAAAAATAAGTGTTACAAGAAATAACGTATAGAGAGAGCCCCACAATACAAATAAAAGGAGGTAAGTGTCTCTCCTTGCCCTTTATGCTCTAACTCTCTATCCAGCTTTAGCCATTTCAGACTAGCAAACTGTCTCAGACCTGAAAAATCACTCTAATTCTTAATTGTCTTCCCCTCACAGAAAGTGTGGCAACTCCTTTGTTTTCCTTTTTATTTTTACATGTGTATGTGTCCTAGCAGCGCAGCTACGGTGCATCAGTCTGCGAGTTTTCCTCTTGCACCTAGACTATTCCTCGTAGACCATTCATGAACTCCTTATCCTTTTTCCTTGCTGAAAGCCAGATTTTCTTTCCCTTTAGTGGGTACTAAACAGAAGCAACATTCCTATCTCTTATTCATATGTAGGTGACATCCAACAGTTAGTTAAGAAAAGAAACTTAGCTGCTTCTTAACGCTTAACCCTGTTCTTCTGTCGGCAAAGCTCGCAGGGCTCACCATAAAGGTCTTACTGTCCAGTTATGTTTTCACTGAGAATGAGGTGTCTTCTTGCTTCCTTATCTTATTTAACTTGTCACATGCTTTTCTAGGAATGATTTAATATAAGTATTTTATAGAAATTCTACTGCATCTACCTTAATTTAGATTATATAGCTATTGATGTGGGTGATGCTGTGAATTTGTGATTTGCATGGCTTCAGATGTCATAATTTTTCCCCCCACTTTCTAGGAAGTAACAGCTAGCAGTCGCCACTATGTTGACAGGCTATTTGACCCTGATCCCCAGAAAGTTCTACAAGGTGTCATGTAAGTAGTATGTATTTAAGAGTCTATCAAAAGTCTTGTTTGTTTTCATGTTTGAATCTACCGAATATTATAATTCTGAAAATGCAGGGTTATAACTTTCTTCTGCTGTTTTGGAAAGACCCCTTAACAGTCATGACTTTAATATTGTACTGTTAAAAATTGCCTTTTTATAGTTGTTAAAAGCTGAGCTCAACATGGTGAGCTTCTTTTTTTTTTTTTTGAGAATACTTGTTTTATTTTTTAAAGAATGTTTTCTTTGGTGAATGCTTTTGTGACTTTAAAGTCTAGCAAAAGCAAGAGAATAAAATTGATCTTTTATCATTGGAAAGGGTTAGGACGGTAACTCAGAGGATTTTTTGTTTGCTTGCTTTGATTTCGGTTAACTTGTTGACTATCTCTAAGGTTTGAATATCATGGTGATCATGGTGATGTTTTAAATATCAGAAGTTAGAAAGCACTCATTACAAAATTTAAATAAACTTTTGATAACATAAATGTCCTTCTCCAAAATTCCCCTGTGTTTAATGAGAGGAAACATTTTTAAGCAACATACTTGAGGTGATTATGCTTTAAAAAATTAAGTGGGACAAGTATAAGATTGCAGCTGATTGAAAAATGAATTCTTCAAAGAGCAGATTATCGTGCTCTCCACACCTTACTTCTAAAGGATGAGGTCCAGCCTGAAACTCCTCACAGGGTCAGAAACCACGTAGCACCTTCAGGCCTGAACTCTGTCCGGAGGAAGAAGCCAAAAAAGGGTCAGGATGAGATACATTTGGGATAGCAGCAAAGGTACAAATGAGTCCCTTTCTTCTCTCATTCTGCTAGTGTTAGCCAATAGTACCTTCAGGTTGACTCTTTCTCACCCATGGTATAGAAATTTTTACTGACTGCAGTTCTTATTCAAACCCCAGTCTCCCTTCTCTCACCCCCGACCACCAAGCCATTGTAGAAGGGATGCCTTGGGGATGTGGATTTGTAAAGTGGAGGCAAAATATTGAATACAAGTGTATAAAGCTGTTTGTTCAAGTTGAACTGGAAAGAAAAGTTAGGAGCTGGATGGACACCCATCTGGGATACTTGACACCCACCTTATCTTCACAACTTCTTAGATTACAGAAACAGGAGATGGTACTTCATATTTTCTCATTATGTTAACTTTGCTTTTGTCTCCTTAACTGGGAGACTTTATAATGATTTAATGAGCCTCTTTGAGACTAGGAAATGTATTAAATGAATCTGTTAAATTAATTTGGGTTGTAGTTACATACACAAATTAATTGAGGGGATAGGTTTAATTTAATACTTCTCCTTAGATAGGCAGGTACTCCACACACAATCAGACGGTATAGATTGATAATCCTGGAAATAACTAAGTGATTTAATCAAATCACCTAGATTAAGAATCACTTAAGACTCTTCAATAAATAGTTGAAAATGCCAGACTCATTAAGTGCTCAGTGATTGATTGATAGTAGAAGATGATGTTATTATTTTTATCACTGGTACTATAACCATAGTAGTAGCATTTGGGAGAATAACTAAATTTATCAATCAAGGATTTTGTGTAAAAGACTTGTACCTTGAGTTGTATTTGATATGAGTAGCTAATTCTACTGTTAACTTGTCTATTTCAGAAACTCTATTTACTAAAGAACACTGTAGCTTCTTGAAAATTGATAAAATATCAATTAGCGTATAAAATTGGAAAGTGCCTTATAACAACCAGTTAAAGTGTAGTTTTCTATCCTTAGTGCCTCTTAAAAATGTATCAAATTTCAGACATTTAGCTGTCCGCTAAGACAGATAAGAAAGGTTTTTTGTGAAGGGGTGAGGGGGTGGAAAGAATATGGAGTTGGACAACAGTATGTTGAATTCCTGGTTCTGACATTTTGTGGTGGAGTCATTTACTTTCTGTGTGCTTAGGCAAGTTACTTAATTTAACCTCATCATCTGTAAAGGGAGAGTAATACTGCCTGTGTTGCCAAGTTGTAAGAATTAAACCAGACATACAAAATTCAGTGCCTGGTATGTTGTGGATACTACAAATTAGCACTTAAGTGGTTAATCAGTATTGGCCCCAATTTAAACCAACTTCAAAAATTAGATGATTCTCCTCAAAGAAGAGGAAGGAAAATACAAATTAAAAAATCAAACAGATAAAACAATTCAAACTGAAGGAGAAGAGGGAGAAGGGCTAGAATTCTTGATTCAGAGAAGAGAATGCAGGTGATAACACATTCTGGCAAACGTTATTGCTACTTATAATACTAATATCTGTTTATAGTTTTAAAAAGACAGATCACCCAGAATCATTCTATTTTTATGTCAGAATAGAGCTGGCCTTATAGGGCTATCTGTAGTGTGATTTGGTAAAGCTTTCTTTTCCTCAGAGAGAAATATTTGTTTTTTCTGACTTAATTCTTTTCTGAATTTTGGAACTGTCTGAAAATTAATTTATATACAGGGTCCAGCACAAATAACACCCCTTTTTTAATTACAGAATCTTTTATTATAAAATCATAAGCATGTTATTCTATAACATAACAATATCACACTTAAGCACACCATATGACATTTTAGGTGAAATGTTTAAATTAAAGCTATAAATTATTACACCGATATTAATTACCCTACCTACCATACTCAAGCAGGTGTTACTTCTGCTGGACCTGGTAAAGTCAAGAGAATAAGTGAATTATATTTTTATTTTTAAGTAATCTTATCTAATATTGGAATAATGCAGTGTTGATAGAGGAAAGGGGGAATCAAAATGAGGTTTAGGAAAAGAGAATCGACCAGTTTCTTCCTTTTTATGCACATTACACAGACACTATTGAGTCAACCAGAGACAATTACTAGACCAAAATAGGTAGGTAGAAGGGAGGTGGCCACTGAGTGTAAACAACCATGGTGGCCTATGAAATATAAGGAAGGAAAAGACAGAGGCTGAAGTAATAGGCTTTGAATCCAAAATATCCTATGAGAAAGATATAAAAGAATTGACAGTTAGCTTTAGCTGCAAGACAACAAGAGTTTTTATTATTTTTATAGCTGTATTGAACTGATTTTTCCCAATAAGATTGTGAACATATAAAACATACTAGCAGGAAAAACAAAAATTGAAGAAGTTAAAGGTGAATAGTGAGTTTTTATTATGGTTTATAACTAATCTGTTCAGCTAAGTTACAGGCGTATAACCTTAACCTAAAATATAGGGAACTTCTTTGTAGATAACATCATAAAAGGACCATTTTACCTACTCAGTTGAGTAAGTAATAGAACCAGAAACAGAAAATTAGACCAGATCTTTCTGGTAAACTCAGGCAGACAGTTGTGGATGTTGTAGAATTATTGTGTAGTTTTCACCAACTGGCCATTGCTAAAAAGTGTCTTCTGAAGTATATTTTGATGTACTGATCAAATAAGGTTATTTTACTAGTGATTAGTTGACTTTCCAGGAAGTTATGTGCCTCTGGTTTCAGTCTGATACAGGGAGGTTACTTTTTTTTTTTTACGTGAGCTGAAGATAAAAGCTCCCATAAAATTAAGCGTTTGGTTTTTAAGAAATTTTAAATTAAAGGGTAAGTTTTAGAATAATTCAAAACAAATATCCTCATAAAGAAATATATACATATGTATTTACATGTGTTTATTCCCTTAATAGTTTTTAATCAGTTACTTTTAAAAAGTGTTATAGGTTAAGCTGATTAAGAAGTGTTATAGGTAAACATAAACAAAGATGACTTTAATACCAAATGAAATGGAGTGATTCTGAGTCTTGTTTAAAACTGTGTATTCTGAGACAGTTCAGTCAGAGAATTAGGATTTAAAGGCTTGCAAGATTCTTCAGAAATTACTAGATCAGATTGACATAGTTTTTACATACAGTTTAGATAAGCTGTTCGTATATGTGGAATTAACTTTGATATCTAGAATATCTGTATTTGTAAATGCGCATGTCTCTTCATATTTCTAAACCACTTAACTAAATATATATAGAGTTATATATAACATATTATGTATATATTATACATAGCCATATTATTCCACAGTGCTCTAACACATTTTTGACGTTCTTCAGAATGATTACATGTATTCAAATTATTTATTATTATTTTGGCATTTTTAATGCAATTATTAAATGCCACTCTATATTAGAGAATATCAGGTGCTTTATAATCATATATTACTAAAATAAAGAGTGAAATAAAGTAACTCCTAATTTCTGAGCAGATATTTATATAGATTGCAACTATATCTGATACTACATACATTCCAAAAATCTACACCATAGGGTAATTTGTTTATAAGAATGAACTAAGTTACTGCCAATTCTCAGTTCTGTTCAATTTATACATATAGTAGGTGCACAATAAATAGCTGAGTTGAGTTGAAGTTCATTATAAACTTCTCAGGTGCATCTTGGATTAAAGCCTTATGTTAAACATAACTTATTTTTGATCATCTGTTTTACATATTTTTGATGATCTACTGATCATCATTATCAAGTTCTTTTAAAATTGGCAGTTCATATATGGAAATAGTAACTTTAATTGGAATATGACTGTATTCCATTTCCTAACCATGCTGGATAATAGAAAACTTAACTGTACTTGGATGTTTGGATATTATATTCATCAAAAATAACATTATAATAATTATAATTAAAGGGACAGAGCAGTGACTATGTTTGTGATTTGTCAAGTCCCAGTAATTTAGTAAGTTGTTTATTTACCACATTGCCTTGTTCTAGCTAGTCACAAATATGTATTTTTTCCTTATTTTATGGCTGTCTAAATAAACAGTGAGTTTTCATAAGTAGGTCAGACTTTATTTATACTTAGATGGTAGTTTTCAGTATCCAGTTTATTCTTTGGCTACTTGATATCTATTAGATCAAGAATGAATGTACAGTATTACAAATAAGAGCTTCTTCAGGTAAGCGAAAAATAATACTGATTCAAAGTGAAAATGACGTAATGAACCTTTTAGCTACAGGTTTCCATCTTCAGCAATTTTCTGGTTTTAGATAATAGTATGTTTTCATGTAAAACTTACGCTATTTTGATTGTTTGGGAATAAATATGCTTATACCTGATTGACTGAAACTATGTTTCCCCTGCAGATCTAGATCTTAATTCTTTTTTTACTTTTGCTACTGTTTTAATGGCACTGTGCAATGTATACTTTCTTTCTTGGTTTTGATCACTATCATTATGCTCTTAATTTAGACATACGTGGTTGCAGGCACTGTATATATTGTTTTGATATCTGAGTCCTTTCTCTTCACCATGCTTCATCTCTTTCAGAGCAAAGAGAGGAAGCAGAAAGGCTAGCTTCCATGTAAAATTAGGTGCCTCTTGAGTTCATATATGAGGGGAAATTGCCCCCTAAATGAAATTTATTGACCAAAAATTGTGTATTTATTCTTACATGTTTAAACTTCAGTCACCTTCCAAGTACTCTCCACTTGATGCAGTCGACCTGTTGAAACATTTCCATTGCTCAAAACAGTTTCTGAACTTGTTGATTTTGATGGCTTTTAGTGCTTCTGCTGTTTTTTTGGTTCACCTCTTCCACATCAGCAAAATGTTTCCCTTTGAGGACTTTTTTCATCAGGTGAAACAAAAACAGTCACTCAGGGTGAGATTGAGTGAATAGGGAGAGTGGGGCAGAGGGGTTATGCTGTGTTTTGGTCAAAAACTGCTGAACGCTCAGTCTGGTATGGGCAAATGTGCTCATAAATCCCCATCATGAAATAGGCAAATTTGATGAGAGAATCTTCAAAAAAAAATTCACTGAAGCCAAATGCAGCCTCTCACACTAATGTCAACTGGCACACAGATACAGATGAGTTCCTGGAACACTCACCTAGCAGTGGAAGCCAGTAATACAAAGGGCTCGTCCTCCAGCAGATAATTCTGTTGTTGTTTTTTTTTCGGGGGGGGGGTCCTCCCTCACATTAGTGGGCAAATTTAAGATTGTAGCTAGATTTTAGCTTTAAAAAATGTTCCCTGACAAATTCATGTCTCTTCCTTTCCAGTCCTCAAAGAATGGGATATCCCCAAGGCTTACTTTTTAGCATTTCTATCTGGATATTCTTATCTCACCTCAGAGATAATTCAGTGTGTCCAAAATTAAGAGAGATCCTTGTCTTCCTATGGGATTTATTCTCCAAACTTTTAGTGTTCTTATACCCAAGTACGCAGACTTGAAGTACTCACTCAAGATATGTCACATAACACATTTCTTGTACCTACAACTCACCTTTTTTTAAAAAAAGATTTATTTCTTTATTTATCTTTAGAGGGGAAGGGAAGGAGAGAGGGAGGGAAATATCAGTGTATGGTTGCCTCTCATGTGTCCCTTACTGGGAACTGGCCTGCAACCCAGGCATGTGCCCTGACTGGGAATTGAACCGCGATACTCTGGTTCGCAGGCCCGTGCTCAATCCATTGAGCTACACCAGCCAGGTCAACTCACCTTTTTAAGTGCTTCTTCAAACATCCTTTGTATTAATGATTCCTGTGGTTGCCACCCTAACCAGTGTCACAGAACCAGATACTTGGATAGACTGACTAATTCCTTCAACAAACATGTGTTATGTGCCTACCAGGTACTAGGCATCATGCTAGTGTGGGAATTAATAAGGATGAACAATGTACTCATTGCTCTGAAGGATGCAAACGTCTAAAGGAGGAGACAGCTAAAGAGACAGTCCACAGTAGTTTGATTGTGAATGTTATGATAATGATAAGTGTAGGGAGTCTTGGGACCACAAAGGAAGGGCATTAGCCATTGACTTTAGTGTTATCTGCATTCTAATCCATTCCATATTTAGCTTATCTTCCTTAGTTATTGCTTTCTTCATTTTTGTTTTCTGATCAAAAACATGATTGCTCCTTAATCTACCTCCCTTTATTTGTCTGTTCTCCCTATCACTTTTCTAATTTTATGTTTCGTGCCATCTTAAAGGGGACACTCTTTTCAATCCAGGCTCCTAATTCGGCCCCAGAAATACACCATTTTTATCTTCAGTGTGGTCTTCTGTGAATGGCTTTTCTTTTTGCTTTCCCTATCCATTTGTCAAAATCCTTGCCATTTTCTTAGTTCATCTTAGTTCTCACCATTGTCTCAAAACCTGTTAAGCTTATCCTCTTCGTCTACTTTCCTCAGCCCTATAAGCACTCAACTTATAATATAGCCTTACATTGTTAGTGCTATTTCGGTCTCTCCAAGGAAATTGTAAACTCCTTTAGGTCAGGCATCTCATTATACGCTGCTTTTGTGTCCTTTATAGAGGTTAGCACATGGTGAGCACAAAACTAACTTGAATTTCAGTAGTGTATAAGTAGGGCATTATTTCTCCCAACGTTAAAAGGTGGTAGACATGAGATTATATTTCTTTGATTTAGTGGGAACAATATGTCTTTTACTGAAAGTTAGGAATACTCTTATTTTGTATAAAAATGTAAAATTGAAATGCAGGAGGAAAAGGGGAAACCTATTTCCTGACTTCTTTTTTTATTAGACTGTTCTAAATGCTTGATATACCAGAGGCAGTGGAGATAATACTTGGCATAAAAAATACGGGTTTAGACCAGCTCTCTCATTTAATGTGGAGCTCTGAGAAAAGCCCCAAAGCTGAGTCTAACTTCCTCATCTGTAAAGTGTAATCTTACTCAAGGTTGTGATGAATATTAAATAAAATACCTTATTTTTAATAAATATGGAGTGTTTTGTAAACTTCAAAGTAGTAAATAAATCTTGCATAGTTTACCTGTGCTTCCATCTTGGGTAATAGTTGTAAGTTTGCATTTTACAAAAATACGGATTTCTGTGTGGCACATTTTATGATCTACTGATAGTAACTTCTCTGATAGTTCCAGGTCAGGCTGGCTTTGTTGCCTCTCAAGGCAGATTTCTATCCTAACAAAGTAATGAGTGTGCTATGATAGAGGGCACCGGGGAGGGACACCTAACCCAGACCTGGGAGTGGTTGGGGCATGTGTCTAAGAGGATGTGCCATGACATCAACGTTCAGGTCTGAAAAATGAGGAGTTAGCCTGGGAAGGGTATAAAGGTATGAGGGAGGGGCTAAGGAGATGAGAGAAGAATAGCTATAATCTGATAACAAGAATATAATATAATTTGCAAATATAATCTGCATCTGGCTGGCTCTGAAATGGAATCCTACACTGTACTTAGAACTGCTGAAGATGGGTATATGTGATAATTATCATCTTTTTTGGTTTAACTCTTTTATAGAAATGATCTTATAGTAGTATCCCTTTATAGTAGTAGCAGAATAGAATTTATTTGCTGGGCATTAACATTTCTTCTTCCTTATCTAGCATAGAAATATTTTACTTATTAGTGCCAGGGCAAGAATTGCTTTCTTTCGACATTGGTCCATGTTATTAATTGTGTTCTCTCTAGTCTAGATTTACTCTGTAACTATCAGCTGGCTCCTTCATGTCTTTTTTTTTGCAAACTATTAAGAGAACTGGACAGTTGGTCTTGGGAGGGTTATTGTTTGCTTTTATCTATAAAAACATTTACTCTGACATGGTTTCAGATATTTAAGATATGTTCATATGGTAATGCGGGAATACCTCATTTCTGCTTAGTTTAGCAAGAATGGGAGAAATCTGGGGAAACGTTATGGTTGGGAGTTCCAGAATAGAGAGAGCATCCAGAATGGAACCTGGCACAAAAGAGACCCTGTATAGATAGCGGCTGAATAAATGAATGAGCTGCCCTGGTACAGGCAGAACATACTGAGAAAAGGGAATAAGATGAGAGTAAATGGCAAACTGCTGGGTTAGGGTCTATAAGCTGATGATTGCAAAGTAAGTCTCTATGTAAGGAGGCGGGAGCCTAGATGTACAGTCTGCCACAACTGTGCTTTGCTAAATGAGGCTTGATATCACATAATTTTAATATCATATATCAGAACTTAGTAAAAACCTCAGTAAATTCATTCAATTTAGTACCCTTAAACAAAAAATACTCCTACTAGTCCCTGTGAACCATATGGAAGATCTGATGAATAATTTATAGAGAGAGATATGGCCTGAAAAATAGACCTACCCTCAGGCACTGCGCTAGTGGAAGAAGACTAGGCCGGTGTGCAGTGTTTGCCTCAAGACTTGTGCAAATGCTATTCCAAACTTGTAAGGAGAATAAGCTTTCAGCAGAGCACTGTGCCATAGTAGTGTTTTTCTTCAATGATCTAAGAAGGTAATTGAGGAGAAGGATATAATTAATACCAGGGCTTTTATGCCAGCAAATGTCTTTGGTTTTATAAATACATAGCGACTGTCATGATTACTTGTTGATTTTTTTAAAGTAACTTTTTCTCCCTCTGTTTCCTACTCTGCTTTTCTACAAGATCATGGTTTGCCAACTATAGAATTCTTTCAGGATTCTCATCTTCAATGTTGGCAAAAAATTCTTGTATATTGTAGAGTTCTGCCACCTCAAAGAGGGGGTCAAAGAGATGTTGGTCAGGTATCTAGGGGAGCTTAGTTTGGGTTAGAAAGAAATGGGTGAGTTAAGAACTTTGAGGCTCTATAGCAATGGCCTTGTGCTATCACACCTAACTTCCCCTTATAAATATTTTGTAACATCCCCTGTAGTATGCTGAAATTAAATCCATAATAATATAACCTACTCTCGTATATAACTCTAAAAAGAATGCCTTCCCTCCTTGTAATGTAAAGGAAAATTTAAGAAGAAGGTAATTTATAATGTTCCAATATATAAATGCTTAGGTGTGACTGTATTAGAAAACTTCAGTGAAGTAGTGTAAATGCAGGTGCTGCAGGTGTGGGCTGATATAGGTGTGTGCTATTGATGACTCATGAACCGGGAGTGTCGCTGTGCTAGTGATCTGGTTTTCCAAAGTGAAGTGACTCTTAACAAAGAGTATACCCTTCCTTTTATTTACAGGGTGCGTACTGAAAATTATAATTTTATAACTGTAAAATATGCTTTATATTTGTAAAACTATGACCAGAAGTTTCCAGATACCTCACAAACTTTTGAAATGTTCCTAGGGGGCTGTACTGCCCTCTTTCCCACTTTGAGAATCACTGGTATGGAGATCACATAGTGTTCCAGTGTTTTATATTAAGATAGGACTACTGACCAGTTAGGGTATTTTAAAAATTTTATTAAATGTATTGTTTTTTATTAAACATTTTATTAGTAGTACTAGGTTTATTTCAAGCTATTTTTCCCCTACCCGTCCTTTGAAACTAACCGGGTTTGTGAACCAATTGGTCATTGATAGAGATACTCTGTTAACAAAATTTTAATTCCTGGTGAAGTAGAGATCTGAGTGTAGCTGGAATAAAAATTACTGGTGAATATGAAAGAAACATCAAAGATTTTTTTAAAAAATTTAAATCTCCTTAAAAGATAATTGGCTGCTTAAACAAGCATAGTAACACTATATTAGGTTGTTTCTAATTACTTTAAAAATAAAGTGTGTAACAGTAGCAGCACAAAGAATGGATGGGGAAATGGAAGTATTATACCTGCAATGCTCTAACAATACCCATGAAACGGGGGTGGTATCCCTTGAAGATTGTTGAAACATGCACATTATAGATTGTAAGGCAAACATGAAAAACCCAAAAAGGTACAGCTAACAAAATAATAAAGGAGATAAAGTAGAATCATAAGAAATACTCAGTCCATAAGAAGTCACAAAAAAGAGTGAACAAAGTCATTCTCCTTGAAACAAGGTCAGATACGTCAGTGGGCTGGTTGCTTTTACTTTGTACTCCCAGATCTGTGAGTGAGGATGTGTATATGCTTTATATATTTCTTTATACTCAAGAGTTCAGTGGCCTTTTAAAAAAAACTCGGTTTGGTTTTGTTTTCATTGGGAGTCTTTTACCCAGTACTCAGGATATCTCCCACTCCCCCCACCCCAGTATGTGTTTTACATCCCTCAGGTTCCCTCCCTTTGGCCTTCCAGGGGGAAAAGGGTCAGCGCTTTGACTTTGTCACCGACTTCTGTACTTGCCAATCCAAGATGTTACATAATAAAGATAAAGGGGAATGATTGATCTTCGATTTTTTTTGTGTGTGTGATGTCTCAATATACCTTACCCTTTCTCCTCCCCTGAATTCAGAGACATGAAAAATGCCGTAATTGGAAACAACAAGCAGAAAGCCAACCTCATTGTTTTAGGAGCTGTTCCAAGGTATGTTTGGTATCATTTCCTTTTCTGCTGTTCATGCTAATTCTAATGTATTTCTCATTCTCAACCATACGAATGATCTTTTTCCTGTATTGCCTATTCTATTTTTGGAAAGCGTCAAATTTCCTGAGTTTCATGGAGCATTTGTAAGAAATAAAACAAGTCAAAGTACCAGAGAATGGACTATGAAGTGAATGTGTGAATACTTTTTAGAAGTTCAAGATCATTGACCCTGTAATAGAAGAATGTGTCGCACCAGCCTGATTCATTCTTCCCTATCTACTCAGAGCCATGGCAGTTTTTGATTTCTCAGGTTTCTCAAAATCTTTTTGTAAATTAAAAGAGAGGGAGAGAGAGAATTGGTTGGTTTTCTGTTCTTCTTCTTTATTTGATTTCTAATAAAACATCAACTTATAATAAAGTTGCTGTTTTTTAAGTTAACAGAAAGTTTATTTCTTCTCATGACCTAATAAGCTTCCTTTTGGTGGATAATGACAGTTGTATAACTTTCTATTTGCCTTTGCTATTCAGAACTAAGTTTTATGTGCAGTTCTTATAAGTTTTCATTTAGAATTTTTTAGTATTTTGGTTTTTTCTGTTCTTTTTTTATCTTTTGATATGGGATTAATGGTTGTGTTGTTTTTATCATAACCAACTTCAAATATATACTTTGGTAACCATAAAGCAGTCAGTAGCCTTTTTAAGGGAATTAGTGGTCATTATATAAATATGCTTTAGGGAGCATGAGAGTTCTGTATTAGAACGAGAGAGGTAGTCACAAGTGGTGGATGATTGGAATTTGGAGAGTAGTTACTCATCAGGCTGGGCTGGAATGGAAATGGGAGGATCCCCTGACTCCCCAAATGGGAGAACTGGAGAAGGAAGAGAGCTTCCCTTGCTTGAAGAGCTGCACAGGGACCTGAATGACTCCCTCTAGACTAGACCTCTGTCATCTCTGAACTATAACTCTGGTTGTTTAAGGTTCATTTCTAGTCTGAATGGAAGACCCAGCAGCACTTGGCATTGGTTGTTTTCACATTCTGAAGTGGCAGGTAACATGAACTTGTGATGTTGCTGTTTCTACAGAGGCCACTTTGGACAACTTTCAGATTTATAGTTCTGATAAACTCTTAAGAATATATGATAGTTCTTTTTGCTCAAAATTAAGAAAAATCTCTTCTAGATTTTCGCCAGATATTTCTTTATTAAATTAGCAGCTGATAAAACAAATGACCATTTCCTACCCTTTATAAACTTATCAACCATATTTTTAGTATACACAATGTATTGGTAGCCTTTTTTGTGACATTACTTTCAGCTAATTCACTTTTAAGTTTTTTAGTCTCTTCTGTTTATCAAGTTCATTCTTTTTAGATTGTTGTACTTGCTTCAGCAAGAAACCTCAAGTACAGAGCTGAAAACTGAATGTGCAGTGGTATTGGGAAGTCTTGCTATGGGTACTGAAAACAACGTCAAGTCTCTACTAGATTGCCATATTATCCCTGCCTTACTGCAAGGTATGTAGGGAAGTCATTTTTATACAAGTAAAACTTAGAAACAATTTGCAGTTTTGAATATGGGTTGAAAAGATAAGTCTCAAATCTATTTTCTATTAATAGGACTGTTGTCCCCAGACCTGAAGTTCATTGAAGCTTGCCTCCGGTGCCTGCGCACCATCTTCACCAGTCCCGTCACTCCAGAGGAGTTATTGTATACAGTGAGTTTTAGTCATTTTTGAATCATCTGTTACATTTCACTAACATCTTACTTCTAATTTACTTAGCATCTCAAGACTCAATGATGTTATGTTATAAAAAAATCTCAAGAAGTACTTGAATTCTTGCTAATTTGCAAATGTCAAGTGATCTTGGCTTTGTAAAGAAGTAGAAGTCTCAGAACTTGAAGAATTTACAAGCTTGCTTTATTATTTTTTTAAAGACCCATTTTGACCTCTTAATATATGCAAGTTAAGACAATTTATGTAATGCAAAATGAGTGATAGGGGGTTTTGTTCACTCTAGGCTAAATCCAGGAGAGAAAACTTTATAGAGAAGCTAGAAATTGACCTGGGTCTTGAATAATGCATAAGATTAAGAGAGTAAAGAGGCCAGTCTAAGAAAGATCTGTGTAAGAGAATATGCAGGATTGTGGTCAGGATAGTCTAATGTGGGAAGGGCACGAGTATTAGCTTCAGTTGGAGAGATGACGCAGAATCAGTTCACAAGAGGCTTACTTGCAAGGCTGGAATCGCATGTGAGTATTTGAAGATCTTTGGAATCACTCAGTAGTTTTCGCAAACCTCAGGGTTTATTGGGAGGAAAGTGTTTTTTATCTGTTGATAACTTTGGGCTTTCTTAGTGAAAATTATTCAGACCAGTATTTTTCAAATACTCTTATCCACGATCCACAGTAAGAAATGTATTTTCCATTGCTACACTGTGCATATTGTGAATTTGGGTATGAGATAGAGAGAATGTGAGTGAGAATCCTGAGGCAATTTTCACAAAGCAATTCTATAAATGATGCCCTCTGATTCCTATTATATCCTTTTTCATTTTTAAAACATGCTGGTTGTGATTCTCTAAGCTAACACAAAGAATCAGAATGTCAAATCAGACACATATAAATCAGAGATCTTGCCGAGAATCATGCTTTACACATATTTCAAGAACATAAGGAATCAAGAGGCAAAGGGAAATAATCAGGAAGAGGGGACATGTCACATAGCCTCATAATCTGTGATTCCCACATCAGGCACATGTTCTTCTGGCTGGCAATGGTACATCAGTATTGTAAGGGAGATTTGTGAGTCACCTCATACAGCAAGGAGGCTCTGAATGATGAAACATACTAATTTTATACCTCAGGGATTTGTGTGACGTTCTTCAGGGAGCCACTCCTCATAAATCTGTAAATCATTTACTACAGTGGTTCTCAAACTGGAACATGCACCAGAATTGCCTGGAGGGTTTGTAAGGCATAGATTGCTGGACCTTACCTGTAGAGTTTCTGATTCACTAAGTCTGGGGTGGAGCCTCAGAATTTGGATTTCTAACAAGTTTTCAGGTAGCTCACATGCTGCTGGTCCTTGGACCATTCTTTGAGAACCACTGATACTGTAAGCTGTTATAAATTGGAAACATTCTCCTCAAAGCATTCCACCAGTTCATCTTCCTAAGTTCCTATGGTCCTGGTTACAAAGAGGTTGAACAGCCACTGGTTTTTACCCTAGAACAGGGTTTTCAGCCCATGCGCCGCAAGAGGCACATAGATATGCCTCAAGAATTTTTAAAACATGCAGTTCTGAACAAACATGACTGTTTCATACAGGCACTGACCTCTTCTTCCTTAGCTTGTCAAATTAAAAAATGACAGCCAACACAACAATAGCCATCTGGTGTGAATGAATCAAAATTATACCTATGTTGCGGGGTGTGCTTTGGGATTTTAGTGGTTAGTTTATGTGTGCCATGAGATGAAAAAGGTTGAAAATCAGTCCCCTAGAAATTTCCTCTTAGCTCCCAACCCAGTAATAGAGGGAGAAATTTATCCTGGCCAACCGTTTTAACTTCCTCGTCACACTGTAAACTGATTTCATAACTTACTAATGAATCATGGTGCATAACTTGGAAGACTCTGGTTGACGCCATCCTAACTTTTTTACATGAGAAAAATTAAGACTCAGGGACATTAAGTGACTTTCACAGTAAGAACATGTAAATTGTGAAACATCTCAGTTTTTTTCCTTCCCTTTTTTTCCTAGTTTTAAAAAAAAATCCTCACTCAAGGGTATATTTGCTGGTTTTAGAGCAAGAGGATGGGGTGGGGGAGAGAATGAGTGAGAGAAAGAAACCTTGATTGGTAGCCTCCCTTACACACCCTGACCGGGTATCAAACCCGTAACCTAGGTATATGCCCTGACCGGAGATCAAACCCATGACATTTTGGTGAAGGGGCTGGCTGATGCTCCAACCAACTGAGCAACCCTGCCAGGGCAAAGCATCTCAATTTTATGCCTCAGAGACAATGGGGAATTCATGAAAAATGTTGGGTAGAATAATGACAGAGAGTGAAGTTTTCAATGTAATTAACTGTAATCTGTGAGTTGGATACTGAAGAGGTCAGCTGCGTGGTAACTCAGGCACTAAACTGAAGACAGCAGTTGAATTGGAAAAGGGCAGGATGTCTAGTTTGAAATTCCATTTATCCAGTGGGCAAATTATAACTATTCTTTTCCTGTTTACTCAACTATAAACTACAGATATATAACAGAATGGGCAGAAAGTGAGCCTGGTGTGAAGAATAGCATAAGGGTTCTAGTAACAGGAAAACAGAGAGATAAGAGTAATGGCGGCAAGGAAGGAGGTGGAAGTGGTTTTAGGAGCCTAATAGAGGCTTTTTTTTTAATCTTCCTCTAGATTGCCTGATCTATATTAGCTGCTACCTACATTCCCATCTTCTGCTTCCAGCCCCCAGATTCTCTTTTCCTTTTTCTTTCTTTTTTTTAAAAAGATTTAATTTATTTTTAGAGCGGGGAAGGGAGGAAGAAAGAGAGGGAGGGAAACATTGATGTGTGAGAGAATTGTCGATCACTTGTCTCTTGCACACCCTCAACCTGGGATCTGGCCCATAATGCAGCCATGTGCCCTGACAGGGAGTTGAACTGGTGACTTGCCGGTTCATGGGATGATGTCCAACTCATTGAGCCACACCAGTCAGGACACTCTTTCTCTTCCTTCTATGCATTTAGTACTTGACTTTCTTTGAGGTTTTTCTAAGTTTTCTTTGTTTTTAAACCGCTTGTGGCGACACACAGGATTATACTAACAAGGAGAGGGGGGGAAGATTCTACTTGGGAATCAACAGCCTCTTTTTCTACTTAGTTTTTATATATCTTGGACATTCTTTTCTTTCTCAGAGAAACCCTAATCTTGTTCATCCCAACAGTGCTATTCTTTTAAGTTTCTGTCCTTGCCTTCTGTTTTATTTTTTTTATATTTTATTTGTTTATTTTTAGAGAGGGGGAAAGGAGAAACATCAGTGTGCGGTTGCTTCTCGAGCCCTCCCCTTACTGAGGACCAGGCCTGCAACCCAGGCATGCGACTGAGATTGGGAATCAAACCAGCTACCCTTTGGTTTGCAGGCCGGCACTCGGTCCACTGAGCCACACCAGCCAGGGCTGCCTTCCGTTTTCTTTTGTCAAAGTGTGGTCTGTGGACCAGCCATATTGGCCTCATTTGGAAGCTAGTTATAATGGATGGTCTTAGATCCTGCTCCAAACCTACAGAGGCATAATGTGCACACACAAAAAATCTTCTTGGAGTTTGCATGCACGTTCATACTTCAGAAGCATAGCTCTAGGACTCTTGATAGCATTGGTAAGGATACTTGAGCGTAGTCTCCTTTCCATCTCTGGTTCATTTCAGATATCCTTTCAACTTTTCATTTCTTTTGCATTCTGAGAAAAGAAAAAGAATTCTTGAGAAACTTGCAGCAGGTTGGGTGGATTTCTTCTTTTCTTCTGTACCATCATGTATGTTAAGTGTCAACAGTAGATAGAGTGTATACTGTAAGAGAGAAGTTGCTGTTGTGAAGATTGAAATTAGCTAACTAGTCATTATGAGAGATTGTAACTGATCACTGATACTTATCATAATGTCTCAGAGGTCATAAGCAAATTTTATTTTTATAAACTGATTCCCCCCTAGAAGCTATCTATTCTGTATCTTACTAGTTACCTCACATTTGGTTTCAGAACAAATTTCTGTCAAGCCTTACTAAAACGATTTTCTTTTATTGTGGGGATGTAGGCTATTTTTGGGAAAGAAATTTGAGAGTTTTCTGTTCTTAAGGTTAAATATTAAAGCCCTTTTCCTTTTTCTTTGCCCAGACAGCTTTGATGGCCATGTTGGTTTTGTTTTCCTGTATTCCTTAAGCAGACTTGATTTACTGTCATTAAGAGGCTTGCACAGTACCTGCTCATGGAAATAGTGTGTTAGATGTACTCCACAGTGTCTAAGTTCCTTGTTGCTGTGCTCTCCTTCCCTTCCATTCCAGGATGCTACGGTGATACCACACCTCATGGCACTGCTTAGCAGGTCCCGTTACACCCAGGAGTACATCTGTCAGATCTTCTCGCACTGCTGTAAAGTAAGAACTGGAATAAATATTCTCTGTAATGTAAAACTTTATATGCCTTCAGGAGATGTGCCTTCTTTGTGTATCTTGTCAGAGGTAATCTATACATATGAGCAGACTATGTATCTATTTCCTTCCCCCTTTTTTGACATAAAGTATACCATACATACTTTCTGCATCTTGCATTTTTTACTTAACATATTTTGAATGCTATTGCATATCAGTACATAAGGAGCTTCCTCATTCATTTTTTATAAACAGTCATATAATATTTTACTGTATAGATGTGCAGTAATTTATTTAACCACTCCTCTATTATTGGACATTTAGCTTGTCTCCTGTTTTATATTATTACAAAGCAATACCTTGTATGTAAGATGTTTCACAAGAAATGGAATTGCTGAGTCAAAGAGTGTGTGCATTTGTAACTTTACCATGTATTGTCTTGTACAGAGGTTGTACCATTTTATACTCCTACCAGCAGTGTGTGAGGGTTTCCCCACCCCCTCAGTTTCCACATTGTTCAAAATTATTTTAAGTGATCTCATACAAGGAGAACTGGGAGGTTCTTCTGCTCTGAGTTGAGGAAATTTCTGTCATTAAAAGGGCCTGAACCCAGCCTGAAGAGTGCTGGGAGGTGCTGAGGTGTACTCTGCTTCATAGTTCACACTCATTATTCTTTTGCTAGCAGTGGGTGATTATTTAAGATCTTTCAGAATTTCTACACATTTTCTAGCTTCTAACCAAATAGTTTATCATCTGAAGATGCTGTAAGTTGTTCAAGACAGTACTTACCTATCATTTAGAATCCAAATACAAAATGAGGAGTTTGAGGAGCTATAAGAGAGAAGGGAAAGAGACGTGAACACCTATATACTAAACTAGGAATATCACAGATCACATTTTAGAAGTTTCCCAGATAAATGAAAATTAAATAATTTTGTTCCAGAAAAACTATCCGTTGATTATAATTTAAATGTTTAAACCATTTCTCAGATCTTAGAGGAATATCACAGCCTACATAAATCTGTTTAAGACATTTAGAATTTAAGATTTTTGTCAAACATTTTTTTAGGTTTCTCCTCTCAGGTTGCTCTGACTCAGAGGACTGAGGATGTCAGGTAATCCCTTAATCTTTTGAGGTGGGAAAAGAAAGGCTTTGAGAAAACATCGTTTTTGTTGCAATTCATTTACTGAAAATGAGGCAAATTTAACAGGGTCTAGAATCTTCCAACAATGAAATAATGTCTTGTAGCCAGCACTGGCAGCTGGAAAGGATGCTCCAGAACTCTATGCCTCATTAAAAATCTTTGAGCATCGATACCTGAGTGTTTGAGAACATAGCATCTACTAGTTATAACTAGAGTAAACCCAAAAGGGCACTGAAAATTGGACCTGGATGTATGTATGTAACTACTACATGTCAAATTATGCTAAATTATGAGAAGTTTGAAAAATCCCATTCCCGAAGTTACCCAAATCACTTCTAGAATTATTCATTAGAAACTTCTCACCACTTCTAAGCTTGCTCATCTGAAACTTACCAGTGCTGTTTTAGCTAAAATCATAGATAGAGGAAAACCATTAAGTCACAAGTTCTTGTGCTAGAGAGAAACTTAGGCTGAGCAGGAATTTAGAGGCACCCTAATGCCACTAATAGAACTAACGATAACAGAGAAATTCATCTTAACTCAGCTTGCTTTTAGCCCGATAAGAGCATTTGCCACTGTAATTAAATGACCAAATTCAAGTATTCTGAGATATAACTAGACCTCAGGAAACATAGCATTTATAAACCTAGTGACAATAGAAATAACCTAAAATACAATATTAATTTCTCTACTGAGATATTAACAATATGTGTCTTTGAAAACAACTGATCTGATGATTTCTATATTGTCATTATAAAAACATGTCATTTTCTTTTTGTTCAGTTTACATATAAGATTCATAATAGAATTTTAAGACTGATTCATGAGTTTACATATACTGGTATCAATATTAAATACATTTACGTAGTTTGGGAAGAGGAGAGTAAAGAAAAAGAGTAAAGATTACTAAAGTGTTTGTATAAGAAGCTAATCATAATTATATCTTTGAAATTTTCTCTCCCTGATTTATTAAGAAGCAAAAAAGGCTAGTAGTAATATTATGTGGAATTCTAACTTCTTAATTGTCATTTCTTAAGTATTTACTCAAATTCCTGACACCTGTCTTTTGGAGTTTTAGATCACGAGGGCTTATGTGCCTCATACCCTGTGGATGCTGCCTTTGTAACCCCGGGTTCATGCAGGTTGATTCGGAGAGACTAGAGAGACTTGCTAGGAATCAAACAATAGCTCCTCCTTTCTAGTTGCTGCAGCCACTAATTCCTTCCTTGCAGTTATTTTTACACAATCCTGTGTAAGGCCACAAAGAGGAGGAAGAGCTTTTGTAATAAATATTTGCTGTAATCTTTGGGGCAAAGAATTTGAGGGATTAAAAAAGTATAGTTCATCTTGGTAGCAGCAGAGAACAGTTTTGTTCAGAGAATTGCATTGTGCTTGACCTTGTCATCATTTATAAATGTAACTCCATCAGTAAAGATATTCCATAAGTGATCCATTGGAAGGGAAGAGAAGATGCTTGCACATGGATATTCATTGACATGATGTTTGTAATAGTAAAAAACTGAAAACAATCTAAGTGTCTCACTACAGAGTACTAAAGTATGGGGCATTCATACAATGGAATAAGGCCAAAAAAAAAAAGAAAAGAAATGAGAAAGCTCTTATGCACTGATATGAATGATCTCTGAGCTATATTATAAGAAAAAGTAAAAGAAATAAAAGGTTTAGGGCAATATGTGTAATTTATATAGTACTATAAATATATATAGTATATACATAAATATCATTTGCGTTAAAATGGGAAAGAATATACTTACATATTTGTATATGTATAAAATATCTTGATGAGTATAAAAGCCTATTAATATTAAGTCATCCTAAAGCAGGGGAACAGGTTGGCTGAATACAGAGGTAGAAAAACAATGATGTACAAGGCGCAGAGGCGACACCCTGCCTACTTAGCTATTCTACAAGCACTGCCAGTTTAAATTGGGATGTTAAAATTTATAAGGAAGGCAAAAAAATTTTAGTCTTCTGACATGTCAGCCAAGGCTAATTTAGGCTCATCGTCACAGTTTATTCTACTTAGTTGTTACTAAGTAAGAAAAAAATGGCTCAGATTCTTAAGAGACCCTTCTTTTTCTTGGTTCCCCCATTACAGTCTCCACCACTACCTTTCTGTTTTCTTTTACTTTTTATCGTGTGTTTTCCATTACCATTTATCCCCCCATTCCCTACTCTTACCTCCATCCCTTCTCTCCTATAACCACCACACTGTTGTCCATGCTCATGAGTTTTTTCTTTCTTTTTTCTTATTTGCTTGACCCCTCCATCCCCTCTTTGCCCCCTCCCCCAGCCTGCTTTCTCTCTGTGAGTCTGCCTCCATTTTGCTGTCACCACCATCTTTATAACGCATCAGCCAGCTTCGCCAGTGTTTCAAGTGAGACAGTTCAAAGTAAAGCATTTAGAACAGTGCCCGGCACATAGCAAGTAAATAAGAAGTACCTATAATTATAATTGTGGGTGCATGGATGAGAATGAGGTAGGAAGACAGAGCACACTTTCAGCCTGTGTCCTAAGAATGCCAGTATTTTCAGTTATAAAGGCAAGCTTGCACTGTTCTGAATGGATGTATAGTGATAAATATATCAAGTAATTGTACTGTGGGAATTTGTCCTCATTCCCTAACAATCTTCATTGGGGTACGGCTTTAATAAAAGTCAACAAAACATTGCTTATAATAGTGAGACATTAGAAACTACCCAAAATATGTAATTGGGGTATGTCTGAGTAAACCATGGAATATCATACACTGATTAAAAATAAGAAATTAGAAGTTAGAAATGTATGAAATTAAGAGATTGCTGAAGTTTTTTTAAAAGGACTCTTGATAGTATATAAAACATTTAGAGAATTATTATTCATAAAGTAGAATATGGCTGTTTTGTTATTCAGAAGTATGAATGCTAATCTCCTCACTTCAAATGACGGGTATTTTGATCTAAGAAGGAATGAGCACCTTAAAATAGTTGTTACTTGGCTGAATAGTGGGTCGGAGAAATTGGTCTGAGAGCTTTTTTCCAGTAGTATCTGGTTTCCTGTGTAAACCCAAACACGTAGTCTACCTTTCAGAGCTATGTTTTTCTCTTCTGAATAATGATAAGTATAACATACCACCCTTGTCCTGGCTTTAATTGACTTTTCATTATTTGAGTGGGTAGAACATAAAATCAGTGAGTAAAACCTGAGGCAAATTCGAAGCCTTGCTTTAATCTGTAGCTTCTGCCGCTTTAAAGAGCTTCAGTAAATATATTAGTAGAAAACAGTTGATGAAAAATAAAACACTTGAACTTCTCTGTTCTATACCTATCTACCCTAAGAAGTGGTAATTTTAAGAAGAGAAATGAGATAGAAACCAAAACATGTTGTTCACGTCTCAGTTATGGATTATTGTGTTTACCACCATCCATTGCTCAAACTGCCTGATGTGTTGATATTGGTTAGTCCCTACTCCAGTTCCTCTTGCAATTATTTAGTTTTACAATTCACCTCACTAGTTCATCAGTTGTAGGAAAGACTACCATCGTGGCTGAGGGTGTGCACATGAAATGCAGAATTCATAGTTCTGTTGCTGTGATAGTGTCTGTTTAAGAATTGCAAAGGGCCTGTACCAGAATAGTTTCTGTTTTCCCTTCCTTGTTGGGAGGAGGGAAGGAGGCAATAATTTTACGTAACTAGGATGAAGTAAGATATGGCAGCCCCTTGCAAGACTAAAAATAGTGTCTACCTTCCTTTTGGGGGAATGTGTTTATGCAAGAGAAGGAAGGGTAACTGAGAATTCTGCCTTGAATGGAATATGGTTTTCTACATTGAAGTAAATGTTTTATTGGAATGAATCATTGCTCTTTTTAATATATTACTGTGTTCTCTTTTCTTATAGGGTCCAGATCATCAAACAATTTTATTTAACCATGGTGCAGTTCAGAATATTGCTCACCTACTAACCTCAGTATCTTACAAAGTAAGATGTTAAACATTATGTCCAGATTTTTATACTTTATTTGATTGCTGGAATATCGCTCTAGAAAATTACATATTTTATTTCTTGATAGATACTATGATCAGTATTGTCTTTCCTTTTTTTTTCTCCAGTATATGGTTGTGGCATGAGTTGCTATTGATTTTCACCTGTGATCGTTAATAATCTCTTTCAGTTAAGGTGTCTGTGCCAAAGCTGATGCCTTAAAGTATATTGGAGCAATGGCTTGTTATGTCAGGAAAGACTTTGGATTTTATATTTGAGATGTTTATTTAGCCACAGCGACTCACTCAGTCTTATAGCACATATGCATCATATGTCAACATAAAATATATTGTTTTGTATTTTGAGTTAAAAAGTCAAGAGTTTTCAGATTTAATTAAATTTTTTACTATCTTTATATATATATATATATATAGGTAAGTATCATCATGATATATTATCAGACATTTAGGTAAAACTGTAGACATTTCATTGTTCAACTAGCAAATTATAGCAAACACTGGGACGTTGTCCTTACTGTGTCACATTAGAGCTGGGTATACCAGGAGTTTCCTGCAGAGCAGAGAAGTCGTTATTTTGTCTTCTCTCCATTTGTACTGATTCTGGTTTGCTCTTTTGGTCCTTAGCTTTATTATAGCTTGCTACTGTGTATGTTGTCCCGACCACAGATGCCCAAAGTTTGCTCTTGGTAAAGAGCTCACTAGGACAGGAGTATTGCCCAAGTGAGGGACATGTTTCTTTACACCTTGTCTACCTGTCCTGTCAGCCCCAGGTTTCACATAAGAATATTGAATATGGACTCAGCCAAGGAAGTAAGGATTAGACCCTCTGGTGCAAACTGAACAGAAAGGCTAAAAAAATAACAGCTCTCATAGGAGCCCCAGCAGATTGTAAAATATGTTGTATGTGGCCAAGAGTTTGGGCCCTTGGTATCATCCCAGACCTGACCGCACCTGGTTTTGAGGAATGGTAGCAAAATTTATAGATGTTTTAGTTAAAAGTTAAATTAGTTTAGTTCTTTTCAAACTTTTGTTGTAACTTTGTGTCCTTTTTTTCCTCATCTCCATCCCATGTACAACTACAAGAATACTCTTTTTTTTTCCTCCTTCAGGTCTGTCTTTTGTAGTTTGGGAAGAAATGTCCCACTTAAAAGGCAGTTGGTGATTGTTATTAAGTTCCCTTTGCTTTACCAACATTGTATTTTGTACAGTGTTTTTTTAAATTTGATTAGGGATTTACCTAGTTCAATTTTAGTGTTACTTTAGTGCTTTTACTTTTTCATTACTTCAAAATTAATTTGAACTTAACTGCACTCTTCTGATATACCAGTCCTATTTCTATTCCCTTGAGTCCTTCCTTTAGTACTCTAGCAGATTTAAATATTTATTTCTTCAGAAGAGTGTAGATTATGAGACATTAAAATCCATGTTTACAAAATTTAAATAAATTGTTCATTTACTTTTACAGGTTCGAATGCAAGCACTGAAATGCTTCTCGGTTTTAGCTTTTGAAAACCCCCAGGTATCGATGACCCTGGTGAATGGTAGGCTGGTACTTTCAGTGGCACGTACGTGATTTAATTCGTAAACTTTGTAGATTTAAAGAAGTCCTTAATTCTTGTTGTTTGTTTTATTTCTAGTTTTGGTTGATGGAGAATTGTTACCACAAATTTTTGTGAAGATGTTACAGAGGGATAAGCCTATTGAGATGCAACTCACATCCGCAAAATGGTAAAAGTCAAGACAATGTGGAAAGAAAGATAGGGTTTTGTCAGTGTCTTAGAGAATTTTTGGACAGGTTGATTAGTTCAGTCTCAATCCCCATCTTGTTTGGAGATTTTGAAATTTGAAAGTTACAAAGTTGTCTCACATTTCCTTAAATGGATGTGAGTTTTTACTTCATTTACTCAGTAGTGTGCAGAACAGGAATTCGCCTATAGCATCTAAGATCATCTACATAAAATTACTTTATTATATTCCCCTTCTGTATTTCAGTTGAGATAATACAGAATTAGATGAGAAGTAACCAACACATATTATGCTAAATATTAAAAGTATTAAGCCACGAAAATGTAAAGATACAGAAATATGGAGTAAGAATTAGTTGACGTTGATAACCAAGGCATGATTTCAGAGAATGCCATTTTCTCATTTTAGAAGAAACAAAACAAAAAATCCTTATAGAGATGTAACAGTTTATAAGATAGTTACGGAAAGTTCTTACTAGCGTAACTCCTGGCTCATGTGAGCCTTCAGTATATGCTAATTCTGCAGTTATCAGTACATTAACAGATAGGTTGAACAACTGTTGTTTAAGGTTCAGTGCTAAATAGATGATTTCATTTCAACATTTAAGAAGCTGTGACTCTAATATTTTGGTAATGAGGAATTTTCAGTGAATTACTCATGAACCGTGAATTGTTTTTATTTTATGTTTTTTAAAGCATTTTTTTAAAAGATTTTATTTATTTATCTTTAGAGGGGAAGGGAAGGAGAGAAGGAGAGAAGTATCAATGTATGGTTGCCTCTCGTGAGTCCCCTGCTGGGAACTGGCCTGCAACCCAGGCATGTGCCCTGACTGGGAATCGAACCGCGATCGTCTGGTTCGCAGGCCCGCGCTCAATCCACTGAGCTATACCAGTCAGGGCTATTTTATGTTTTTATATCACTTGCATTTTTTGTTTGTTGGATTCTTCTGAGTATTTGATTCTTTGTTAGTAAGGTAGTCCTGTCATGGAACTGACTTAAAAACTCAGTAGTATAACAAACCTTAAGATAATGGTAATAGCTATAAAGACTTCAACTCTCCATAATAGAAGTAAAGAAGTTTTATTGATTTGTTTATTGCATTCCCTAGAAGCTGGGACATTTTTGTTTGTTTGTTTGTTTTTGTTTTTTCCACCCAGCTTACTAAAGGAATCTCATTGAAAAAGGAAATTCATAAATTAAGTTTCTGAAGTGCTTAATGTTTATTACCTATTTAGAGAATGCAAAGTAATTGTATGCTTATTCAAAGCCAGATATACTTGTGAAGGTAAATTGCTTTTCAGTAGAACCAAATCATTGGCTAATTTTTAAAGCCACTAGTAACTTCCGAATAGTTAGTTAATTCCTTATGGATACCTACCTATACATGTTAAAAGTTAAATGCTTCTTCTGTGATACTTTTGCTGTTGAAGTTGGAATATCTCAACTTCTTTTAAACTTATTTTGTTAGCTTTATATTGTAATGTTTTTCCTTTTTATTATGGAAAAATGAAAACCTAAAAATATATAGAGAAAAGTATAAAGAACTCTAAGGTGCCAAGCACCTAGCTTCAAAATTTATTCACCTATTAGGCTATTTATTTAAAAACAATTTTGTAGTGTTTTTTAAAAAAATATCTGGCTTACTATCTGTATATCAGTTAGTTTTATTTGACTGTTAAATTAACAGAACCTCAATTAAGAGAACGTCAAAACCTCACTCAAAATAAATGAGAGTAATTGTCCCATTTTGGCCCATAAAATCTTAAAGGCAAGTAATTTTCCTTTTAAAGTTTTAAAACACAAGAGAAAACTAACTTTCTGCCCTCTCATTCCAGTTTAACTTACATGTGTAGAGCTGGTGCAATTCGGACAGATGACAACTGTATTGTATTGAAGGTGAGCTGATTAATTCTCTACAAGCATGTGAAAATTATCCAATCATATAAATGTTGAAAATAAGTTTTGGCATTCCTTTTTTTTTTACACATTTGTCACTATGATGTGTGTGCATAGAATAAAATAATAGTAAATACCATACCTTCACTTTTCAATGAAATGCTGTGTAGTTTTTAAAAATTAGTTTTAGATATGTTTTGAAGGTCAAAGTGAAATAATTATTTCCTTGTCATACCTTTTTCATTTTTGTGATAATGAGGAGGATGTAAAAATTGTAAAAATATGTAAAATTCAGGTAAAACAGAAAATATATTTTACCCTTAATTTTCATTATTTTGTAGGAAATAGTTCACTAGCTCTGTGGATAAAGACTTTGTATTACCCTAATGGCATATGAATCAAAAGGCATAATGAGAAAGAATAAGTAAATAACACATGAATACAATTACTATTATTGATGTCCAAATCATCCTGAAGTCAAAAATACCTAGATAAGAGACTGGCCCTAAAAGTCCCAAGACCTGGAATCTGATTTTTGCACTGCTGCCACCGCCTAGCTCGGTAACCTTGTGTGCACCCCTTAGTATTTTGGTGCTTCAGACTCCTGATTGTGGAAATGGAGGCAACAGCTCCTGCCCATCTTTCCCACAGGGTTATGGAGAGAATAACAATATTTTAAACATATTAAATGTCTTACTAGCTAGAAAGAGCAAAACAAGTATAAATAAATTGCTTATGTGTCATTTTTATGAATGTGAGTTCTCTTACTATCAGCATTCAAAATTGACCCAAGAGTAAAAGATCGATGTTTGCTTTAGTAAACAATTCTGCATACAGTGCTAAGCACTTCTGTGCAAGGACCTTGGTTTATTTTCTTAACTGCTCTACTCGTCCTTTTCTTCCTCATTGGACAACTAGGTTAATAGTATCTTCTCTGTGTAGTAGTCATGAGCATGAAATTCAGTAATCCCAGAATTTCTGGTATTGATAAACATTAGTAACTGTTCAAAGGAAAATAAGAATAAGGCTTTCTCTTGGAAGCCTAGGCCTGTATTAAAAAGATTGAGTGAGCCTGAAATCAGTAGTAAGCAGTAAAGTGCTAAACTGTGGTAAAGATAGAATGGGAACTTAGAAAAGAGCAAAGCACAGTTGACTGTGGTAGTTGAGGAAGTCTTCCTATAACTATAACATTTCGGTTTTTTACTTCCACATGGGATATTTTTACTGGGAATCTAATGTAGATAAATAACCACCCAAGGCGAGTACCAAGGTTTTTGAAGGACTTCAGAAGTAAAATTGGACGACTAGATATTAGTCTTTCCAAGGAGCTCTGTGGGAAACATAGGTAATGTAATTAATTCATTTCACCTGCATTATAGGAGAACCAGTGGAATCCGAGTAGTGGTAAGATCACTGAATTATTAAAGTGATAATTTTTTTGTAACTGTAAGTATTAATCCTCAAATAAACTATGAAAGTTGGCTCAGCTATATTACTTACTAAGAGAAAAAAATAGCATTCTTTTTCTAAGACAAAATCGTTGCTGATTAAATTGCTGCATGGCAGGTAAATAAATACATATGTGGTACAGGAGCATCAGGCATGATTTATTAGGGATTCCGAAATGTCTTTTATAAAGTTGTACAGTAACACTTTAGTCTTAATTGATCCCAAAGCCTAATTAGAGTTTATAGTATTGTTCTGTGATTATATGATTAAAGTTTATTGTACTAGCATAAATGATTCAGTTGCACCAAATTTTATATATTTTTACATTAAAAAACTTTTATTCTCTGTAAGTCTTTATTGAGAATTTGATCACAAGCATGACTCCCCCCAAAAGCCATTGAGTTGATTCAGTCACTGTATGCTCTCCACCAATCTTTTGCCTTTACCAAAAAGCAAATAATTAATTTCACTACCTTTCAGACATTGCCTTGTTTGGTTCGAATGTGCAGTAAGGAGAGATTACTAGAGGAGAGAGTTGAAGGAGCTGAGACACTCGCCTATCTGATTGAACCAGATGTTGAGCTACAGAGAATTGCTAGCATTACTGATCACCTCATTGCCATGCTTGCTGATTATTTCAAGTATCCCAGCTCAGTGAGTGCCATCACTGACATTAAAAGGGTATGTTCTCTTTTCCTTTTCAGCAGCTAAAGAAAGGGCTTTGTAAAACTTTTACTTAACTGTTCACTACTTTGAACCAATTGCTAATTATAGTTCAAAGCCCTTTTAAATAAAGGAATCTTTTACCTTTGGTAACATAGATAATAGAGCTTTATGAGTTTTTGAGTCCAGTTTGTTTCATATTTATTGTCAGAAAAATTTTATTAAGGAGATAATTAGGAAAACGTAACATTGGATCTTTAATCCCCAACTAAAACCCCAACATAGCGGGGTCTGGTCTCTAAACTGGTTACTGACATTGTATCAATATTTATGTCATCCTGTTGAAGTTCCCAGAGTCACCTCTCTTGCATTGTTCTCATTCTTTAGGTCAAGGGTGATCTCTTGTTACGTGTGACTGAGTGGCCTTGTTTTACTCTTCACCACTGTCGTCTTCTTTTCTGCCTCTTCTAAATTTTGCCATCTTGGTCTCTTTACTTTTTGTAGTTTCATACTGTCCTTTGGGTCTGCTAGTAACAGCTAAACCATCATTTAATCTTTAGACTGAGACCAAAGAACCAAATTGTGCTGACTTTTTCTAAACTGTAAGTTCCTTAGGGTAGGGTAGATATTTCTTTGACTTTGTTTTTCTGAGGCTGTTTGTCATACCTGTTTCTCTAAGCAAAAGACAGAAATATTATGTTAGGGAATGTGTATTTAGGAAGGTCATGGTAGACGAAGCATTGCTTCCTAATTAGTAACCAGTACTATTTCATGTATGTGACTGTATTTTTGATACCAGTGGTCCCAACGGTAAACTTTTAAAAATGATTTTCTTGACCTCTTCCATGCCCCTGAGTTCCAAAACAATTCATCTGGCAGGTAACTATTCCTTTAGCATTTAATACTGAAAATTAATAAATTACTAAGAGTATATCTTTTCCCTGTCTCAGGAAGGGCCTGGCATACCTTCACTGATATTTATACTGATATATACTGCCCTCTGTGTATTAAAGTGGTGTGTGTGCTCATCCTTCAGTACGATTGTTTTCCAGTAGAGTTGATTGGTGACATTGAACCATTTGTTTTATCTGTTTACCCTCTGGTTACTTGCCCACATTGAGCGTGTCTCACTGGTACAGAGATACGCATGCAGGTCCTAACTGTGGCCTCGTGAACAGCCTTAGTTGACCATCCCAGCAAAGCAAATAGAACACCTTGTTGGACACGAGAGTGAGGGAACAGTTATGAGAACTTCTAGCCTATGCACATGCAAGTCATTTAACTAGTGTATAGATTATCCTTTCTATTATGGTTCTGCCATCTTATTTTCATTACAGTAAAACTAGAATAACTTTTAAAAATTATCTCCTTATGCCAAACTTGAATATTAGTTTGTTTTGTCATCTTTATTTTTAATGATGGATTATTGAGTGCTTTCTGACCATGAAAGGATAAATAATTAACCCAGACAGAGAAATTCTTACATGCTAATAACACATGATTTTTATGGTGTACCAGTCCAAGTCAGTATTCTAATATCTGTTATGACTAGAAAGTAGTTAAGACATTTAGAATAAGTATTTTAGAATTTACCCATCAAAATGAGTATTCCTCATTATATATTGAGAGGTTCCTCTCATAATCTATCAATGACAGCTTTGATCGGAATATTTTTGGCCCTGGCTGGTTTAGCTCAGTGGATTGAGTGCGGGCTGAGAACCGAAGGGTCACTGGTTCCCAGTCGGGGCACATGCCTGGGTTGCAGGCTAGGTCCCCAGTGGGGGCCATGTGAGAGGCAACCACACATGGATGTTTCTCTCCCTCCTTTCTCCCTTCTTTCCCCTCTCTCTAAAAGTAAATAAATAAAAAATTTAAAATATTTTTTAAAAAAGAATATTTTTAGAACTACTTTTAAGAATTTTCTTCAAAACTACCCTAAATGGGTTTCAGGTTTTTTAAAAAATATATTTTACTGATTATGCTACTATAATTGTCCCATTTTTCCTCCCTTTATTCCCCTCTACCCTGCACACCCCCTCTCCCACCCACATTCACCTTCCTTAGTTCATGTCCTTGGGTCGAACATATAAGTTCTTTGGCTTCTCCATTTCCTATACTATTCTTTTTTTAAATTATTTATTTATTTTTAGAGAGAGGGGAAGGGAAGGAGAAAGAGTGGAAGAGAAACATCAATGTGTGGTTGCCTCTCATGTGTCCCCTACTGGGGACCTGGCCTGCAACTCAGGCATGTGCTTTGACTAGGAATCGAACCAGTAACCTTTTGGTTTGTGGGCCTGCGCTCAATCCACTGAGCTACACCAGCCAGGGCCATTTCCTATACTATTCTTAACCTCCCCGTCTATTTTGTACTTACTATTTATGCTTCTTATTCCCTGTACCTTTTCCCCCCATTCTTCCCATGTCCCCTCCCCACGGATAACCCTCCATGTCATCTCCATTTGTGTGGTTCTGTTCCTGTTCTAGTTGTTTGCTTACTTTGTTTTAGTTTTGTTTTTTTCAGGTTTGGTTGTTGATAGTTGTGAGTTTGTTGTCATTTTACTGTTAATATTTTTTATCTTGTTTTTCTGAGAAAAGTCCCTTTAACATATCGTATAATAAAGGCTTGGTAATGATGAACTCCTTGAAATTGACCTTATCTGAGAAGCACTTTATCTGCTCTTCCATTCTAAATGAAAGCTTTTGCTGGATAGAGTAATCTTGGATGTAGGCCCTTGCCTTTCATGACTTAGAATACTTTCCAGTCCCTTCTTGCCTGCAAGGTTTCTTTTGAGAAATCAGCTTTCAGTCTTATGGAAACTCCTTTGTAGGTAGGTAACTGTCTTTTTTTCTCTTGTTGGCATTTAAGATTCTCTCCTTGTTTTTCATTTTGTGTAATGTAATTATGATGTGCCTTGGAGTGTGCTTCCTTGGGTCCAACTTCTTTGGGACTCTCTTAGCCTCCTAGAAGTCTATTTCCTTTGCCAGATTGGGGAAGTTCCTTCAATATTTGTTCAAATAAGTTTTCAATTTCTTGCTCTTTTTCTTTTTTTTCTGGCACTCCTATGATTTGGATGTTGGAACGTTTGAAGTTGTCCTGGAGGTTCCTAAGCCTCTCATTTTTTTGAATTCTCGTTTCTTCATTCTGTCCTGGTTGAATGTTTATTTCTTCCTTTTGTTCCAAACTGTTGATTTGAGTCCCGGTTGGTTCCCTGTACATTTTCCTTTATTTCACTTTGCATAGTCTGCACTTTTTCCTCTATTTTACAACCATACTCAACCATTTCTGTGAGCATCCTGATCACCAGTGTTTTAAACTCCGCATCTGATAAGGTTGGCTATCTCTTTATTTAGTTGTATTTTTTCTGGATCTTTGATCTGTTCTTTCATTTGATCATATTTTTTTCCTCAGCGCACCTGTTATGTAGTAAGGGGTGGAGCTTTAGATATTCTCCAGGGCGGGACAACCCACACTGCTGCATTGTGGTGCCCTGTGTGGGGAGGGTTCCAAGAGGCAACAGTGCTGCTTGCTTAGCTCTCACTAGCTTTCAGTCACTTCCCCTGCTACCCACAAGCAAATTGGGCCCTTCTGGTGCTGATTCCCATGTGAGTGGGTTTGTGTACTTTCTAGGACCCTGTGAGTCTCTCCAACAAACTGTTCTGTGAGGCTGGGAGTTCCTCCCATCACCACAACTCCCACAGGTGTTTTTAGTCAGAGGGTGGGAGGCTTTATTTTCCTGTGCTGGAACCCTGGCTGTGTGGTCTGTCTCACTCCCCAGTTGTTGTTCCTCTCGGTTCATCTGCACCCAAATGTTGGGTCACCCAGTCTGCCAGCTGCCTTATGGCAAGTCCTCTCCACCCCAGCTGCCTGTCTCTGCCCCTCCTACTGGTCTGGATGAATTTTTCTTTGTTAACTCCTTGGTTGTTGGACTTTCTTACAGTTTGATTTTCTGGCAGTTCTGGGTGGTTTTTTGTTTTTAAATTATTTGTTGTCCTCTTTTTGGTTGTGCAAAGAGGTACGGTGTATCTACCTATGCCTCCGTCTTGGCCAAAAATCCCCTGAAGTTTCAGGATTGTTTTATTTTCTTTTTTTTGTTACTGTAAATGTCACCCAACTGGATTTCCCCATCTTCATACACTACTATCAGTGACAGTTAACTTCAAACTCTTTATATGTTACAGTCAGGGGTTTGTAGCTAATATGACAGTTAGCTCTTAAGAAGGTTTTAAAAGAGGATTTCAGAATGTTTTCAGTAACGCCTATATATCTTTTCATAAGGGTGAGCCTCTTGAAGGCAAATCATTTGAAGAAAGTGGTACTCAGTTGGAGGAAGTTATCTCTCTTAGTTATAAAATTATTTACATTATTAATATGCCTTGTATATGTACTGGTTCTTAGTCACTAAAATTGTCCTGGGAAGATGCCTCTATTTTCTTATTAGTGATAGTTTGGTGATAAATCAGGTGTATGGAAAATTGATACCTTAGAAGCCAGCTACACATATAGAAAGATAGCATTGTGTAATTGCAGTATGTAATTTTAATAAATTTATCAAAAAAGCCCCCTGAACATAAATCACAGATAACTGTAGTAGATAATAATGATTACCATGATACATTGTTTATTAAGGATTTTCACAAAAGTTTTTACTGTTTCTGAAGTCATTTATATAGTGAAATTAAGTTGGCACCGCTCTTAATGTTTGGGAAACCTGCCAACGACACTGTTGCAGCAGCAGTCAAGCTGTCAGCTATATTCCAGGGCCAGCACGGCCTGGGTGTGCCCTGTTTTTGAGGAGGGCATTTCAAAGAGCCCGTGTAAGCAACATGAGTGCCACTAAAGCTGCCATCTAGGATCACTGGATTTTTATGGTTCGGAGGTTCACAAAAATTTTGCATATACCTGTGTCAAATATTGTGGCATTCACTTTTAGGCAGAAGCAGCATGTATTCCAGATCATGCTGACACAAACACAGCTAGGCCTCAGTCGTGTGAGCAGAACGCAAAAATAATCAGGAATTCAGTGAGAGCACTAGAATGTCAGTAGGTGTTAAACGTTTTTTTTTCAACTCTGCTTGATTGGTTTCATTGAAAATTTAATTTGTGGACTGATTTGGAATGTATCTTCTTCTCCTCTCCCATAGCTTGATCATGACTTAAAACATGCTCATGAACTCCGCCAGGCTGCATTCAAGCTCTATGCCTCTCTCGGAGCAAATGATGAAGACATCCGGAAGAAGGTGAGTCTGGGAGAGGGGCGTCCCCCAGTCCTGACAGCCAGCAGGCAGGGAGTGACGTCTACCTGAAAGTCGTGGTGAAGAGCACTAACAGTGACTGTTTGAATATAATAAAGCAGAGTGACTAAAGGCGTAATTGAAGAATGAATGGGACCCGGATTTGGGGGGTTGTTTGTTTGTTTGTTTTTAGAACATAGAGTGGCATGGCCGTGCTGGAATGACAAATAACTGGTGTGCTTTTTTGTGTCATTAATATGGATTATTGTGTTGCACCTTTTTGCATGTGTTCTGATAAAAATCAATTCTAGCACTGTGAAGCTTCAGACACCTTGAAAGACCTAACACTAGAATTGTAAATGTTATTTATGGAAATACTTTCCAGTATCATTGAGAAATTTAAATCTATTGTATATTGTTCTTTGATATGTGGCTTAGTTATGTTTTGATTTTTTTGCTACTGTGCAAGTTTGATGTGAATAAAATCTTTGTGGAATGATGATTTTATGTTTAGTGAGTGGTCATGTGAATTTCTAGGTCCCCAAAAATGTATCACTGGTATAGCACCTTATGTTATTTACAGCCTAGTCCTACACTGAACTCATGTTCTTGATGAGAATAGTGTTAAGCAAAAAATAAAGTATAGGGGTAAGCTCTGACTTGGCTCCCTCCTCAAACCAAAAGACTGAACCTATCACTCAAAAAAATATATAGTCTAATAAATTTAACACAAGGCTTTTAGGAACCACCAGTAAAGTAACCCCACATGTTCTGTCTTGATGAGCCATAGAAGAAGAATAAATTGGGAATTATTTACCAAACATGGCAAATACTAAATTTGTCCATCTGGGTTGATATTTGTAAGAGAAATCACAAAGTACTGGAAATTTACCATGGTTCAGAGAAGTTCTCAGCCTTGTAAATAGGAAGTATGGAACAACCATAGTTTAATGAAATAAATTGAAAAGGATCCATTCTTGAAGAAAATTGAAATAAGCAATAAGATTAGATATGTGAATAACTTTCATTTAAAATTAGTGCAAAAAACAGCTACGCTGAATATTTTCCATGTACCTCAATTTAGTTCAGTTAACAAGATATTTTTGACTTGAAGTGTTCTTTAGTAAATATCTATGAAATCCTTCTTAACACCTCTAAGCTTTCATCTGTAAACTGTTACTTAGAGGCAAACATACTAGTCATATGGTATTCCTTGTGTCTGACAAACATGATTTCTGGATGTCGATTCTGATATGTTCCATTCAGTGTAGGTATGTGGTATATTGCAAAGGAAGAGGCTTTTATGGCAAGTCATATAAAACATTTTTAAAAATTGATATGGACTGTATAACATATACATATTGATTTGTTTGGGGATGGTTATTAGGGCTCGTTAGAAGTGTTTTACCCATTCCCTGGCTCAAGAAGGGCATGCCATGGACTGAAAGGGAGGTAGATAGATGGACCATAATGGGGGGCTGGGGAGAATAGGATGTCCATTGTACTTCTTTGTACTTTTTTGTTAATAAACTGTTGTTTTGGAAATAATGACTTAATCTGTGATATCATGTTCTAGCAATACAACACAGTAGTCTGACGATTAGTAGTCTATTAAAAGTTGTATTTATAATGTGTATAATTTCCTGGTAAGTCTAAATCCTGGTTAATTTCTGTAGAAAGATGACAAATAAAGAATAAGTTATAATTATTATAATTTTTTGTGTGATGAAGAAAAGATACTGTGATACTTTTATATAATGGGGTTATATAGAATTTTTAGGAAGATATTTAATTTCTGCAAAATTAAGTGTTTGAATAATTTATAGTGCATAACATTTACTGAAGAGAGAAATTGTAAAATGGGAAATATAAATAATTTTGTGATAAAATCTACATGAAAATGTTCTTAGGAGTGGAGAATCCTTATTTTCAATGCGTAAAAAATGATGATAACCCTTTTCCTGTGAATGCCTTTATTTCTATTTCATTTTTTGTTGACATAATTATTTGTATAGATTTTTATTTACCTTTACCTTTTATACTTATACCTTATTAACTTTGATTATATTTATTTTATTGAAGTACAGTATGTATTATTTTATGTTTTAATGCAATTTTTATGCTTGTCAAGATAGAATTTCAGTTCACTGAGTTAATGAATGGAAAATCTCTGAAAGAGATTTCAAGGGCTGTAGAGCCACCCCCCACCCACAAAAATAAAAAAGCTACAAAAACACTTTGTTGCAGGATAAAAATATGAAATGTTCAGTTGATCTGTCTTTTAACTGAAAATGGGACTGTAATTCAGTAAATACAGGAAGTAACATACATTCCATTGCCCTGTTATGATCAGTTCAGGAAATGAGGCAAAATGAAGAAGAAAAAACTAAAGCTAAGAGTAGAGGCAATGAGAACTGGACACAGCTCAGCTGTAAAGGAGAAGATACAGGCCTTCCCTCTTTGTAGAGTTGTGTCTCTATCTTACTGCTCCTAAAGACCTCTAAAGGCCTGCTGTGATTTCATTTCTCAACACCTTCTTTCTAGGCCAGACGAAATTAAGCTGAAGACTTGAGATATGACCCTCATATCCTGTTAAAAGATATCAAGTATAGAAAAATTCCTGGAACCTAATAAGTACCCAGTAAATATTTGTTGAATAAATACAGAAGTGAAAATGCAGAAATCATACACAGAGTGACATTTCCTTCGATATGCCTGGATCTCTGTGTCCTGTACAGAGCAAAGCTGGCATTCTAATTTCTAGCATTACATCCTTTATTGCTCTGTGGCATAGTTACAGATCTCCTCACTTCTGTGGCGTCCTGTCAGAGAGTGAAGGAGGGTGAAGAGTTCTGCAGGTGAGAATAGAAAACATTGCCATTGGCTGTGCCGTGAAGAGGCAGAAGCCCAAGAAAAGGTGGACCACTGGGCTTGACAATAGATGTGGCCTGGCCATATTCAAGTTAGAATATCAAGAATGTTGGTTAAGGTAAGCAGGGGTGGAGGCAGGAATGGAGAGCTCAGTGGAAGAAGGGTCCAGGGCACATTAGCCGTAACTATGCTGCCAGCAATGCCAGGTAAAAATTCACTGCGGTCTCTGCTATGGGGAAAGTCTAGTTTTGAATAGTTTTTACCACATACTAATGCTGACTGGGAAGCATAAGTTCAGTTAATAGGACAGTGAAAAAGAAGTTAAGGTACCTAACAAATTATTTCAGGTACTGGCATTTCAGTTAAAACCCCAGTCAGTGGTTGAGTCATGCAGAGGTAGCGGTGGCAAACTGTCCTGTGATTGTGAAGCCGAGTCTCTTAAAAGAGAAAATTGCTCCTGTGAAGAGCAGCACTTGGTTGGTACCTGTCGATCATAAAAGAGGATGGAAATTTTAAAGGCTTGTCTCTCTTCACCCTCTTTAAGAAACTAGTGGAATTTCTTAGTTAGAAAGTACAATTTGAGGAACATTAGAAATAGTAAATATAAATCAAAATTCGAGGAAATTAATAAACTTAACAAGATGTTATTTTTATTTTGATAAAAAATAATATACATTACAAATCTTAACTGTAGTACTTAGTGTACCCTCTGCTCCTCCGAGGTGTCTGACTAGTGGAGCCTTTCAGGAAGCTTTCCTCGTGGATGTTGAGTACTTAATATTGAAGCTGGGTAACCCTTTTGAGGGACTAGGATGTCAGCTCCGTGAGGGCAGGCTTTTGTATGTTTTGTTCATCACTGTATTCTCAGCATCTACAACACTGCCAGGTGCATAGTCAGCACTCAATTACATTATTAAACACCCTTAGACTGTATATGGGCTTCCTTACATTAAGAACTTTTATCATTTTACTAGCAGGTCTCTGGGTATGTAAAGAGAGAAAATTTTAAATAGGAGAAATAAAGTCTGATCGTAAGGCAAGGGGTTTCACTATATTTAGCATAATGAAAATGCAGGAAATTCCCATTTTTCAAGAGACAGAAAATCCCAAGGACATGTCGTCTTCTCACTTTGATATAGATAAAGGAGAATATGTTTTATGGTATGATACTTGTTTAATTTTGAAATAATTTTAATCATTTCTTAGGTTTGTTTCCCTTTCTAAATGTGTCATTTTATAATAATGTATATTATTCACAAGTGTGAATTTGGGCCCATTTGTTTTCTAGGGATAAAAGTATGATTTGGTTTGTAGAAATTAGCCTGACTCAGGAATCAACCTGTTCTGTAAAATACAGCTGTATAAAGTAATTATCTTCCCAATTAATGAATGTCAGATTTTTAAGGTCAGTCATTTAATTCAGTTCTACATAGACTGATTGAAGTGCCTACATTGTGTAAACATTATCTGATGGGAGGAGGGAGGAGAGAAGGCAGTGCGGTGAGATGAAGAGTAATAAGACACAACCTTAAAACTCCACGTTTATAATAAAACCTGTAAGTCGGAGAAGAGTAAAGAATGGCCAGTAAGAATTTGCTGGGGGCTGAGGAATTATTTGGAAACAGTTAAAATGGACACGGTGATATCAGTGGGGTTGTCCTTGAACCAATAATTTATAATTTAATATTTTTGTCAGTTTTAATGTTTTCTAACTGCCTTTTATTTTATACTTTCAAGAATTGAAAACATAAAAAATTAAGTTTTGTTCCTTGCGGGGATCATCCAATCACAGTGGTTTTATAGGACATATCAAGAAGGTAGCCAAGGATGGGTATTTTTTCCGTTTAAACTGAACAGTTTTTGAAATAAGTATAGGCAGAGAAAAATAAAAGGAAAAAAAAAACAAGAATGAGTATTTGTCTTCTATCTGCAGAAGTTATATCTACAAGGTCACTGTGAAGATGACGATACAGTGTATTTAAAATACTTAGCATGGTGCCTTTGAGCACTTAACAAATGGAAGCATTTTTTAGAATATCTTAAATCTATTGGAAAATTAAAAATAAATATATATTTTAAAGTATATTAGAAAACTGAATAACATGGGGGCATAAATAAAAATGGTTTGCAATGAATACAGTGACTTTATGCTATAAATTTTCAGTACTCTTATTTATTCTTTATAGTAAAAAGAATATTTGTACTTCAGAAGGATAGAGGTTCTTTCTTTAGCTTATCTCTTACTAATGACAAGACATCTTCTTACTCTTACAATTTAGAATATATTTAAAATTTTAGTTTTCAAAATGTTTTGTTTGCTTATAGCATACCCTTCAAAGCACCACATAAAACTTGGAGGAGGGGTGGTTAGAAGTTGAATAGAACACACAATGTAAATCAGTGATGTGTTGAAGTCGTAGGTAATAGCTGTGTTAGGGAAGTAGGGAAGCCAGATTCTAAGTTTGATCATCCAAGTATTGATCATCTGACTTCTGGTTGCCATAGGTACTGTTTCTTCAAAGAGTTATTATTCATATGAAACTCTCTTAAATAACATATGTTCAAATTTTAAACAAATGTAAATTCTTCTCTATATTTTTAAAGTTACAAGATTTTAAAGTACTGGTATATTTTAAAATTTAGTTCAATTCTTAAAAAATATATTCTGCCATCTCAGAAACTTGCTAAGCATTTCACTTTGAACATTTTAATCATCTGTTATACCTTGGTTTTATTACTAATTAGACTTTTGGGCAACAGTACAATTATACCATGAGTTTATAGTTTTTAATATTTGCAAAGTTCAGTAATTCTAAGTGGTCAATTAAAAGCACAGTGTCAAAGTTCTGCATTTTGTTTCTGCCATGAAATCAGGCAGATGCAAGGAATTATTTCTGAGCCTTAGCCTGCAAGTTGACATAAACACCTCCCACATTTTGAAGGTTTTCGACGGCACCACAGAAGTAGCGCCCCTTCAGGACCTGGCTCTGTTACTGAATAACAACAAATTCGTTCAAAATTCAGAATCCATTGACTTAATGTGTGGTAAAATTTTTAGTTATCGTCTTAAAGCTAATCTGCCAAGGAATTCTAAATGAGCTCTGCAGCATTTGTTCAGACTGGTAAGTATTTTTAACGAGTTAACCATGGCAGGACCACGTTTGGCCATTGCCCACAGTATTGAGACCCTTTGCCTTCTGCAAGCTGCAAGAAGCAAACCTGGGGGGTGATAATGCTAGATACATAACAGAGGTATTTATAAAATAAGTAATGAATATTGATTTCAGAGTTTCATTAAATGGAGACATAACATTGAGTGTTACACTATTAATAGTGGTCTTCTAGTTGCATAAACCATTTGATTACAATTCTTGTTCTTATTTTAAAGTATTAAGTACAGGTTGGTTATTTTGTTATCTGGTTACAAAGCATCAGAACCAGAAAAATATATCCTTTATCTCACATACTTTTTGGTACAAAGTGGGTAATGAGATGCTTTAAGTACATCTGTTTATTTATCTGGCATTTATGATATACCTTCTCCTGTGTGCCCAAGAATAAAGGAGAAGGCTCGTGTATATCTTGTAGGAGCTTACAATTTAAAGTAGCTAAAGAGATGAGACATTAAATTGCTATATAGTAATTCCAGGGCCTCGTGTGTATATAAAATGTCTTGTCTGCACTGAAAGCCAGTTTTGCCATGACTGTTAGACCTAGGTATGATTAAGATGCGACTATAATTAAAATAGTCTATATAAACGAGTCTGAAAGAGTCCATCTCCTATAAAGAAGTTCATTTGAAAGCATTCTTAATTCTTCCAAAACATGAAAATTGTTTCAGAAGTTTGACCACAAAATTTGTGTTACTTCCGTGTCAATTGAAAACATTTTTCTAAGGGACCTGCCTAAATGTGATTACATCGTAAATTAATATTTTAGAAAGGAAGGAGGCTTCCAGAGTAAATTATATCACAGAGGTGCTATTTCAGCATTTTATTTTGTAGACAGCTTCTGTATGCAATAGATTTAAACATGAGGCAACATTTTTAAAAACTTGGAACTTCTTTTGATAGTTTCCCTTTTCTTGTCAAACTGTAACGTTCATAACTAGGAGTTAAGCTCCATAGAAGCAGTATTTAGCACAGAGTAGCTTGTATTTATTGAGTAGATTGTGCATGTCGGGATGTTAAAATTCAGCCAGCCAACTGGCAGGGACTGAGTAGGGCCATTCTGTCTGTCGCACAGCTCTTGCTCAGCACATCAGTCAGATCCCTGGAAAACAGAGACAGAGGGGAAGTTTCTAGTTCTCCCTTTTGAGTAGTAATTTACAATGTTTTTATTTCTGTGCTAAAATGAAAGGATAATTCAGTGAGCGTTTAGATTCTGTTCTGCCATTAAGTTAATTATCGAACTTTAAAAATTGAACTTTTGCCCTGGATGGTGTGCTTCAGTGAACTGAGTGCCAGCCCGCCAACCAAAGGGTCACTGGCTCAATTCCCAGTCAGAGCACATGCCTGGGTTTCAGGCCAGATCCCCAGTAGGGGGCATGCTAGAGGCAACCACGAATTGATGTTTCTCTCCCTCCCACCTTTCCCCTGTGTCTAAAAATAAAGTTTTAAAAAAAAATTGAACTTATATATGTAGAGAAATCTTGTATAGAGGAAATATTGATCTAGTTTTAGACATTATCAGTATTTCTGACACAGTGTGTTTATATTTTTGGTTTGAGGGGAAGGAAAAGTCAGGCTAAGAGAGCCCCCATTTTTTTTCCAAAATGTAGAAAAGTTTAGAACTTGGAATACTCTTCTCACAGTTAACGTTAAGTGAAAGTTTTCCATCTATTAAGATGAACAGATCCTGATGTAGAAATGACAAAATACCACCTAACAAGTCTTACACACAAGAAAAATATAGAAGTTTAAGAATAGTCAGTCCCACCATAAGAACCCCCTCCTATGTTCTTTGCTCTAGAGGGAAGTAACATTGCTCCCAGGCCCTATCAGGCCCAGGAGAAACCTCATGTTAATTTAGTTCAGTGCCTTCAAGAGAAAGGACCAAAGGAGGCCCTGCAGATCAATGCTCAGGAGGTTTTGTCTTTTAGTTCTCTGGCTAAGAAGAGACACACTAGTTCTACCTCTTGCCTCCCAAGATTGTGGAGTTAGAGAAATTTGAATGAATTTCTGTATGAATGTGGATGTAAATAGCAATTGGAAGAATGAAAAAGGGGAAGAAATACTTTGTGAAACATTTGTTTAAACTCCAGAATGTAACCTATCTGTTTCAAGAGAAGCTGTGTATCTTTTTTTTGGGGGGGAAGCCTTTGGAAAAACTATCCTTTATTTAAAATATAAATAAGGAAAATGTCAAAAAAATCTTACATTGGCGTATTAACAAAGATACAGAGTAAGCTGTGGTTGGGAAAGTCTGCAGTTCTCATCCAGAACAGGTGTGGTTTGTGGCCTGTGAGTAGTGGAATGTTAATTCCATTTAGTAGTATTTGTTGAAACTAGATCCTGATTCTAGAATGCGTATCATCAGAGATTTAAATAGAAAAGTGAGTGGATCTTACTCTCTTGGTTTCTTCACAGTGTTTTCTTGGCTTATCTTTTTGTCATTGGCTTGCATCCTCTCTGACTCTCAGCATTTGTACCCATAACCCAGGCTGAATTTGTCACTTTCTCTCTTGGAGGTCCTATGATGAGTATCTTTTTTTTTTTTTTGTCAGTTCAGTTTATTAAAGGTAACCTCTCTTGGCTTCTAACTAATCAAGACTAGTTAGAATTTGATTAGCCTAGAATTTTTAAGTTCTCTTTTTTCCCAGTATTAAAAGTCAGATTGCAATTTAGTTATTAAGGCCAAGCAAAAATCTCATTCTTACAGCATAGTGAGTAGAAAGGATCTCACACTGGAAGTAAGACACAGTGGAGCCTCAGCTCTCCCAATGTGCTTGAGAAAACCTGGACCAGTAACTTAATCTTTCTGGACTTAAGAGACTTCGTTGAATAACAAAAGAAGTTGGATGAGTTTATTCCTAAGACTCCTTCAGATTTTAACATTATTCAACCAAATGAACAGCCGTAAGTGTGTTCAGTCCTTTCAGATAGTCACATCTGCGGCCATCAGTACCGTGCAGAAGAACTGAGAAGCCAGTCGAACCTGTTTAAGAGCAAGCTCTGCAGCTGCCCTCGCTTGATGCATGGACGGCCATGTGCTGTTGGAGTGTTGGTGCTGGTGGTTTTGCTTCATTTCACTAAGTGGGAAATGGCCTAGATTACACTCAGGAGTTATAATTTTAGGTGCTCAAGCATTTCTGTGAGATGCACAGCATCGTGTCCTTTAGTTAATTACTCTGTGGCAGAATCGCTCTGGGCGTTTCCTGAAACCTAGGAAAAGCTTGGTTTTCCATTTTTAGGAATGGATCCTTCGCAGACCCCTACTGATACCTACTCAGTCCACCAGATAAGTTGGGTGTACGTGCTTATCTTGCTCTTCTGTCTCACATGTTACCTCATTATTCCTCTTCCTCCTCATCTCTACCCTATTTCCAAAACCAGTCTCTTGATTGCATTGACATCAGAACTGTGTTCATAGGGTTTATTTTCCTGAAAAAGTTAAGATGAGAGGCTGCACCTTAAATAAGTGGGCCCTCGGAGGGAAGACTCAGTGTGCCCTGGACTCATCCGCATTGGCACTAATGAGACGGAAGCATTGCTGCCCACCCCTACAGGTTCGGTCTCTATTGTAGATCCTTTTTTCTCTCCAGACCTAGTCTTTCTCCCTGACCTCCTTGTGCTGCATCCTCCTTGGCTGCTTTGTCCCTGTTGCTTTAACCAGACTTTCCAAATGTGATACCTCAGTCTCCTAGATGTTACATGGCTGCCTGCTCTAACATACACAGTTTAATTCTAAGTCTTCATTCTTTCTGGCCTCTTCTGAATTGTTATCTTCTACCTAACTGTTATCTTCTTTCTGAGCACTTTTCACAAAAGCCTATTTGGAATTAAATTATATTTGCCTGGCCGTTGTGTACATTAGCAAAAATAGTTGATGCTAAGAGAATGCCAACTTTGCCATCCAGTTCCCTTACCTCCCTGTCCACCCACTTTCAATTTTCTGAGAAGTTTGGTGGCACCACTAAGAATCCGGTTTTAGTTTTCACATCCTCTGCTGGATTTGGTTCAAAATCCAAGCTGAAGTTTCTAGTACCTGGAAAATACTTTATTGTGGATCACACTGGAAGAATAGTTTTGTTTTGTTTTGTTTTCAAAGACCCCATCTCTGACTGTCTTAATTCTTCACATGCTCCAAGGAAAAGGTAGTGACTGATTTGGTCACAGCCGAGTTGTGGGTCCACCGCAGCGCATGGCGTGTTGGGGATTCCCTCATAAGCCAAAGCCATCTTGTTAATATCCCGTGTATGCAGTGGATCTCTCTGCATTCAGATTATCTAAATTTTGTGTTTTCTCCATCACCCTCTAGGCTGATTTCACTTCTCTCCTACAGGCCACAGGGATCTCCTGTCCCAATGACAGAGGTCTTTGTTTCTGTCTCAGAAGACCCTCATCTGCCCCCGCAAAAGCTGCAATGTCAGAGACAAAAAGCATAGCAAAAGTATGTAGTCATGAAGACTACAGACACCAGCAGAGATGGACAAACATCTGGTCCATGAACCTAAAACTGGCTCCGTTTAGGATGTTGCTTTTGTTTTTAATGTGATTTAATCCTGTAGTTAAATTTATAGCCCAGGTCCCTGGGAAAGCAGAGAAAGCGGTGTCCTCCTCCACTGTCAGGGTTCAGTCTGTTCCCGCCTGTGTGACAGAGGGTCTCCTTCTCTCTCAAAGCAGAGCCAGCCAGCAAGCTGCCCCAGGGCACATATGTTGAGCTGTGGCTGAGAAGTCTCCAAGAACCTCGAATGAGGCAGAACAACTTCTGGCTCCATTTGGCATTGCTCGTACATCCTAGAAGGACCTAAGATCCTTTGCAGGCGCTAGGACTTGACTCTGTGTCATTACCAAGGCTGTGTAGCACAGTACCAGGGTCATTGAAAGGCACCATGGAGACGGTGTTATATTGCTCTCTGCTTTCCAACCCCAGATTTGAAAAACTGGGGCTCTGTTAGTCCTTCACGTGAGTCAAAGAGTTGGGATGGCAGCCACTGCCAGCCCCTCCCGGCTGACCCGAAAGTTGTCTCTGGATTCAGTTCCAAACTTTTCCCTGTCTTGTAATCACATTTTTATCCTCACTTTGGTCAGTGTATGTATTTCACAATGCTCCTTTTATCCCTGCTGAGATGGTCTCAATGTCCTCAAGCATATAAAACCAGTTAGGTCATGTTGCTCATTCACGTGGCCTCTTAGGAGATCTGTGTGGATTGCAACCCTAGGTTCACATTCTGATTTTCATATGTTTGTTCTTTTGCTCCTAGGCTGGTATTTTGATTTTGATATGGAAGTGAACCAGACACTCGAGGAGTGTGCTTTCTGCAACCCCAGCAGGGTTACAAGTCCACGCCTCCTGCTGTAGACGTTTTGATAGACTATGACCTAAGAAGGATGACCTAGTGCCTGAAGGAAGCAGACCTCCAGATAGTTCTACTGTTTTGCAGCCTAGTTCAGGGGAGGGTTACCAGCCACCTTACAGCCATACTTCCTCCCAAAGTGTGTCAGCCACCACACCCTGAGAAAGTTTGAAAGTTTGAGAGCTCTGCTCTCACATTACTGTAATTGGTTACTAACATAGTTCTCTATACTCCTAAGTCCTGAGCTGGAATAGCCTTTAGTGAGGCCATTAGTGGCTTTTTACCAAATGCTAGTAAAACTCCCCTTCTTGAAAGTAGATGTTTCTAGATGCTTATTTCACTCTGTCAGCTGTGAGCCCCACGGCACATGTTGTTCCTACAGTGCTCTCGCTGACGGAGCAGGGAGGGCGGCGGCACTTGTTCACAGGTGATTGCGTGTGCCTCTCCAGTACTGGAAGCTTGGTGGGAGCACGGGCTCTCTCTCCCTCACCACTGTGTCTTCACATTTCGAAACCATGCTTTGCAGTCAGTGTGTGCTCAGATATTCGCTGAATAAATAAATGGGCATGCAAGTGGGGGCTGTGCCCTATTTGCCCTTCCTGCCTTCTCTGTGGTTTTGAGCCCCTAACGAGACCTGCATTATCTCATCTCTTTTAATACCTTTCTTCCCATGCTCTTTCTGAAAAGCATTATAGTTTGGCTCAGACTGTCATTTTCATTTGCCTACTGATTGCAGAGGATTGGAGGTAAAATGATCATTGCTGTATCCTTCCATTTACTGAAGACCCCGGGAGCTACAGTGAGTTGCTGAAGCTAATAGAGCGCATCTTTCATGCCTACATGAGTGCTGCACCTCCCCTCTTCCTGGCAGATTTACATCTTCGGTTGAATGTGGCCAGTAAACGTTATCCAGAAGCTTCTTTCTGATCTTGTCTGTGTCCTAAGTCCCGGAGTCCCCTGGAGAGTGACCATGTGTGCCTGTCCCCCCCGCTACCACCATTTCATTCTCTGATAATATAGTTACACTCAGTACAGCCAACTGTCTCCCAAGTTACACTTCTCATTCCTAAGCAAAAATAATTTCTCAAGCCATTAGGAAGGAGCGTTCAGGCTTCAGTGTATGCTACCCAGTGTCTGAGACTTTTGTCCCAGGTTAGTGTCCTTTCCATGCTGAAGGTCCCGATTTGGTTTTGATTGTTTCCAGAACAGTGACTAATGTTTGACTGAAGTAAGTTGTCAGCCAACCAATCTTTACCCCAAGGAAATAGTAATAGGTCCTAACTGATTTATTGGAGTGAGAATGGTGATGGAATGAACAGATGTCACAGTGCAGAGTCACTTGACTGCGCATTCTGGAAGAGATGGAATCAGAATTAACATCATTTTAGTACCTGGATGACTGGGGAAATGAAAACATCATTAGCAGAGAGAGAGAAACAGACACGTAGGCAAAATGCAGGTTTAGAGAGAGAAGGTAAACTCAACATGGGACATAGCATCAAACATCCAGATTGTGTTTAGCAGGCAGTTGGAAATAGGGAGCCCGAGGTCAGGGAAGAAGTCTGGGGCAGAACTGCAGGTTAAAATGCAGAGGCCTATCCGTATCAAGCTAATGTTGAAGTCACAACACTGTTATATGTGTAGAGTGAGAGATGGAGGGAACCTTGAAACACCCATTTAAGGAAGGTATGGGAGAGAGGACTTAAAGAGTTTAATGTTGGGCCATATGTGTCTTTTAAACAGGGGCGGAAGTGGGCGGTGGCACAGGCCAAGGGAAAGGACCCAGTGCGGTGGGGCAGAGGAACGATGCAGGAGAGGTGTGGGAAAGTGGTTTCTGGATCAAGGTGCAAGGGCTTTGAGCTTGAAGTACTTGGAGCACCCAGCTTCAGGGTAACAAGAATGAAGACGAAAAGTATGGAGTCATCTTAACGAGAAGAATTGTTTAGGCAACTGTGTCCCAAACAGAAAGCCGTGTGCCTGCAAACATGAGGTGGATGCAGAGGGTCTGCAGGTTGAGAGGGGTTGGGAGAATTTGAGATAGGACGTAAACATCCTAGGGGATGTGGGAATCTCCTGCAGGTGAGTGCAGGGCTTGGGGAGCAGAGGGAGGTCCCCCCGAGACCGGGCAGCATACACTGAGAGACCAGGCAGCCGGGTTTGGTGATTTTCTACTGCAGTATCAGTAGTTTGGGGTGTGAAACAGGAATGATTGGTGGGAGGGCAGTGAAAGGAAGGTGTTTGTCTACCAAGTGGAGTATCTGAGCGAGAAATCCAGGTCCGGGAGAAAGCTATATGAGAGTCAAAAAAGTAGGCAGTGAGAAAGGGAGGAGTTTAGGGGCTAGAAGGGACACCGAGGACAAGGGGTAGATGTGCGGAAAGGTAAGGAAGAGGTTAAGTTTGGTCTTGGGAGAGAATAGATCGAGATAGTGTGTTTTCTTCAGCCACTTACAAACCTGCAAATCTCTGTATAAAAATTACCATTACTACCCTACAGCTACAGTGTGGTTCCCTGAACTTAATAGTTCGTGTTCTTCTCCCCATCACCCTTAATTTCAGCTCCTTTTTTCTATTCCCATTTGGTTTGAACATCCTGAGATTTCCCACCCCCTCCTACTCTGAGGTCAGCCTTCTAACTCCTTTCATTTTAGAATAGGTCAATGATCCTCAATCTTGGTGGTGCCCTGGACTCTACTTGAGCTTTTTAAAAAAACCATGTAGGTCCCTGGGCCCCACCATCCCAGAGCCTCTGATTTAATTGGCCTGGGATTTGTTTTTTTACAGCTCCCAAGGTGATCTTCCCATGGGAGCAGTGACTCCCATTAATGTGTTGTTCATATTGGGAACTATCTGGTGAGCAAAGGACTGCTTCTCTAACCAGGACCATGTTATAAGCATGGCTAAGCATAAGGATTCTGGAGTCAGCTGCCTGGGTCCTGGTCTCAGCTCTGTGATTCCAGGCAAGCTCTGTTATTACCTTAGTCCTAGTTTCTTAATATGCTGGTGGGAAGAGTCAGAGTCATGCCCACAAAAAAGGACAAATCAGATAATGTAATGTACTTATTCACACCACACCTGGCACAAAGTACTCAAAAAATACTAGTCTTGTTAATATTTGTATTGTGATTGTATTAGCATTTTTATTATGTTGCCTTTCCCTGGGACCACACAAGTTGAAAACTTAATTTCTTCACCACACTATTTATTTTGTATGTACACATTGCTTAATGAAGGGAAATTGTAGGCTACCTTGTTTTTAAGTGTTTGAAAAAGCTTCATGATTGCAGGGACTGCGTACACGCAGGGCTTAGTGCTGTAGTGAAAAATGGCAAGGAGTACTTTTCTAAATATTTAACTTAGTTCCCTTTGCTTGGTAAGAAAGTAGCCAGAGAGTGACTCTGTCAGAAATCCACAGATTTCATTTCATGAAGGCTGAGTGTGGACTGTGGTTTTCCTAGAATCTCAGGCTGGCAAGAGCCAATAAGTAGTTCAGTTATGTCTTTCACACTTTCTCAAGACTGTTTATGCAACACCTCTGCACTATTCATGCCATGTAATTCTTGTTTCAAGTGTTTTTCTTTTTTTTAATAATCAAACAGTCTGCCCCTTACACCTGTCATTCAGCCTGGTAGGTCCTTAGGGGTAGCCCAGCCTTTCTGAGATGCCTGCCCCCACCACAAAGTGATGGTTCCAGAGGTAAAAACTCTTGCTCAAAACACCATTAAACTTCTAATGACGTATCTTACTTGCATTTACAAGCAGTGAAGTTTGTCATCTTTGTTTTGTTATTTATGCAGCATTAACCTTTTTCTCCAGATCATTGAGACTGAAAATATGATGGACCGAATTGTGACTGGCTTGTCTGAGTCTAGTGTCAAGGTGCGGTTAGCTGCTGTCAGGTATGAGCTTTAAATGGTCTGAATAAAAATCCCCTGCCATATGTTTAACCCGTTTCCTTTCTGGACCTTCACCAAGTAAGCACAGCATCCAGGTGTTACTCGAAAGTCTGCTCAGGTGAATTCAGTGTGTGCCATTTTAAACAGAAGCTAGTCTAGAAAGCCCACGAAGATTTCTGATGTAGTTGAATTAGTAATGTCTGGATATACTTGAAATGGATGTTAGTAATTGTGAAATGCCAAGCAGTGTGTTTGAAAAGTATGAGTTTCAGCTTCCTGTGAGGCTAATTTTGGTTATCCTTTGTAGATGTTTGCACAGTTTATCTAGATCTGTGCAGCAGCTTCGAACCAGTTTCCAGGATCACGCCGTGTGGAAACCGTTGATGAAGGTAAGGAAAGAAAGGGTCAGCACGCGGCACCCGTTCCCATGGAGCCTTCAGCGAGTCGAGGTAGCTGGCCGATGGCATTCCGTGGTCTAGGAGTGCGCATGCTTTTTGTGTAGAACGTTTCAAACAGTGATTTCCATTTCCCCGAGTCTCAGGTTCTAGACCTGCAGAATGTGTCTCTGAGGTCGGCATCTCATGTGTGACAAGGACGTGCCTACCTGGGCTTCTTTTACTAAATAAAACGTTGGTTATTTATCTGATCTCCCTATGTGTTTAGTATTACACTTGGGACTTATATCCAGTCATCTTTATAATTTTTAGTTATAAAAGGAGATGAATCAGCCATTTACAGATATAATCTGTTCTTAGTCTTTTGGCACTCCCTTGATATTTTTTAACACAGCTGTTGCCTCCTGCTTTTCTGCTTCAAAATAACTTCTTTTGGTCTTAGGTCTTTTCTTGGTGCAGGGGGAGGTTGTTCATGTCAATTAAATCTGAACTGAGACTCAGAATAGGCATCAAGTTGCTGAATAGTATTATTCCTGATACATTACAGAACCACAGGTCAACTTGGCCTCTGGTCCATCCTTTTTTCTTTAAGTGACCATACACCTTGCACTCAATGAACAGAATTTTTTGTTTATGTTTTTGGTTTTTTTAGTACCTGCTAAGAAAGCCTCAGGGCACAGTAAGGCTACCACAGTACCTCAGGGCACAGTAAGGCTACACTTCTTTTTACTGTAGAGCTCTTGCCTTCAGCTTAAAGCATCAGGTTGCAGTTGGAAGCATCAGTGTGGTAGAAATAGTCCCAGGAGGCTTCAGGCAGCAAGACTGTGGAAAGAGAGAGGAGCAGCATGAACAGAAACATTACATTAGGGTTTGTGCAGGAAGCAGGCGGGGCCTCCAGGACTGTAGTGCAGGGTCGGGTATGAGCCCCGGTGAAGAGTCGGCGGTGCTGTCTTCAGTTGGGTGGTTCTCTTGTTGCCATTCTTTCTTGTCCTTAGATCACACCTTTTCACAGCAGCTTCATCTTGGTTTATTCGTTCTGTCCATTCAAAAGTTTTTTAAGTCTTCCCTGTTTCCCTAATAACTTTAAATATTTCTTCCCCGTGGCTCAGCTCAGTACCCCTCTATCATGTGAATCAGAGGTGCAGTAACCTGTGGTTTCTCACCCCTTTTACCTGGGAGGGGTTTGGTGAGCAATCTGGAGGGCTTTTGTGCACTTGGGTACATGTGGGTGTAGTTACTACCAAACTACTGCTTTATTGTACATTTAAAGTATAGACAGCATTAGAGGCTGGGAAGTAGGTCAGTGATTTATTTTTGATACTTCAGTTCCTCTTACTTCAGAGACTGTTTGCATGTCTATTGATTTTTACCCTTTTTCATTTCCATGTTTTATGTCTTGGTTAGCAAACCACAAAAGAGTAGCCATTTGATTTTAATTAAAATTTTTATCTGATCATTTTTTGCAAATATTTTGTGAAACTTGATTTGGTCAAAGTTAGATGTCAGCTTCTGAGTTTCACATGTTGTATCTTATCCTACACAGAGTAAATGCTTTTAAGAATTTCATAGACTCTCTTCTGTTTTAGTTTATTATTTCGTGTTACCTAATTTGAAAATAAAACTTTATAAAAGCACATTAATTTCTATAAAACAATAAACATTTTAAAAAGTGAATCATATCAAGCAAAGCAGCTTTTTAAAGCCTCTTACGCACTCGTGTATTTAAACCAGTGATTCTAAGTAGTGTGATTTTGGAAATGATTATTGCTCTTATTTTACAGAAATTCATTGCACACCCATCTTGTGCTGTGACATTTGGTTGATACCGGCTAGGATAAATTAGGTCATAGGTATATAGACTATTCCTTTAGAAGCTTAAATTTGTTAATAGAAAAGGAGATGGGCATGGCTGCACAGGATTTGAGCAGTGTGGGCTATGATGAGGGTCCTAGGAGAGGCCACAGACGGTGGCCGTGGTTGCTCGGAGAACAGAAGGACTTCTGCTGGGAGGGCTCCACGGAGGCTTCTGGAAGGAGATGGCCTTACGGCATGGGTATGGGGTGCCCTGGAGAGATGTAGGAAGGTCATGGAAGGCAAGGGATGGTGACCAGGGTCTTAGAGGGGGTGGTGGCGGCACACACAGAGATCAGTGTAATACGTAAGATTTGATCTTTATCAACTAGCTAACAATTCACAGGCAAGTTAAAACAGTATCTTAGGAAAACTGCTTCTGTTTTGTAATTCTTGCATTTGATTTAGCTGAAGAAGCTAAATACATATTTAAAGAAGCAGATGATATATTTAACTCTAAATTTTGGGGGGGAATTCTCCATTTCCAGTTTGCATAGCTAGAGCTCCTAGGACTGGTTTGGGATCACAAGCCTTATGCAGATTGGATACCAAATGCAAAGGATTTAGGTGGAAAGGTTATTGCATGTAAGTGGTACTGTTTATGAAGCCCTCTGTCTCAGAATCTAGAAAGAACAGGTTCTGATGAAAGCTCATGGTGGCTAACATTTGTCGTCATGCTGTGTTGTCTTCTCAGTTCAGTGTGAGTTTGTGGCATTTACTTCACTCGGTGCCTGCCACATGCCTGGTATTGTGCTCACTGACAGCACAAACTGTGGCAACAAATCACCTTTCTAAAACCTTACTTCTATAGTAGGTACTGTGAATGAAAACATTCTAAAGATCTTTTCATTTATTAATTCTCACAGCAACCTTATGAAGCAGGTACAATTATTAACCCCACTTGACAGCCAAGGAGTTCATATACCTATTCAGTGGCTGAACTGAAATTGTCACTCAGGTAGCCTGTGTTCTTATCTTTTGTGCCGTGATGCATCCCTTGTTATTCACTGTGTCACATTCTATCCTGATAGTGCTGTCGAGGAAGTGTTGTTTAATTCAGCTCAAAAGCGCAGAGAGGTTAGGAAATGTACCCACGTGCACACATCTCGTAAGTGCGGGGTGAGAGTTGGAACCAGAGGAAGTGATTCCAGTTCCAGGACCAGCTTCCCACATACCCTGCCTGCGCAGCAGCTTGTTCCACCCGTGCTCCTGGTCAAATGAGTCTTTCTAGAGACACCTCAGAAATGCTGGGCCCTAGGACAATTTTGTGGTTTCATAATTGGCCTGATTTGTTACACTAGAATGAGCTACTTTCCCTAAACCAGTCCCATGGTTTTCAGACTTTTTACATAGGGCACCACTGCCTGTCTTGTGTCTGTCTGCTTTTCTGTGCAACAACCCCCCCCCCCACCCCGCCGGTGGTGGAGCTGTAGCTTCTCCAGCAAGATAGATGTGAGGGTCATGATTCCAGCACTGGGTAAAGGCTCACGCTATGTCATGTGGGTCTTTCCTAACCAGCTCTCTAATATGGAAAATCAGGGTGAAAGATAAAGTGGGCCTTTCTTCCTCATTTATTCTTAAGATCTCACCTCCATGTGTCCAAACCATTAATAGCATCCCCTTTTTTTAAAATTCCCTAGGTTTTACAAAATGCACCAGATGAAATCCTAGTTGTAGCATCGTCCATGCTATGTAATCTTCTTCTTGAATTTTCTCCAAGCAAAGAGGTTAGTATTGATTTTTTCTTCCTAGACCTTGCTCGGTCCTACAAAGACAGACCTTAGTCAAATGATCTTCACAGTAGTTGACATTGAAATTTGAAGATTGGTTTTAAAAACCTACTTCTGAGTTATTTGATGCTACAAGGAGGAGGGCAGCAAAATAAATCATTTTTAAATATGGTTATTATTTTCTATTACACCTTTTATTCTGCCTGGCATATTCAGATTATTTTTAAAATATTATAGTTTACAGTCATTCTAAACTGCCTGCTACTGCAAATGTAAGAAATAATTACAAAAATAATAAGACTATTTTCAAATTACATTTACTACTGAGTAAATTAAGACTCAATTTTGTAAACCAAGATTATAAGTAATTTCAAGGAGATAACTGCTGGCAGCAGAAAATAATCTTTTTAATGTTTAGTGTTAATGGTGGTTTTTTGGACAAGGATTAAATGTGGAGATATTTTCCCTTGTTTTATGCATTTTATAAGTTATTTGAGCGTGTATTATTCTAACAGGGAAAATTACAATCAACTGTAATAAAGGAAGGAGGAAACCTTATAGAGTCAGTTTTGTCGTGTGGAAGTGTCTCTGGTGTGCCCATTCGTGAACTGAGGTTTAGACATTGTCTTTATTGTGCACTGAGAAGTCCCGTTTTTGTTGGACTTCTTTTCTGCATTGTAGTACCTACAGACTTTTGACTGGTAATCGGAAGGCATTAGTAACGGGTGGCGGTTCAGAGATAGCCATTCAACAAACAGTAATAATCTTGGAACAGAAAGGGAAGACTGATCATTATTCTGAAGGAGACAAAGGCGAGATAGGGTGCCAGCACTTCCATCAGTTCTTCTCTGCCCTGGTGGTGGGGGACTTGGTCTGATGACGGTCGGGCGCAGTCAGTGTGACACCGTTCGTCATCCTGCATAGCTGTTGTGATGCCTCAGGTCCACCTTCAGAGTAGTGAGGGTCTAGTAACGAAGTAAGGTGGATGAAGGCAGGCATAGCATTATAAATACAGTGGATTTTTTGGATTAAAAGTAAGCTGGCTTACGGTTAGCAGTACTGTATTGTATCTTTGAAAGGTGTTAAGAGAGTAGATCTTGAAGTTCTTATCACAAGGGACAAAATTGTAGCTATGTGTGATAATGAATTTTAACTAGACTTACTCTGATGGTCATTTTGCAATACATACTTATATTGAGGGATGTTTTACACCTGGAACTAATATAATATTTTATGTCAGTTATATTTCAATAAATAAATAATAAACTGGAAGGTAAGGAAGTTCTATAAGAGCATTATTGGGCCAGGTGACTAAATTGGAATATGGACTATAGATTCAATAAAAGTATTGTTTTAATGTTAACTTTTCTGAATTTGGTAATTGCTCTGTGGTTAGCTAGGAGAATATTCTTGTTCTTAGGATATACACTTTGAAGTAGTAAGGGTAAAGGAGCATGATGTATTCACTCTACTTTCAAGTGGTTCAGAAAAGATAAAAGAGGCAAATAAATGTACTGACAGCTTTTAAGAGGGGAGGGCGAGGTGGGGACCGACTGAAGGCAGGTGAAGGGATTAGTCAGAGAACATACATGAAGGACCCATGGACATGGACAACCATGAGGGGACTGATTATGGAAGTGGGGGGAGGAGGGGTGAAGGAAGAAAAAGTGGGACAACTGTAATAGCATAAACAATAAAACATTTGAAAAAGCAAAAATGCAAATATAGGTTTATAGAATGAAAGAGATAATGAATAAGCAAAATGATATGGCAAAATATTAAAAATTGGTTAATCTGGGAAAAGAATTTATGTAAGTTCCATGTATCAATCTTGCTACTTTGTAAGTTTGACCTTAGCTGAAAATAATAACACAATTTGTACAAGTAGAGGAATGTGTATCCTTTGAAAATGTCAGCATGAAAAGCACTGCTCTGTTTCTTGGAATATAAGTCTCAATTGTTTAAGACATTTTCTAGAATCTACTTGACAAATGGCCTTTTAAGCATTCATTGGTGATGCAAATCAGTCTTCTAGGATTTGAACTTTTACAAACTTAACAAAACTCATTTTCAGCTAAGTGTCATAAACTAAGTGATCGGCTAAGGCATGCTATTTTTAGGTGTACCAGTGTGTTCAGTGGTATGACTGTGAGCGTAACACTGTTCTGCTTGAATTATTGAGAAGTAGTCCTGAAAGTAGCTCTTAAAATCGAAATCTGTTTGGAGGAAGATTGACAATTTGGAAGAAAGATGGATTATCTTAAGTTCCATTCTAAATCAGCCTGTTGCTTCATAGTCCCAGCTTGTAAACAGCTCATGACCTAGTGGGATAACATGCCTACACAAAGCAGGAGCGTGGGCTCTCAGAAGATGGTGACAAGGAGAGTGTGGAACTGGATCGTGGAATTGTAAAGAGTGTGTATGGAATGGACAGATGATTAGGCTATCTCCTGAGTCTTTCAGGACTCCCAGAAAAGCAGGAAATGACAGGGATTATTTGTATTTTTGGATTTGAGAGGGAATAACTGTCTTTGCCCTTCTCAAGGTGATTTTTATGGCCACCTCACTCCCTGCTCTATGAAAGTTGCTTGGATTTGGGTAAAATTGGGAACAAAGTCACAAGCAGAGCGCCACTGTATGTGTACATTTAGTGTGCAAGCCTGAATTAAGCTGTGTTTTTGTGTTTGTTTTTTTCCTTTCCAATGGCAGCCAATTTTAGAATCAGGAGCTGTAGAGCTACTTTGTGGATTGACCCAAAGTGAAAATCCTGCTTTACGAGTGAATGGAATTTGGGCTCTTATGGTATGTTTCACTCTTTTCTGTATGTCATCATTTACAAAGAGAATAGAGCTTTTTCAAAGGTAAAATGAAAGAATGTATTATTTGAAACATCTAGATTTTTTAGAAATCTTGCTATTTTAGTTCGGCTTTCTAATGACCTAGGACCTAGAAGACTCCATATTCAGCTTTCAGATTCAAATACAAGCAACTTACTTGGCCACTCTGTGCCTCTGTTCTCCTATTTATTATTAAGGAAAGTGGACAGGTGTTTAAACTTGACGTACCTAATTTTGGAAAACAAATTTTCCTTATCATCAACGTACTGATATATGTCTAGGGCTACCTACTTTACAAAGCACTTTTGTGTCTCCTTTGCTTTTTAAAAATTGTATATTTAAATTACAGTTTACATTTAATATTATTTTGTATTAGTTTCAGGTATGTAGAATAATGGTTAGATAATCGTATACTTCATATAGTGATCCCACTCCCACCCCCGATATTTTAAGTACCTACCTGGCACCATACATAATTATTAAAATATTATTGACTGTATATCTGTGCTGTACTTGACGCCCCCGTGGCTTTTTTGTATGTGTCTCCTTTGCTTTTTATAACAACTTTGTGAAATAAGCTAGGGAGTATGTATATTTTACAGGTAAGTAAACTAAGGCACAGAGTGATTGAGTAACTTCTCCATGGTAATAGAATTGGTACATAAATGTTTCTAGGAAATGATTTATAATATAAATTTTTAAAATTTGTAACTATGAAGCCAAAGAACCATTTATCCTTAAGATTAGTAAAGTAAAATTTGTTGAAATTGAAATCCTACCTAGATTTTTAAAAAACACAATTATAGTAATTACAATTTAACTGCCATGTACCAGACACTAGGCAGGTGTTTTATGCTTATCTCTACTTCTTACTCTAAGTTACACTGGTATGCATCTACCTTACAGCAAGGATACTGGGACTCAGGGACACAGGGAGGGTGAGTTGGCTAAGGCCTCAGAGCCAATCAGTGTTGAAAATGGGCTTGAACCTGTCCCAGGCCCTTACTCTTCTCCCTGTTCCATTTTATGTCTGCTGTCTTTTCACATGAACTTTGGGATGGAAAAAAATCATCTAAGAAAGTAGTGAATCCAGTAGCTTCACACTTATTTTTCTCCTTAATTTTGCACCAGCTTTTAGCACTTTTCCTTGTTGAAACTCCAATTTCTTTTCTACCTAGCTTCCTCTTTAGCAGTTTTCTCAGAGGACATTCCCAAAATTTCAGTTCCCGGTTTCCAGTTCCCTTTACACTTCGGTTTCAGGGGCTTCATCCACTCTCGTGGTTTCAACTTCCACTAACAGATGAGGTTACTTTGAAACGTATGTAGCCAGACGTGACTCCCTGTTCCCAGTTCTATCACCTACCCTATGAGACTACATTTGAGGGCTCCCTGATGTGTACAGTTTTAGTATTGAAAATTGAAGTTATCATCCTATTCCTCAAATCCACATTGACGATTCTTATTCTCATCAATTTATCACCAGCCAGTGTGTTCCCTCTCCACTTAGTGTAAAACGGAATCATCTTTGGCCTGGTCTCTTGACATCTTGCTCAGTGCTGTTCTTACTCTTCCATGCCACCTTGCATCATTAGGTATCTTGATCTTTCATACATCTTAACTCTTTAATTAAAAATAAGTTCCTGGAGGACAGTAGCCACATACTGTAATAAGTCTCTACTTTACAAGAGATTTTTGTACCCAAAGTTGATTTACAACTTATTTGGAATATACCACTTTTTTTCCTTCAGACATGCAGTTAAAACTTCAGGTGAAGCTGAGATAATCCAGAAAGGAGAAAAAAGAGAAAATAGCTACTGGCCATCTGGGGTTGCTGGTGGGTTGCTTGGATACAGCCCCTGCCTCCTGTGTGACGTGGCCCAGCCGTGTCAACAGCCAGCATAGGATTGTGAACACAACAGGTTTCATGCCAGTGAAGTTAACAAAACCCACTATTTCTTTTCTTCCATAATAAACCTTAACTTTAAGTCGTCCTCAAAATGCACGGCACAGTATGCATAGTTGTTAATGGTCATTTTGTTATTAAAGTGCACAGAAGGCCACTTGGTAAATATAAGGATAATCTCAAAAGTAATAATGGATTTTGAATTTATTTGAGAAATCTTAAGATACTCCAATGTCAGTATCAGGAGGCAGTCATATTCCTAATAAAGGAGTATATACAGAAGTGACCATTGTTTTTCCCTTGACAGACACAATTATAGATAATTAACAGGAATCAGAAAAATAATGTGACTTATACTTGAGGTTTTTTTGCAGATCCTATTAGTACTTTGAAAATAATCAGCGTTACTATATAATTTAATAAAGCGAATGTAAACATAATTCTTGAAATTTCTTTAACCCTTTCAGAATATGGCATTTCAGGCTGAACAAAAAATAAAAGCAGATATTTTACGAAGCTTGAGTACTGAACAGCTATTCCGGTTGTTATCAGATTCAGATTTGAATGTGCTGATGAAGACACTGGGACTTCTTAGAAATCTCCTCTCTACTCGGCCTGTGAGTAAAATCACTGAGGTTTCCAGATTAGCCACCCCTGCATATACATTGTGAAACATTGCCTTCCCTGTCCTCTCCAAGTGTGATCGAAAAACTCCTTCCCAGAGAAGCAAGGACTTGATGTCTAGACCTGTCACCTTCATAGATGTTCTAGAAGCTGCTTCACCAAAGTGCCACCTGACCCTTCATTCCTGCACTGCTTGTCCTGTCTCCTTTCCCTTCCTCCTTGCTGCGTATGAGCCTGCCTTAATTTGTTATTTTATTCTTACCTGGTTTGCTAGCCATGGAGGGTTTTCTTACGGCCTAATCAGTTATCTCTGAGGCCTCTGATTCTTTCACTTTAGAGAATCTCCCTCGGTGGCGTTCCGTAGACATCCATCTCCTAGCCACCCCCACCCCCCCACACACACCCCAGCCCTCCTGTACTGGATTACCTCGGAAGGTGTCATTGTGCAGAACAGTGGGTATATGGAGGAACAGGGGAAGCCGAGCCTGGCTGCGGGGTCCCTGCTCATTGTTCCCTGGTGGGCCCTGAGCAGCAGTGTCGGTGGCCATTCATGTAGATGGAAGAACATGAATGGTCCCTTCTCTGTGCCTCATTTGTTGTTGCTTTTATTAGTTTATTTAAACTAAAAAGAAAAAGAAAAAAAACCAGTTCACCCATTTCCCCCACCCCATGCCATACCCCTTGCCTCTGACAACCATAAAACTGTGTCTGTATCCATGAGCTTAATTTTCTAATTTCTATAAAAATATTTGTATATGTTATTATGCATTATTATGTATATATCACTTGTTTCTTGAGTCATCTTTATACATTTATGCCCCAGATAGCAAGTATAGCTATACCATATTGTCCATGTCTCTGGCTTCCCCCATCTCCTTCACCCATTTGTATGCCTGTTTTCTTTCATATGTTTGGGCTCAAGGATCCCATGTGATTGTCATTCTATGTTCTATCAAGACTAGTCTATGCTCTCTTCATCTTCGGGTCATCAGAAAAAATGTTAAAGGCAAAATATAGCTTTAAAATGTAATACGCACTGTTCTTTGATATCTGGTTCTCTATGCTATGTTGTTCTCTTTGTAGTAGTTGTGTATTTAGAAGCCTTCTGTTATATCCTCTGGTTTGTCCCCAGATGATAGTTGTGGATTTCCCATTGTTTTGCAGCACATAGATAAAATAATGAGTACTCATGGAAAGCAGATTATGCAAGCTGTCACTCTTATTCTGGAAGGAGAACATAACATTGAAGTCAAAGAACAGGTACGTGTTCCTTTTTTTTTTTTGAGGAATATCTTTTTTAAGATTTTTATTATTATTATTATTATTTATTTATCTTTAGAGGGCAAGGGAAGGAGAGAGGGAGAGAAGTATCAATGTGTGGTTGCCTCTCATGCGTCCCCTGCTGGGAACTGGCCTGCAATCCAGGCATGTGCCCTGACTGGGAATCAAACCATGATCCTTTGGTTTGCAGGCCCGTGCTCAATCCACTGAGCCACACCAGCCAGGGCTGAGGAATATCTTCTGATTATACCACGAAAGGTTTTCTACCACCCTTTCAACTCTCTTTAAGAACTCTTCCCTCTGAAGTAGAGAACATGACCAGAGTGTGCAGTTTCACCCTCCGTGTCCTGTACTGTACACACAGTCTCTGTCTCCACAGGGACAGCTGCCTCCAGTCATTCTAGAGTGAACCCTTTCTTTAGGGTTCACCATTTCTAGTCCTTTCTACCACTGTGCTCCAACCTCAAATTCCTGGAGCTCCCTGATAAAATAACCCCTTACGCTGAAAAAAGTCTTTGTTTCTTTATTCTTATATGTTTCTGTTCTTCATTTGTATCCCTTACCCCTACTTTTTATTGAATTTCAGTAGGGTAGGTTTAGGGTAGGCAAAAAAACAACCAAACAAAAAACAGAAGCTATGTATTCATGAGAGGCCAATTTGGGAAATACTTTTCTGTAATTTCCTAGAATTTATTATACTTTTAACATAGTACATACTTTATTTTATAATTTTAAAAGTCACCTGCATACTTAAAATTTTTACACAAGATCTAAGGTAGAGATAATGTGCAAATATCTAGCATAGGTGTTGGCTGTGGGTGTGTTCGCTTTCGAAATTCATTGAGCTATACACTTACACGTACGGAGGAAGAAACTTGCCGAGTTCGACAGCTCTGGAGTTCGAGTCATGCGGCGGGCTTTAAAGAACAACCCAGAAAGTCAGAGTGGGGGACTTAGGAGCTGAGATTGAATTTGTGAGCAAGAAAACATGGTACATTTGACAAAGCTGTTTTAAGACGGATGCTTCAGATGATTTCTCTTAAAATTCAATAACAACTGTTTTTTGGTGAACAAAAATTTAACACACAAAAAAGTACAATTTCATAAGCATCACTGAAATTAAGTCTATTGAGATTTATTACTGGACTACAACCATGAGCTTCACACATTGTGCAAAAGAAATTTTCTGCCTGGAGAGAGCAAAGGAACGAATATCGTGTATTAAAGACAGCTCACCTAGATAGAATTCCACTAACCTGAAAAGTGAAGCAAGGTTAGGCAAGAGTTGGGTGAGGTCAAAAGAAAAGACCAGCAACATCAACAGTAATGTGTTTTGGCAGAACACACATAATATGCTTACAGAGTTTGGGGATGGTTTAAAAGTAGGCAGCTATGGAAGGCTTAAACTGTCTGGTTGTTAGCTGGAAGTTTAATTCCTCCCAAAAGGATCTGATAAATTTTGTTTTCTTTTTTATTAAGATGTGTTGGTATAAAATTAGCTGCAGGTATTTAAAATGTAGAATGTGATAAATTGATACGCACACACTGTGAAATGACCACTGCCTTTGAATCAGGGACAAGACAGTTCTTACCAACCCTGTTCAACATGGTGCAGGAATTCCTGCCAAGCACTGTAAGGAAAAGGGGAAAAGAAAAGGCATGCAGGTTGGAAAGAAGGAAGACTATTCCCGGAGACATGAATTTCTATGTGGAAAATGCTGTGGACTCATCAAAAAAGCTAGAGCTAATCAGTGAGTTAAGCAGCACCACAAGATATTGTAGAAGAATCAACTCTATTTTTAGATAGTAGCAGCAAACAAGTGGAAATTGCAATTTTAAAAACAGTACCATTTGCAGGAGCTCAGAAAAAATGAAATACTTATGTAGAAATCTCTCAAAACAGGTGCAGGATCTATATGTTGAAAACTACAAAACACTGATAATGAAAGCAACCCAGGACCTAAATAAATGAAGAGGTATATACTATGTTGAAATGTCAGTTTTCCCCAAGTTGTTTATAGATTCAATACAGTCCTAATCAAAATCCCACCATGACTTTTGGTAAATATGAATACAGGTGTAAATATCTGAAACCTCTTTCTGTAGATATAGATTATAAAATCTCTGGGAAAGGCAAGGGAACTAGAATAACCAAAACAGTTTTGGGGGGAGAAAAAAAACAAGGTTGGAGGATTCACAATACCTGCTTTTAAGACTTAACTATAAAAGTAATGCAATCATGACAATGTGCTGTTAGCAAAAGGATAGTACATGTATGTAAATAGAACCAAGTAGAATCTAGAGATAGACTCACACTGATATGACCAGTTTATTAATAAAGATGCAAATGCAGTCCAGTGGAGGAAAATGGTCTGTTCAACAAGTGGTGCTGTAGGGGGTGGGGGCAGGTAGAAGGGGTAAAGAGATAAATGGTGACAGAAGGAGACTTGACTTGGGGTGGTGAACACACACTACAGTGTACAGATGATGTGTGATAGAGTTGGATACCTGAAACCTGTGTAATTGTATTAACCAATGTCACCCCAATAAATTCAGTAAAAAATTTTTAAAAACACAAATGGCATGGTAACAATTGCCAAAAAAGTAACTTTGAACTCTATTTTATACCTTAGACAAGAATTAACTCAAAATGAATCATAGACCTAATATAAAAGGTAAAACTATAAACTATTATAAAGAAATGCAAGAGAAAATCTTGGAGATCTTAGATTAGGCAAAGAGTTCGTAGATGTGACACTAAAAACATCATCTAGTAAAGGCAAATGGACTTCCATCAAAATTTAAAGCTTCTGTTGTGTGAAAGGCACTGTTCAGGGAATGAAATGAAAAGTCCTCCACTGGAGATCATTTACCTGACCAATGGCTTGTGTTCAGAAGATATAAAGAACTCTGAAAACTCAACAATAGAAAAGACAGTCTACCAGACATAAAAACTGAGCAAAAGATAGCCCTGGCTGGTGTAGCTCAGTGGATTGAGCGTGGGCCTGCGAACCAGACAATCGTGGTTCGATTCCCAGTCAGGGCCCATGCCTGGGTTGCGGACCGGTTCCCAGCAGGGGACCCATGAGAGGCAACCATACATTGATACTTCTCTCCCTCTCCTTCCCTTCCCCTCTAAAGATAAATAAATAAAATCTTAAAAAAATACTGATTAAAAGATATGAACAGACACTCCCCAGTGAAATTTTTGTACACATCACTTGGAATCACTATACTTTTTAAAACAACAGACAACACAAGTACTACTAGCAAGGGTGAAGGCATCTGATGGGAATGCAAAATGATACATTTTGGAAAATAGTTTGGCACTGTCTTATAAGGTTAAGCATATACTTAGTACACAACCCAGCAATCCCATCCCTAGACATTTATTCATGCAAAATGAAAGTCTATGTTCACACAAAAACCTGTATGTAAAAGTTTATAGCAACTTTATTTGTAATTACTGAAACTAGAAACAAACCGAACATCCCTTCACTGGGTAAGGACAATACAAACTGTTATACCCACATAATGGAATACCATTCAGCAATAGAAACAGACGGATGCTGATACAGGGTTCCAGGGCTTGAAGGCAGGGGAAGCATTTGGCTGTCGAGGGGCAGCGCGGGGAGATCGCGGGGAGAGGAGGGGTAGAACTGCTGTGTGTGCTGAGTGCAGATGGTAGTGGTCGTTGTAAGGCTCCATACATTTTTCAAGTAAAACTAACCCTGAAAGAGTGAATTTTGCTATATTTAATAATTGTATTATTGGGTTTTACCAGAAAGAAATCCTGTTGGGATTGTGGTTACATTGAATTTGTAGATCAATTGGAGGAGAAGTGATGACTTAGTATTGAGTCTTCCAATTTGTGAATACAGTATTTTACCAATTTAAGTTTTCTTTAATTTTTCTTAGCAGTATTTTGTAGTTTTCAGTATGTAGGTATTATACTTCTTTGGTCAAATTACTCCTAAGTATACCATATACTTGATGCTATTGAAAGGAGTGTTTTTAAAAAATGTATTTTTAGTCACCCATTGCTGGTATATAGACATACAGTTTTTGTATATTGACCTTTGATCCTGCAGTCTGGCTAAACTCACTTTTTAGTTTTGTTGTGTATCACTTAGAATTTTTTACAAGTGATGTCATATGAGTAAAGACAGTTTTACCTACTACTTACAATCTATATGCTATTGCATCATTTCTCTTTTGTGTTACGGCTCTAGTTACAACTTCTGTACAATGAGTAAAGGTGGTGAGAGTGGACATGTTTGCCGTATTCCCAAAGTTAAAGGAAAGGCATTCAGTCTTTTATCATTAAATAGGTAAGGTGTGATCTTTCATACCTTTATTAGGTAGAAGAAATTCCTTTCTCTTCCTAATTAGTTGAGAGTTTATATCATGAGTGGATCTTGGATTTTTATTCAGTCAATTACTTTTTTGGCATCTATTGATATATTTTTGTTTTGTTTTACTTTGAATAATATGGCAAATTCTACTTACTGGGTTTTAGCTGTTAAACTAATCTCTCATGACTCCCACTTGGTCATTATGTTTCATCCCTTACATATATTGTTGGATTCAATTTACTGAAATTTGGTAAGGAATGGCTCACATCTCTGTTCATGACAGAGTTTTCTTGTGATGTCTTTGTCTGGTTTTGATCATGGGGTAATGCTTGCCTCAGGGATAAGGTAGAGATGCTCCTTCAATTTTCTGCAAGAATTTTTGAAGAATTGCTCTTCTTTCTATTTAAAATGTTGGCAAAATATACTAGTGAAGCCATCTGGGCCTGGCATTTCTTTTGTGGATAGGTATTTACCTGCAAATTCTGTTTCTTTATAGATACAGGACTATCCAGGTTATCAATTTCTTCTTGGGTGAGCTTAGGTATTATGTGTCTTTGAAGAAATTTGTCCATTTCTTCTACATTTTAAAATTCGTTAGCATAAAATTGTTCGTAATATTTTCTTGCTATCTTTTTAAAGTTTGTAGTATTCTTTGCAGTGTCTCCTCTTTTGTTCTTTATTGGTGATTCCTTTTTTCATGGTCATTCTTACTAGAGGTTTATCAATCTATCAGTCTTCTCAAAGAAACAGCTTTTGGTTTCATTGATATTTCTTTTCTCCTCTGTTATTTTTCTATTCTCTCTTTCAGGGGTTGGCAAACTATTTCTACAAAGAGCAAGACAGGTATTTTAAGTTTTGCGGGCTATTCAGTCTCTGTAGCAACTGTTCAGCTGGTCTGGCCTGAAAGCAGCTATAGCCAATATGTAAGCAAGTAGACATGACTGTCTTGCAATAAAATTTTATTTACAAAAACAGGCCATAGGTTGTATTTGGCCCACAGGCCATAGTTTGTCAGTTAATACTCTATATCTTTGATTTTCAGTTCACATGTGTGTGCATATAGCTTGTAACTCTGCTCTCTATATCATGTAAAACTGGCTTGGCCTACAAACTAATAGATCTCTTTAAGATTTGATTTCTTGTCTCCATAGGAATATTTACAATAGGGGTTATGTGGGCTTCAAAGCCGAACTGTAGTTCACTCTGCCGTGCTATACAAGCCCGAGGACGCGTGGGTATATTTTAACACTCTGAGAAGGGGAATCACTCACTTATCTTGCTGACCCAGCCTTTTCTGAGGAATATGTCCATAAATCCCACCTTACATTCTGTTTTCCTGGGTAAGAGTGAGGTAGTTCAAAAAGGTGTTTGTCATTCATTTTTTCCTCTTTCTAGGAATACCCAAGTCATGAAGCCCTTAAAATTCTTGTTCATGGTTAGAGTCATTTCTATTATTTCCTCTCAGGTGCTCTAGCCAACTCAGTCTTTCTCGCAAGGACTGAGTCTTTCTCGTAAGGAATAGGTGGAAAATTGAGAATAGGAGAGAAAGTAGTTATGGTTCTTCCCCATGCTGCCCCTCCCCACCTCTCAGCCAGGCTTTCCTTCTGTTTCCATCACTTGCCTGCACCCTCTGCAGTTTGGTTTTGTGTTCATGAAGTCTGGTAGCACCTCGCTGATGAGGATGGGCTCACTACCGCTGATGAGTATCATCCTGCTGACTTTCTCTTGGAAGGTGGGATTACTGTGAAGCTTCCTTTTCTGAGCCTTTCTGTAATCACATGAAGAGAGAGCAGAACTAGAAGAGTCTTTATTTTGCCTTCATCACTGAGCCTGATGGTGCCAGACATAGACTGCAAGAGTGTTAGGACATAGGCTGGGGAGGAGGGGGAGAGGAGTGGATACTCATTGTATGCAGTGACCCAGTGGGGCTAGAATGTAGGATGAGCAATCCTCAGTTACATGAATCTGATGTCATCTTGAACTTGAACCCCTTAAAAACAGTTGACTATCAGCTCCTTTCCAAACTAATTACTCCTGTGAATTCCATTTGTCATGCTCATGTTTGTCCCCTCATAGGATTGTCCCCACAAGAGACTCACCAAGAGTGCATACCTATTATTAATTTTCTTAGGCATAATGATAGCATTGTAGGATGTAGGAAAATGTCATTATTCTTAGTATTTTCTAAAATACTTAGAAGTTAAGTATCATGATAATTTTCAAATGGTTCAGAAAAAAGATGTAAAAAAATAAGCACTTTCACAAACACATACATGCACGCACATACACTCTTTAGGACAAATATGTTACGGTGTTTATGATGTGGAATCTAGGTGGTAATATATGGGTAGGTGCTCATTGTACTGTTCTGTTTCAAAATTTAGTAATTTTTAATAATAAAAAGTTAGGGAAGAAAATATTCCCAACCTGTTTATTCCCCCGACTGCTTTATCTGTCCTGAGAAATTCAAGGGTGTTGTCCCTGCCGAGACTTCTGACAGACTCACCAAGTACCAGATCACTTGGACATCTAGCATCTTCCCCAGGTCATCTCTCTCCCATTTCTGGGGCATATCGAGGTCTCTTTGTTATGATTTATTTGCCTCTGAGGGTGTCTTCCTCTAGTTCCAATGTGGTGGTTGTCCTCAAGATGTGTGTCCTGCCAGCTGGCGCAGGCTCCGGTCTCCACGTCAGGCCCACTCTCAGAGGAGGAGACTGGCTGCATTAGCTGTCCTTCCACTCTGGCAGCCAGACGCACAGGAGGCAGGAGCAGAGTGCAGGTGGAGGACTGCAGTAGGGATTCTGAGCCAGTGCCGGCCTCGGCAATTCAACAGACTTTACTGAGCACCCGCAATGTGCAGGCACTCCCCAGGGCATCAAGACGAAACAGGAATAAGACTCACGCCTGAACTTGGAAGGCTTCACACAATTACATTTCACTGTGGTGTGACTGAGATAAAAACAGGCCCAAGAAAGCACAAAGTAAGCACGCTCGCTTGAACTGCAAGTCAGGGAAGCTTCTTGGAGGGAATGACACCGAGTCCAGGAGCAGCATCAGTCAGGAACCACACAAAGAAAGTGATGAGAGGTGGGGCGGGGGAGTCTGAATTCAAATAATTTTCTCCAACTTGAGTCCACAGTTTGTTTCCCTTCTTTTCCTGTAATAGGTTTAAGAAAAGTCGAGTGCATGGCTAGTGGACAGGGTTCAGGCCTTTCCCCAGAAGAACAGGTGCTTGTGAGCAAGTAGCATTTGGAAAGAGAGGGAGGGGACTTGGAACACTTCAGAAGCTTGCCCCAAAGAGACTGCCTCTTTGAAGAAACCTTGTGGGACAGTCACAAGGAATGGAGTTTAGTAATGGAGTTTTAGGAAAATAATATTAAATTGTTTTCTCTTTTATTTATGCGATAGCATGAACTTTAAGACATGTGTGCCTTTGCCCAGCAATGTCTTATGCCCAGAAATATACCACTGAAATGTTTGGGTTCCTTAGGTGTTGTTACTCTTGTTGGCAGTGCGGCCAGGGGTGAGAAGTCAGGGCATTCAGACTGGAACCTGTAAGAATCCAATCTGGGAAACTGCCCAGAATCCTGAGATAGCTGAGCCTTAGGACTTGAGAGTTTTCTTGATCGCTGGCCCTTTGTTCTTTTCCAGACACTGTGCATCCTAGCCAACATAGCAGATGGGACAACAGCAAAAGAGCTCATTATGACCAATGATGACATCCTGCAGAAAATCAAGTATTACATGGTAGGCCTTGGTTTCCTTTCACTGCTCTGCACTAGCTGCACATTAGAAGGCAGGGACTTCTAACAGATTCAAGGAACTCTTTTCTGTCCTAAAGAAAAAGAAACAAGAGCAAGACCCAGAAGCTTCTGCCATGGCAGTATTATCATCCACCCTATTCCCCACCCTTGTCATCTGATCGCCTCCCTCTTACTCAGTGAAGACCTGGGCGTTCGGGTTTCTCCCATCCCCCAATCCCTGTCTTCCCTCAAGGCTTTGATTTTATGTGGGTGAACCCTCTAGCCCTCTGGCACCTGTTCCTTGATCTGGTTACTGTCGAATACATTTTGCCACCTACTTACAAACACTTAAGCCACCAACTCTTATGACGATACCCTTGATCGTATCACCAGGAATTGCCAGGTGCCAAAATGTGGGTATCAAACACTCATCCTCTTTTTACTCTGCTGATGTGGTGTAGCAAAGCCCTGACCGTGGGTGAACCTGTGTGCTCTTCGCTTGCCCTGTCAGAGCCAGCAGCTGTAGAGAATGGCACAGAGCCAGGCTGACTGGGTCGTGCTGAATTCACATTTACAACCTGGAGAGGCACTCGGCACTGCCTGGCTCCCTCCCGTGATTCTCCAGCAAGCCTGCGCCCTCATTCTCCACAAGAATAGGTTCTTACATTCCATTCTGTTTTATTTTTTAAAGATTTTATTTACTTATTTTTAGAGAGAGGGGAAGGGAGGGAGAAAGAGGGAGATACACATAAATCTCAGGAACATCAATCCATTGCCTCTCATATATGCCCTGACTGGGGACCTAACAAGAAACCTAGGCATGTGCCCTGACTGGGAATCCAACCAGCAGCCTTTTGCTTTGTGGGGAATGAAGACTCAGTCTTGTTATTTTTGGAGATGTTCCTATAAAACTAAGAGTAATTTAAATCAGACAATCAGTAGCTGAAGGGACAAATACAAAATGTCTACCTATCCAATTATTGGCTGCTAGTGACCTTAATGTTTCCTAATAGACGTAAACCATAGCTTTAGCCACAAGCTTAGAATTGCCTTATGTCAGTGTGGCCTGAATGATAAATTACAAAATTGCCCTAGAGGTGAATGATAAATTTTAAAAATGCCCTAAATATCATTATCTAGGGCACCTCTGTTGCCCTAGAGGTGTTTTGTGTGGCCAGCCAGAGGGTGTCTAAAATTTGAAGGTAAATGTCTTGGCAAGGCTTCACTCCCAAGTTTGCCAGGTCCTCCGTCATTTTTTATTGTCTTCAGTCTAATCCAGTCACTCATCAGTGCTAACTTTGTGGCCCCTCAAGACATTTGAGTTTGAACCCCCTGCTTCAAACTTTTAGGCTCTTGGGATTATTTGTAGTATGTCACACACACAAAAATAATCTAAAATGAGATTACCTCCATTTTTATTTTTATTCTTTGCATCAAATAGGGTCATTCACATGTCAAACTGCAGCTTGCCGCTATGTTTTGTATATCAAACCTCATATGGAATGAAGAGGAAGGTAAGAGATTGGTGAAATTTGTTCTGATGGAAATTATGGGAAGAAAGTCCCGCTCAGGGAAGGCAGCAGCCGTCCCTGAGATCCTGGGAGTAGAGGCACGGCTCCCCGGGCCCCAGGTACCCAACAGCGTCACCTTGGGAAACTGGGAGGAGCCTGAGTCAGCTGACAGTTCACACTGAGCCCCCACCTTGGAGTCTACACTGTAGAAGTGAGTGGCAGCCCCTGCCCTTGAGAGAGCTGAGGAGGGGGGCAGTGAGACGCACTTGGAGAAGAGAGAGGTGAGAGTGAGTGGGAGGATGGGCTTTTCGCTGCGTGCAGAGGAACACTTACAAGGACCAGGGGCAAATAAGCTGAGTGGAGAAGAGGGTGCCGTGGTGAGGAATGAGAACCGCAGTGTGGCTGTGAGGCGGTCATCCCGTCGGGAGGCCTCTGTTGGTCAGAGGTTCTCCACATTGGCTGTTTATTAGAATCTCCTGGGGTATTTTGGCATCAAACCAATGAGTTCAGAATCTGAGGAGTGGGCTCTGGGTGTAAGTTTTTTAAAGCTCCGAAGATGATTCCAGCCCCCAGATACAGGAGAGCACTGGGCCTCAGTGCGGGTTGGCTGCACAGAAGTCACCTGGGGAACTTTTTAGAACGCAGACTTCTGGGCTCCACCCCTAGAGATTCTGGTTCACTGGGTCTAGAGGGGTCAGTACATGAGTGAGTCACCGAGGCTCTTCAGTGGGGAGGAAGGACCCCGGGCGGATTGCCCCACTGAGCAACTGCATCCCGATCAGAGGGGGAGGGGAACCTGGATTCCAGGTACAGGCCCGAGAGTCCAAGTACCATCCAGGCACCAGGGAAACAAGGCTCCGCTCAGGAGCTTCTAGTCTAGTTAAAGGATAGACCAGAACGCTGTGAAGTTGAAACGACCACGTGCTGATGAGACGCAGCACAAAGCACTGGGGGGTCAGTGGAGGGAGGAAGAGAAACTAAAGAGGAGAACAAGTTCTGTTTGGGGTCGGAAGAACCTTGCTTGGTGTGTCCAGAAAGAAATGATAAAGCTGGAGTCAGATGACAGAGGACCTTGTGCCAGGCTGCAGAATCTGACCCGAACCTGACAGTCTGTGGAGAAAATTATCAAGGAGCAGAACTCAGGGTGAATTGCAGGAGGGAGGGTCTAGAGGCCGAGAGACTGGCTGGAAGGAACACTGTTGGAGCACCGAAGCAGGAGGGGTTCCGACTACACAGAGGGGGAGGCCAAGAGGGTGGGAGGGTGGAGAGCGAAGGACACTAGCAGACTCTTCTAGGTGGTTGACTGTACACCAAGGAGAGCCGCTGCCTGGGTCATGTGCCCAGTAACCTGTTAGCTTTAATCTCTTAGGTTCACAAGAACGCCAGGATAAATTACGAGACATGGGCATTGTAGATATTCTACACAAACTGAGTCAGTCACCAGATTCAAACCTTTGTGACAAGTGAGTATCAAAAGGGCCTTGCTTTGGGGCACATTGGATTCTTTTATGAAGAATTTGAATTGTTTAGTAATTAACATGGCCAAACTTAAAATCTTCTAGATTCTTGGATTCCTTTTTTAATTTTCTGTGAGCCAACTATGATGTTTGAGTAAGAGATAAACTAATAATTAGCAGATTAATAAAGATCCTCCTGTTACTCTGAATTAACACAAGCCTGGGCCAGCTTAGTAGGTATCTGGGAGGATCCAGAAGTTACTCCTTTACATATCCATAATCATTAGAATAGAAGTGCATGTGGCCTTTTGGAAAGCAGAAAGGAAGTTATTAATTAATAAAGCATTGGCTCAAAACCCCACTGTGCAGCTGTCATGTGCTGGCCTGGCTGCTGGGGATACAGCAGTGACAACTAAGGAGTCCCTGTTGTCAAAGAGCTCACCCTTTACTGTGAGAGGCAAGAGTCATCTCCAGAGATTCCTCTAACCTCGAAATAGCCAGAGTTTTCTTCCTTGCCGTGTACGCTCTATAACACAGCCTTCACTTTTCAACTCACTTCTGTGCGTTACACTGATGATAGCAAGAAACATCAACTCTTTTATTCTCTTACTCAGAAGCCCACCATGGTTTGGCTCTGCCTTTCTCCTCCCCTACGTTCCCCTTCCTACCTGTGTCCATCCTACCTGCCCTGTTCCGGTATCACACTTCCATGTTCCACCTTAATTTGCCATCTCAGTCCCCTCTCTTCAGAATGCCCCATTCATTCAACAGACATTTGTTCGTTTTGTAATACTAACCTCTACCAGGTACCGTTTTAGGCATCAGTGATATAAAGGTGAATAAAATTAATGTAAGTCCTTGTCCTTGTGGCACTTACATTCTGGTTCAAAAGACAGGCAATAAACAAATGTTTAATGCGCTAGCAGGTAATGAGATGTACTATGACTAGAAGCAAGTTGAGGGACTAGAGAATAAGAAAAGTTCTTTTCATACAGATTAGTCAGTAAAGGCCTCTCTGAGGATGTGACATTTGATCAAAGACCTAGATGAAATGTGAGTCTGCCAGACAGATGTTTAGAGGAAGAGTATTCCAGGCAGAGGGGCAGTAAGTTCAAGGGCTCGAGGCAGTAATGAGCTTGGCATGTTCAAGGAATAGCAGGAAGACCATGGATTGGAGAAAAAGAGAAAGGGGGAAGTGAGAGAAGTGGGCTCAGGGAGGTGGTGGGGAGCAGGTAAGGAGCCTCGTAGCCAATAGTAAGGACTTTGGATTTTATTCAGAGTTTAATAGGAAGTCATTGGAGAGTTCTGAGCAAAAGAGACATCTGATCTGAATTTTCAGAGGATCTCTCTGGGGGCTGTGTAGAGAATCATCTGTAACAGGGCAAGAATGGAAACAGGGAGAACAGTTCAAGACTATTGTCATGTACATAAGAAATGAGGGTGATGGTGGTAGAAGTACCAAGAAATGGTCAGATTCGGGATTTAATCTCAAGGTAGAGCCAACAGGGTTTGTTCAGGGATTTGATATAGGATGTTAAAGAAAGAGAGGAAAGAAAAATGCCTAGAGTTTTAGCCTGAGCAATTGCATAAGGAGTTGTCATTTTCCAAGACGGTGAAGACTGTAAGAGACTTGGATAGGGGTAGGGAGAATCAAGAATTCTTGTTTGGTCATGCCAACTTTGAGGTGCCTGTTAAATAAACAAGGGACTTGGAAGAGTGGAGCTGCGCATATAAATTTGGATGGTATATAAAACCACGGAGCTTGATGAGGTCACCAAGGGAGAATAAGAGAGGAGAGGAGGTAGGAGAGCTAAGGACCATACTCTGGGGTCCTTGAACATATAGGAAAAGACGTGGAAGGTCAGCACAGGAATGGAAGAAGCATCCCATGAGGCAGGCAGAGAGATCCAGGTGCATAGGTGTCGTGGAAGCGGAAGAGAATGCCTAGACAATGGCCATTTGTCCTTCAAAACTCCAGTAAGTCTTGCCTGATCTATTTTCCACTCTAACCCCCAGCCTATGCCAGGGACCCCTTCTGTGCTTCCATTGCTCCCATAGAACACACCACACTGTGTCATAGTCGACAGCCTGCTGGCCTGATCCCCCAAAGGGAAGAGGCACTTGGTAACTCTTCCCAGGATGAACGTCTGTGCCAGACTAGAGCACACAGAGCTGGGCCTGTGCCTTCCTGAAGCTTATAGTCCAGCGCTTTAAGGAAGAGAGAGAAATCCCTGAATAACTGACTGTAGCCCAAGGCTGCTGAGTGTCTCATCAAAGGCAAGTCAAAGCCAGCCATGAAGTGAAGGCTGGATTTGAGCTGTACCTTGAGAGCCTCCACCTCCACCTCCACAGCAGTAGTAATAGCCGCTGGCTTAAATGATGGGCTCTATCAGCCCATCCCTTCCGGCCAAGAGCCAGATTATTCCCTGAGTAGCACTCTTATGTTTGTTCAGAAATGATAGCGGTTCTGCTGCAAATCACCTTTGGGATGACCTGGAACATTACAAGAGGCCTCACCAGCATGATGTAGGGTAGGTTTGAGCCCTGGCCTACATGGCTTAGACCAGTCTGGTATTGTTCAAATTTGTATGGCGCATAAGTTTTCAACAGTTGCTAAACTTAAACCTCTAGAATAAAGGCCTGAACTACCCTACCTAAGTTCATCCAAGGAAAGATGACCTTGCTTCCTTAGATAATAATAGATAGCAGAAACAGTAAGGGCACAGTCTCAGCTAACCTCTGAGAAAGATCCAGGAGTCTGAATTGGCAGTTTTAAAGAGTAATACAGAGTTTTGATCAAGACCCTCTTGTGGACATTCCCACCCTGTGCCACAGTAAAGCCCGTTATCTAAAGTAGACACTTCTCAGGTTTCTTCTGTTGTTAAGGCTTCCAGAGCCTTTGACTTTCAAACACAGGTGAGGAACCGTTGCTGACCAGCCCTCTCCACCCCAGGCTCAGAGGGCATCAGGTTTTGGGGGAGAGGTGGATGGTCATTCGGGGTAACATGACATCAATCATAAACTCGTTCTCTAGATTTCCTTGTAGAACCTAGCTCACTCATAACTTGGAGACAGTCTTCTGATGGGTTGAACTGTTGTAACTATTATCTTTATAGAGTCTTAGATAATTGCAAGAATATCCCTAAGTATACCACTTTTAAAACTGTAGATCATATCTATTACTTTGCCGTACAGAAACTGCATTTGAGTCCAGCTTATTGCATGCCCGATCTACTTGCTTTCAACAGCTAATAGTAACTGAAAATGTTAGCCTTTCCTAGTTAACATAGAAGGGAAAGCCATTACTAAAACCTGACTTTTTAATTCCCATAATTGCTGTGTCTTTAGAAACTTTGCTAAGCTCATAATAGGAGTGAGTAGTAAGGGAGGCCGCCTCAGCCCTAGCTCCAGTCACTGCCCACATTATACCTGATCCTCTGCAACTAGTGAGCATTCGGGCACCATAACAAACACACACCCCATGTCGATCAGTGTCATCATCAGGAGAAGATGCGATGAGACTGTAGCCAGTTTTAAGACATTGGAACCATGATGCTGCCTCTTCCCATGAGCTCTTAGCCTTTCCACGTACCTTCTAATCAGCACCTAAACACCTTCCTGAGTCAGTTTTTAGTTTACCAAACCTTCGGTGTCCTTCGAGGTGTCCTGTAGCACTAGATAAAAGCTGCGTGGCAATAGACCATAATTCCAGATCTGCGACAACTATGTGCCAGTGACAAAGGAAAACTGCAGTGTCACTGGGTTGCAGCAGGTGTAAGAACAAGAGCTGCCCTTTCTGAGAACCCCAGGAAGAGGGATGCAGCCAGCTGGGTTGGAAGTGTCTTCTGACTGCAGATTTCTGCCCCCATAGGGCAGGTGCCCGGCTGGTCTCACCCCAGTTCACGTTGGGGAATCTAACATTTTAGACTTTGCCCACTACCATCTTCAAGCCCTAGGTTTTTTTCCTCATTTATACTTCTGAGATGATGACCAAAGGAACTTTGTGATTTCAGGGCCAAGACGGCACTGCAGCAGTACCTGGCGTGACTCGAGCACCCTGGGCACCTGTGAGCATCCCACATCCTTGTTAAAGGAAGTACAGGAACTAGCCTCATTTGATTCCTTCTATTTGCACAAGTCACCTTGGACTGCAGGGAGCTGTTTTGCAAAAGCAATTTGGTAGGCTTAGATCTCAAATTCATCTTGAGAACATATTTTTGAGGTAGTAATTTCCTCAGAGGACTATTGTGTTTTGTTTTGGTTTGGTTTTTTTCCCGAACTACCTGGACTCTTTATTAGAACAATCGACCGTTTTCCTTTGGACCTACAATTTTTTGCCTATGCTGCAGCCACTTTGTGAGTGAGAATGAATGTGTCTGTGTGTACACAGTTGTGTGTGTGCGTGTGCACGAGGGTCAGGATGAATGGATGTGTGAGGGGGGATATCTTAAAATTTTCTTTTCTTATTTTGTGTGAAAATCTCTTTTCTACAGATTTTCCAGGGTTTAAGCATTGCTTGCTGTATAAAAAAAAAAAACTTTACTGAATTATATACAGTTTGAATGAAATGTTATTTTAAAAACAAAACAATTGTTAAGTGTTCCATAAAGGTTATGTTGAATTTTGGTCAGATGAATATTTGTAAGTAAAAAATATATGCATTTCTGAACCTCAATTTACATAGATTTTCTTTATAAAAGAACAAAAAAATAAAAAAAAAGAAAAAGGAAAGGTTGGCTATTGTTGGCCTGAATAACAGGCATGATACATGGTGCTGTGCAAAATAGTAAGCTAGCCTCTTACTGCCGTCAGTATCGGCCTGACTCAGTAAGCTCTCCGACTTCAAGTCAGACATACAGGGTGGAGTACAAGATTCAGCTTAGGTCTTTTGAAGCATCAAAGGGAAATATTAACTACTGATAGTGAAAGCCCAGCCATAACCCTGGTTCCTTGGCAGGAACTGGGCACCCAGAGCCTCCCAACTGCCCTCAGTTCTGTCATTGGTGCAGCAGTTATCTGGCAAGAGTTAGACCCAGTCATAGAACCTTATGCTCAAGCTATCACCTCCTGGAAACAACGTCGGGTCGCCTTGTGCTTCCTGAAGCAGCATATATCACTATGAGATTCAAGAATGTTCTACACACCCATCTGTGGAAAGAAGCCAAACGCAGGATAGTTTAGAAAGCTGTTTTTCTCTTAGCGGGGTGTGGCAAATTCCATACTAGTCACTCAGGTCTGCTGTTGAGTGTCCTTTTGGAAAATGATATAGAAATTTTAGTGAGAGATGTGGCTAAGACTGTTTCCTGCAAGAAGCCAAAAGCACTGAAGTTTGGAAGAAGGACAGGGACTCTCCCGGGAGGCCTGAAGATAAGCTCTTCTCCCGGCGAGTGCTGCTCAGCCCTGCTGCAGCCCATAGCTTGGCGTCTGCTCCAGCTGCTGGGTCAGCTTCAAGGTGAACTCAACAGAGGTTGCTCTTGACTGTTTGAAGATAGAACCAGCCTTCCTTTCCCTTTGTTAAAGAAAGTCAAAGGCACTGTTGTCAGGAAGCGTGGTCTGTGGCCCAGAAGCTGGCCGCGAGTGCGTGCCTCTGACAGGGTCCCAGGCCCACCAGCTGCTCCTGATGAGGTTGCTTGCGTCACAGCCGCCGCGTCACCACTCTGTACCTTCCTTGGAAGACTCAAATGTGTCTGATTGCAAATGAATGTTTTTAAATGTATTTAATGCAGTTCTTCCTGTCCTCAACATGACCACCCAAGATTCAAACACAGAGATTTCTAAGTTGTTCTTTTTTCAGACCAATTTTAATTTAAAGATCAATCACAACTGGCACTTGGGTTTTGTGCAGCTGTCAGTGTGGGAGAACACCCTTGGTTGGCATTTGAGACACAAAACACTATAGAGTTGGTATTCCAAAGTACCAGGTAATAAACACAAGGAAACCAATAATGAATTGCTGAGACAATCCTGAACCCAGGTAGCATCAGAAAGCTAAAGGCCCAATGAAATAATACTTTCACACTTCAACTCTGTGGATAAATCTTGCCTGTGGCTATAAACATATGGTCAAAGAAAAAGTGCTTTACTATAATTAACTTCTCTGATTTGAATGAAGGAAAATGTATTTATTAAAACAAAGCTGTTTGCTGCTCTACACAGGTGCAGTGTTCAGTCAGCAAGGAGGTGGGAGGAATGGGGCGTGATCTTGTGTCTTCACCCAAGTTCGTAACTAAGCTTCTCGCTCTCTCTAATACTGCATTCTGTTTCTCCTTTTGTGCCCTGATTGTAACCCAAAATTTATGAACTAGAAAAGAATGTCCAGTTTAATAAGTTGCATTTTTTTCCTTGAGCACTTTATGCAGAACAACACGTGTTCTTCTGGTAGTGTTTGGATGATACGGTTTTAACACATGCTAATAAAAGCCAAGAAAGACCATGGCAATTTCTATAAAGGAGTCTGTTTTCCAAGTATCTAGAACATTAGGAAATATTAGGAGGTAACGTGTACTGGCTTCTGCAACCTGTGATTTTTGGTGAATAAGAAACCAGAAAGTGGCTTTGCATTTCAGAGGGGGTGACTGGTGCCCAAGGGTCACCACAGTTTTGGGGGGCCTCTGTGGCAGTCTGGGGGCTCCTCTCTTCCTGGTCTCCTGAAGGCCAGAAGAACCTTTCTGGGTGGCCACTCCCAGCCACCAGGATCTCCCCAAAGTTGTGCCTGCCCCCTCTGACCTCTCTCCTCTTCCCCTGAGTATGCCACACCTCCACTGCCACCTGGACCCAGCCCGAAGTTTGGCAGATGACCAGCTGCACGGTTCATGAGCAGCTGCTACCTCTCTGCAAGGATCCACGGGCCCTTCACGCACTGTGCCGCCTTCTTTTCATCGTCTCTAAAATGCAGAGGCGCACCTCCTGAGGTGACGTGCGGCACACTCCTGCATCTCTCTCACTAAAAATAGAGAGAAGGCCAAGGATCCCTACTCCAGAGCACAGGGGTGGGGGCAGGGGCAGGGGAGGGATGGTGAGGTGATTGGCAGGAGGAGAGGGAATTCCCCTGTTGTGGGGGGAACTTGGAATTGATGCCTGAGAAAGGAGAGGAAAGGGGGACTGGCCCCCGACCCTGACTGGGAGCCAACATGGAGCAATCCCAACACCTTGCCACCTGGGATAGAGGCTAGTGTTGCCCCAGCCCCTTTGTACTGACTTCCCCTCCTCACTGAGTGAAGAGGCACATGTCAGTCCCCAGCTTGAGGGAAATTGTAGTCCGTGCCCTAGCTTGAGAGAAAGCTGAGGGACACCACCCGCTCCCCGCCCCACCCCGCCAAGGGCCATGTGCGGCCTACATGAGCCCTCTGCCTTTCTTTCCCCCTCTGTCTCTGCAGCCTGTGGCTCCTGACCTTGTCTGCCAGGCAGTCCGCCCTCCGCCCTGTCAGGTACTCACAGCAGGAGCTGAGAGGCTTTAACGCCAAGTGGTGGCTTTCCTGCAGCCCCTGGCTTCTGGGGGAGGGAGCCAGGCACAGCGTCACTGCCAGCAAGTCCCATCCTCAGAGACTGGGCTGACATTTTAGCCACTCTCCTAAAGGGACCCTGCCCCATTATCACCACCCCCATTCCTGCTGCGATCCTTCTGGATTCTGAGAAAACACCCCACTCTAAAAGAAGGAAGGGCGTGTCAACACTCCTCCTACTCGGGCCTCTGGCCTAGTGTCCCCCGAGTTCTCTGTCCCGCCCTGCCCCACGTACCAGCACAGGTCATTCCCCGACCCCAGGCCCACTCCTGTCACCTAACCCTCCCTGCTTTCGGAGGCTTTGGTCACTCCATCGCTCCTCTCTCCGGTGATGGCAGATCCTGGCCTCCCAGCTTCTGGGAAGATGAGGTAGCTGTCAGCTAGGTGCCCCCACCCCCAGTGCAGCTTATTGGGAGCCACTCTGCACCTGTGGTGTGGAAGACCAGGCGTAGTAGGGCTCCAGCTGTTCTAGCGTTTGCCTGCTCTGAGGTGAGCGCAGAGCAATTGAGTTCCCCCTCGAGCCCACTCGCAAGGGGGAGAGCACAGCCCTGTGGTGGGCTGGAGTCCAGGGGTGGGAAACAGTGGATTCGACTTCTCTACCGTCCTGTTGGGGGCGGGCTGCATTGTTCCACACAGGGGTCTGCGTGCAAAGGGCGTGGGTGTTCCCATCACAATGGGGCTCTGGTCTCCACTTCCATGAAGCCCAACTCGCCCCACCCCATCTCCAGTGCCAGCAGAGTGCCTTATGCTATGGGCTGTGGAAAGAGTAATGCCCCTGACAAGAGCGGTCTTCTGGGCACTCACTCCCCATTTAAAGAACTTCAAGTCAGAGGAGCAAAGTGTTCTGGAGAAAGTCAGCCATTTTCCTTTCACCTCGTGATGCAGAAAACCACACACAGCCTTTTGCTCAGTCAGAGAGGAAGGTTCTGCCTGGGCTCAATGAACTTACAACCAAACCGAAGAGGACACTGGTAAGAGGTAATGGCCGTGCGTGCTGATGCTCATGGGGCGAGAGTAGTCGCTTTTTGCTGGAAACCTGTATCCCTTAAGGACATGACCATGGAGGGGCAACAAAACCAGGCGATTTGGTGAAAGTTGGAAACAACAACCTGGGTCCATGGGTCCGTGAGGAGCTCTCAGGTTTTAAAACTAGGCTTTAGCCAAAATGAGAACCCAAAAAGATGGGGATAGGGAGTGTCAAGAAAATTCAGTGGGCCCTGGTTCCCAATGTGATCCCCAAAATCCCTTCGTGAACACACCCTGATTTTCTGCGGACGCAGGTCTTGCAGCACCACAGGGATTCCCAGCCCATCTCACCTGCCTCCAAGTCCGTGTGCCCTGGCGCGTCCCAGCCAGTCCTGTGCACTGCTTTCAAGCTTATAGTTAAGCTCATAGTTTCAAGCAAGTTAAGCTCTAAAATAGTTTATTCATAAAATAGATTATTGGGGAACCACTGTCCTATGTAACTCAGGGTGCCCCGCAAATGACAGAACAGAGTGTAATAACTGATACCCACTTATTTCAGTGAAATCCTAGAAATAGCCCCGCAAAAGTATAAAGTGTATGTTTAACAAGGCAGGAAACTGTGTATTTTATTGTTCATGAAAGATAGCTAAACTAAAAAAGTTTCAGCACTCAAAAGGGTAGCGTGCAATCCTAGAAGTTTCCTTCTGTGCAGCAGGTGCAAATGCACTGACATTTCCTTTGGGGGCCTCACCCCAGGTCAGGTGCTCTGGAGGCGGCACATCCATTCAGTCCACATCCTCGGGGAAAGGAAGCACCTCGGTGGGGCTCACCGCTCATTCTTCCTCGTGGTCTGTGGGACGACAGACGCTCTGAAGGACTTCCGAAAGAGCCCTGTCCCAGTCCTGTGTCCCACACAGCACCCACCAAGAAACAGGCAAAGCGAATCTAACTACACAGACAATAAAATTAGGGGTCAGGATATATGTGTCAGGGACTAGAAATTAAAGAAGTAGGAGAATGAGTAACATTTGTTGAGCACTTAGTATGCATCAGTCACAAGGCTAAGAACTTGACATCTTTTGTCTTCACAACAGTCGTCTGAGGACGATTATTTTCACAGAGGTATTATTATGGGGCTATAATGGGCCTGTCATTTCCATTCCACAGATGAGGAAACTGAGGTTAAAAGGTAAATTAACTTTGCAGAGGCTATTCGGCTGGTAGATAGCGGAGCCAGGATTCAAACCCAGGATTATGTGTCTCCAGTGTCCTTGATCCCTGCCCCTTAGCAGAAAAAGTGCTGGGTCAGTTGAAAGCACACTCTGCCCCTGCCCCCTGGGAAGGCATGGCACAGCAAACAGATGGGCAGGACATCAACTCCTCTGGGAGGCTGCTTCAAAGTCATGCCCACAGAAGGCTGCACACTTACTCCCCAGATGGGATTTGGGCTCAGACCCTTCTGAAATTCTGTGCCCTGTGCCATTATCACCTGAGGCCCAAAGCCAGCCTCATGATCTCCCAACACTCAACTCAGTGGCCCCGATGATGAGTATTCCCCAGCCCATCCACTCTTCTTGTTCCTCAGTCTTGCATCTGAGTCAGACCTACTTGTTTCCAATCACCCCTCTGAAAAGGAAGCACATGTCCCATGACCCTGTGTCCATAAGGAAGTGCATCACGGGCTCGCTGAGGTCAGGTGCATAAGCCAGTCACAGCAGCGCCACCACCGCCAAAGCGAGAGTCCCTCCCAGCAGGAGCATGGCTTTAAAGAACCACAGTGAGGACTTGGATGTGTAAACTTCGTACTTTCCATGATTTCTCAGCTCCCTAAGCCATTGCACTCTCAGCTAGTCCCTCAGGTGGCAGTGACAAGGATGAAATGAGGGCCAGCCCGACCTTGCCCTCAGGACACCTACTCTTCCTTGGCTGGATTCAGATCTTGAGAAAACCATGAACATACCAAACATTTAGGTAAATAAATTGGTTAAAACCCAAACGTTTGGGCACCACAGGTTATTACTATTTCAGATCTGCTTGTAGCGTTCTCCCAAAAATCCACACACACACACATCCTTTGCTTTGCTCAGGATATTCACCCTCTGGCCCCTTCCACTTGACCTCAGGATCAAACAAGAAACGCAGGTGACCTCCGCAGCAGGAGCAGGGCCGGGCCTGATTGTCCCACTTGTGCAATGGGGTAGGCCACATGCACTTTGGACTCCTTAGGTTTCTCACCCAGATTGGGAAGGAATGAGCCAGCGTGACTGGGTGCTAAGGAATGTGAGGGTGACGGCAGGCTCCAGGCAGAGGCCCTTCCGTGTAACCCTCTGCTCAGGGACCCGCCGAAGGCGCAGCGTGGGGTCTGCAGCGCACAAAGGAAGGGAGAGAATGACTGGCTTTGCCAAAGGCTTCCAGTTGAGTTAAATTTTCCCAGTGATTGGCACAGGAAAATGCAAAGTAACTTTGCAACAAAAACATGGCTTCAGAAGTAAGAAGGCAGGAAAAAAAATGTAATGTGATTTAAAAGCACCACTGTTGCTCTATGAAAAGACCACACTGATCAGGACTGCTACTGAAGTTATATAATGGCTCCTGTTTCTGAGCAGGAAAATTTCTTACTACACTGAAGACTTGATCACTACGTAGTTATTATCAGTCCCCCAACCCCATCCCATATTCACCAAAGATTTAATAAAGACCAAACCTGCCTCGATGACTTACCCAGGGGGGCTTCTGGAACTTGGTCTGAAAACTTAAAACCGGGGAAGAGCAAAGCCAGTTCTCGACGGGCGTCTTCTCTGTCCCGGCTTCCATGGACCGCGTTGAAGGGCATTTCTGTGCCGTACTGAGCGCGGAGACTGGGAGCATTGGCAAAATGTACAAGACACAATTGTTTCATTTCAAAAGAAATGTTTTGCTCTCTGGCAACATGGTCTCCAGCTACCAATCAGCACCCGGCATTTCTGTGAAATGGCTTTCTCTCTGTTGGAAATGCCAAGAACAACAGCCAGGACGATACTAGCTGACATCTATCCCGTCACGGCAGCATTCTGGGCATATTGCCGGGGGCTTCACATACAAGCTCTCATTTTATGTGTGCCCCAGCCCCAGGAGGGAGACCATCGTGAGTCCCAGTTTGAAAATGGCGTGAGTCATGGTGTCAGCCAGGAGCTACCATTTTATTGGCATTACAACCACAGGCTGGCCGCCAGCGGGGCTTCGTATAGGTTTGCACAGTTAATCCCTTTGTAACCCACCACTAATGCCAACATTGCTAGGACTTCCGGTGTGTCAAGCACTGTCCTATGTGCTTCATACATATGCATGTGCCCATTTACTCTTCCATGGACATCTAGCGTAGGTCCCACACTAGTACCCATTTTTCAGATGAGGAAATTGAGGCAGAGATCAAAGCATGGCCCAAGGTCCCACAGAGGAAGAAATTCTGAAGTCTGTCTCAACCATGACACTCTAGGGTTTCCCATGATAGATGCTCATATCCCCATTTTACAGATGAGAGAGCAGAGGCTCAGAGAAGGGGTTGCCTAAATCTGTGGTGACGTAGGCTCTGAGCACTGGGCTGTCCTTCACTAGCCCAGGTCTACTTATGTATGAATGTTCCCAGCCCCTTCAACTACAAAGTACAGCCTCCATTACTTAACTTAACCTCTTGCTCATTTCTTTCCTGTTGGCCAGGCCTCTCTCAGCTTTAAGGGAAAGACACAGTGGCTTTGGCATTGGTGGTGCCAGGCTGGAAACGCATGGGGGCAAGGCACAGACCAAGGCAGCTCGGCACAGTATATGGAACAGTGTGCTTATTATGCTCAGGACACCCAGGGTGGGGAGTAGGGGTGGAGGGTGTTGAGTCCAGTGCATATTCCTAGGCCCCACCCAGAGTCTGACTTGGCAGGCCTGGGGGCCTGGAGTCTGTATGTCCGGAGTGAGTGTTGCAAGTGGTCCTGAGACCACACTATGGGACCCTCTGGCTGCAGAGCAGGCAGTGAGGCCTGGGTCCAGCCACAGCCTTCAGAAGAGGACAGAGGAGGCAGCAAGGAGGCAGGCCACAGGAGACAGGCAGTGAAGGGCTGGGGACTGGATCAGAGGTGAAGCTGTCAGGGTCTCCCCAAATACATAAAAAAGAGGGGGGTCGTGGCCATCAGAGAACCCTCTGTTACCCACGATACTGGGCTTAGCATCAAGTAAGGTTCTCAGCTTCCTTGGATGCAGGTAATGAGATGGATGATAGGACCCCAGCTTGTGATGTCACCTGTCAGGTTGCTCCCTCCTTGCCATGTTGGGGTCACAGGGTCCCATGAAGTTTCGCCAGGCAGTGACAGCATCCTCAGTGCCCTCAGGCCTGGTGAGGATCAGGAGGTGGCTTGGTCCGCTGCACATGTGATGTACCAGCGTTTCTAATGACTCCTGGAAACAGGGAAGAGAAACAGGGATCCAGGACGGGGACCCTGGGCCTGCAGGTAGTCAGCAGGGCCCATACCACCCACAGGGTGGGTGGGGGACCAGCGAGCGGCCCTGCTGGCAGCCAGCATGCCCATGGAGGGAGGCTGGGAAGGGTGTTGTTGATACCCTACCACACCCAGAGAAGCTGAATGTAAGCTGAAGGCAGAAGATGAGATTTTGAGTTGATTTGTTTGGGATTGAGCATGAGACCATAATAAATTGGGTAGGGGTATTAAAAAGACCACATATATAAAAATCATGTGGACACTGGATAACCAAGGGGCAGGGTATAGTTGAGACTTCATTTATTTAATAATAATAATTATTATTATAATTATTATTATTATTGTAGTACCTTGCAATCCTTTCCCCTTCGTCAAGGAACAGCACTCTGGTTTTCCTTTAGGGAGCAGCCTCTCCATCACTTGGCCCTAGTCCAGCTGACAACTATAACATCTATCCGCACCTCCCACACACCCACGTCACCTGAGAGGGGGCTGTGACCCACGCCAGGCCCACCGGACCCCCCTCCCAAGTAGGTGAGTCAAGCAGACACAAATGGAGAGTTGGGTGCACCTGAGTTCTCCAACAGTGGCAGCTAAAGTGACTGCTGTGAGGTTTGGCTCCTGAGATCCCTGCAACTGTCCTGGTTTGTCTTCTCCCCAGAACCTCCTTGCTCAAGTCCTTCATTTCCAAGAGCCATGGAATATCATTTCATGATATTCCTTATTTCATTACTTAAGGTAGAATCAAAATCTCTTCCTGCAACCAAAGAACTTTTACCTGATACAGCCTATCATATTATCCTGAGAGCCAATTCACAGCTGTTCATATTCTTGTTCTTCACAATACTCTATCTCTCCCCAACTAATAGCAACCCGTAAGCACACTCGAAAGAGGAAGGAACGCGAGTGCGTCGGACGCGCAGGAGCAGGTGAGCTGACCTTCCCGGCTCCGTGCTGGTAGAAGAGTCGCATTTCTGCCTCGGTCATGGTTCTCTCTTCACTTGTTAAAATGTCAAACCCAGCTTCCTGGATCTGCAGGATGTATATACACAAATTCTGAACGAGAGGGTAAATCAAGCTCAAATTCACATTGAAATGGGTTGAAAAGGAAAAGAAGATCATGGGAAAAGCAACATTAAAAGCAGTGGCAACTTCCGGCCAAGATGGAGGCGTGCGTGGACACACTGTGCCTCCTCGCACAACCAAAATACGGACAACAACAATTTAGAAGCAAAAAAACAACCAGAACTGACAGAAAATTGAACTGTCTGGAAGTCAGACAACCAACGAGTTAAAATAGACACATTCATCCAGACCGGTGGTGGGGCGGAGTCTGGCGGCTGAGTGGAGAGGGGTCGCGGCACAAAAAGCAGTGGCACTGGGTGAGCAAGGCACCTCGGGCGCACAAGATGGCAGCGAGCAGACCCAGCGAGGCGGCGATTATGAAGCAGGAAAGGGCATGCATGGTGGCTGGCTGACCGGGCAGTCCCACATTCATGCAGATAAACCAAGTGAACCTGGGGAGCAAGACAGACCGAGCAACCCAGGGCCCAGCGCAGGGAAATAAAGCCTCAAACCAAGGATTGAAAACACCTGTGTGGGTTGAGGCGTAGAGAGAGACTCCCAGCCTCACAGGAGAGTTTGTTGGAGAGACCCACTGGGCTCTAGAATGTACACAAACCCATACACCAGAAAGGCCTAGTTTGCTTGGGGGAAGTGGGGGAAGGGACTGAAATCTGAGAGAGAGTGGAGCAAGCAACATTGTTTCCTCTTGGACCCACCACCCCACATACAGAATCACAACCCAGTGAAGTGTGGTTGCCCCGCCCTGGTGAACACCTAAGGCTCTGCCCCTCACTACATAACAGGCATGTCAAGACAAAAAAAAATGGCCTAAACAAAAGAACAGATCAAAGCTCCAGAAATAATACAACTAAGTGACCAAGAGATAGCCAGTCTATCAGATGCACAGTTCAGAGCATTGGTTATCAGGATGCTCACAGAATTGGTTGACTTTGGTCGCAAATTAGATGGAAAAACGAAGACCATGCTAAGACCAAATAAAGGAAAATGTACAGGGAACCAATAGTGATGGGAAGAAAACTGGGACTCAAATCAATGGAGTGGACCAGAAGGAAGAAAGAAACAACCAAACAGAAAAGAATGAAAAAACAAGAATTCGAAAAAAATGAGGAGAAACTTAGGAACCTCTGGGACATCTTTAAAAGTTCCAGCATCCAAATTATTGGGGTACCAGAAGGGGAAGAGGAAGAAAAACAAGGGGGAAACTTATTTGAACAAATAATAAAGGAGAATTTTCCCAATCTGGCAAAGGAAATAGACTTCCAGGAAGCCCAGGAAGCTCAGAGAGTCCCAAAGAAGGTGGACCCGAGAAGGAACACACCAAGGCACATCATAATTACATTACCCAGGATAAAAATGAAGGAGAGAATCCTAGAAGCAGCAAGAGAAAAACAGACAGTTACCTACAAAGGAGTTCCTATCAGACTGTCAGTGGATTTCTCAAAAGAGACCTTACAGGCAAGAAGGGGCTGGAAAGAAGTATTCCAAGTCATGAAAGGCAAGGACCTATATCCAAGATTGCTCTACTCAGCAAAGCTTTCATTTAGAATGGAAGGGCAGATAAAGTGCTTCTTAGATAAAGTCAAGTTAAAGGAGTTCATCATCACCAAGCCCTTATTATATGAAATGTTAAAGGGACTTATTTAAGAAAAAGAAGACGAAAAATATGAACAGTGAACAGCAAACTCACAGTTATTAACAACCACACCTAAAACAAACTAAGCAAACAACTAGAACAGGAACAGACCACAGAAATGGAGATCACATGGAGGGTTAGCAACAGAGAAATGGGAAGAGGAGAGAGGGGGAAAAGGTACAGAGAAGAAGTAGGTAGAAAATAGACAGGGGGGAGGATAAGAATAGTGTGGGAAATGTAGAAGCTAAAGAACTTATGACACATGGATATGAACTAAAGTGGGGGGAATGTGGGTGGGAGGGGGTATGCAGGGTGGAGGGGAATGAAGGGGGGGAATGGGACAACTGTAATAGCATAGTCAATAAAATATATTTTTTAGAAAGCAGTGGCAACCTTCATCTTCAGTATATCTTTCCTGATTAGATTTAAAATTTAAATTTACTCAAGTGAAATTTTGGGTTAAGCTCCTTCACAGCTTTCTTTTCCCTCTAAGAAGGACAGGGTGCACGGTGCCCCACCTGTTTTTCCACCAGAGAAGAATGAGGACAGACTGTAGGGTAAGTGTTGTCTCACTTACCTTCATAATAATTTCACCAGTCTTGCCATGGACCACTGCATCTGGTTTAATGATTGCCAAGGTACAGGTCTTCTCTGATGAAACTGCAACAAGACAATGATGGTGCTTCAGATGCTGGGCTCACAGTGCCCATCTTTGAGGCCCTCAGGAGGCCGTCTGCTGGGGCCATACAACCTCTGCACACAGCTCCTGGGACTCCCTCGCTGGGCCTCCCAGGTGTGCCCCTGCAGACCGGGACTGCGTGTAAGCACAGGTCTGGCTCCAAACCTCAACCTCAACCTGGCTGCAAGGGACAGAGACATGCAAGGGACCCAAACCTGGGAGGGAGGGAGTAGGGAGTGGGGAGAGGAGATCAAAGATTAGCCAGGAGTAGCCAGGAGATCAAAGATTCTCCAGGAATCCAGAAACAGCTGAAAGAGTAGGCCTGCAGGGCAGGGAGTGGGGAGCAGGAGCAAAAGCAAGGCAGGCCTGGCTACTCTGTTCCTTCCTATCACCCTCCCACGACTCTTGACCTCTAGCTGCTGACTACTGTGTTCTTCTCTCACTCTACTGGCTCCTTTGTCAAAGCTTCTTTTTAACTTTCCTGGCATGTGGCAGCGATGGCTGCCCGAGGCCTGAGTTGACATGAGTTTTCAGTGCCAGCACATTGACCAAGTTGCAGCTCCAGTCTTCGCTGTCTCCATTCAGATTCCCCTGAGAGAAGACTGTATTGGCCAGCTTTTTGTTTGGAGCCAAGACACCTGTCATAGCTCACTGACCAGTCTCCCGACTGGCTGTCCTTTACTTAGGTCCCATCGGCTGTGGCGCTGAGAGAGATGCCACATAATCACAATCCATTGCTCAGGCCCACACAAGCTGGAGGGAGCCCATGTCCAGTCCATGAGTCTGTCCCCGTTGTACTCCTGTTTGTACGAACTTGGCCTTGGTGAGCAACCTCCACTCTGCACAGACTCTGTATCCCCCTATCTACCTTCTGTTCTCAACTTTTACAGTTCTGTTGTAATGAAACTTGACACGATTTGAAAATCTTAAAAACGTGTACTGCAAAGGTGTGAGTTGTTTTAAGCAACAACTTCATTTTTCTGTGCGTACTATCTATAGCATCCTATGAACACTCAGACTTTGAGGGACTCTTACAATAAAAGTCCTTCTGAATTGACCAGTGAGTGAGATCCGCTTGGAGTATACAGTGAGAAGAGAGTTGGCCAGAGCAGAGGCCTGGAGAATTCCAGCTTGAAAAGGGAGCAAAAGAAAAGAAGCCAGTGTGAAGGGGAGGCTGAGGAGAGGCCAGCGACATAGGAGGCAAACAAGGAAGGTCATGCTGTCTCAGAAACCAAGACAGAAGGGGATTTTGAGAAGGAAGACATGGTGAGTGGCATCCAAGTCTACAGAAAGATGCAGCGGAAGATGACTGGGCCCTGACTGGCGTGGCTCACTTGGTTGGGCGTCAGCCTGCAAACTGAAAAGTCACCGCTTCTATTCCCGGTCAGGGCACATGCCTGGGTTGCTAGCCAAGTCCCTGGTTGGGGACATGTAAGAGGCAACCAATCAATGCTTCTCTCATACATCAATGCTTATCACCCTCTCTTTCTCCCTCCCTTCCTGTATTTCTGAAAGTAAATAATAGCATCTTTTAAAAAAGAACATGACTGGAAACTGTCCCTTGGATTTGACATAAAGAAGGTCCCTGGTGCCCTGGTGAGGACCAGGCTCAGAGGCCAGATCAGCAGGTCAAAGCAGCAGCAGAAGGTGGGGTGGCCCAAGGAGTGCGGACAGTGTTCAGGAAGCTCGGCGTGATGAAGAGGCAGGCTAAGGGCAGTGGTCGGGTTTTGCGTTGTTTTCTAGGTGGAGAGACTTGATTCGAGAGGAAATAATGAAGTGCGGGGAGAGGGTGCAGAAACGGAAGATAATCTAAAAAAGGAGGCAATAAATATTTCCTACAAAAGCCAAATCAATGATCCTTCTTTGCACACTTGACCTTTCTTGCTCTCCTAAACTGGACCTCTTTACTTGTTAGAAGCCAACTCAAACTGTCCTCATTATCCACACACAGATAAGCAGCCTTCCTACTTCAAGCGGTAATCAAAATCTCCCTTCTCTTTCCAGGTGGGTTCCGGAACTTAGTCCTGGTTCCCTCTGGAGCGTCACCGCCTCTTCCTCCTTCCTGCCACAGCCTTGCTAGCTTCTGGCTTCTCTTCACACTCTCAGGTCAAGTTCTTCTCCTAGTGGAGGTTCAGGAGGAACTGCCACGTCCAGCAGCATTGAATCGTGAGCCGATACATGGGGAATAAGAAGCAGAGGGTACAGGGCTAGGGGAGGGAAGGTGTTCAGTATAGCTGACTTTCTGACACTTCAGGAAAAAGGTAAAAAAGAGAAACTTGAGTTCTTCAGCTCAAATGAGGACTGAGGAGACACCAACATCATTAATTTGCAACACTAATGTCGCCGTCCTCCATTTATTAAATGGTGCTTTTCCTGATGCCCAGTAATTGCTGTGAAAGTCACACTTGTTATATTTAAACATGATCAGAAAGCTGTGAAAAGTGCCCAAGATGCCATTAAAGGACAGCAGGGAGGTCTGATAGGATGTTTGAGGTCAGGTGACCGGAGACAAACTGTTTTATGGTTAATCTTCCCAGAGTTAAGATTGACTGGTAAACTGACTACTCACATTTTTTACAAAACATCAAACCTGAGTCTGCTTTGCCTTCTTGCCCAGGACGTTGGTTCTGCACTCACCCACGTCCTCATCTTCACCATCGTCCTTTTCGTGGGAGAAACATTCATCTTCCTCAGAAAGCACCTCATCTTTAACCTGACACAAATTGGTCACCAACAGAAGGAGTTAGCACTAATTGAAATCACCACCAAGCCTTCCTGCAGAAGCCAAAACAACAAAAGTTCAAAATGCAGAGCAAAAAAAGGATTTTCAGTCTGGGAAACCACGAGATCCTTTTTCAGTAGTTGTGCGGTGGGGGCGGGGTGGTGAGTGGGTCTGAAGACAAGGAAATCGGTGCTGATCTTAAGGTTTAGATTCTGCCTGTTTTCACAGGCACAGATACAGACACAGAGTTGGCAAGAAGACAAAGGAAGAATTGAAATGCAAGTAAATATTGAGCGACTGGCTCCACAGTGCAAGGAAGTGGTACAGAGGGAGCTCATTTTCCCTGGAGGAGGCACCAGCATTTGTGATCGACTTTCTTGGGGGGAAATTGCCAGTTTTCTTGGGGGGGTGGGTATGATTAGATTCTAATCCAGTCTATGAAAACAGGGCTTTGCTCTTTGGAATTGAATGAGACCTTGACAATGAGCACTGAACATGAAAGCTCCTTTGGCAGATACTCAAAGCACCAGGAAATACCTCCCTCTACCTAAGGTGCATTGTTTTTCAAAGTCAGTTATTTATGAAAAACTCAGTCTGCCTTATCATGGCAATAGTGTATCAAAACCACAAGTTATGACCCCATTTCTCATGGCTCTGACAGAGTTAATGCCTAAAATTCAAGACACAAGCCCTCAGGGATCACAAGTAAAACTTTCAGGAATGTGGGGTGATGGGAGCAGGTCACCAGGATAGATTTCACCCTGAGGCTGGACTCCACCGACCACTTCTCGATTTCATAACTTTATTTTCATTTCTGACTTGTCAGTGACCCAGAAAGCCCTGTGACAAGTTGAAGTGAGGGAGGAAAGGGACATGGATAAAAGAAGCTAAAGTATTCTGGATGAAGGGGACAACTTTTTAAAGACTTCAAAATGCACACGTCATAGTGGGTACAACGCTGTCCCCTGAGCTCTCAGCGAGGACCTGGGTGGGCATTTAATGAAGCTTCCAGCTGACAGCTGCAGGAACATTAGGGGGAGGGGGAGGGAATGGCTGGCCTCGAGCACACCCAGGAATCTACCGTTTGCACGGGTGACCTTCTTACCCCTTTCCGTTCTGCGTCTCCAGCCAACACCTTCCTTTCAGCCTCTAGTTGTTCTAGGATGGTTTTCTGCAGCAGTGGGGCGTTTGCTCCTCTAACCACAGCCACCAGCTTTCCTCCCTGGGACAGGACAAATGCGCTACTCAGACCACACGAAACCTTCTTCCCAGGTACTGATCTCTTTCAAGAGCCAGCGAGGGTGTCCAAACGCTTTGATTAGGAGTGTGCCCAAGGTCAAGGGCCATCAACCCCAGGCCCAGAGCTTCCATCCATTTCTCTGCCTTTTACCCCATGCTCCTCCTTTCAAAGTTTCCTTCAGGGCAATGGGGAGTCAGCTCAGGAAGGGACAGGGCCACACAGGATGTGAGTTGCCTATACATGGCCCATTTACTCACCTTACACCTATTAAGCACTTACTCTGCCAAGTACCGAGACTGAGGTGAAGAATATGAGCCCTAAGCATCAAAAGACACAGTTGTTCCCTGAATGGGGATCCGAGTGGAGGCAGGAAGGTGATCATGCCAAACAATTACAATAAAATAAGATCATTGCTTTGATAGGGGATGTGCAGGATGCTCGGAATTCGGGGAGGTGCAATTCCTTGCTCCATCTGGGTGGTCAGGGACACCTCAGAGTGGAGATGGTGTTTGGGGTGAACCTGAGTTTCCTGCTTTCTCTTGCTCAACAGTCTCTATGCATATGGCTCACGAAGGAGTGATCTGGGGAGGGAGAAGGTCACACAGAGTGGGTCCTCCTCCATTTCCATCTGCCCCTCAGTGGACCACCACAGGGTGAGAGCTTGTAAAGTTGCCCGCCCGCTGGTCACAGGCGCCAACACGGCCGATTGTGGTGGTGCTTCCATCACCAGGGGCTCAAGCAAGAAAACCACTGTGGTGATGTCCCCTTTTCTGCGAATCACCCCCGTGTCAGTTTGGTTGGGGGCATGTTCACCTCAGCTGCTTCCCACTTCTTCTTACCCCACCCATGTTTCATCACGTACCTTCAGTCTCCTTATTAAAACTCAAGGCTCAAATACTGTTTTACCATAAACTCCCAATCTGCAGGCCTTGTCCTGTTAAGGGCAGTGGCCCAAAGGTTTCCAAACTAAACAAACCTGGCCTGGCTATCAGGAGGCCTGGGAAGATGGGCCTCAGTTTCCCTGACGTATGACGAGGGGTTGGACTGGGTCAGAGGAAGGTCAGTCAGCTGCCTTCAGGCAGCCATGTATGACATGGGCCCTGAGGCTGTGGAGCAGGGATGTCACACCTGAAGACGTCCAAATTATCTTCAGTCTGAATAGTTTTTCTCATTCCTGGCTTTCTGTAAGCAACCTTCACATTTTATGATTAAGAAACAGTGAATGCAGAGCTTGTCCACCCCATAAAGGAGTGTTCCTGTTTGCTGTAAGATTCCCTCTATGGAGCAGAGGACAGAACGTTTGAAACTCTGTATTCAGAGAGTGAAACCTCAGATAAGGGTGTCCGGGAGCCAGGAGCACTTCAGTGACTCCTGCCCTCTCCCCTGCACGGCCAGTCAGGAAGCTGCCCTGCTCAGAGGGGCCTCTCCCTACCAGGCCAGTGGGCAGTGCCCTCGGCCACAAGGACAGTCAAGGAGAACACTTGTTTGCATCAGTGTGCTCCCAGTGAGAATGAAGGCCAGTAATACTCATCTGTCTGAACTCTAATGATACACAACCATCAAATAGTTCTGGTTCTGAAAATGTACTTACTGCATAGAACAGGAAGGTTGGCTCACACCTCCCGCGGTACTTTTCCAGGGCGTCAAGACAGTCTGCCTCTGCCTAACGAAAACCAGCCGTCATCAGGACCCTGGGCACAGCAGGAGCAAAGGCACGGTGGCAGGAAACCACACGGGACAATCCACACACACCACACACACCATGCATCACACACACACTCACACACAATACCACATATTATACACTCACAGGTTCACACCACACACACCAGGCATCACACACACATCACATATACACACATCACACCACATACCACACACCACATACACCATACATCACACACATCACCCATATCACATACCACATACATGCACAGCACACACATCACATATCGCAGACTGACACACCACACACACATACCACATATCAACCACACATCACACACATACAACTACATGAATTACACTGCCATGCCACACACACCAACACACACCACACACATACGTCACACGTCCCGTAACTGCCTCTCCCCAGATGAAGCCCTGACGTGCTTTCATGCCTCTCCAATTGTTTTTTCATTGGAATCATAACAACTGTCCTGTCAATAAATTGGCAAAAATTGTTGGCAATATACTTTTTTGAGGAACAAAGGAGAGGGGAACAGGGTGTCTCCTGCTCTGCACCCAGCCTCTCCTCCAGCACAAGGAAGCTCACGGCCTAAATCCAGCGGCTGCCACCACGGGCAAGCTCCGAGGCGGAAGGTGCTCCGACCGCCGCAGCGCCCGGCGGTCCAGTCCCGGCGTTCCCTCCACACATCCCGCAGAAGCGTCCGGACTGACTCCTCGCGGAGACAGGAAGGACAAAGTCCTTGAAGTCAAACTCGTTGGGAAATGAGCATGAGACGTATTTTCTCCTGCGTTCAGTCCATGAACCTCAAACCCCTGGAGTGTCTCTTGCACACTTCTTTGGAATTTGCTCCATTTCCATACTAGAACCAAGTAAATGTTTACTAACAGTTCCCCTTTGTGGAGCAGAGGATAGAAATCTCGAAAGCCTGCGCTCTGAAAGTGAAACTTCAAGGTTCAAGGTGCTTGTGAGCCAGGAAGGAGCACGCATGTTGGAGCGGCACGCTTTCCTTCCCTGTGCACAGCACCCTGACCGGCCGGGCCCAGACTGGCTGTCCGTGAGGTGGGGGCAGGGGAGCAATCTTCATCCCCCGACAAACTGGGACGCATCCTGACAGATATGAAATCCACAGCTGATGCCTTGTCAATGATCTGAAAAGGGAGCCTATTCTTCCTGTTCCTGTTTTTAAATGGTTAATTCTTTTTTTTAAAGGTTTTTAAAATTTATGTTTAGAAAAGGGGAAAGGGAGAAACAAAGAGAGGGAGAGAAAGAAACATCCTTAGGAGAGAGAAACATTGGTTGCCTCTCACAGATCCGTTGCCCCGCATACACTCCAATGGGCCCACAACCCAGGCATGTGCCCTGACCAGGAATCGAACAGGCGACCCTTCGGTGTGCAGGCCAGTCTTCAATCCACTGAGCCACACCCGCCAGGGCTAAATGTTTAATTCTTATTACGATGTAGTCTGACATTCTGCTAAGAGAGGGCCTTACCAATGCAAAGTGCAGAAGGTCCAGGCCAACTTCCATCCTCATCTTCTGGAAGAGGCTCACCACAGGTTTGCAGGGGCCACACCAGCCTTGATAGACATCAACAACTGGGCAGAACCGGGGAACAGGAAGGTTCAGTGAGCGCCAGAGTCTGCCATGTGAGGCAAAATTTGTACCTGCATGTTCTACTTCCCTCAGATGGATGTCTGTTTGCAGGGATATTAATGGTTATAAGGATTTATTATTCCATCAGAGTATGAACAAACGTGGAAACACAGCTACCCCTCCTCCTTAGCAACTCAGTGGCCTGAGTTCAAAACAGCAAAGTAGGTAAGGTAGGAAATCATTTACATAACATGGACCCTTTACCATAATGAGTAGCCTTCAATAAATATTTCAATTGTACTGAAACCACCTATTCTAAAAGGAAGTCACTGCAGGTGACCTGTCAGCAGACAATAAATTCTTGGCTACCTTGATAATGAACACAGCTTTGACCTTTTCCCCTGTAGATTAAAAATGACTTGCTTTGGGTAGAGTCATTTATCTGCTTTATAAAGTCAACATTGTTCCCCTGGAAAGTGAATGTGATAGAGACCTAGGTGGAACTCGGATGCCCTTGTCTTCTTCGGTCCAGTCGGTGGCATGAGCCAGGGTGGGGTGTGAGGGTACCTGTCTTCTACTGCACGTGCCCCCGCGGCCTGCTTTCCAACAGTACCAACTAGTGTCCTGATCTGAACTTACCAGCAGATGTTCAGGCCAGATCTATATACATGAAGAAATCACCCAGCTCTTTATTCATGAAATTCAAGGTGATAGGAAAATGGTGCTCATTATAGGTTTTCTCTTCAGAGTAAATCTGTCATTTAGCAATTCTGAAATGGATGGATCTCGACAATTATCTTAAATTACCAGTTAATCCTTTGGCACTGAGCATTTCCTCCCAAAGCTCCTGGGTGCTGATGTTGACCTGACATCAAAGAGGAACAAGTATTGTATTACTGAGAGCACTGAGGGGGAGATACTTTGGTATATTTGCTCCAGATTCATCTTCATATTCATTCATATTCATTCTCTGTGTCAATGAAATAGTTACAAATACAACTCAAACTGTCCTCTGCTCCCAATCTCCTTTTCTCCTTCCCTCTTTTCCTACCTCCTCCTCTAGGAATAACCCCTATACTAAGAAAATGTCAGGAATTTTAAAGAAAATAATTTTTATTTGCTACTTGTTCAAAGGCAATATTTAAAATAATTTTGTGCCTGTAAATGTAAATAAATAGTAATATACTGTGGATATTTGTTACAATTTGTGTTTTCATTCAACATTAAGTTTTGACATTTATCTATATTTGCACAGAGTGGTACTCATTTGTCTCCTTATACATTTTATTGAGATATAAATTATGTGTAGTGAAGTACACAGAACTGAAGTGTTACAGTTCAATGACCCTGGGCAAATGCATGCACTCATGCGACCACACCCCCGTCACAATACAGAGCACTTTCATCCTCCCGTCAAGTTTCCTCGGGTCTCCTCCTAGTCGCTCCCCATTCCAGGTAAACCCTGACCTGCTTCCTGCCACAACAGACTCATTCTGCCTAGTCTAACTTCACATAAATGAAATAATACATATATATCATTTTGGCTACTTTCATCAGCGTATTTTTGGGGATCCATTGGTGTAGCTGTGTGTAAGTAGTTTGTCCACTTTTATTCCTGAGCACATTCCACTGTATGACTGTATCATAATTTGCTTGATAGATATTTAGGTTACTTCCAGTTTGGACTACTATGAATAAAGACTTACGAACATTCTTGTTAAATCTTACTGTGTTCTCATTTTCCTTTCTCTTTGATGAGTAAGGACCTAGGAGTGGAACTGCTGGAACACAGGGTAAATGTATGCTCAGTTTAATAAGAAACTTCCAGTGCTTTTCCTACAGCAGTTGTACCATTGTAAACTTCCATCGGCGAGGGTTAAGCATTCCGGATGTTCCACATTCACACGAAAATTGGGTGATGTAGGTCTTTCTCGTTTTAGCCACATTAACAATAATATAGTGGTATCTTATTGTGACTTTAATTGCATTTCCATGGTGACTAATAGTGTTCAACATATTTAATGTATTAATCAGCCATTTGCATATCTTCTTTGAGAAGATACCCATTGGTCTGTCCACTTTCTTTACTGGATCGTTGGCCTTTTTACTAGATCATAGAGGGTTTCTTAATATATTTTAGGTAAAAATTCTCTGTCAGATACAAGTATTGTGAATATTTTTTCTAAGTCTGTGGTTTGCCTCTTCATTTCCTTAACAGTGTCTTTTGTTGAACAGACGTTTTTAATACTGACAAAGTCTAATTTATGAAATTTTATTTTATGGTTAGTGCTTTCCATTGCCTCCAAAAAAAATCCTCAGAGTCACAGAGATGCTCTCCTATTTTCTTTTAAAAGCTTTAGAATTTAAATTTTTACATTTAAGTCTGTGATCCATCTGAACTTAATTTCTGTGTGTGTTGCAAGGGAAAGATTGTAGTTAATTTTTCCCATGAGGACACACAGTTGTTCCTGCAAAATTTGTTCAGAAGGTTTATTTCCAGCTATATTGCTTTGGCACCTGTGTTGGAAAGCAACTAACAGCATAAGTATGGCTTTACTTTGGAGTCAGTTCTGTTTCATTGACCCTCATTGACCTGTTTGTCTATTTTTATGCCAATACCACACTATTCTGATCGCTATAGCTTTACCATAGGTCTTGGAATCAGGCAGTGTGAGGCCTCCATATTTTTTCTTTTTCAAGATTGTATTGGCTAGTCTAGGTCCTTTGTATTTCCATGAACATTTTAGCACCAGCTTGGCCATTTCTGCACAAACTCCTGCAGAGATTTTAATTGAGATTGCATTGAGTCTATGGATCAATTTAGCAAACAAGTGAAACATTAGCTCAAGTCTTCCAGTCCATGAATGTGATGTTTCTCATCATCTATTAAATCTTCCTTAATTTTCTCAGCAGTTGATTGGAATTCCTTGGAGCCAGTTGTGTTGTTTGGAATTGGTTGGGTTGGTTGCAGCTGGTGTATACATTTTGCACATCTTTTAAAAACTATATGCAAGCATCCACATCAAAAATAATTGACAGTTGAATTTATTGCCATTTCTTCACATTTTTCTCTAATCTACAAAGTATTCTGTTTTTACATCAAAAATTAAATACAAGGAGAAATACATATTATCCTTCTTTATAAATAGTGTATATTTTGTATAATGTTTTGATTCTGAAAAAATTTCAAACTTAAAGAAAATTTGCAAGTACAATATAAATAACTTTTTCTCTTGAATTATTTGAAAGTAAACGACCAACATATTACTCCATTATTCTTGAATACATTACCCTACATAACTACAGTACAACCACCAAAATCAGGATATAAATACATATATTATTACTATGTAATCCTAGACTCCATTCAAGTCTTACCGATCCTCCCAATAAAGTCCTGGTAGCAAAAGCTCTAATTAGAATCATGTACCAGATTTGTCGGGTCTCTTTAGTCTCCTTCAGTCTGGAATAAGTAGTCCTTTAGTCTTTCTTTGACCTTGCATGCCCTTGACACTTTTGAAGAGTGCATACTGGTTATTTTGTAGAATGTTCCTCAGTTTGGGTGTGTCTGCTCTTTCCTCCTGATCAGTCAGGCTGTGCATCTTTGGATTGGTTGGAGCTGGATTAATTGGATTGGTTGGAATTGATTGGAGCCGGTTGGATTGGTTGGAGCTGGTTAGAACTTGTTGGAATTGGTTGGAACTGGGTAGAAGCGTGTTCCTCCTATCAGGTGACATACAATTTTCATCTGCCTCATTACGGCTGATGTTCACTTTGACCACTTGATTAAGGTGGCCTGTCAGGCTCCTCCACCGTGAAATTATTCTCTTTCCCTTTGTAACTAGTAGATTGTATGCTGGGTCCACAACTACAGTCCTGAGGAAAGTGATAGAAGGGTTCCAAAGAGCCACCCTGACCCCCAACCCCACCCTGTCTCTCGTCACAGTCACTTTCAGAGGCTCAGCTGTCCTTGGGGGCGGAGCACCCCTGTGAGGGAGTGAGCTGCACTAGCAGTGCAGCCAGGACTCTCTGGACACTTGAAGAATCTCCCTCCTGGGAGCAGGGCAGGAGCAGGACAGTATGAGGAACACCCAGACTCTATTAAGCCCTCCCTACATTGGGTAGGGAATGAATGGGGAATGTGTGGCACCTTTCAACTACACTGTCCCTGGACGTCCTGTCATTTCTGTCTCAGCCACAGAAGGAACTCTAAATAGTCTTACCCAGAGAGAGAACAGGGTTCCTCGGTTGGCAGACCCGAGATCATTGCTTTTAAGGTGTTGACCAGGTGGAGAGTCAGCACAGATGCCTCAGGGCACACCCCCTGCCCCCTTCCTCAGAATATGGAACATTTACTCTAAGTGCTGCATTCAACTCAAGAGCTCTGGGGAAACACATGAAAAAAATTGCTAAAAAAATGTTATTAGGCCCTGGCTGGTATGGCTCAGTGGATTGAGCGTCAGCCTGCAAACCAAAGGGTTGCCAGTTCGATTCCCAGTCAGGGCACATGCCTGGATTGTGGGCCAGGTCCCCAGTAGAGGGCACACAAGAGGCAACCATGCATTGATGTTTCTCTCCCTCTCTTTCTCCCTTCCACTCTGTCTAAAAATAAATAAATAAAATATTTAAAAATGAATGAATGGATGAATGAATAAATAAATCTTAAAATTATAAATAACTGAAAATAAAATTCTCAATAGAAAAAATGTTATTAGCCCCAAACAGGATACAGGGACATATCCCTATAGATATAGACCCATGAAAAGCATCACAGGAGGCAAAAGTCTCACAGCTACCACAGACGGTATTCAGACCAGCCTGGAAGTGTCCAGAGAAGTGTTGTCACAATGGCTCCCTCTGCAGGTTAAGGATTATTCCCCCCCTTCCATTTACATAAAGGTTATAGAGGTACAGAGAGGCTGAGGACATGATGTATGCTACAGTAAGTGCTAGGAACAGGTACTTAGTATTTATTTACAGGTAAAATCTATACAGGGGGCAAGCTTCCTAACTATAGACTATTAGAACATTAGAGATGGAAGTCCCTGAGGGATAAGTCCCCCAACATCCTCATTCTACAGATAGGCAGTTATGTGGTTCATCCAAAGTCCCAGAGTTGGCTGAGAGTCAAGAAATACATCGAGTCTTTAGGCTTCCAGCCTGAAGCTCTTCCCTTCCCTACACCCTCCCCATCCATGTACTACCCTCAAGTGACACTGCTTTTTCCTTTTTTTTCAATCACTAGGCTTTTGAAATTCACATGCAAAATGCTGGTGCCACTGAGAACGATGGAAGTGAAGTTATGCGTCTCAATAGCCTGTCTCTCTAGGGGGTGCCTATAGCCTGAGCATTTGTCCCGATGGGCAGTGCTGACTATGAGACGTGTCCCCATATTGCAGATTATCTTCCTCCTGGCTCTCCTACATCCCTTATGACAAAACACCCCCCCCCCAATTCCACAGCCCATGCCTGTATGTTTTTACCATCATCTTAGAATCACCCACAACTTACTGTCCAAGACCAGGAGGAAAGAGCGGATGCTGGCTATGGATTCACTTGTCCTAAGGGCAAGTGCAGTGAAGCACTCTACATGACAAATGCACAGCACATAAAATATCAAATACAGTGTTGAATAAGCAAATGATTGACCAGATCAGTCGTGGGAGAACTAAGTCTCCGGAGCACACAGTTACAGAGGTATGCCCAAATGAAGGAGAATCTATATCATATTTGTGCAGCAAGTTGCAGTTATATTTCAATAAAAAATACTTCACATTGCATTATATTGATCAACATTTGCTTGGTTTTGTACTTTTATTTTAATCCATGTTGGAGTTTCAGGGTTGCATAAGCACTATAAACATAAAGAGCTTAAATCGAATGTTATGTTTGGGTATATTTAGGTGCACAAACATTGTCATCACTCGGAATCTGAGGTCTATATTCACGTTTGAGAACTCGCCTGTCATACGCTGCTGGCAAACAGAATATCACCTCTATACTGAACTTCCTGCTCCATACCATCTTCCTCATCCTCCAACCCCAACCAAGTGCTGGAAGCATGTGCCCCTTGAGGCTTACCTGCAGGGCAATTTCCTTCTTCTTGCTGCCCATGGCTCTGCAAAGACAGAAGCCCTGTTATTGCTGGCTGGGGCCTGCCCCCTTCGCAGATTCAAGACAAACTGCTGACAAAACCCCCGCCCCAATACCCCCACCCCCGCGCTCTTTAAGGTAAATATAAGTGATAGCAAATAAATGCACCAATGCAAAATGAACACCCCACAGTGGAAGCGGAGCCTGCAGCCCGAGGGACTCTCGTGGNTGGAAGCATGTGCCCCTTGAGGCTTACCTGCAGGGCAATTTCCTTCTTCTTGCTGCCCATGGCTCTGCAAAGACAGAAGCCCTGTTATTGCTGGCTGGGGCCTGCCCCCTTCACAGATTCATGACAAACTGCTGACAAAACCCCCGCCCCAATACCCCCACCCCCGCACTCTTTAAGGTAAATATAAGTGATAGCAAATAAATGCACCAATGCAAAATGAACACCCCACAGTGGAAGCGGAGCCTGCAGCCCACGGGACTCTCGTGGCTGGCGGGGGTCAGGGTGCATTTACTGCGGATTTATGAAATCCTTCCTAGCCGCGGAGCCCACTGAGGGGCACGCGCGGAGGCCTCAGTTGGGGTGCCAGCCAGAGAATCTGGGGGGAGGGAAAGGCCACAGAACGCTGTTATTCCTACTGTTAAAACGTATTCCTGGGAAATTGAACCACCGCGAAAGATCTCTCGACGGGTACGAAGTCTTCAACGAGCAGCAGCGAGAGTTTCCAACCCAGTCTTCCGCGACCCAGCCACGGTCGTCATGGCAACATAGACCAAAGTGAAGTGAGCCAGGCAACAAACATTCGTACATGTAAGACACGCCCACTCTGGGCCCAGTGAAAGGGCAGGTGGGAGTCCCGCCCCCTGCCCTCAGAATTGGACTAAAGGAACATCCTCATTGGCTGAAGTATTCGTCAGTAACTGGGATTTGGACCCACCCAGCAGAGACCCGGGGCACGGAGACACAACACAGCTTTGTCCCTGAATCCCTGCATCCCTCCTGTCCCCCCAGGGCTGGTGTGCACTTTTTTTTTAAAAGTTATTTAATGCATACCAGGCAGGGTGACTTCAGTTTTTAAGGGGCTCCCTTTAAGAGAGAATACAAAATTACAAGTTCAAAATTAGGTCTGAAAGTCAAGTAAAACACATAGAAAACAATTACAAACATGGTGTGAAGAGTCTACACAAATTAAAAGTTAGAGATTGTCCGTAGATAAAAACTAGTCCCAACTGTGCGTTGTCTGTAGAAAACCACTTTAAATAGAGAGACACATATAATTCAAAAGTAAAGGGGTAGGGAAAGCTATGCCATACTAACACTGATATAAAAAAAAAGGCTAGAATGGCGATATTAATTCAGGCAAAGCAGGAAATGCATCAGGGATGAAGAGAATGCATTACATAATATCAAAGGGGTCAGTTCTCCAGGAAGACACAACAATACTTAATGTGCATGCATTTAACAAAGCATCAAAATACATGAGGCAAAACCTGATAGAACTGCAAGGAAAACCAGACACGCCCACTATTATATTCAGACATTGCACTACTTTTCTAGTCCTGAACAGTTTTGGCAGGCAGAGAGTGAGCAAGGATATGGTCGAACTGAGCAACAACACCAATAAACTTGATATAATCCACATTTAAGAATGCTTCACCCAACAACAGCATAAGACAGATTCTTCTCAGGCCACATGGAGCATTCACCAAGCCAGACCACATTCTAGGTCATAAAACATATCTCAACAAATTTAAAAGAATAAAAATAATACAGAGTATGTTCTCAGATCATACTAGAAACAATACAATTAAACTAGAAATCAACAACAGCTGATAAAAGAAATGGAAAATATTTAAATAAATGGAGAGAAATTCCATGTTTGTGGATAAGAAGGATCAGTAGTGTTAAGATGTTAATTCTTCTCTCCATAATTATAGATTAAGCACAATTTCTGTCAAAATTTCAACAAGCTGTTTTGTGGAAACCAACAAACTGAATCTAGAGTTTATATGAAGCGGTAAGAGATGCAGTACAGCTAACACGAGGCTGAAGAAGGTTGACACAGTTGGAAAACTCACACCAGTGGACTTCGAGACTTCCTGTAAAGCTACGATAAGCAAGACAGTGTGATATTAGTGAAAGGATAGTTACATAGATCAATGGAACAGAATAGAGAATCCAGTAATAGACCCACACAAATGCTGTTAACTCACCTTTGATGAAGGGACAGAGACAAGTCAGTGGAGAAAGGAAAATCTTTTAAAAAACAGTGCTGGAATAATCGAACATCGATTTGCAATAAATAAATAAATAAGTGAATGAATATGGACACAGTCCTTACACCTTTCACAGAAATTAACTCAAAATGGATCATAGATATAAATGTAAAATACAAAAGTACAAAAGTTCCAGGAAAAAACATAGGAGAAAATCTAGGCAATCCTTGGGTTTGGCAATGACTTTTTAAACACAACACCAAAAGCATGACCCAGGAAAGAAAAAAAGTGATGTTAGACTTTATTAAAATTAAAAATTTGTGCCTTGCAAAAGATGTAAGAGAATGAAAGGACAAACCATAAACTGGGAGTGGTATTTGCAAAACACATATCTGACAAAGGACTTCTACCCAAAGTATACAAAACTCAACAAAAGGAAAACAACCCAATTTAAAAACCGTCAAAAGATCTGAACAGATACTTTACCAAAGAAGATATACAGTGAGAAGTAAACAAATGAAAAAGATGCCCAATCTCATTTGTCACTGGGGAATTAGAGATCACAACAATAACGAGATATTTCTATGCACCTATAAGATTGTCCAATATCCCCCAAACTGACCGTGTTAAATGCTGGTAAAGGCACAGAGCAGCGGGCACTCTCACTTATTGTTGGTGGGAATGCAAAAAATGGTGCAGCCACTGCGGAAGACGGTTTGGCAGTTTCTTACAAGGCTAAACATAGTCTTACCCTCTGATCTGTGGTCATGCTCCTGCATCTTTACCCAGTTGATCTGAAAACTTATGTGCACATGAAAACCTGCATGTAAACATTTATAAAAGCTGTATCCACAATCACCAAAAATTGGAAGTAATCAAGGTGTCCTTCAATGGTCAATGAATAATCAAACTGTGGCACATCCATGTAATAATGTCTGTAAGGCACAGGTCTCCTGGATGCAAGTGGTGTTTGTTGCCACACGGTGGTTACATGGTGGTTACTCGAGCCCTGGAATGGTTTGAAATCTCTCTTTGAACTTAGTTCCCCAAGTAAAATTTAAACCAGGCACTAAACTCTTCCTGTCAGCACACCAAAAGACAGACACTTTTTTTTGAAAAGGGTTAGATGTCAGATGTTTTTTTAAAAGACATCTGCTTTAATTAGGCCTACCCTAAGGAGGTCCTTTTCATCGTTAATTTTGCTTTTGGAATCCAAAGATTGAAAAAACAAACCCTTGTTCTTTATCCTGCAAGTCACATTCATTGCCACAAGGTGGCGATTCACTCAAGGGAAACCTTTCTGTGATCCAGATTGCACACCAGGAACATTTTCTTTCCCTTTTTTGCTCCCAGCAGTCTTTATTTTACTTTTGTACTTTGGTTTTAGGAAGAATGTATGAAGAATGCTTTCATCTCTCCTTCTAACGTGTTTTTGTTATTATCTCTTACATATACTCACTCCCTCTCCTCGTGGTGCCCGCAGGAGCCCCGTGTCGGGGAGCCCTCCCTCCTGTCTCCCTTGCTTCCCTGGCTGCCTCTCCACGCTCCACCCAGAGCCCCTGCAGGGTGGGCTCCCTCTCTAGACACCCGAGCCTGTGCTCTGGGGGAGGGGCACATCTTCCTGAGCAGCCAGGGTTTCTTGCAAGAAACTGGATGTCTTGGAGTCTGGAGAACACCGCTCTAGTTCACGTGCCACGCATTATCCAGGCGGGGCATGTGCCGGGTGTCCCTCACGCAGTTGCGCAGTTGCGTTCTGGTTTCCTCAGCAGTTGAGAACCCAGGATCTTAGCCTGGTTTTGCAAACCATTTAACCCTTTCATCTATTTTATCAATGCTTTCCTTTATTTCATTCAACATTTTCCTTTATTTTATTCAACATATTAATGTAGGTGGGGATAATTTGAATTTTTAAATATAACACATACATTGAAATATGTAAAGTATGAATGCATAGCTTGGTGAATGTTCACGTTTGTGTATGTCCACATAACCACCACCCGAGATAACATAACATTTCCAGGCTCTTCTTTCAGACTGGGCTGGCACCGCCCTTGCCCAAGAGATAGTCACTTTTCTGACATCTATCACCATCAGTCACTTTTACTTTGTACTGGGCTTCCTGTGTGTTGTCCTTCCCATCTGTCTCCTCTCACTTAATATAATGTTTGTGAGATTCATTTGTGTTGTTGACATGTCACTACTTCCTTGTTATTTACTGAAGTATAGTATTTCATTGTATAAATAAACCAGAATATATTCACCCTTCAGCTAATAAACATTTAAGTTGTCCCCATTTTTAGCTATTATGAATAAGGCTGCTATAGATATTCTTATAAATGTTTTTTGGTGAATATATTTACTAATTTCTCTTAGGTGTATACTTAAAAGTAGAAATGTTAAGTCAGAAGGTAGGTGTATATTTAGCTTTAGTAGACTCTACTGTAATAGCTTTCCTTTTCTTTAAGTATATTTTATTGATTATGCTATTACAGTTGTCCTGTTTCCCCCACTTTATTCCCCTGCACCCTGCACACCCCCTCCCACCCTCATTCCCCCTCCCCTTTAATTCATGTCCATGGGTCGTACATATAAGTCCTTTGGCTTCTCCATTTCCTATACTGTTCTTACCCTCCCCCTGTCTATTTTCTACCTACCATCTATGCTACTTATTCTCTGTACATTCTCCCCCTCTCCCCTCCCACTCCCCTGCTGATAACCCTCCATGTGATCTACATTTCTGTGATTTTGTTCCTGTTCTAGTTGTTTGCTTAGTTCATTTTTGTTTTTGATTTTAGGTTCAGTTGTTAATAGCTGTGAGTTTGTTGTCATTTTACTGTTCATAGTTTTTACCTTCTTTTTCTTAGATAAGTCTTTTTAACATTTCATATAATGAGGGCTGGATGATGACGAACTCTTTTACCTTGACCTTATCTGAAAAGCACTGTATCTGCCCTTCCATTCTAAATGAAAGCTTTGCTGGATAGAGTAATCTTGGATGTAGGTCCCTACCTTTCATGACTTGGAACACTTCTTTCCAGCCCCTTCTTGCCTGCAAAGTTTCTTTTGAGAAATCAGGTGACAGTCTCATGGGAATGGAACTCCTTTGTAGGCAACTGTCTCCTTTTCTCTTGCTGCTTTTAAGATTCTCTTCTTATCTTTAATCTTAGGTAATGTAATTATGATGTGCCTTGGTGTGTGCTTCCTTGGGTCCAACTTCTTTGGGACTCTTTGAGCTTCCTGGACTTCCTGGAAGTCTATTTCCTTTGCCAGACTGGGGAAGTTCTCCTTCATTATTTGTTCAAATAAGTTTTCAATTTGTTGCTCTTCCTATTCTCTTTCCGACACCCCTATGATTTGGATGTTGAAATGTTTAAAGTTGTCCTGGAGGTTCCTAAGCACCTTCCTCATTTTTTTAAATTCTTGTTTCATCATTCTGTTCTGGTTGAATGTTTATTTCTTCCTTCTACTCCAAACAGATGATCTTGAGTCCCAGTTTCCTTCCCGTCACTGCTGGTGTCCTGTACATTTTCTTTTATTTTACTTTTCATAGCCTTCATTTCCCCCTCTAATTTGCAACCATATTCAACCAATTCTGTGAGCTTCCTGATTACCAGTGTTTTGAACTGTGCATCTGATAGGTTGGCTATCTCTTCGTGGCTTAGTTGTATTTTTTCTAGAGCTTTGATCTGTTCTTTCATTTGGGCCTTTTTTTTTTTGTCTTTGCATACCTGTTACATTGAAAGGGGCAGAGCCTTAGGGGCAACCCAGGTCGCTCCTTTGTGACGCTGTATGTGGGGAGGGGTCCAAGAGGGAACAGTGTTGCTTGCTCTGCTCTTTGCTGGATTTCACTAACTTCTCCTGATACTCACAATCAAATTGGACCCTTCTGGTGCTGATTCCTGGGTGGGTGGGTTTGTGTATGTTCTAGGACCCTGTGAGTCTCTGCAATGAACTTTCCTGTGAGGCTGGGAGTTTCTCCTTCCGCCTCAACCCGCACAGGTTTTTTCAGTCAGAGGTTTGAGGCTTTATTTCCCTAAGCTGTAAACGTGGGTTGTGCAGTATGTCTTGCTTCCCAGTTGTTCCTCTCGGTTTATCTGCACCCAAATGTGGGAACACCCCGTCTGCAAGCTGCTGCCTTGCCCACCCCATTCTTCCAGCCACTGCCTTGCTACAAGTCTTCTCCGCCTGGCTACCCGTCTCCACCTCTCCTATCGGTCTGGATCAATGTTTCTTCTTTAACTCCTTGCTTGTCAAACTTCCATACAGTTCGATTTTCTGGCAGTTCTGGTTGGTTTTTGTTTTTAAATTTGTTGTTTTCCTTTTGGTTGTGCAAGGAGTCACAGTGTGTCTACCTACACCTCCATCTCAGCTGGAAGTCTACTAGACAGTTTTTCAAAGCCAGTAGTGCCTCTCAGCTCCAAATCCAACCTTAATTACCTGCCTGGTGTTAATGGAGCTGTACCCCACCAACATTTCTTCTTTGTCATCTGGCATAACGTTAAGTGTTGTCAGTAGAGAGTACGGACAGCACTGCAGGAGCAAGGTTTCTCTTCCTGGTCCTGAGGGCGGGTTCCTGCAGCACAGGGTTGTTACACCTGTGGCCGCACAGAAGAACATAGCTTGTCTCTACTGGCAGCTTCCTCCAATCTCCCAGAGGGCAACTTTCCAGCAACTTCCACAGTGCAGTACCTTTCCATGAAAGGCTTCCCTCAGCACCAAAGAAGAATGCTTTCCAGTGAATTTCACCTGCATGGAACTTTGACGAACTCCATCACCCAGCGAGGCACCAAAAAGGTATGACTCTTAGCCTGGTGGTAGAAAGTGAGGGTCAGGGCCTCTTACGGGTTTGTTCCTTCCTTGGGTGTTCTGCCTTAGCCCTGGGGGATGCCCTCTCTGTCTGCTTTAACCATAATTCTTTAGAGTCATCTTTTCCCTTAGTAGGTAGTCCCCTCTTATACTTAATAATTCTGTACATTAAAGTTTCCTTGTCCGAATTACTGTGGATATAGCACTTTGTGCTTCTGCCAGCAATTGTCTGAGCGCGCCAGTCCTTCTGCCACAGTTATTTTAAAGTCTTGTCTACTCACTCCAGCATCTGAATGGTCTGTGTATCTGCTTCTATTGTCTATTTTTTCCTTTTGCTTATCAATTATATTTTCGTGCCTCTTCACCTGCTTAGTTATTTTTTTATTGTATATAGGAAATATAGAGACTTCAGACGATGTGATCTGCCAAACGAAGTTTTCCCACTTTCTTCCTTTAAGCAGAGAGGGGTGAGGGATGATCATCTCAACCCAGTGAAAAATTGAGCTGGGTTGGGGCTGAGTTTCAATTTTTATAAGACAATCCATCCCTGGATTGTCTTATAAAAATACAATACACCTATTCCTCACATGTGGATTTTGATTAGGAACCTTCAGGTCCCTCTATCTTCAGCCCTGAAGGACTGTGGAGGTTCAGGTCTGCTCTTCAGAGGTTCCCAACCCCCCTTTCCGGGCTCTGTGCCCGTGGGGATTTAAAATCTGGCAAATATCACGAGGGCGGTGCTGGCGTTGTGTTTGAGGCAGGCCCTTTCTTTCTGGGGAGCCTTTGTTTTTTAAGCATGATGGGACTACGGAAGATTTCACTCTGCTTGCTAGACGCATTCCCAGGCCCAGAACACAGCAAATGTCATGTGGAGAAACTTGGTTGTATTTTTAAGGCCACCTGTGTTCCAATTTGTCATTCAAGTACCATGTGGCCACTAAAAGCTTTGCTGGTTTCTCTTTCCTCCATTAGAGATCTCCCTTCTGGGCAAAGCTTGATCATTAGCCAGAGCCCCTAACTGGCAAATGCGCTGGGGGAGGAGGGAGGGAACAGCTGGAGAGCCTCACTTTCTTTCACTGCAGAAGGAGCCCTGGGCTGCCACAACCTACTCCATCCTGCCCAGGAGAGAAAATTTCCTAGGTCTTTGAAAACCCAAACCCTTTTCTCTTTTCAAACTATTGTTCTAGCATGTATTTCAAAATCTTAGAGTTGGTTGACTCTTCTTTCTTGGCAAATTTCTGCTGTAATGTCACGCCCTGGAGGCTCTGGATTGTCAAAATACAAATCAATGTTCTCCAGACTGTAGGTCACCGCCCATGGAATCAATGTAGAGGTCCTGTTGGCAGTTTTTAGTGAAACAGAATAGGACAGATCAGAGTGCAACACATAGTCAAGATAAGTATCGTTTCATGAAATTTTTGTGTGTGTATGTGTACGTTCTCGTTTGCAATGCAAGCCTGTATCTTTCCTCTGAGTTGCAGCCCAAAATATTTAAAAGTCACTGGACTTTAATTTAAACAAAGGAAGAGCCATGGGGGTGAAAACAAACATATTAGTTGAGTATGGACAACTTTTTGGAAAAGTTTGGCCATGAGGGGGAAGTAGACTGGTTGAAAACTGTTCTTCCGGCCACTAGAGAGCAAGAGAAGCCCATGCGAGGGATGAGCCGTGAGCCTCAGGGAGGGAAAGTAGGCCTGGCTCTGAATAGGCCAGGAGCAGGGTGGGGAGGGGTCACAAGGAAAGCTGAAGACGAGAATTGACTGAACATGGATTAGTAAAGGCCATGAAAACCCTGAGCAAAGACCATGTAGTTCTTGGTGCCATATCATGGGCAGCCCGAGGAAGAGAGGCCTGTTCTTGGCACGGAACAAAGGTCAGCTGAGGGGATGAACAGGCATGGGGTGGGTGAGGCTCCTCTGCTAACCCATAATTGGTGCTTTCAGGGTCAGTGAAAAGATCCAATTTCAGCCACAGGCCTGGAGAGACTGTGGCGGAACGAGTGTTAGTATCCTTCCTCACCTTCTCCCTGCTTTCCCAACACCAAACACACAAGCCACTGACTGGCGCATCGAGGCCAAAGACATAATAGACTGTATGTCAGTCTATTGGCTGGGTGGGATTGGGCTTGGGGGTCTCCTTATGTCTGAGACAGGGTGGGTAACACAGGTCGTTGGGAGGTGTGCAGGCCCATCACTATGCCCATGTCGGGCACACTCTGAGTGCTCAGGAGCCCAGGGCTGCTTTAACCCCCAAGGACCACACTGCGGCTGGGAATTCTGGAGGAAGATTATGTCACAATGACCTGGCTGACTCCTGGCCCTGAAGTGCCCCCACCCTCCAGGCTTGCCTACTTAACCCCCAGGTGCAGCTTGGCTCTGCTCTTAAGCATGGCACTCAGCAAGTCTCAGGACACAGAGGCAAGCACAGGATACATCACGGTGGATGAGGCACATTTGCTCATGTCATTGAGCAGGGAAGTTCTACTCTGGGTCAGTCCAGAGCCTCTGATGTTTGCCCCATCCCGGGAACACACATCCTGTGGCTGGCCTTGGCCCTCAGGACCTGAAACTTGGGCCTGAATCTTGCCTGGGTTTTTGGCTTCTGCCATGCCCCAAGCACACCTACTCAGCCATTCGAATCTGCTGGAGTTTTTGGAAAGACTTCGGCTCACTCATGCCTCAGCATATAAGATTTTCTGTCTCTGAGTGGTTTATCTGATTGTTATTAGTCTTTCAATCCCTGGTTCAATCATCGCCTCTCTCTCCTCTTCATTCCAGCATTGGTTTCCATACCCTTTTCTGGGCTCCTGTGCCATCTCCACTCTGTGCCTTTTACATTTTTTCACTAATTTACTTTTAGAGAGAGAGGAAAGGAGGGAGAAAAAAACATCAATCCTCTTGTGTGCCCCCAACCTGAGACATGGACTGCAAACCAGGCATGAGCCCTGGTGAGGAATTGAACTCTCCAGCTGTTCCCTTCCCATTTGCAGGACGATGCCCAAGCCACTGAGGCACACCAGTCAGGGCTCCCAGTGATTTCCACACCACTCATGCCTCGATGGCACTCTGCTTTTGCTTGGAGGCAGGCTCTGCCATTGCATCTGGTCCACAGTAGGTGCTCCGACGGTGTTTACTGAGTGAATGAACTGTCAAGCCCAGGTCTCACTTTTCTGTTCAGTGACCCTGTGCTCTGAAACCCCTATCTGCCAGCAACTGAGCCGTGTTTCATTTCGGGGTTTGAAGAGCAGAGGACACAGCCCAAATGGGCTAGGCTCCCTGCTGAAGACCCCAGCCACAGCCTGCAGGGTTTAATCCTATCCTCAGTGAATCTAGGGTACCTGTGTGTGATCACTAGCTGTGTACTTCCATTTCCGAAGAGATAAATTATTAAAGATTTTGGTATGGAAGTGGTAGAAAGGGGTAAGTCTTTGACTCTTGTGCAAACATTTCCACTCAAGCTGCGAGCAAGTCTGGCCACTGTGCCAGTCAGGGCCCAGGAGAGAGTGTCTTCACAGAAGAACCCATCAAGGGCTGACAGACAACCAAAACACTCAGACTCCTGCCTGCCTCCCCCACGGCCTGTGGTAAATGGAAGAGAGAGGAAGAGGCAGCTCCTAGGGCAAGGCCCAGCCAGTCAAGATGGACATCTGTCCCTCGGGTCCCTCCTCGATCAGTTCGGCTACTCCCTATGAAAGTGACATACTCTTGATTGCACTCAATCCACATCCGCCTGGCATGGGGACTCTTGGGGTCTGAAGTGCCTTCAGAACAGCAGGGGGCAGGGGATGGTGGGGGCAGAGTAGCTCTCACAGACTGGTTGCATGACTACCTGGGATGCCAATCGAAACCTGCATCACACTGGGAGCCCCAGCAGGGCATGAGGAACCCAGGGAAGTAAGGTCCCTTTAGGCCTGGGGTGGAGGGTGAAGGTCTCAAAATGATAAGGTTCCCTGAATGTGTAAAAGTCATTCCAAGTCATTATAAAGGTCCACCCACAAAAGGAACGTCTAAAAAATGACACTGATAATCAGAAGTACAATGACATACCACTTCACCCCCACTAGGATGGCTCTAATAAAAAATGACAGATGGTAGGAAGTGTTGGTGAGAACATGGAGACACTGAAACTCTCACGTGTGGTTAGTGAGAATGACAAACAGTGTAGCTACCTTGGAAGACAGTTTGGGGAGACCTCAAAATATTAAACATGGTTAGCATATGACCCACAATTATACTTTTAAGTATACATCCAAGAGAAGTGAAAACATATGTTCATACAAAGACTCGTTTATAGCAGCTTTATTATTCATAATGCCCCCAAAACACAAACAACCCAACTGTCCATCAGCTGATGAGCGGATTAACAACACACGGCACACGCATACAATGGAATATTATTCAGTCGAGATAAGCAGTGTTATCAGTGCTGCTCCACAGATAAACCTGGGAAACATCGTGCAGGGCCAAAAGCTGGTCACAAAAGACCACATGTTGTATGACTCCTGTTATATGCAATGTCCTGAAGAGGCAAACCAGAAGTAGGTTGGTGGTTTCCCAGGGGTGGAGGGAGGCGGAAAGGAGGCGTGACTGCAAGTGGGTATGATTTTGCGGGGGAGGGGGGCCAGTTATGAAAATGATCTGGAAACTGGTGATGGTGAGGGTTGCATAACTTTGCAAATAAACTACAAACCGCTAAGTTGAAGGCTTTAAAAGTAGATTTTTTTAATATGCGAATTCTATCTTTATTTTTAAAAGAGGGATAAATGGCGCCAGTGGACGAGTTAGCGGAACTGAAACAAGGAAAGGGAGCGCGCGCGTGTCGCCTATCCCCGTCGCATCCATCTGAACGAACTTCGGTGCCCCAGGAGGGCCTGGAAAAGCGACCCTGGAGGCAGGATGTAGAAAGACACACGCCCGGAGATTCTAAAGGAATACGGTTAAGGTTAAGATTCTAATCGAATTCGGGATCACGTAGGACTGGGGAGGCTCAGAAGTTGGCTGGGCCCAGTGGAGATTTAAAGGTTGGAGCGCAGAGGCTCTTAAAGGGGCCGGGAAAAATTCCCATTCTGCGTCCACCTTAAAGTCAGCTCCACGGAGCCACGAGTGGGACTCGGGTAAGTGCGCAGGGCCGCGGGAGGTGGGGGGAGGGGGCACCGGCCCCATGGCCAGGCTCGTGCGCGCCCTGCAGCGTCCTGGGGACCCTGCGCGGGTGGCTGGCACTCCGAGGGCAGCGCGTCCTGGCGCCGGGGTGCAGGCGGGGGCAGCTGGGTAGCGGCGTGGGGCCGGCTACCCCCGCGCTCGCAGCGCTCTATTTTTAGAAGGCGCTGTTGCAATATAAGGAATGCGCCGCGCGGCAGGCGCTCCGGGCGCTCGCGGGCTGCGCGGTCGCTTTAAGGAGGCGCCAGGGTGGGGACAGGCCAGAGAGACCAGCGGGCTAGAGCCCTCAGTCGGGCTGGAGCATGGGGGAGGCGACCTGAGGGCCCGAGCCCAGCGGGGGCTGGAGCGTACAGTGAGTGGTCGGGGCAGCGGGCGCAGGAGTAGAGAAGAAGGGAGGGCGCCTGGCCCTCTCGGCCCCCAGCCCGGGCTGGCGCTTTGTTCCGGGGCGGAGGTGTGGCCGCCCCTGGCCCGGCCGCGCTCTCCGAGCTGAGTGTGCATTGATTGGGACCGGCGGTAAGTAGTCTTTAGACTCCACCACAGGCTCCCGAAAAACGAATAACGGTGTTCGATCGAGAAATCGGCCACGACTGAGACTCCAGTGGGGAGGGCCTGCTGACCTCCCAAAGAGCCTTTATTATGATAATCGCCGTTGGGTTCCTTGTCTGCCTGGCGAGAACCCGAGAGGAGGTGGGCAACACGGCTGTGGGGTGGGGGGTGGGGGGCCCTTTCTCCCCTTTTAAAATGGCGTTAACAAGCTCTGGATCCGCGGGTGGAGTTGTCAAATTCAGCTGAATAACAAAAAGCAGCCTTCTTCAAAAGCAACTCTAAGCTGCGCTTGGGGCTCTGTTCACAAGTAGGACCGGGCTCATTCATTGACCAGACGTGGCTGGAGCACCCACAGTGTGTGGGGCACAGTGCCAGCTGCTGGTCCAAGGGGAAGGTAGGGGCGCAAACCCAGCCACAGCCTAGCGTGGTCGGGCCTGGGATCAGGAAAGCTCAGGGGTTCTGGGAGCGTGGAAGGTCAGGGAAGGCCTCCTAGAGGAGGTGATGCCTGGCAGGGGCATCCAACGGCCCTGTTAGACTCTGTGGCTGGAACCAAAGTCTGTGCTGGCTGGGGACAAAGCCGAGCCTGGAAAGGTGGACAAGGGCCACTTCATCGTGGTCCTTATCACAGAGCCCTGGGCTTGTCCTTTTTCCCCACCATGGGTCCCTGCTTGGGCTAGAATAGTTCTTTCCATTCCAGGACTCCACTGTCCTGGACCTGACCAGGACAAGGCTCGGCATTGACCTCCCCGCCCCCCCCAACAAGCCCTCAAAAGAATGACCTCCCTGCCAGCAGGAGTAATAAGGATATCTGACCTGAAAACCCCTCAGTGCTACTGAAATGACAGCAGCCAACAGGGCTCACGCAGACCAGACATGGATGTGCTTCATCATCCTTGGACAAGCCTCCTGCAGAAAAGATTTTACTATCCTCGTATGCAGGTGGTGAACTGGTGCTACACGGTCACTAATGTGCCCAAGGGCCTTTCTAGAGATCATGCTTTAGACCATGCAGCTGTTCAGGACCCTCCTGTGAGGGTCTCGGGCTGTGCCCGGCTCGAAGGCTCCAGGGGCAGCCTGTGTTATGCTTCTGTGCTACTGACTCTGGTGGGTGGATGTGTGGGGTGGTGAGCTGTTGCTGTGTATTAATAACTGACATGTGTCATGGGCTTTGCTCTGAATGAAGCACTTTCACTGAGACAGTTCTTAGAGTCTCTCCTGCTCCTCTTTGGAGGGAAGAAACTTGAGCTGGCCAGCATTTTGTAAATCTCCTAATTTCCTGTAAATCGCGTGTCCCTGCTGACTGGGGTTAAAAATGTTTCAGGCCATGATTTTCATCTTTGGGTCTGCTCTCCCTGCCCAGCGGCCAGTTATGGCCTCTCTGTCTGTGGGTTATGGTGCTTGTCCTTTCTCCGCCAGGCCAGGCAGCATGGGCTTTGATGTTCTGGGGGTTTCAAGGCTGCAGGGTCTGCCAGCCTCTTCCTGGGGAGGAGTGAGTGTTGAGTAAACCTGATGCTCTGGTGGGAACTGCCTTCCTGCCGCCACCCCCCCCAACCCCGTGGCCTCAACATTTCCTTATGGAGAAGGGGGGTCAAGGCCCTCTGCTGAGCCCTGGTGAGGCAAGCGAAGGTCTTCCCGAGTTGCCAGCTTTGCCTCTGCATAGAGCAGTTTGTATTTTTCCCCTACTCATGTTTTCGTATACATAAAACATTTCTGTGACAGGTATAACTTTTATTATTAGCTCTCATTGCAAGTATTTTACACCTTTCATGATCTGAGCTGCTTATAAAGTGACATATCAGTAGTTATCCCTGGGGTTGGTTCCTGAGCTTGAGTGATCCTGGAACCAGGGAGGACCACTGGGCTCTGAGGAGCTGAAGTAGCTTCCGGGCCCTAACGTCAGTCGGGATCTCACGGCAACCAGCCTGCTAGACTGAGTGAGTTCTCAGGGATATGTGACCTCTATTTTATATTTCACATCTGGTGTGATCATTGTTCTACCCATGAAATACCCTCAAATGGAGTGTACCTCCCTATAAGTGATTGGAAACATACCTACTTGTGAGCATTGTATCATTTATACAAACCATACTCATCTGAACTAAGTGGGAACACATTCTTGGGCAAAGCTGGAATGTTCTCAAGCGTCCAGAGGGTGTGCATTGAGTTCCAGAAGCTCTGTTCCTGCCAGGCCCAAGACAGGAATCTGGCTGGCTATACAAAGGTACAGTTACCTTTGTCTGGGAATGAAAAAAAGGAAGGAGCTGGCAGAGTTCCCAGCACCTGGGGCATCTGGCAGGTGTCCATTCTCTAGAGGCTGAGCAGAGAATTCAAGCTTTGAGAAGTTTTGTTGGTGGACTCTGAGGACTCACTAATCCTCGTAGTCATGGATGATGTCACTGGGCCCTATGGTATTGGATCAGTAGGGATGCTTTTGGCTGCAAATAACAGACCCCAAGTAATAGTGAATTAAACAGAGTTTAGATTTCCCAAAGATGCTCTCAGCTCATATGAGGTCTGTGTACACAGGAATGGGAAATCAGTGCCACTTCCATCCAGCAAGTCCTTTCATGGGACAGGCAGTTTCTTGAATATGCCAGTGAGAAGCCCAGAGAAAAATTGCTTGGGTATACAATTCAGGGGATTTGGGGATCTCTGAAAACAAGTCCTGGATCCCTGTTAGATCCCCTGGTCTAAGCGAGATTGCTTCACTACTGTTTACCTAGGATTTACTGTGTTACTTACTCTGCCTCCCCACCGGGCCAGCATGCCTTCGTGGTACAGACAGTGTCAAGAATGAAAGTAGAGTGGGACAGCTGTCAGTTCTCCGCCTGAGGTGAAGTCTGTGCAGTCAGCCAGCGAGTCTGTCTTGTGGAGCTCTGACCAAGAAGGCGATGCTTCTGCCACCTCATGCTTCAGACAAACCAATGTTGCCCTCCTTGTTGCCCGCTATGCATTCCTTGGTGCCCATGTCCAGTCTTCTGGGTAGCATTTCTGCTGCCTGTGATGAGGTTTCCGGCCTATTCTCAGAGACTCCACCAAAGGGCCCTCCTTGGCCTAGCCCCCACCTTGGGGTTCAAAGAGCCCCTAGGCCCTGTTAACCGCTTAGCATGATCCAAGGCGGCTTCCTGCAGCCATCTGTCTTGCGGGGGTCATGAAGTAGCAATGTCCTTTAGTACTCAGTGTTTTTTAATATTCTTGGTAGCTTCACTAGGTGGGGCCTGCTGATGGCCAATGGCCAAATGACAATGTGGGCCATTATTGGTTGCTGAGGTGACATTCTGGGTCTCAGAGGGGCATATTCTCATCAAGAGAGCCTGGCATCTGTCTATCTAAATTTACGTCTGGGTTGTATTGCTAATGAGATTTCAGAAAGCACCAGAAAATGATTTAGCTGTGCAGTGTGTAGAGCGAGGGAGGGCGGGGTGGAGAGCAGGGGACTCTGAACTCTGGTTGCCGCCCTTCAGGACTCTCTGTAGGGCCTTGGGAGGGTCCCATGCTGCAGGGCCCCAGGCACCATGTGTGACTTCTTTGCTGAGCCCTCAGGGTTGTCAAGGGGATTAGATGAAATACACAGATGAGAACGTGCTTGGGTAACCAGAAAGGGTTATACAATGAAGAGTATTATCAGCATTCAGGCAACCTTCAGATAACAGGATCCTAGTCCTAAAGGGGCCCCTGGAGCCTATGTAGACTGGGTTCCGACCCGTAGAGCACGTTTCTCATAGTGGTGAGGGTGATGATTCTCGTGGGGACACATGCAACGCTTACTAGTTTTATACTTACTATTAAAAATGTAGGCATCATATCAAATCTTTTTTTTAATGAATATTTAGCTCAGACTAAGGCTAAAGAAAGATTTTTAAATGATCCCTTGAGTAAAGGCTGGGAAACTTGGGACAGGGGAGTCCCTCCCATGCAGCCTGTGAGGCTTTAGCTGGATCCTTCTAGATTCAGGGAGCTTGCTGCCTCTCAAGTCAGTCTGCCCCCGAGGGGGTGTTCTCACCCTTGCAAAGTTCTTCCTTTATCCCCTTAAGCTGTCCCTTTGGATCTGTCTCACGTGAAACTTTGACAGTCATGCCTTTCTCCAGCACCAGCAGCTCTATCTACTTCAACTGCTCCTCAAACGGTGTGGTTTAAAGACGGCCTCTCCGTGTGTCCATCTGCCCGCCTCTCCCTCTCTCCCATCTTTCCTTCAACAAAGACTGGTGGGCCAGACACTCTGTATTCACCACCTCCAAGCCTCACAGTTTGGCTGTTAGCCTTTTACAGATGAGGGACCTGAGACTTGGAGAGTTTAAGCAGACCACTCCCAGTCCTACTCGGAGAGAATCAGAGCCTGGAAGGAGTCTGCCCAGGGTCTGCCTGGTCCCGAGCACATGCTCCTCCTTTCACTCTGCACTGCTCCGGGAACCGGAAGACTGAAAACCATACATCTCTTCTCTCCTGCTGCTCATAGGACACATCCGATGGGGGCCTGACCATATGCAATCAGTGCCACAGGGAGCAAAGGCCTCAGGAGGAAAGGGGACGTCAGGAGGCAGCAGAACCCACAGAGACGCAGAAGCGGCTGCTTGGCAGGCAGACAAGGGAACCCAAAGATAGTTAGCCACGAACCCCTGAATCATTTGTGCACCTGGTGGATTTTTGAATTAACAAAAAATAAGAATGGAAAAATGTAAGGGGTAATATAACAAACACTATGTACCCATTGCCCACTCAGTCCTTTGCATGGCACTGCAGGACTTAGAACATGTCCCTCATCCTTCATGTGGGCCTGTCCTCAGCCTGCGGTGGCCTTTTGGAAATGCCATCTGGTTGCCCATCGAGGTGTTGATGGGTCCTCCTGTTGCCTGTGACCACAATGGGGAGAGAGCGCAGGGGAGCAGGATGAGCATACATTTTTGGATTTAACCTTTTTCCAAAAAGTGGATTTGCCCTCAGAAAACACCTGCCTTGACCCTGGTGGGCTCAGGCCAGACTGCAGAGCATAATTTAGCGGCAGCTGCCCAAACTGAACTATCATTTAAAGGGTGGGTGTATATATTTGGAAAGGGGAAAGAAGGAATATGATTTTCCTTTTATAACTATATGACAGCAACTCGTTGAGTAGCTCATCTGAAATGATCTTTAACAAAATACATTTCTATTCTAAAGTCTAGAACTACTTTAAAGGAAGGAAGACGGCAGTACAACATAGAACCTTTCTAATTCCTAACTTCACCTTTCCGTTTCTCCCTTCCCTCTGCTTGCCCAGGAAGAAGGTGCCCAGGTGCCTGGCCCCTGGTCCTGGAGGGTGGGGGAGGGAGAGGCAGCCCTCCAGCTGCAGAGGGTGGAAGCTCTCCATGACAACGGGAGCCATTTCTCACCCAGCTGTTCACAGCCTTCTCCTTTCCACCCCCCCGCTGCCTCCGGAGCTGGAGCCTGATGCCATCCCACTTGTGTGGAGCTTGGGCTGGAGTTAGAACATTTCGCAGAGCAGTGCTTTTTAAATCTGGGCAGAAAAGATTCAAACACTTCTGGAAAAGCCTCCACACTCAGGCAGATCCCACTTTCAGGGAGTCACAACCCACTAGGGGCCTGAGGTGGCCCCAGAATCCTCTTCATTAAGTGGTGAAAACGAGTTGAAGTGTCTTCTGCCCCCGAATTGCCGACAAACAACAGCACGGCCTGTGCCCGTCTCCCTCACCTGAGGGAGACGCTGCAAAGCCAGCAAGGGCTGGGCACCCAAAGACCTCGATCGAGTCTGCTTTGTTGGGGTTTGTCTCCCCATAGAAGTGATCAGAGACTATACCAGTGAAGGCAGTTAAACACGTTATAAAACACATTATAGCCGGTTCCTATCTGACGATACAGAAATACACATACACATTTTGTTTGCAGACCCCCCCCCCTTTTTTTAAATTTCAAATCCTGATGGTTTGGGTTATTTCTTAAATTCCTCCCCTCGTTTCTAACTCTCTCCCCTTTGGCTCCAGCCGGAACCTCTCTCACTCAGATTCCTGCAAAAGCCTTGCAAGCGTTCCTCTGTTTCTGATTTGGCCCACTCTAAACCCATCCAGAAGTTGGCCAGAATGAAGTGTCTCCCTTACTTAGACACCTGTCGGTGAGTAAGAAGAAGGGACCAGCCCTGCCAGCTACTAAAACACACCAGAGAACTAGAGGAATTAAAGTTGCATTGCTCTGAGATAGGAATAAACAGGTCAATGAAGCAGAAGGGTGCCTCCCCCAAAGCCTGCCCCCCCAATCTTTTTATTTGAAATGAGGCTGCAGGCCCATGTGTTCAAGAAAAGCTCTGGTTTTAAAAGAAGCCGCTGTACACACTATGTGTCAGGCTGCCCCTCAGGTACCCAGATGGAAAGTGGAAGTTTGCACAGGCACACGGAGCTGTGTAGCGGTTGCTGAAGGTGTGGTGGGTTGGGGAGGCCTACTCTCCCCTTAGGTGCTGACCCTTCTGGGGAGTCCTTGGGGCAGGTTCTTGCCTCCCCAGAGCATTCCATAATCATTTCAAAAGAAAATTAATTTTAATTCAGTTTAGGTTTTTTTTCCTTTTTATTCTTTAGAATATCAACATATCTTCTTTAAAAGCCTCTGTTTTAGATAACGCACACGTTCCTCCTTTATATTTCCATTCCACTGGAAATGAGGTCCCAGGGAAGAGATGGAGGCAAACCCATCTTTCTTGGCGCGTACCCTTCCCTCACAAGTAGGCTCAGCAGCCCAAAATAGCCTCTGTCATGTTCTTCTTTCAATGCCTGCTTTATTGGAACCGGAGATGATGGAAAAGGGTGGAACCTCTGTCCCAAAGCCTTGGGGCATCTATAAAAAATAAAAACCTTGTATGAGATCTGTCTGCTCAGCCATCCCTCCACACCCACATTCCTCAGGTTGACAGTCCTTGGGCGGCAGAGCTGGGAAGACCTCGGGCCCCTCACACCAAAGCCTTTCTTTTCCTGCTAAGGAAGCCAGGCCCCAGGTGCCCTGGTGACACTCCCAGAGCGAAGGTCAGCTGGCATCAGAACCTTCCCGCCTCCCCCCACTCCCTGACCCCCNAAGGGTGGAACCTCTGTCCCAAAGCCTTGGGGCATCTATAAAAAATAAAAACCTTGTATGAGATCTGTCTGCTCAGCCATCCCTCCACACCCACATTCCTCAGGTTGACAGTCCTTGGGCGGCAGAGCTGGGAAGACCTCGGGCCCCTCACACCAAAGCCTTTCTTTTCCTGCTAAGGAAGCCAGGCCCCAGGTGCCCCGGTGACACTCCCAGGGTGAAGGTCAGCTGGCATCAGAACCTTCCTGCCTCCCCCGACTCCCTGACCCCCAGCCCCACCCTCCTGAAGTGGACAGCGGCCTGAGTCCACTTCTCTGGGACCGGGTGGGTGTTTCCTGCATGTTTGAGATTTTACGGAGGAAATCAAAATAAGGAAACAAAGCCTTTGTGTTCCTTCTGGACTCACATGGGGGCCGGCTGGAGGGATGGAAAGGGGGAGCGGGAGCAGGTCACTTGGCACTTCAACAAAACAACCATTCTGATAAAGCATTTAACAGGGACATTTTTCTATTTAGAGTCAGTGCGATTGAGTAGGAAAGCTGGGTGGAAGCCTGGGGGGCCTCTCTGAGTGGAAGGGGTGCCCCAGGGAGGGTCTTGGGTGGGAGTCTGGACCTGCCAGCAGGGCCATAGAGGAGGTCTCGGTCCTCCCGTCCCTCCTTGGAAGACCCACAGGACAGCGGGCAGGGACGTGGATGGGCAGGGGCTCCAGTCTCTGCCCCCTCCCTGTTGTCTGTGTGACCTTGGGTGAGTCCCCGCTGCTGTGAGCCTCCTTTGCCATGTTTGTAACAGGGGACGATGCTGCAGATGACCCAGCCACCCCGTCCCTCTCTGTGCTCCGGTCTGATTGTGTGGGTCAGGCCTTCATCCCATGTATGTAGAAAAGGGGAGGTGCTCCCCTCAATATTTCGTCATTCTTCCCAAAGCACTTCTCCTTGTAGAAATCCTCTGAGTATATAATTTTTTAAAAAAATTGTTCAAGCATCAACTAAGTCTGCAGTATTTCTAGGAATTGCAGGGTGAGGACTGTGCCCAGTGGCCGTCTGGCCTCTGGCAGGGTCAGCTGCCACACTTTGCATGTGCACAATAGGCTTTGGCTTCTTCATTCCCTAAGCCCCACTAAGCCTTTAGGCTGTTGCGTGTAGCAGGCTTTCACCAAGGGCTGATAAGAAAGGGGGTTGGTTACCCATTGCTCAGAACAGGGCAGAAGTTAAAACTTTTCAGACATCCTCTCCGTGTCTGCTCACGCCCTTGGAGAGTTTCTCCCCGGCTGTCTGTCTCCTCAAACCTCATTTACTGTCCTGTTCCAGGAGCCAATGTTCCTGGACACTTTCCCCAGAACTTCTGAAAACTCCAATTTCCATTACTTTTGATTGCAGAGCGATGATGATGGCTATTCTAGACTGGGCTGTGGGCCTGTACTTTTACATCTGAAAAGAGCCATTACAGATCTAGTCTAAGTAAGAGTTTCCACCCCAGCCCTACACCTTTACTTACCTGCAGTGAGACCAGCAGAGACTCTGGGATTAGTGCTGTCATTGACCCTGGCCAGACCAAGCTCTTACTTAGGTCAGGTCTTCTTTCCCAATAGCCAGAGCAAACCCAAGTGTTAATTCCCACCCAGTCCCGTTAGAACATTTTGCAGAGTAGTTGTGATTATTAGTGCTAATGTAGGTCAACAAATATTTATTGAGCACCTTCTTTATGCCAGGCATGTGCTGGTGACCAGAGATACAGTGGAGAATAAAACGGATAGGCCCTGCCCTCCTGGAGCCGACAGTTGAGTGGGGATCATTACTTCATAAACAATCAAGCAATGGGGAACCAGGATGCAAAGTGCCGTCAAGTCAGCTGGGTGTTTTGTAAGAGTACGACCTAGTCTGGTGTGGGGGCTGGTGAAGGTGGCCAGGGAAGTACATGGAAAGTGTTTAACACGTGGTCAGGACTTAATAAACATGCGTTGTAGTTATCAACCTTGGCCACAGGACTCCGCTTGATTCTACCTTCAGATGGTTGCTGTTGCCACTCACCAATAATAGTTTTGCATAGAGAGGTTCATAATATTTCCAAGGTCACACAGCTGAAATGTGGCGCAGCCATGATTCAGAACTGGGCCTTTCAGATCCACTTCCATTCTCCTAACATTTGCTCTTCCCCCTGCTTCATCCACCGTGGATCGTCCCCATCAGGTGGGCTGTGGGGTGGGATGTAGCTCCACAGCTTTCCCCTTTGCCTGAACCGCTGAAACAAGCCAGCATGGATTGTGGGTTGTGATCATTCCTCCAGTCCTCAGAAATGAAATGCGCTTCTTTTGCAAACCCTGGGGGGGCTCGGCAGTGATACTTCAGCCCAGTTGAGTGCCTGCAGTCTCCCTGTAGAGTGAGCTGTGACTCAAAGGGAACACCTGTCGCCCTCCTTTCCCTTCTCCCGAGCACTTTGGGGTGATCCAGAAAACACAGTTCCATGTGGCTCCAGGCACTCTTCTGGCCTGTTTGGTGAAGTGGGGTCTTTGGCAAGAGTTTCTACGGCGTGCATACAGATGATAATAATAATAGCAAACACTTCATGTGCCAGGTACTATTCTAGCACATTCTGTCCTTTAAACAATCCCGTGAGGTGGATACTGTTATTCACAGGTGAGGAAACTGAGGCACAATTGGGTTGAGCAATGTGCCTGAGGTCGCACACCTAGGAGAGGGGCAAATGCTTTGATTTATGACCTTTTATGAAAGTGCTATATGTAGGAAAAAGGGACAGGAGTCTGGCCCCTCCGCCAGCAGCAGCTTCTGGATGGGTCCTACCCCTTGGGGATGGAGTGGGCCTGCCCTGCTCTGCCATTCGTCCCCTCTCTGCTGTCCAGGGCTTGCTGTCCAGCCTGGCCAGGCTGCTGACCAGGGCAGGGAAAATGCTGCAGCTCTTCAGAGACTGGGGAGAGAGATGTGAAAAGTGGCCTCCTGCCCTCCCAGCTGAATGGGCTCAAGATCCAGAGTTCAGAAGAGTCCCTGAGGAGTCACCCCTCCCCACCTGCAAACCTGTTCACCTCCAGAGCCAGCCAGCCAGACCCGCCTCCGAGGCCAGCTTCACAGCCTCCGCAGAGGAAAATCCCACACCGCCCCAGGCTGCTCATTGCCATGCCCACCTCGTTTCAGGAAGTTTCCCTCTTATTTTTTTGCCCTTGCTCCTTCTCTAAGTCTGATTACTCTTTTAAAATGGAGACTAGGTCACCTCAGGAAAGAGCCCAGACCCTGTTTCTTCTCATTTTGGGGGGTCAAACATAAAAATTACCACATTTTTCATTAATGGTGTTTAATAATTTGAATGTAGTTGATGGAAACAAGTCAAACCAGTCACTTTTGAATGTGCCTCTCTGCCCACCCCCTCTCCATATTCTGACCCACTCCAGGCGTCCCCTGCCAACTGCTGGACTGGAGAGNGGAGACTAGGTCACCTCAGGAAAGAGCCCAGACCCTGTTTCTTCTCATTTTGGGGGGTCAAACGTAAAAATTACCACATTTTTCATTAATGGTGTTTAATAATTTGAATGTAGTTGATGGAAACAAGTCAAACCAGTCACTTTTGAATGTGCCTCTCTGCCCACCCCCTCTCCGTATTCTGACCCACTCCAGGCGTCCCCTGCCAACTGCTGGACGGGAGAGTCTCCCTCAGGCTGAGTAAGCCTGCTCTTCCCCAGTGCCACTTCCATTTCCAAAGTGGTGAGATTTCACACTGCTTGGTGGCCAAAGCCAGGCCGGGCCAAAGCAGTGCAAGGAGCCGTCTGCCTTGGAGTGGCCTCGCCATCTGGTGTGTGCGCGTGCTCAAGGCACACTCCAGGCAGCCAGGGGTGGCGGCAGGTGCTCCTGTGGGCTGGGGCCACCCAGGGCGGTGATTTGTTCAGCTTTTATAATGTGTGTAAAACCTTTTAATGTGTTGCCAACGTTAAAATATCAGTCTTGCATAAAAATCCAGGTTCCTAGCTACTCTTTCAAAATGCAGACTATCTGGCTGCCCCGTGACAGAGGTGCCCCTGCTGCAGCCTTAACTGGTGCGGGGGAGGGGGAGCGGTGGTCTCCTGTTAGCCACAGGCCCCGCCTTTTCCTGTTGCTCTACCTGCCCTCCCTCTCTCACGATGGAGGGCCTGGCCTGTGTCCTTTTGCTTCCCGAGTCCCCCTTTCTGCTGCTGCAGGGTAGAGCCGTTGAGATGTGGTCAGCCAGGACCTGGGGGGCTATGGTGTAGCCACAGGCATCCCTGACAGGAAGCATCCACCCAACAGGCAGGGGCTGCTGCTGCTGAAGGACCCTTGCCTCTGGCATCCAGGCCTTCCCTCTGCTCTCCTTCGCCACCTCTGTTTCTCTCCCAGGCCACTGACCAAAGGGCACTGGTTTGGATCCATGAGACAGGGAGCCCTGGTCTGGGACAGCCTTGTGGGACAACGCATGAAGTTGTGTTCTGGTTAGCTCCACACAGCCCGCTCAGGAGAAAGGTCATACGAGAGGGTTTGCTTTGTTGCCATCTAGAGACTTTGGAGTAGGGTGGGGTGTCACTGGGCCCCAGGAGCAGCAGGGTGCTCAGTGTTTGGGAGCGTAGGTGGCAGGAAAGGAGCCCCTTGCTGTCACCTACTCCTCTGGCTGGGTTGGTGCCCATGTGTCTGGTGGGAATCCTCACATGGCATCTCCCTGAGGAGAGGCACCAACTCACTCCTCTGGCCTCCGTGTGGCCCACGGGCATAGCACCCCCGCCACCTCTCCCCTGCCTTTCTCCCAAGCCAGACGCCTGCCCAGTTTTCCATGCCAACCCTGCATTTTGGAAATGCAGACAGCAGCCACATGGAACGTCTCTGCGCAGAAAGTTGTCCCAGGGCTCTAGGGGGACCCTGAGATAACGAAGAGGAGGTCCAGCCCTCTGTGCCCTCTGCCCCACCTAGCAGGGAAATTGTGACAGGAACACAACTCCCTGCTCCTTGAGTGGGGGGGAAGGGAAAGGGGCATGCTCCCAGGAGAGGCAGAAGCTTGTGGTCACTTGCAGATGGAGATGTGTAGCCTTGGACAAGCCACAGAGCCTCTGTGACCTCAGGGCCCCTCATCACTAACAGAGAGTAAACAGTAGCGCCTCCACGGTGAGGTGGCTGAGAGCAGCCAAAGGGAGCAGCGGCTGCAGAGCCCCCTGGGCTGCCACCTGCCGTCCACAGACACAAGCAAGGTGGCTCGGTGGGAGGAGTCCTGGAGAGGTAGGACAGGGCCCAGGAAGGAGAAGGAAGGATAACTTCCAGAAGCTGGGTTTAAGAAAGGCTTCCTGGGGAAGACAGGGAAGCCACTCCTTACAGAGGGGGTGTTTTCACCAGCAGAGGAAACACAGCGCAGGCAGAGAACATTCGTTGGCAGACTTCGAGGTGCTCTGCCCGGGGCTGGAGCCCTGACAAGTCAAGTGCCACCCCCGTACTTAAGGATGCTGTATGAGGAATAAGCGGGGGCAGAAGCTGCACCAGAGAGTAGGGGTGCCTGCGTGCCCTGTCAGCAAGGAGAGCTCCAGGCACCCGAGGGTGGTTTTTCCAGGAGGCACAGTGTGTGTGCTCAGGGACTGTTTGAGAGACAACGGAGCTGGCATGGAAGGAGGGCGGTGCTGATGGAGGTGGCCTGGGCAGAGATCAGAGCCTAGCCACAGAGGCTTCGGCAGTTGCTAGGCCTTGGCCTCAGATTTGAGTAAAGGGATGCTTGAGCCTCTGCAGGAGAAATAGACAGAGAATGCCAGGCCAAAAGGTGGGAAAGGGGCTCTGGAGGCCAGGGGGCAGTGGGCGCTGCGGGCTGAGTCCAGTTTATGAGGGATGGGGCCTAAGCAGCCCAAAGAGGTACAGTGAGGACACGGACTCACAGGGGCCTCCCCTTGGTGGGGGCTTAGGGGGCAGCTGAATCTGAATTGGAGGGGCCTGCCAGGCTTCGGGGAGTGAGAGGACCCTCCTTTGGGGGAATCCCAGAGCGTCCTGAAGCTGGCCTTCCCTGATGGCGTGACCACCAGCATGACTTTCCAGTGAACATGCAGATTTCTGTCTAAGACTGAGAAGTTCTGTGTAACTACAAGTGAGACTTTCCCAGCCCTAGGAAAATATTAATAGCCCCCCAGGACTGAAAATAAAAATTTAAACATAAAGTGACTTCCTCCTTTCTGCCCCTAGCTGCCACTCCAGGAAGCTGTGAGCCAGGCTGTGACAGAGGGGAGATGGTGAGCCCTGCCTCTGACCCCTGGGTTGAGAACATCCTTGTTCTCAGTGGTTGGGCATGGGAACACTCTGGGAGCCTAGGGTGGAAGCTCTGTGACCAAGAGGGTCAAGTGGCCAGGTGGCAGCATCCCCAGGACTCAGGGATGCTGGCGGGACACGTCGTTCTGAAGGGTTGTGTGGACCCTGAGACACTGGGGCCCTCGTTGGTCCCTTGGTTCTGAGACCCATGGGCTGCCCTGAACTAGCTGGGTGGTGAGCAGGGCAGAATTTTAGTTTTCAGTTTCCTCTCCCTCTCCCTCCCCCTCCCCCTCCCCCTCTCCCTGCTGGCAAAATGGGGACATTAAATTCCACTGCACACATTCTTGCCTTCAGGCCTCTGGGGCTGTGCCACACCCTGTGTGACCTTCCTGCTCCCACCTGACTCTGTAGCCTTTTTCCATTTGCTTCCCCTGGCCTCTGAGCTTCTGGAACACTTAGAGAGTTTGTCCTGTGCAGGTTATCCAGCCTCCGCTGGTCATTTCTTGCTGGTTAACCTCACTGTGGTCATCAGAAGGTCATGGAGTCCATGGATGGGGCAGCTCTCCAGTCAGCGGCCATTGTGCTCCTGCAGGCCCGTGTGGAGGGCAGGGTCGGAGGGCCTCCTGGGCACATGGGGCCTCTGTGCTCTCCCCTGCCTCGCCCTGTAGCCCGGCACTGGTTCCTGCATTATTCAGGGCTGTGAAGCAGCCACCGTGTGTCAGGCACTGTACTTGGTACTAAAGATGCAACCAGGAAGATCCCTAGTTGTCTAGGAGCCAAAAGGAGCCTCCTTCCCACTCTCCTTGCCACCACCAGCCTGCTACACTTGGTGCCTCCTGGGTTTTTCACACCGCACTGTTTTATATCTTTGCAGTTTGTTCCTTGCCTTGGATAGCTTCTCTCTTATTGTCCACCTATGTGGCCTCCAGGATGCCATTTTGGCATCCTCTTTACCAGGAAGCCTTCTGCAGTGGCCCCAGGCTGGGTAAGAGGCCTCTCACTCCTCTGTGCCCCCACAGAACTTAGCTCTGTGTGCTGTCACCCTCTCTCGGTCTGCTCCCTCCCACACCACACACACCATGAGCCTGAAGGCCAGCGGCCTGCGCTCACTCAGCCTGCTCTCCCCAGCTCCCAGGACCAGGCACACTGTATGTGCTCTGGAAGCACTTACTGGGTGTGCAAGGCTTCGGCAGTGTGAGCATGTGTGTATTGCAAATTTGGTGGCTTGTCCAGTTTGCTCTTCCTGCATCATAAAACTGGGCCCTTTCAGGTGTCATGTGTCCTGTTTTTTCCTTTCAAGGAGGCAGCCAGAGAGGGGATGGGTTTTACAATGGAGAGCACTTTCAGATTTAAGGACCAGAGAGGGAAACCATAGTTTATGCTGAATTCCCAGTATGTTGGTATCTTTTTGCACTCTACTCAGTGAACAAGCATCTCCTGAATTCTTGGGGAAATGTCTTTGAGGAGCTTAAATCTCTCCCATCATTCAGCCAGCAATCATATGGGGGCTTGCTGTCCCATGGCATTGCTGTGAGGGGGGACAGTAGCAGGCTGAGTGGTGATGCTGCCCCCCAAGGTGGGATGGGGGAGCTGGGACCAGGCTGCACGTGGCATGAGAGGAAGGTGTGGTGATGGGCTGAGCTGAGCTGTCACCTGTGGAACCTGCCAGTTTGCAGGCGTGAACTCAGGAAGGAGAGCAGGGAGGGCTTCCTGGAGGACAGGGGACTTGGAAGGATGCTGATGCTTACTGAGCACTCACTATGGGCCACATGCTGAGCCAAGCAAATAAATGTGTTGCTTTTCACAACCATCATGAAGCAAATGCTGCCACTGTCCCCACTTTTACAGAAGAGGCAACCAAGGTATAGAGGTCAAGAACTTGCCTAAGGTTGTAGGTCATCTGAGTCTGTAGCCTAAGCTCTTTGGTAAAGGGTTCCAGGTGGGAAGCTAGCCCCAAGCTGGGGAAGGAGCAGCCTATGTGTAGGACTGCAAGGAGACAGGATGGGGCTGGGGCAGCGGCCAGCACAGTGGAGAGGCTTCCACATGCAGGTGCTGGGAAAAGAGGGTGTCAAAGCCACCTGGTGCTCCCACAATGCAGGCAGCTGCCTGATGCCCCCAGCTTCCTCCCTGGTCCTCGGTGCAGGAGGCCACCTGGCAGTATGATACCTGTGTCCTGTTTGTAGACTTTGTCCCTGTGGGGATGAAGGGCATCTCTGCTTTCAGTGACTAGTATTTGCCTTGGGTGCCTCTCAGGCACTGACATCTTTAGCTGCTCCTCCCACAGGGACCTGTGGCCTGGGGGCCTCTCTGACTGTCTCACCACCTCCCTGGCTCACTGCTGACCTTTCCACTGAAACTCCTGGTTCTGCTGCCTGGACTGACCCCACACCCACCTGGCCTCTGGCAGCCTCCACAGAATGCCCAACATGATGGGCTGGCCCTGGGCTCTGGAGCCACACTATGTGGTTCCAGGTCCCTGCAATGCCTGCACGACCCTAGAAAAGTCGTTTTACTCCTTCATGTCTCATTTCCTTCAACTGTAAACTGGGGATAATCAAAGTCACACCTCACAGGGCTGGTGGAAGATTTAAATGAGTGAATTTTGTAAAATCTTTCAATAGCATCAGGCACATTGCTACATTAAGTGTTGGTATTGATTTTAACATGATCACTCTTACAATTCTTGCACCAGGTGGTTTCTGAGCACCTGCTCTGGGACTCAGTGCTGGGTGTAGATGCCAAGCTCCAGGCCCTGTCCAGGAGGCACTTTCACACTAATGGGAAGACCAGTGTTAACAACTGTGGTAGAAGGAAGCACGAGGTACTTGGAGGCTGTGAGTAAACCCAAGGGCATTGTGTCCCACATCTGGGTAACTTCAGGCATTGGCCTTTGCCTGGATCTCTGGACCCAGTCTGACCTTTTCTGCCAGCAGTTCAGGTGTGATGTGTGATCCCAGCAGAGGAGTTTGGATTTGATGCAGTAGAAAAGCAGGGGCTGATGCACTAACAGAAGACTTAGGTAATACAGTCTGTTAGCCAACAGGAGACCTGGTTATCTCCAGAGTGCGCAGTGACATGCTGGGCTCGCATTGGCAAAGAGACCAAAGGGCTGGAGCTAAGTCTCGAGGAGGAGAGAGTGAAGCCTTGTGGGTTATCTCCAGATGTAATCAGGAAGGCTACCTACCCCTAAAGGTCCTGAGCTCTTCCCATGGAACAGGATGGCTACCAGGTGGGATGTTTTGAAGGGGACCAGATGAGTTGTTGTGTAGATCTGGGTTGGCAAACAAATTTCCTCTCTGGACCAATCAGTCATCCAGTTCTGGCTGCCAAGGGTGCTGTGTGAAAAGGGTTCTAAGACTGAGCAGGAAAGAGGACTGTGATCAATTAGTGATGTCTGCCATGGCTGTGGGAGGGGCTGAACCCATGTCACAGACTCGCCATCTAGAGCCAATGGTGTTGAACATCCTTTACAGCATAAAATAACACACAAAGTTGGGTGGGTGGTTAAGTCTTAATAATGAAGTGTGATGAGGGCACTGGTAGCTTCCTGAAAGGGTTGCGTAGTGCAGTGGCCGTGCTGGCTTTGGATCAGCAAGAGTGTGAGGCAAAGGGCTAGAGCAAAGTCTTGGGGAAGGGATAGTGAAGTCCTAAGGGAGGCCAAGTCGCCTGGACCCTGGCAGGGCCACACACCATTTAGGTGGCAAATCAGCAGCCCTGGGGAAGCTGCCCATTTCTGGGAATTGTGCAGAGGGGAAGGGCAGCTCTTGGAATTCAGAGCCATTTCCTCTACATGGGTTGGGTCACTCCCCCCACTGTGCCCTCATCCCCCCCCCCACCCCGAGCTGGGCACACCCAGATATCAGAGAGGTGAAATTAGCTTCCCAGGGCTGATTCAGCTCAATGTGACTAGAAGTCCATTCACTCCCCCAAGAGCTCTGTTAATAGAGAATATGTCCCCCTCTTCTAGCCTTATTTACCCAAACAACTTGTAGTTCAAACAACTTGTAGTTCAAACAACTTGATGGGGTTCAGGAGAATCTTCAAAAGGATTAGTATAGAAATAGAGAAGCAAAAGCTGTACAAACTAAACCTTCCATAAAGGCGGCAGCATCCCTGGGAGAGGCTCTGAGTTGGCCACTGCCCCAGCTTTGAGTCTGTGTCCTAGAGTCAGGGCCAGGGAAGCAGGTGCAAAGATAACCCTATGGGTCAGTGAGTCACAATGACAATCAAAGCAAAGTCCTGTGATGCTGCAAAGTTAATTGCCAAAAGAATTCAAGGCAGTGTGATGTGATGGTTCCAAGCATGACCTTTGGTGTCCAACCAAGCCACCGCAGACATCACTAAATGGTGGCGATGCTACTGCTCGGTGGCCTCTCCCAGGTACCATCTGTTCTGGCCAGGACTGTCTGACACTGCTTAGGAAGCAGTGGTGGCTGTGGAGATGCAGCACACAGAGAGGCCAGGACGCCCATGGATCTTTGGCAATGTCTACAGCTGAAGCCATTTCTTTCACATGCCCACCTAGAAAAATGGGCAGTGTTTGGGGGTATTCTTTTGGGAAGTAACATCTGTAGAAGCCCTAGAAGCTGGGAACCTTGGAAGAAGGGGAAAACTTGGTGATATAACTGAGAGGTTTTCTTAGGCTCCACCAAGAAAGAAATGCCAGTCAGCCATAAAATAGGCAATAAAGAGCTTTATTGGGGTTTGCGCACCCCGGTGAGATTCTCCTGGTCTGCAGGATGAGGCCGGGAGAAGTCACACCCAAGCAGGGAATGTAGTGGGGTTTTATTTTCGTTGGCTCCCTGTGGGAGCTGGGGATTGGTGCCCTCTGAACAAAGAAGCAATACAGCATTGGTGGTCTCTTCCTCGGACTCAGGTTACTGTGAGGATGTCCGTCTTGGCAAAGTCCAGCTGGAGCTTCCTCCTATCCCCACCCACCCTAACAATAACCACTGAGGACTGCCATGTGCTGAGAGCCCACAGCTGTCCTAGGCATTATATCTGACATGGTATCGAGTCATCCGGCAGCCCTAGGTACTCTTAGGGCTGTGGATGGGGCAGGGAAATGGTCTGAATCACTGGCATCTACCACATTGGAGAAAGACCAGGTACAACTGCTTTGCATGTCACTGCATATATGCCCTTGCTGGGGAGCCCCCCAGTTTTTTTCTTAAACTGGGACCTTACACATTCTTGAGCACCCTGTTTTCCTGTTTTATAAATGGGGGAACTGAGTCTCCTGGAAATTAAGAAACTTGCTTTAGGTCATACAAGGGGTCTGTATGGGGGCTTGAGTGAACTCCAGCAACCAGGTTGCAGAGTTGAAGGCTGTTCTTCTGCCCAGTCTTTCCCCCCGAAGATCCAACGGGGGCTTTGCACCAGACTGCTCTCTGGAGGTCTGGGGCCCCCACCCCTCCTCCAGGCACACTTGGAAATTGCTGGGTGAGGCAATTATTCTGGGGTCATCCTAGAGACGTGAGCCTGCCTATGAGAAGAACAGGCACCACCCTCTGCTTCCTGGCCCGAGGGAGGATGAGTGGGTAGAAGGTTGCTTCAGGGCAGTGTGGAGTCATTGAACAGACCTTGAACACAGATTGGGCCCTGCCCAGTCCTCTGAGAGGCAAGGACATGAGGAGGCATGGCTCTTGTCTTCGTAGAACTTCCAAGACACTCAGGGTTGGTGAATCTGCCACTCAGGAAACAACTTCACATTATGCAAGATGGTGCTAACCATGGGGAGAGAAAGGAGCAAAGGCCAGGCAGCAGCCTCGAACACTTATTTCTTGGCTTAAAGATGCTTGAAGTTTTCACAGACACATTATCAGAGTTGTCGAGGCAGTGGTATTGCCTTTTAGGAAGAAGTTCCCAGTGGAAGCAAGGGTTTGGGTTGCCTGTGTGCTGGGAGGGGCTCTTGAGAGGTGGTTGCCATGGGAGCCAGCACCCATCTGCCAAGTGGCTGCCGTTCCAGAAGTTGGTTTCTGAGTGGAGGGGGCTGCTTGGAACCTCATAGCCATTTCCCATGGAAACAATGTTCTAAATGATGGGTGATGTTCCCACACAGGCTTATTTAATCTGGCTGCAATGGGGCTGAGATGGCGGGAAAGGGGAGGAGGCAGGAGGCTTGGAATGGGGACCCTCAGAGCAGAGGAACCATGGGAAAATCCTCTCTCCCTCTCTCTTGCTCTCTCTCACACCACACACACACACACACACACACACACACACACACACACAGTGAGGCTCGAGAACAAAATCTGAACTCCTCTCAGCTGGGTGAGTTTCAGACATTTAAATTATATGCTTGGGTAATTCTGCAAAATATGATTTTCTAACCAACCCCATCTCACAAATAAGAAACTGAGGCTGTGAATGGGAATGCACTCAAAATCAGTCAGCTGTTTTGGAGGAGAGAATCTAGCATGGAAAATTGGTGGGGAAATTTAAGGAGAACTTTGGGTCCACCTTATACCACCAACCTCCCACCTCAAAGGGGCCATCCATGACACCCCTCAATGGTAAAGAATGAACATTTTATTTTTTATAATTTTTTTATTTCTTAGGTAGTAGTTTAGCAATAAAAATCAGTGAAAACAATAGTCTTTAATATATTCTCCAGTGGGAGAAATTCTGACACATGAAGCAGCACCAGAAAATGTATTGAGTTAAAAACATTCATGTATTTGAAGCAAATATATGCTTGAGGTGATACAAATATAATTTAATTATTTGTATATAAATCTTACTTTGGACTGTCACTCCGTTCACAATTTGCCATTAACAAATGGTTTTTTAATTTATTTTTATTTTTGATTTTAGAAAGGGGAAGGGAGGGAAGAAGAGAGAGAGAAGCATCGATCTGAGATAGAAACCGGTTGCCTTCCACACATGCCCCAAATGGGAATTGAACTGGCAACCTTTCAGTTTATAGTACAGTGCCCAACCCACTGAACCCACACTGGCCAGAGCATTAGCAAATTATTTTAGTGAATTCAATTCATATGCATTTGTCTAAACTCCTCTTAATTCAGTTTCCTACGTATATCATTTTACCATTTCTGACATTGAACAAAGTGAAAATCAATATGTTTAATGACACTACAATTCTTTCAAAACTATTTTCCAAAAAAAATAAGATAGTGATAAATTAATTACCCTGTCTAAATATCCTAAATTTATAGTAAAAGGTCAGCAATACCTATTATTAGCATTTTAATAACTGGGGAGATAAATGAGAACAGCTGCTACAGGCAGGTCTCGGAGGTACTGCAGCCAGACCACCACAATAGCGTGAGGGTTGCAGGAAAGTGAGTTGTAATATTTTTGCCAGTGTAGGGTATTGCCTTCAATTTGTAAAAATCACAACATCTGTGAAGTGCAGTGAAACAGGGTCTGCATGGCCCTGTCTGGGTAGCTCAGTTGGTTAGAGTGTCATCCCAATATGCAAAAATTGCAGGTTCAATCCACAGTCAGGGAACATACAAGAAGCAACCCATGAATGTATAAATAAGTGGAACAACACATCTATGTTTCTCTCTCTCTCTCCCTTTCTCTCTCAAATGAATAAATTGAAAAAATAAAAAGTCAAACAAGGTATGCCTATAGTAAATTATTTTTTTATGAAGCAGAATAAGAATCATTGAATATTTTAACATCCTAACATTAAAGCTATGACTCGCTCGTTGCACATATTGTACCTTAGACTCTATTCTAACTTTAAAACTTTTTAATACTTTTTTAGTTTTCAATTACAGTTGACATGCAATATTATATTAGTTTTGCCCTAGTGATTAGGCATTATATAACTTACTAAGTGATCATCTCAATAAATTTCATACCCATTTGACACTATACAAACTTATTAGAATATTATTGTCTATATTCCCTATGCTGTATTTTATATCCCCATGCCTATTCTGTAACTATCAATTTGCACTTCTAAATTCCTTCACCTTCTCCACCCAGTTCCCCAACCCTCTCCCATCTGGCAACCATCAGAATGTTTTCCATATCTATGTGTCTGTTTCTCTTCTGCTTGTTTATTTATTTATTTTATTTTTTAGATTCAGTTGTTGGTAGATATGTATCTGTTGCCATTTTATTCTTCATATTTTAATTTTTTCTTCTTCTTCTTAAAGAAGACGCTTTAATAGTTTATGTAATACTGGTTTGGTGATGAAGAAATCTTTTAGTTTTTTTCTTGTCTGGGAAACTCTTTATATGTCCTTTGACTCTTAACAATAGCTTTGCTGGGTGGGATAATATTGGTTGTAGGTCATTGCTTTTTATCACTCTGAATATTTCTTGTTACTCCCTTCTGGCCTGCAAAGTCGCTGTTGAGAAATTAGCTGACTTGTCTTATGGGAACTCCCTTGTAGGTAACTGACTGCTTTTCTCTTGCTGCTTTTAAGATTCTCTCTTTGTCTTTAACTTTTGAATTTTAATTATGATGCAGCTTAGTGTGGGTCTCTTTGGGTTTGTCTTGTTTTGGATTCTGTGCTTCCTGGACTTAGTGTCTATTTCCTTTACCAGGCCAGAGAAGTTTTCTGTCATTAATTTTTCAAATAGGTTTTCAATTTCTTGCTCTCTCTCATCTCCTTCCAGCATCCCCATGATTTGAATGCTGGTACACTTGAAGGTTTCCCAGAGGCTCCTTACAATGTACTCATTTGGGGGGATTTTTTCTCTTGTTGTTCTGATTGGATGTGTTTTTTGCTTCCTTATATTCCAAATTCTGATTTGATTCTTGGCTTCATCTAGTCTACTGTTGATTCCCTGTTGCCAGCTCTGTGGTTGAGGAGGGGCTCAGAAAAGGGACAATGGCCTCTGCCAGCACTTTTGTCTGGCAGAAAGCTGCCCTCCCAGCTCTCTCCCTGTTGCCAGACAATTCACTTTCTCCTGTATGTCCCGTGTTCCTTTCAAGCTACTGCCCTAGTGCTGGAGCTCAGAGGGAGTGAGTCTGGGTAAGTCCATGTGTGAGCCTTTTAGGAGGAATGCCTGACACTCCAGAAGTCCTCTGTCTTACTCAGCCACAAGCCCTGCTGGTTTCTACAGCCAGATATTATGGGGACTTCTCTTCCTGGCACTAGAGCCCTGGTGTGGGGCTTGGACCCCTCACTCCACAAGGGGGACCTCTGCAGTTAAAATATCCCAATTTTTATCCACCACATGTGGGTGTGGGACCAACCTGTTCAGCATTTTCACCCCTCCTACCAGTCTCTGGCCTCTTTAAATCCCTAGTTGTGGGACTTCCATGCAGCTAGATATCATGTGGTTCTGAATGATGGTTGTTCTGTAGTTTAGTAGTGATTTTGATGTAGTTGTGGGAAGATTTGAGTACCACATTTACCTATGCTGCCATCTTGACTAGAAGTCAAGAACCAATATTCTAGAGTGATCTCCAACATGCTGTCTAGTTGAATAGACTGTGAATATAAACATTTCACTCCTCAACTACCAATCAACTTTCTAACCTGTGGTGATTTTTTGACATAGTCTGTGGTGACTTTTAAAAAATCTTTCTCTGTGCACAGGAGACCAGCCTATTTTGTAGGAGTGTAGTATGCACTACATTCTTTGGCGTTTTGACTGCCCTCCCCATTTACAAAGACATCATTTAGTCAGGGAGTGTTGGGGAGAGGTTGAGGACTGGAAATACATGTTCATCAGAAGATCTAGCTGAGAGTGGTATGAATTGAGGAAGTTTTCTGGGCTCCTTCTCTCATCCTGGCAATGCCTTATATTTTTCCTGGGCTCACAACTTGTTCCAGAAAGATCTTATTGGTGTGACTGGTTCAACTTGGTAGAGGGAGGGAGACAGTCCTAATCCCTGGCTGGGGGGGTTGCTCCTTAGAGGCCAGGCCTGTGGCCCGCAGGTGGTCTGACGGTTATTCGGAAGTGCCAGGGTTGAGCTTCCAGTTCCTTTAGCAAGCATCTGCTCCATGCTGGTGCTGTGCCAGGCTTTGTGGTACAGACAGGGGCCAGATACACTCTCTGCCCTTTGGTGCAGAATACATGTGTAGATTTTGGGTGTGACGGTGGCCTCTGCACCAGCAGCTCTGGGTCTCCATCCCAGGGTACAGGGAGTGCCTCTCAGGGGAATGCAATTCCAGGGCTCAGGCCTGACCTGTGAAGAGGTGTTTGCTCTGTCTGCAGCCTCAGGGCTGTGCGGAGGACTCAGTGTGAGCAAAGGGCACACTGGAAGAACACAAAGTTGGCTGGAGGAGAGAGCAGAGTATGAGAGGCTGCAGCACAGGTACTGCCCAGTGGAGAGGTCAGTAATGGCAGGCGATGCTGGAGCCCAGACTCGACCCATCAGCTGTGGGCAGCACTGAAGGGTTTTTCACCACAAGGGATCCAGTCCAGTTTTGGTCCAACCCTGTTCCATACAGTTTGAGTTGGGAAGGAACCCTCAGCTGGCTCCCTGTGGTCTCTGGGAACTCAACCCCCGAGCACTGGGCACCATGGGAGAAGGGGGCCCTCATCTGACTGCTCTCTGCTGGCCTCCTTGCATGACAAGCGGAGGACAGTTTTTAGCAAGTCCCCAGGTGATTCTGTTGTGGGTGGTCTGAGCGCTGACTCAAAGGTTCAGTTCATGTGGTCTATCACATTTACTAGTGCATTTCTTATCCTGTTTTATTTTGAGAAGAAAATCAAGAGAAACAATTTTCATTCCCAATACCTTCCCACCCACTTAGTATGTTTTGTTCATGTTGCTGCCAGCAGTGAGTGGAAGGGAGCTTTCAAAACAGCCTCCTTCACGGATAAGCACGTTTGCCCTTGCTCAGTGTCACCATTCACCCCAAGTCAGGACAGCAGCTGAGGAGGGACTGTGAGGAGCTGACACCACTGTCCCCCAACCTGAAAGGTAAAGGAAAGAGGGAGCTGGCTCTCTCCCACCTTTCCCCAAGTCTGTCTCCCTCCAACTCCTCAGTGGCCCCTTGACCCTCCTTCTCCATCACGTGGGAGAACTCAGTGCACTGATGCGTCAGCCTACCCTACCTTTGTGGAGAGACTAGGAACCGAATCCTAGGCTACAGCTGGCCCCTGCTCCCTCTATCCTGTACCAAAGGAGCTTAAATCCCCTCTTGCAAGAGAGAGAATCAGGCATTTTAAGGTGGCCTGAACATTTGGTTTTTTTTGGGAACATTTTAATATTGTTAGGCTTTTCTGGTGTACAAACATAAGACATGCTTCTTACAGAAAATAGAAAACTAAGAAAGTGCTCTGAAATCTGCATTGGAGACAGTCACCTGCCAGTCCTCTCTCTGCCTGGACCCACACCTAGATGTGTGTGTTCACAGACACGTAGTTTCATGGACATGCAGTCATGGGTACTTAATGTAAATCATTTATTTTTCAATTACAGTTGACACACAATATTATGTTAGTTTCCGTTGTGGTTAGACATGATATAATTTACTAAGTGATTATTCCAATACATCTCATATCCACCTGACACCATATATAGTTTATTAGAGTATTATTGACTGTATTTCCTATGCTGTACTTGCATATTATTCTATTGTGTGGATAACTTTTTCTTTAACTTACCCCTCCCAACCTTTAAGTTATTTTCTTATTTTTTCCCAATTCTTAACATCTTTTATGCTTGTCAGCCTATCAGCTTAGAATAAATTTTCACATGTTGGTATAGCTGCAAGACAGGGTATGTCCATTTGAAACTTCGATATGTTTATACAAGTGCAGTCTCGGTCCAGCAGACACAGTCTTGGTCTGTGGACAGATTTGCACTTTCACCCTTCCTTCCCCACGCTGCAGGGAAATCCTGAATGTCAACATCAAGCTTCAGTAACTGCGGAAGATTACACAACGACTCTCGCCTGGAACCCCATGCAAATCAGTGTGGCCACATAGCCCACATTTGTGTCCAACACCCTTTCTGTTGAAATGTAGACCGGAGCACTCTTCTGGGGCTGGAAATAACTGCACAGAGCCTGCCCTTTAATCTGCGAGGCAAGGGAACCATGGCTCGGAGAGGTCAGCGGCCTTCCCAGACCGTAGTAATGCACTCGGGCACCCAGTCCAGTGTCCCCCCAAGGCCACTACCTCCTTGCACTCTGCTATGCGTCCTTAAATTTCCTGGTCACACATTCACTGTGCCTTTGCCTCTCCCAACTTGCACATACACTGGGGAGGATGAAGCCTTCACCTCCTCAGCTGAGGGTCAGTGCTCATGCGACCCAGGAAGTGGTGTTGCTTCTCTCTGGCAGGGCCCACAGTTGGCAGTGCAGGTCCCTGGCAACAGCCCTCAGATTGTTCTTTAGGTGACTGTCCCCTCGCCCCTACCAGTGTTTAACATTTGGTCTGTCACCCCCCTCCTCCTGGAGCCAGTGGGCTCCCTTTTTGGTTTATCTCTGTTTTTCTGAGTGCTTCTTCCCTGCCCCCTGCCTGCCTCTCCTTGTCACTTTGTGACACTATTTCCAAAGGTCACTCCTTATTTCTGTTGCCTCTTCACAATCATTCCTCAGCTGTTACAGCCCAATTATTCTCCGTATCCTGGCCCCATATTTCTAGCTCCCTCCTAGTCACCTTAACCCAAGGTCTCTCAACTTTGGCAGTATTGACATTTTAACATGGACAACTCTATGTCATGGGGGGCTGCCCTGTGCATTATAGGATGTTTAGCAGCACTCTTGGCCTTTGCTGGCTGGATGCCAGTAACACCCACTTGGTTTTGACAACCAAAAAATATTTCCAGACATCACGCATGTCCCAGGGTGGAGGGGAGAATTTCCCCTGGTTGAGAACTCTTGCCTTAGCAGGGCTGCATGTCATTAAAACAAAGCCAAGCCCTGCTCCTCCCCTCCCCAACTAGAACAGGGTTGACCAGATGCCACGAGATTCTAGCATGACTTTGTGCATAATAAAACTCAAGAAGACCGAGGGACAGGAGCCAGGATGACAGAATTCTGAGATTTGGAGGGGGCCCCTGAGACTCTGAGCTCAGGTGTGCTAAGCTGTTGGGGCCCTCTTTCCCTCTAAGCAAAGACAGCCTCAAACCCTTTTAGCACGGCAGTCCAGTGGAGCAGAGTTGGTGTGAAAGGGGACCCTCTGTGCTATCCCCGCTCAGACTAACGACCTCCCAGGTATGGGGTGCAGGTTCGTGGTGGGAAAGCTGCTTTGACATGGCTTTTGGCTGTACTTATTAAAGATCACATGGCATCTGGTAGTACTGTTTCCCCAAGATGAGGCTGGGCACAAAGCTGGTATTCAGCGAATGATCGAATAAATCATTTTAACATGATTGGCTTGGGATGGTGGGACCAGGGGTGACATTTTAATTTTCTTCTGCAGTTTTTTATTTTCAGAACTTTCTATAATTGGGAGCGGTTATCATGCTATAAAAAGGCAAGAGAAGCCACGAATATTTACCCCTAGGTCAGAGAGGAAAAGGTTCCTGCCTCATTCCACCTGTCTTGCCTCCCCAGGTCTGACCCACCAGCAACATGGCAAGCAGCGCCGTCCCCAGTGACAACCTCCCCACGTACAAGCTGGTGGTGGTGGGGGATGGGGGTGTGGGCAAGAGTGCCCTCACCATCCAGTTTTTCCAGAAGATCTTTGTGCCTGACTACGACCCCACCATCGAAGACTCCTACCTGAAACACACAGAGATTGACAATCAGTGGGCCATCTTGGACGGTGAGACCTGGCGACAGCCCTTGCGGGGGTGGAGGCGGTCGGTGCAGAGGGTCAGGGACGGCCGACAGGCTTTGGTGGGGCGTGATGGTTTTCTGCAAGTTGCCCTTAGGAAACAATTGGTATTACGAGACATTTGGTTCAAGGCCATATATGGTTTCCAAGGTGAATTCTGAACAGCTTTGTGGAAACCAAAATGTGTATTCAACAAAGAGGCAGGGCTAGACTCATGCCAACTCAGTAATGTCATATTTCTTATTTCTTGCTGGTCAGAAGCTCTGATTAGCATTTATAGATGTCTCTAGCTAATAAAAAAAAGGGGGGGAGGGATAAATTTCTTAATCAGTATAGTTTATTTGGTAATTGTCCCTTGGTGGGGGAAAAAACTCTCATCTGACATTGTGTTTCTAGTTCAGGCTTAATTGGTCGAGATTAGTAGTTCTCCAAGTGTGGTAGCCAGGCCAGCAACCTCAGCATCCAGGGAACTTACTGGAAATGAAAAACCTCGAGTCCTACTGACTCAGCAGTTCTGAGGGTGAGGCCCAGCAGTCTGTGTCTTAATAAGCTCTCCAGGTAATGGTGAAGTTAGGGACCACTACTCCAGATTCTTCCTGATTATTACTCTGTTCGCTGTGTCTCTCTCTTCAACAAGGAGCCATTGATCATAGAATGTCATTATAGGAGGGAAGCTTTGGAAACCGCTGGAATACAAGTCCTCTGTCAGATATGTGATCTGCAAATATTTTCTCCCACTCTGTGGCTTGTTTCTCGTTCTCTTAGTAGGGTCTGTCAAAGACCAGATTTTTCAGTGTTTGTGAAGTCCCCTGTATCAGTTGTTCTTTTGTGAATCTTGCTTTAGCTGTTGAATCTAAGCAGTTGTCACTTAAACCAAGGTCACAAAAGTTTCCTCCTGTATTTTCTTCCAGAAGTTTAATGGTTTTAGGGTTATCATCTACCCTTAGTTAATATTTTATACAGCATGAGGTGTGGAACAAAGTTTATTTTTTGGTATACAAATATGCAATTGTTCCAGCACTATTTGTTGGAAAGATTGTCCTTTCCTGACTTTGTACCTGTGATGAAAGTTGTTCATCCATAGATTTCATTTCTTGCATCTATATGTCTGTCTTGATAACTGTAGATGTATAATGAGTCTTGAAATCGGGTACTGTTAAATCTCCAACTTTGTTCTTTTTCAAAGTTGTTTTGGCTAGCCAAGGCCCTTTGCATTTCCATATGAATTATAGAATCTGTTAAATTCTAAAACTCTAAATTTTGATTGAGATCATGTTGAATCTGTAGCTCAACTTGAGAGAACTGACATCTTAACAATATTGAGCTCCCTGCCCTGAGCCTGTTAGTGTTCTCCCTGTGTTTAAGTTTTCTCTAATTCTCTCACTGGTTGTTCTGCAGTTCCGAGTGCATAGGCCTTTTACATATTTTGTCAGCTTTATACCTACATCTGTGTTATACATGATACTTTTTTTATATTTCAGTTTTGAGTTTTTTGTATAGAATACTATAGAATTTTGTATATTAATCTTATAACCTACAACCTTGCTAAACTCACATATTCTAGCTTTTTTGTAGGTTCCATTGGATTTTCTGCATAGATGTTCATGTCTGAGTAAAGAGAGTTTTACTTCTTTCCAGTTTGGGTGGCTTATTTCTTTTGCTGAGTTTTTAACAGGAGTGGATGTTAGATTTTGTCAAATGCTTTTTCTGTGTCTACTGAGATAATCATATGATTTTCCCTTTTTTTAGTTTGTTAATATGTCAGATCAACATTGCATCCCCATGATAAACTGTACTTGGTCGTGATGAATTGTACTTGTATATGTTCTTGGCTTTGACTTGCTAAAATTTTGTTTAGAATTTTTGTGTCTATGTTCTTGAGAGATACTGGTCTGTAGTTTTCTTGTAATGTTGAATAATGGTGGCTTTATTGAATGACTGAGGAAGCATGCTCCCTTCGATTTTTCTGGAAGAGTCTAAACAAAATTGGTATTATTTCTTTCTTAAATGCTTAGTAGAATTTACCCAAGAGGGCATCTGGGCCTGAGGGGGTTTTTTTTAGGAAAACTTTAAACTACAAATTCAATTTCTTTAATGGATACAAGGCTGTTCAGGTAATCTCTTCATTTTTTTTTTCAGTGAGCTTTGGTAGTTTGTATCTCAAAATTTTGTTTAGTTCATCAAAGTTATCAAATTTATCGGCATAAAGTTGTTCATGATATTCTCTCTTTTTTTAAGTCCTCACCCGAGGAAATGTTTATTGATTTTAGAGAAAAGAGTGGGGGAGGGGTGAGAGAGAGAGAAAGAGAGAAACATCAATCAGTTGCCTCCTGTTCACACCCCAACCGAGGTTTGAACCCACAACCTAGGTATGTGCCCTGACCAGGGATCGAACCTGCAGCCTTTTTAGTACAGGACAACACTCCAACTAACTAAGCCACCCAGCCAGGGCCATAATATTCTCTTATTTTTTTATTATCTGTAAATCTGTAGTGATGCGACTGTTCTCATTCCTCATATTGGTAATTAGTGTCTTTTCTTTTTTCCTTATGCTGCTGGCTAGAGGTTTACCAATATCACTGATTTTCTCAAAGAATCAGCTTTTGAGTCCATTGATTTTTCCCATTTGGCTCCACTGATTTCCACTCTCATCTTTAGTATTTTCTTTTTTCTCTGCCTACTTTGGATTTAATTTTCTCTCTTTTCCTAATTTCTTAAAGTAGAAACTGATGTCATTGATTTGAACATTTGTTTTTTCCTAGGTATTCATTTGATGCAATAAATCTTCCCTAATGGCTCATTTAGCTGTATCACACAAAATATAATAAGTTATGTTTTTATTTTCATTCAGTTCAAAATGCTTTCTAATTTTCCCTTTGATTTCATCTTTGACCCACTGGTTACTTAAAAATGTATTATTTCGTTCTCAAGTATTTAGTAAATTTCCAGAGATCTTTCTGTCATTCATTTCTATTTTTATTTCATTGTATCAAATAACATACAGGATATTATTTGAATTCTTTAAACTCATTGAGGCTTGTCCTATGGCCCAGGATATGGTCTGTGTTGGGCAACATTCCACGTGCCGTGAAAAGAACATGTTTTCTGCTTTATTGGATGAAGTCTTTGATCACTGTCAATTAGATCAAGTTGGTCAATAGTGTTGTCAGAGTCTTCTATTTCTTTATTGATTTTCTGTCTAGTTGTGCCGTCTATTATTGAGAGTGAGAGGTGTTGAATTTCAGAGTATTATTGTGGATTTGCCTATTTTTTCCTATCAGTTTTTGCTGCCGGGACTTGGGCACCTGTTATGAAGTGCATAAATGTGTGAGGCCAATGCCTCCTCTTGATGAACTGACCCCTTTTTTATTGCAAAATGACATTCTCTGACTCTGGTTTTCCCTCCCTGCACTGTGGCCTGGACACTCTCTCCAGGCTGTAAATCGGGCACTAACAGGTGCCCTCACCTGCTTTATCTCACGTCGCAGGGGTCACCACTCTTTGTTGCCGGATGTTCAGTGTCTTGAATACCATTGTTTTATGTATTTTTGTCTGTTTTTTTTTTTTGGTTGTTTCAGCTGAGAAGGTAAATCTGGTCCTTGTTACTCTACCTTGACCAGAACCAGACCAAATTATCAGTTAAAAAAATGCAACTTTGTGTATATACTAAAAGCCACTGAATTTTGAAGTGAAAGTGTTTTTGAAGGATGACTATTGTCCTCTCTGAATGATACCCTGATTTTACAAAGCGCCGTCCTTCCTGGGCCTGCCTGCAGCCCTGGGCCTTGGAACAGTTCCATCAGGTACCTGATGGCTCCAAACACATTTCCCCCTCAGGGACTTTGTGTTCGTGTTCTTTCCTCCTAGAACATTCTTGCTACAGAAGGACATTATTGCTTTACTCATGCCTCCGCTTAAATGTCACTTTATCTGAGAGGCCTCCCCTGAGCAAGCCTTCGACAGCTGTACCCACCCTACCCCTCACTCCTGTGCCCCTGCCTGGCTTTTTCCTGGTTCTCCCTTTTACTGTTGAGCATATATTTGTTTAATGTGTTTATTTGTTTGCTTCAATTTTTGTCATTCCCCACTAAAATATACACTTATGAGAGCAGGGGCTTTATTTTATTTACTTCTATATCCTCAGCATGTAGAATACTGCTCGGCTCCTGGTAGATGTGGAATGATTGAGTGAATGAATGAGTGAATCCTGAACAATACGTGTGCAGGCACGGGTTTGATGTGCTAGCTATATTATTTCTAACACATGTTAAAGTAAATACATATAACTATTCAAATTAAAGCTGTATGGCTCTGGCTGGTTAGCTCAGTTGGTTAAAGTGTCATCCCAATAGGCCAAGCTTACAGGTTCGATCCCTGGTCAGGACACATACAAGAAGCAACCAATGAATGCATAAATATGTGGAACAGCAAACTGATATTTCTCTGTCTCTCTCTCAAATCAAGTTAAAATTAAAAAAAATAAATTTATAAACTTTCTAAAATCATCTCATACACCACCTATTCGAATATGTATGAGGTCTGTCCAGAAGAAGTGCATCCATTGTTAATGTAATGAGAATGATTTGCATGACATCAGTGTAACCTAGGAGCCGAGGAGAGTGGACTGGAATGCCCATGCGTGAATAGTGATGACATCACTGTACTAGTCAGTGGGGGTGGTAGATGCTGTTGAGGGAGCATGTGTACTGTGTGGCTGTCACATTCAAAAGGACTGAGCAAGTAGAGCAATGAATCTGCATCAAATTTTGTATTAAGTTTGAACACTCCTCCATGGAAACTATTGGATGGTCCAGAAGGCTGCAGCTATGTGCACCTGGTGATTGGCAGCTTCGGCACAACAGTGTGCCTTCTCGTGCATAACGTCTCATACAGAGTTTTTTGGCAAAACATCAAATCACTCAGGTGACTCAGCCCCCATACAGCCCAGATTTGGTGCCCGTAAACTTGTGGCTTTTCCCAAAACTAAAATCACTTTTGAGAGGGAAGGGATTTCAGACCACTGACGAGATTCAGGAAAATACAACTGGGCAGCTGATGGTGATTGGGAGAACTGTGTCAGGTCCCAAGGCACCTATTTTAAAGGGGACTGAGGTGTTATTATCCTTTGTACAGTGTTTCTTGTATCTTTTATCTTCTTCAATAAATGTCTCTATTTTTCATATTGCATGGCTGGATACCTTCTGGACAGATGTTGCACTTTGGGACATACTGAATTAAAGGAATGTAAACAGGTTTCTTTACTATAGGACTTAACCTTCAGTAGATGAACATACATTACAAGCCTGCTGGTGGGATATATCGTCTTTAGGGTTTCCTAAAGAGACTATTTTCTGCCCATCATTCTAGGCTATTTCCACCGAAAACATTCTGGAAAACATTGCATGATGGATGTAAGAGAGTAACACCACGCCAGGTATTTAGTTAGAGCTCAATAAATATTATTTCTCTCTGCACCTGCAAAAACTTTTCACATTTTTTAAAAAGTAACTTGTATTCTATTTACTTCCGAGGGGAAACAAAACTTCTCCTCGAGGGGGGTTTTGAGCAAGGTTTTGTGATAACGACGACAGCAGTAGCAGCGGGAGAGGGCAGCACGGCCGGGCACCGCTGTGTAACGTGGGTTTGGAAAGCCTGTGTTCTGAAGCCCCTGGGCTCCCCTTAGGTGCCACCCCTCTAATCCTCCGCCAGGGTCAGGCCTGACTTAGGGCATCGCCCACCCAGGCCTGCCTCAGGAGCAAAGGTGTGATTCCCACTCTCAGGTTAGCACACCTCTCCAGTCTACTAGGTCTTCTACTAAGAAAAGGAAGGCTTAAAACATTGCAGCTAAGTATTTATTAGTCCAATGTTTAAAAAGATGCGTCATATTTGGGGAACTTTAATCAAAGGCTGGTTGGTTAGTCTCAAGTATAACTCTGACCCCTCTGGGGTGATTTGCAGCCCTGGGGTGAACAGGACTTTCCATGGGCATCCAGAACCCTAAGGCCTTGCTTCCCTGGAGTTCACACCATGGGAGGGAGGGGGTGGCTAAGCCTGGGGCACCTACCAAGTGTTCTGAACTCTGGGGTTCTCTTCTTCCAAAATTAGAAAGAGCAAAAGCATAGCAGCATGATACTGCTAATGATAGCGACAACAATGACAATGATGGAGGGGAGGATGATAATTACGATGACAATAAAGATATTTATTGGGCAATTACTGTGTAGAAGGCCCAAGCTAAGCACTTTCCATATGCTCTCTGTCAATCCGTACAAACACAACTGCGGTAGCTTCTAATGTTATCTCCATTTGGATGGAGAAGCCCAGAGGTTCAGAGGGCCAGCAGTGGTTTGAACTCCCCCTGGTCTCCTGTACACTCAGTCTCGCACCTCGCACAGCTGATTCCTGTGCTTCCAGGAATGAGAGCTGAAATAGGGGGAGGGGGGCAGGGGGTGTGGCCTCCATTATCAGGACCAACCTACACATTCACCTGCCCTTCTTCCTCCTGGTCCAAGGTCCTTTAGAGGGTCAGGGGCTCCTGTCCTGACAGGAATCTCAGGAATTCTGAGGTTCCTGAGATTCCGTGAATCTCAGAGATTCCTGAGTTTGATAGGAAGCCTTCTCTGTGAGAATTATAAACCTGTTTCTTACTTTCTCTCAAGGGGCCTCATGGCCCTAGTCCTCCCAGAATACCACAGACAGGAGACAGCTGACTCTGGGGCCAGCAGCCAGCCTCTCCAGTGCCTGTGAGACCCCCAGGCTTTGGAGCAAGTCCACTCCGAGTTCTTTCCCACAAGTGTTTGGGACCTTTGTCTCACCTCTTTCTATTGAGGGCCCAGCTCTGGGAACATCTTCTCACCGTCAGGTGTCCACCTTCACTGTGGGGTGACATCAGCTCCCCCACTTACCGGCTCTCTGGCCCTCTCTCCTGGGCTCTGACTTCGGACCCCGCTTCACCCTGGCTTTCAACTGTGTGGATCACTGTACCCCAGTTCTCAGGCTTCGTGAATCAGAAAGACCGGAGGCTGAGCAGAGTCCTGGAGGGGTGTGTGTGTGTGTGTGTGTCTAGACAGAAAAATGTACACAACGTAAAATCTACCATCTTAGTCATTTTCAAGTATGGGTTTCTGTGGCATTAAGGACATTCTCATTGTTCTGCAACCCCACCACCAGCCACGTCCATAACTTTTCACTTTCCCCAGCTGAAACTCCGTGCCCATTAAACACGAATCCCCATCCCCCTCCCTGCAGCCCCTGGCAACCACCCCTGAACTCTCCGTCTCTGTGAATCTGGCCATCCTAGGGACCTCATATAAGCAGAATCAAAGAGTATCTGTCCTTTGTGACTGGCTTACTTCATGTAGCACAGTGTCATTAAGGTCCATCCATATTTTCATATGTGCCAGAATTTTCTTCTGTTTTAAGACTGAATAATATCCCGTGGTATGTATGCACCACCTTTTGTGTATCCCTGTATCCAGCAATGGACACGTGGGCTGGTTCCATCTTTTGGCTGTTGGGAATAATGCTAAACGTGGGTGTGCAAATACCTGCCCCCGTGCCTGCTTTCAGTTGTCTGTTTTGGAGCCTCGCGTGCCCCTTTTGTCGGTCGGGCTGGGGCAGGGAGGCACGGAGCTCTGTGGTGTCAGCCCCCTCACTTTACACTGAGGAAACTGTGGTGCACGTGGAGAAGGGCTTGCCTAGGGCCAGCCCTAGCCAGAGACAGAGCCGGGCTCTGGGGGCTCTTAACTCTGCCAAGCACAACCCCTGTCCTGTCCTGCTACCTCCTAAGCCAGCCCAAGTCTCGGGCTTACAGGGTAGGGTGATGATGAAATCTTCTGCCCACTTATAATAAGAACAAGTGTTTCTGGGCCCTCACACTCGTTTTCCACCTCCCGCCCCATCCTGTGCCCAGCCAGCCTCTGGGACCTTTCATCTTTCTTTCAATCTACAGAAAACAGCAGTGGTTCCCGAGTCTCCAGACACCCATCCTACCCAGGGGCTCTTGGGCCCAGCTCTATGGCCACTCGGTGCCCTATATCTACCACAGGGGCTCAGTCTTTGCAAAGAGCCAAAGTCCTGGCTCTTCTCCTGCACCCTCAGAAGCTGGGACGTTTCCACCCTGGCTTCTGCCCAAACCTCAGACACAAGTGCTGTTGTCTTCCCGGAGGGGCCTGGACCTGGCTTTTCCCCGAACACTAGAATCCACATTCTTTTCTAGGGAGAGCAAAGGGAAGACATTGGAAGGGCAGTGGGAGGAAAAGGATCATTCGGTGAAAGTTTTCTGAGCCAGGGTTTTGCACGGTGGGCTTCCATGCTTGGCAGCCCTCAGGTCAGCTACACAGTGGGCACTTCTCTATGGCTCCAACTCGGGGTGGGGTGTATCCTCCCCTTTTCCTCCTCACAGTGATATGGAAGGAATTTTCCTCTTTTCTACTGGCCTGAGATTATGAAGTCCAGCCCTGCAGGCCCCTGCCTGACCTTTATCCTGGTTCCATCAGCCATCACTGCTTGAACGCTTCTAGGAATGTGAGCTCACTGATCTGCAAGGCGCCGGGGGCAGTGCTGGCCGGTAGAAAGTCCTTCCTTCCTCACCTTGTGGCCAGAGCTGCCTCCCAGGCTGTCTTTCACCATTGCTCCTTCTGCCCTCCCAGCAGTGTTAGCAGTTACCAGTGACCAGACTTTCCTTGAAGGCCAGACCGAGGGCTAAGGGCTTTGCAAATACTGTTTTATTTCATCCTTGGAACAGTGCTGCTGAATTGGAGTGTACCACTTTGCAGGCGAGCATGGCTGCTCTTCAGCCACATGCACCACTCCTACTGTACCGGTTGGTAAAATGGCGAAATACTTCTGTATCATGGGAAAATTGCTGCCATTGCTGCTGCCCTGTGTCCCCAAGGGTCCCAAGGCCTGTCCAGCAGCCCTCTGATTGGTCAAGCCTCTGCAGGTGAGGGCATAAGACCCAGAGTGGGGAAGTAACATGTCCAAGGTCACACAGCTGATTGGAGCCCCATTGCCTCTGACCCCAAAGCCAAGGATCTTAATCTTCCTCTGTGCTCACCATAGCCCCACTAGGCTGCCTGGGAGCTGAGAGACCCACCATTAGCCAGTGACCCAGAGTCAGCTAAACAAGGCTGAGTGATGAAAGTGGAATGCAACATATGCCCTGTCCCTTCAAAGTCCCAGCACAGCCTGGAGTCATTCCAAGCTTGTCAGCACCCCACACCCCAGGTGGTTTTCCTCTTACACTGCTGACAGTCAGGCCCTGTACTCCTGTAGTTCATTTTGCGCTTTGCCCTAACTCAAGAATAACACATGACCAGTTTGAGCTGAATGCACCAGCCCAGCAGGTTTGAGATCTTACCTGTCTGCCCTTATGTTGGATGACGCCACCAGCTCTGGGCCCCAGTGCTGGCTCCCCAGTTAAAGACAGGATGGTGTCAAGAGCTCAGCAAGGCTCAGACCCAGACAGCATGGTTCAAATTGTGCCTCGTCTGCTCATTAGCAGTATGAACCTGATCTGGTCTGGTCACTAACATTGCCCTGCCTCAGCCTCTGCACCTGTAAGATACTGGTTTCCTAGAGTGGTCATGTGGGGGAACGGGATTATAGGTCAACACTTCGCCTCCCTGTCCCTCTCTATGTCCTGCCCCCCTCAGGCTGCCATCTGTCCCTGCATGTTCCTGAGCTCCTGGTTGCACGGCCGAGTCCTCCTGCTGCCCTTTCCCCTCTTTCTTCTCTTCCCTCCCTGAGAGTGACATGGGGGGATGATGTCCCAGGCTCCTCTAAGAATCCCCCAAAGCCATGGTCCATCTCCCTGAAAGAACATGCACCCATACATGCAATTTGTCCGCCAGTTCAGGTTTTGTGGGCCTCATGAAAACATGTCCCAAGTGCCCCCAGTCCCCAGCTGGGTCCCAGGGTCGGGTGGTCAGCACTTCTCTCTTGATATTGTCTGAAGTCAAGTACTGGCATATTTCAGCCACTGCCAGAGGGAATCTTCCCCTTGCACCAGTGAGCCAGCCACACCAGCCACTGGATTTTAGCTTCCACCCTCGGAGACTCCCAAGTGGCTCGGCTATGCCCTGCCAGCACTTTGCAGAAGAAAGCAGCTCTTTTTCTGGGAATAGCACTTCCACCCAGCACCCAGCCTACTCCATCCACGCCCTTACCCAGAAAGGGGCGTGCAAGTTACAGTGTTAAAGAGTGTTCATCACTCTTGATGCTCAACTAGGAGGCATTACTTCACTGAAGTCTGTTCCCAGGAAGGGCACACAGGCTTCCCCACCAGACTCCCTGTAAAATGGACACAACCAACCCTCTGCCTCCCATGGGGCGCCTGTGGATCAGAGACATAGACCACAACAGGCATGGTCCTTGGAGGCATATTGCCTCTAGAAATGATCATCTCTACTCTCCGTCACCCTGAAGAGTCTGTTACAGAAGTTAAAACGTCAGCGCTGGCCTGGGCTGTTTGAGCACAACAGCCCCTGTGGTGTAGCACGCCCAGGATCTGTGCAGTCGTCCTGCAGTTCCTTTTTGAGCTCTCATTTGGTGCTAAAGCTTTTGGGGTCCCCCCCTTTGGGGCTCCACCCCACAGTAGGGAGCAGAGCCAGACCTGAAGGCACAGACTTCGGAGATCTGATGGCACACACAGTAAGGAAGCTTCAGGGACGGAGGTCAGAGGCCTGGCCCTGAGGAGGGGGGCGGACTGTGGCCAGCTCCAGGGCATTGGAGCCATGACTGCCCTGGGCAGGCTTGGGCAAATGCTCAGAATCAGGACAAAGGGGGCTGCACCCACACCCTCTGGTTGGAGAAGAAAGGCTGAACCAGCTGGGGCAACTGGGCCTTGGGTACCCGGAAGCGCCCCCCTTCCCAGCATATGACCTTAAACAGATCCCTTTAACTCCCTGAGCCTCAGTTTCCTCACCTGAACTAGGGGCCAATAATACCTTCTTTCCAAGGCCCTGAGGAGGACTGAGAGGGGTGTGTGTCTAAGGTCCCTGGCACTGTGCTTGCTGCCAGTAGGAACATGGTAGATGGACCTACTTTTAGCCAAAGAGCTCAGACTATACCCTGGGCTGCAGGCCAAGGTCAGATACCCCAGACCCCATGCCAGGGTTTGCCTCCCTATTATAGAAGCCCTGGAGAAGCAGGGCAGTGGAGGAGGAAAGGGAGGGAGAGAGAGAAGTGGGGGAGGGGAGGAGGACTCAGCAGAGACTCAGGCTGGTGACCTCTCCTTGCTGGCCACCCTGCCTGGGGCCCCATGCATCACACCAAGCATGTGGAGCTCGGCTTCTGAAATCCTCGAGATCCAAGAGCAGCCCAAGGGTTTCTACTTAAATCTCCCTCAGCAACACTGCTGCCCCATCAACCTTCAGGTGGGAGGACTGGGGCAGGCCAGCAGAGGAGCACAGGGCTGACCTCTGTCTCCAGAATCTCTGTTACTCACTTCTCCCTCCTTCCCCAGCCTGGCTGCCTGTCACACATACACACACACACTCTCTCTGTCACTTGTGCACACACACACTCGCACTAGCAGAACACCTCTTCTCCCACGGTGACTAATGCTTTCTGTCTCGGAAGTCCTCCCACCTTCGTGACAGCAGGCAGGGGGAATACAGGCGGAATCATTTCCTAAGAGCATCGCTGCCCACTATCCTCAGCCTCCTCCAGGAAGCCTTGGAGGCAGAACTGCTGACGAGGGGCCTGTGGCCAGGCATTTCCAGGTGCACGTGCGGGGAGGGAACAAGGAATGGACCTCACCCCAGACTAGGCCCAGCGTAGCCCCCATGTCCTCCTCCCTGGTTGAACCTGCCCTCTTGGGGCCCAAGGTTTGGGATTTCGAGGTGCCCTCAACTCTTCTCTCTCCCCGAGGCCCCCCCACCACTTCCTGTGTTCTGTGTCCTTGTTGTGCCCCATTCGCTCTTTTCACTTCATCTCAAACACACCTGCCTGCCTCCAGGGTCTCCCTGCCTCCAGAACCGTCCCTCTTTGGCTGCCAAACTCTGATTATATTCCTTCCCTTCTCTGAACCTCTGATAGCTTTCTAGGGCCCACAAAGTTCAAACATATTCATTTAGCACCGAAGTTCTTTAGGTATACCAGATGTCCCTGTCTCCTCTTTCGATTTCCTGTTCCCCCTCCCAAACCTTGTTACCCCAGCACCCAGCCTCCTTGTTGGTCTCTTTCCCAGCCTCCAGGCCCTCGCTCATGCTCTTTCTCTGCCCAGAAGACCTTCCCCAGGCCCCATCTTTTCATGTCAAATTCTGTTCTTCCTTCCAGGGCAGGATTAAATGTCTCCTCTTTGCTAAACCTTCCGTTATCCTTCCAAGCTGAAGAAACCGCCCCTCCACCCTTCCCTAGATCTCCCATATATGTACCAATTTCTGCTTCATTTTATTATTTTTCTTCAGTCCAGCTGCCCTCTAGGTATCTTGATAGCCAGATGCATCTTAGTCTTTCACCAGTCAAAGTACCACGCAAAGCAGTTGGTACAGACTAGGTGCTTAGAGAATGATTGGTGTCCCGGCTAGTGTGGCTCAGTGGACTAAGTGTTGGCCTGAAAACTGAAAGGTCACCGTTTGGATTCCCAGTCAAGGCACATGCCTGGGTTTGCAGTCCAGGTTCCGAGTTGGGGGCTTGCTAGAGGCAATGAGTTGATGTTTCTCTTGCACTTCAATGTCTCTCTCTCTCCCTCTCTTCTCCCTCTCTAAAACTAAATAAATAAATGGGACTTCATGAAAATTAAAGACTTCTGTGTTTCAAAGCTCACCATAAAGTAAAGATACAACCCACAGAATGGAAGGAAAAAAACTGCAAGCCATGTATCTGATAAGAAAAGACTTGCATGTGGTATACCTAAAGAACTCCTTCAACTCAATAATAAAGACACAAAAACCTAATTTAAAGATGGGCAAAAGATATGAATAAGTATTTCTCCAGAAAATATGTACAAGCAGCCAACATGCATGAAGAGACGCTCAGCATCATTGGCCGTTGGAGATGCAAAACCACTGTGAGACACCAGTTCGCGCCCGTGGGGATGATTGTAATAAGAAACAGATAACAAGTGCTAATGAGGAAGTGGAGAAATTAGAATGCTCATAAATTGTAAATCGGTGCTGCCACTTTGGAAAATACTTTGTCAGTTCCTCAAAAGATTAAATATAGTTACCATATGACCAGCAAATCAACTCCCAGGCAGCTATCCAAAAGAAATGAATGCCCACACAAAAACTTGTACACAAATATTCAAAAACCAGCCTGGCCTGTCTGAAGGAAACAGTGGAAACAGCTCAAACTCAACTGACGAATTGATAAGTAAATGCCGCGTATCCATGCGGTGGGATGTTACTCAATAATAGAGGAATAAAGGACTGATACATGCAATATGAACGGACCTTGAAAACATGAGGTGAAGTGAAAGAAGCCACTCCCAAAGACCACATATTGTATGATCTCATTTATATAATGTCCAGAACAGGCAATTCTGGAGAAAAGAAAGCATATGAGTAGCTGCCCAAGTTTAAGGGAGGCAGGGAGGGAAGATGGTGTCAGTAGGAAGTGGAGAATGTGTGCCTGTGGACCTAAGGTTTCTCTCCAGGTGACGAATGTGTTCTAAAACCAGTTGCGGTGAAGGCCACACAACATTGTCAATGAAGCACCACTGCAGTGTTGTACGCTGCCGTGGGAGACTGACATAGGGACTGTACCTCAGTGCCACTGCTGTTTAAAAAGGAGCTGTGGGGTGAATGTTGATATTGGCATGTGCATGTAAAGAGGTGACATTTAAGTTCCAAACCCTTAAACAAGCATGCTTAAAATGAAAATAAATAAACAAAATCTTTAAAAAAAGAAAAGAATTGGACAATGGATGACCGAATATGCCTCCCCGGGTCCCCATGTGGGTGGCTTGCATTCCCTGCAGTGGGCGGGTCTGGCAGTCGCCACAGACCCACATGCCCTCTCTGTCCAGTTCGTCAGGGTTACACTGGGCGCTGACTGTGAGTCAGAAAGTTTCTGTGTTTTCCATGCTCTGGAACCATCTGCAGATTACAAGATTAGCTTTGTGCCATTCATGGGGTAGATTTTACTTCATCAATTTCATCAATAATCATTGGCCTATTCAACTTTTATATATTTTTGAGCCAATTGTGCTTCTTTATATTTTCTTAAATTATCTATTTCATCAAGAATCAAAAATTTATTGCCATAAAACTGCATATAGTTTTCTCTCATAATTAAACATATATATATATACTAATAATCATTGGCCTTTCATAATTCCAAATGTTTATCTTTTTTTTCTTTGATGAGACTTGGTAGTGTTTTTTTTTATTGGTCCTTTCAAGGAACTTTTTATTTGTAGATATCAATACCTTTCCTTTCTCCCATTTTCCTAATTTCTACTTTTAGTGATGATTTCTTATTTCTTTGGTTGTATTTATGTTTCCTGTTCTAGACTCTTGATTTAAATGCTTACTTAATTTTCAGTCTTTCTTGTTTTCAAAAATTCATTTGAAGCTGTATTTTTCCTCTGAGTATCACTGTGGCCTCACATCAGAGGTTTGGTTACTGTTGATTGGTGGACATTTCTAACTGGCTTTTCCCTTTAACTGGGGGGTTCTAGAGACGTATAGCTTTCAAAATGTTCAAGTGGGTAGATTCCTTTATGCTCATGTTTCTGTTAATTTCTGATCTTATTGCATTATAGGCAAAAGATAGCTTATATGATTTCTGCTTTCTGGAATTTGTTGACATTTTTTATTTATAGCCTAACATATGGCCAATTTTGTGATGATTTCATGTGTATTTAAAAATGCTTATTTCCTGTTTGAGCGTGAAGTTCTCTGTGTCTTGTCCAATTGTCTTTCTATCTCAAAGGGAAGTCCATTCAATTCTCCCACAATGATTATGGAATTTGTCAATTCCTGTTTTTAAGAATCTTATATATAAAAATAAGTATGTGTATATATAAATAAGTATGTATATACACACATATACATATACTTATTTATATTTTAGGCAACATTCTTAGATGCTTAGATCTGTGATTTTGGCACTTCATGATTTTCCCATTATAAATACCCTGGTTTTTCCTGTTTATTGCTTTGGCTCTGAAGTCTGTTTGTGGATGCATGTGGCTGGCATATTCTTTCATTTTTTTATCTTTCTGTGACATTTAATTTTATATATGTATATCTTTGTAGTAGTAGACAAATGGATTTTATATTCATTATCTGCTTTTCGAGGTATAATTGACATATAACATATTAGTTTCAGGCATACCATGTAATGAGTCAATATTTGTATATATTGCAAAATGATCACCACAGTGAATCTAATTGACAGCTGTCATTATACACACTAAGAAAAAAGTTTTCTTGTGATGAGAACTTATACGATCTACTCTTTTAGCAACTTTGGAAGGTACAATACAGTATTTTTTTTACTATAGTCACCATGCTATAAATTCTAGCCATGGTTTATAGATTTTATAACTAGAAATTTGTGTCTTTAAACCACCTTCATCCATTTTGCTCACCCCCCTTCCCCCACCTCTCCTCCCTGCCTCTGTTGACCACTGATTTGTTCCGAGTACCTGTGAGCTCCTGACCTCAGTCTTGGAGATGATTTTGAATCTGACACCAAAAGCAAAGGCAACAAAAGCCAAAATAAACACACGGGACTACATCAAACTAAAAAGCTTCTGCACAGCAATGGAAACCAACAACAAAATGAGACAGCAATGGGAGAAAGTATTTGCAAATGTATAAAGGACTCGTACAACTCAGTAGCAAAAAAAGAAAAAGAAAAGAGTCCAGTTATAAAATGGGCAGAGGAATCTGAATAGACATTTTCTCAAAGAAGACACACAGGCCAACAGGTACATGAGAAGGTGCTCAACATCACTGATTATCAGGGAATTAAAATGAAAACCACAAGGAGATATCACCTACCTGTTAGAATAAAGACAAGACATAAGAAATGTTGGCAAGGGTGTGGAGAAAGGGGGAAACTCTATACACTGTTGGTGGGGATGTAAACCGGTGTAGCCACTATAGAGAGCAGTAGAGAGGTTCCTTAAGAAATTAAAAATAGAAATACCATATCCAGAAATTCCACCTCTAGGTATGTACCCGAAGAAAATGAAAACACTAATTCAAAAGATACATGCCACCTTCATTGCAGCATTATGTGTGAGGCAAGGTATGGACACAGCCTAAGTGTTTATTCCATGTATATACGTAATAGAATATTATTCAGCCATAGAAACAATGAAATCTTGTCATTGGCAACCACATAGTTGTATCTTGAGGGCATGTGCTAAGTGAAATAAATCAGATAAAGACAAAAATCATATGATCTAACTTATATGTGTAACCTAAAAAAAAAATAATAATAAAAAAAGCCTCCAGAAAACCCTGAGCTCAGATACAAAATATTTACTTTCATAGGTGAACTTAGCCCATTTCCATTTATAGTAACTAGTTATAGTTAGATTTATTTCTGCCATCTTATTTCACAGCTATTGTTTCGATTTTCATATGTTTGGTTAGTTTATTAAGGCCTTTTGTTGGATTGGTCCCAGTTACTTTGTTCTGTCTCCCTTTCTAAGTATTTGGAAGTTCTGAATTTTACTTCTGTCCCAGTGGTTATTCTATACATGCACACACACATGTATAGACATACACACACACATATACATACACAAGTGTGTGTGTGGATACTTGCATTGTTCTGTCATCATTGGGATGTAATCCCAAATGAAGCAAGAACTTAGTAGTGATTTACTTTTTCTCAGCCCCCATCTTTGCTTATGGATCATCATAGATTTTATTTCTAAACTCATTCATTTTCTTCAAATTTTGTAACAATATTTAAACTTAATGCTTGCATTTTGTGTTTGCTTATTATTATTTACAGTAATCATCTTTCTTTTTTGTAGATTCATTTTTCACTTTGCTGGAGTATATCCTCCAAGAATTCTTTTAGAAAGCATGTATAATATAATTTTTAAGAACTCTGATGTCTGAAATGACTATTTTTTCTTTCCAGAGGGTCCATTTTGATTTTCAGCTCCCTACCAAGACTTTTTTTATTCTGAATAATTGTATTTTTAATATCCCAAGTCTCTAGATTTTGTTTTAGATAATATACACACTCAAAATCTATGAGTACATTAATTACAATATTACCTTAATATCTTCTGCTGTTCAATACAGGTCTTCCCACCCCTCCTTCAGCCAAATCCATGCCATTTCCTCTGGTTTTTTTTTTAATGGCAGTTCTGAGTGGGGTTTATTTAGGAAAAAAGGCTTCACTCCTTCCAGGTAAACATGTGGTCTTCCTGTCCCTCCCTGGGAAGTATTGAGGAAACTGCCTCAGTCTCCCCTACTGGTCCTCAGCCGTTGATACTGTTTTCTGAGCCCCTTCATTTTATATCCAGATCAAATAATTCCAGGGTGTCAGAACTCGAAGGACTTGAAGTTCAGGAGCCCGACCCCTTGTTTATTATGGGAGGAGAACAAGCCTGTGTCAAGAACTGAGCCTCTCACACTCTGTTTTCACCCAGTCTTCCCCATCACAGCATCTGACGTCACTATTTAGCTGGCTCAGGCCCAAATAGCCCTTGTCCTCAGTGATGCTCTCTCTCACCCGCTACACCCCCACAGTCCCTCTGGAAAGCCCTGGCTCTGTCTTAGAAAATGACCTGAATCGGGTCACTTCTCACAGCATCCCCCCCCCCCATATCACCCCCTGGTGCCTGGATTATGTACTAACCACCTCCTAACTCATGTCTCTGCGTTCACTCCTCGTCTGCGCTTGCCCAGGATCCAGGAGAGGCTTCTCAAATGTCCTTCATTCAGATCATGTGACTCTCCAGCCCAGACTCTCCAGGGGCCCCTCTCTTGCTTGGAATGATGTAGGCCTTACCCTGGTGCAGCAGGCCCCCAAACCTGCCCCCCAGCTCCCCAGGCCATCAGGCCTGCCCTGGCACACGCCTCCTCCCTGCGTCCCCTCTGCCTGGAACGCTGTGCCCTGAGGCCACATGGCCCTCTGCCTGCCACCATTTAGTCACTGCTCACATATCACCTCCTGTGAGATACCCTGCCTCCCTATCCAAAATGACACCCACTTCTGCCAGTTACCTCCAACCGGCCGCAGGGCTCTTTATCGTGTGTGGTCATCTCCACTGGACATTGTATTATTTATTCACGTATCTGTCTCCCTACTAGATCATAAGTACTTGTTATCTGGGACCAGCTGCTCCACTGCCTCTGGGGAGAGAGAAAGTTCCGTCTGGTCAGAGAGTAGAGTGAGCTGGGAGCAAGGCTTTTGCTTCCCTCACCCTATATCGATAGTGTCTACAACATTGCCCAGCACGTAGTAGGCTCTCAAATATTTCTTAAAGGAATGAATACATGGATGATCAAAATTGGATAGACTTCGCATTCATTTATTCAGTCAGCTCTTGTTTGGGTGCTGTTTGTGCCAGGCTCCCCCGGAGCAGATGGGTGACTTGCACAACCAGGTCCCTGCCACTGGATGCTGAGGGTCAAGTGGGGGCGCCCATTAAACAGGTAGCAAGAACAGTGCCAAGAAGGGTCTGTACAGAGGTGCGGAGAGTCACGGGGGCTCAGACAGCAAAATGCTGTGGGTCAGAGTCAGCTGCCAAGGCAAGGGGAGTGGGGAGAAGGAGGGTTCAGGGGAAGGAGTCCAGGCCCAGACATGCGGAGAGGGCCCCAGGCAGATAGAACAAGCTCCCAGCAGACACTCTTGCAGGGCATCTTTGTGCTAGGCGTGGCTCTGAGGGCCTTAGTTCATTAACTCAGAGCAGCCCTGACAATCCCCATGTTAGGAAACAGAGCAGTGGCGTGGAGGTCTGCAGGGTGGCTGGTGACAGCCCTGACTGGCCCCCTCCCACCCAGTGCTGGACACGGCTGGGCAGGAGGAGTTCAGCGCCATGCGGGAGCAGTACATGCGCACAGGGGATGGCTTCCTCATCGTCTACTCCGTCACGGACAAGGCCAGCTTTGAGCACGTGGACCGCTTCCACCAGCTCATCCTGCGTGTCAAGGACAGGTGAGCACAGCTGGGCCCAGCTCCCCGGCTCCGGGCTCAGAGCAGGCTCTGTCTGTCTGTCTGTCTCTGTCTCTCTCTCATGTTTCAGGTGAAAGCTGAGGTGTGGAGGGGCAGGCTGAATTCAGACCTTGGTCCCTCCGACTCCTACACTAGTTCTTTCTACAGGTTCAAACAGCTTCCAGGCGTCAGCCCCTCCCATCCCTCCTAAATGATCCCACCAATGAATTAAGGGCTTATAAGAAACATCTCTGTTTTTCAGCTCCAATTTAACCACTTTTTTTACTACAAAGAAAAAATGAAGGTTTTTTCCCTCCAATATACATTGTAGTTGGTCAAATCACATTTGAATGTAAGCCCCTAATTAAAGGCTATTTTTTTTCTTAGCATTATATGGAATAGTTAAATAATTTGGAGTCTGTTTTAAGCCTGACTGTTTTTGTCAGTTAACGGTGCCTTAAAAAAGCAATGTAAAGAAAGTAAAAAGGGCAAACTTTGAGGAAATCTCAGTAAACTTAAAAAATTCAGTTAACACTTACTTCAAAGGCAAAGTGTTAATAACTTTACAAGGTAAAGGGACACACAGTTCTCTCTCTCTCTACACACACACACACACACACACTCTCACACTCACACAAAACTCTAGAAGAGAAATGTGGGTTCAGCCCCTGACTGTAGGAATCTCAAAAGAGAAAATAGAAATGACTGAGATGTACATAACTATCTATCCTTCTAGCTAACCAAAGAAGTGCAAGGGAAAATAATAAAGTACATTTTTACGTGTCCAATTATAATTTTCCTAATAAAAATAGTTAGTGCTGATGCAGCTGCTGCCAGACTGGCATTTTATTCACTTTGGACAGCAGTTCGGCCACATATGCCAGGGGGAACCTTCAGGGTAGACATGTCCCTTGATCCCGCCCTTCCTTTCCTGAGAGCTATCCTGATTGCAGCTGCGTGCGTGACGCTGAGTGCCAGCCGTGTGACGCACCCTGGCCCTGGTGCTCTTCACGAGTCATTGCCGCAGCCCTGCATGGCTGGTGCGTCAGGGTGACGGAGAGATGGAACAGAGCAGGTCTGGGAACCCAGCCCCTGGCTAGCAGCCCTTTGGTGCCCTCGCTGACAGTTCTGAGCCAGGGGTTCCCTTGGGCGGGGGGCCCTGACTCGTCTTGCAATAGTCCTAAGCCTTTAAACCAAGACCACCAGCTGCCTTCAGGCCTCTTTCCCTCCCCGGAAAGTCAAAGAAAGGACTCAGTCAGCCCCAGGCCACCGAGGAGGCTGCTGCTCTGTGCTGTGTGATGCCTGAGATATGGCTGTGCCGCCTCACAGGGTGGGGGCAGCGAAAATTCTCGAGTTGTTGATCCTTTGTTTTCCAGGGAGTCGTTCCCCATGATCCTTGTGGCCAACAAGGTCGATTTGATGCATTTGAGGAAAATCACCAGGGAGCAAGGAAAGGAAATGGCAACCAAACACAATGTAAGTTTCGTGTGTGTGTGTGTGTGTGTGTGTGTGTGTGTGTGTTGGGGGGTGCCAGGGGGTGTACAGAAGTCAACACCCCATCACTCCTGCAGTCCTGTCTGTGTGAATGGAACTCGAGCCTCGTGCGTGGTGGGCTGGGTTCTACGGAAAGGCTTAGCGGACACATGTGACGTGGGGTATTTTGTGAAATGAAACAACAGCCCAGAGAGAAAGCACCCTCGTGTCAGTCATTACAGGCTGTAACGTGTGGAGCGGGTGCCTACACAGTGGACTGCGAACTGTAGCGTACAAGCCCCCTCCTGGCCCCCGACGCAGCAGACTGGTCTCTGGGCTGTGCGGAGGGTTGGCTCTGTCCCGTCTCTGAGCCAGCTGCCTGATTATGCTCAGAATTCTTGGATCTGCTGCCATCCACTAAGCCGGCTCTGTGCCAGGCGTCGTGCTGGGGGGGCACTCCTCACAGCCACACGCTGAGGTAGATGCAATGATTTCCACTTTACAAGTACTCAACCTAAGGTTTTTCCCAGGCCATGCAGTGTCGGCAGACACATTGGTTCTGTTTTTAGTTCACTGTGATGCCTCTTTGCCATCTGGATGGTGCTGGTGGGGTCACTGGACTTCCCACCTCTGTGCACATTGGCACAGCCCGGCCCTGGGCCTCACTGGTCAGTTATGTGGAAGTCTGCCGTGACTACCAGGAAGGCCGCCGGCTGGCCCCTGCTCTCTGCCCAGTGGGCCCGGCTCTGTGAGTAGAGGAAGGGGCTCCCTGAGAGGTTGTCCCACTTGTCTCTGCCTTCTACTTCTTCACACGTTCATCCAATACTCCAGGCCCTGGGAAACACAACTTTCCTTCTAGTGGCAGGAATAGACAATAAACAAAGCAGTTAGCCTGTGTCAGAGGTGACATGCACTGTGAGAAAAGAGTAAATCAGGGGAGAGGGTTGGGGTTGTGGGGTGGAGGGGGTGCTTCCCCCAACAGGGTGGCCAGGGAAGGCCTTGCAGGGAAGACTGTGTGTCAGCGAGGAAATAGCCCTGTGGGTATCTGGGGAAAGAATGTTCCAGCAGAGGTAATACTCAGTGCAGAGGCCCTGAGGCAGGCGTGTGGGGAGCAGCAAAGGGGCCTGCGTAGCTGGAGCAGGAATGGGAGGGGTGAGTAGCAGGCATGCAGTCAGGGAGGTGGTTTAAGGCTTATGGACTCGGGGTGAGGGGACCCCTTTGGAGAGTCTTGGTGAAGAGCGATGCGGCCTGAGACATGGCTGAAGAGCTTCACTCTGGTGGCCGCGTGGAGAGTGGTCTGTGGGGACACGGGTGGGAGCAGGAGCACCAGTTAGGGGCTGCCATAACCGGGGTGCAGGCTAATGTGGGCCCACGTGGAGCTCGTGAAGGTGGTGAGAAATGGTTGCCTTCTGGATGCAATTCTAAGAGAGCCAACAGAACCTGTTCACAGATTGGCTGGGGGGAGAGAGGAGGGAAGGAATCGAGGATGACTCCGAGATGTGGGGCATGAGTCACTTTCGGAAAATGGAAGTTGCAGTAACAGGGCTGGGGGAGACAAGGAGCTGGGCTTTAGATCTCGTTAGTGTGAGTAGCCAGGCAGCCATCCAGCGGAGATGCCGAGACAGCAGTCAGGTATACCGGCCTGGAGGTAAACCCGGGCAGTCAGCAGCATGGGGGTAAGTCAGCACCCGAGGGAGTGGCTGCACATAGTGGGGGGGCCCGGAACCAAGGCTGGGACACTGGGTGTTGCGACGTGGGGGACTGAGGGGGAAGCAGCAGGAGGGATTGAGCGCTCAGGGGTGTTTGAGGACCAGAATGCCGTGTCATGGAGCCAGACAAAGTCCACTCCTCAAGAACAGGGCCGACCAGCCGTGAAGGGCGCTGCTCAGAAGTCTCTAGATGAGGCTTGGGAACTGACCACTGATTTAGCATTAGACTCAGGCCCCCTCCACTGGCCCAACATCCCAGACAGAGAGAGGCCTGAGGAGCCATCACCACTCAGTCTTGAGCTTCATACAGCGACCTGAAGAGGGTTTGCTAAGGCCTTTTGCAAACCCCTTCTGTGTTCCTCCCAGCAGCCCCAGGTGGGGGGTGGGGAGCAGGGCACAGCAAATCAAAGTGAAGGAGACCCAGGAGGTTGGTGGCTTCCAGGGGCCTCACACTCCTGAGTAGTACCCTCCCCACCCCGAACCTGGGGTAAAAACAGTGCTGCTGCCTCATTTATCATTTGGCCAAATACTCTGCAAGCTCCTATAGACAACAGGCTCATCTTAGAGCTCATAAAACCAGTTTTCTTCAGCGGACCAAGTCAGGTGGCCCCACCCGGTGCAGGAAGGTGGCATTTCCAGTCTTTTGGTGGAGTCAAGTGGTACTCCTGTTCACTGCAGGGCCTCCCTTGGTCTCGGTCTTGTTGCTACCGAAATCCTTGTCGCTACCCAAATCCTAGAATTCTAAGAGCCAGCTAACACACATCAGTGTTTCTTCAGTGGTAGAGGCAGGACGCGCAGAAAGGAGGTGGAGAGTGTTGGGGACCTGGGGACACTACAGCTCGCGTACTTCCGAGTGATGCGATGGGACAGACGGCTGTGGTGTGAGGCTCTGGGACCTGGGGCTCACAGGGCTGGCAGAACTGTAGGACACGCAAGGGCTCCAGGTAGGGCTCAGCCACAGCTGCAGGTGCCGTTCCGTTTCCCCTCTGGGTGTGCACAGGGAAGCACATGGTCCTGGACTCACACAGGACTCTGGTGCCAGGTGTACTGGGACACCTACCACACCTGGAAGAAGCTCCAAAGGTGACCTCAGTATCCCACCCTGGGGAGGCCAGGTGGGAAGTGGAACATGAACCTGGTTCAAACCTTGAATCTCCACAGTGTGGCCTTGGGCAGGTATGTTGCCATTTTAAGCTCTGTTTTTCCAGCTGCAAAATGGAGACGCTCGCTCACCTCAGATGGTTAAGATAGGGTTAAGGGAGGTAAGGGATATTGACACCTACCTGGGAGGCCAAAAAGCCCACGGTCATCTCACAGAACATCCTTAAGTCCGTCAGCCTGTGGGGCAGGGCAGTTTCCCTGTGGGCTTATCAGCCGCTCAAGTATTAGTCAGATGAGTGTTTCTGAGGCGAGCCCTGCCTTTGCGCGCTGACCTTTGTGTCTGAGTGGCCACCAGGGGACCCTCCTCCTGCTGATGCCGCAGCCCTGTGTGAGCGTCTGACCTCTCACCGGGATACCTGATGGAAAGAATGAGTAGGACGTGTTTGCGAATACTCCTCTAAAATAACAACTTACCTCCCCACCCCGTGTTTAAAGTGCTGATCATTTTTATTCTATTTACTGTGCTTTTCTTTTTCAAATGTGTTATAATGAAATGTCTTAATTTTGTAATGAGGAAGAAATGAGGAAAAATTCCAAAGTCCTTCAGTCCCGTCACAGTTGGCTCACCTCCATCTCATGCGCAGAGGCCCGTGTGTGCTGGGTGATCCTCTCCTGGGGCAATGGGGGTGAGCCCTTCCTGACTTTGTGGGGTACCTGTTATGGGTGAGGACAAGTGCTCAGGGCTGTGTCCTGACCTCACGGGGCCTTTGTTCTCATCTCTCTGCCAGGCTTGGTGTGGACATGGCCCTCACAACCCTTTCTGCAGGGTCACGCTGGCCATATCTCCCAATGCGTGGCTGCCTTTCAGCCCAGTGCTGATTACTGTGCATCGAACATGCAGATACAAGCCTTCAGTAAATGAGGCGGAGCTTGGAGCTGGGGGCTACAGAGGAGCTGGGTCGGGCAGCCTGGTCAGGGTGGGAGGTGCAGACCGGCCAGCAGTCCCCGGGGTTCAGCATCCTGGCCGTGGCACAGCCTCACCTCAGCTGTTCCTGCCGAGTCTCCTCTGGAGGTCTGGGAAGAGCGACAGACGTCCCCCCAAGGTCGAGAAATAGACCTCAGGAAGAGAAAGGAGTGGAATCAGAACATATTTTGGTTTGACAAATGAAAGTCTTTAGTCTTCAAGTATATAAAAAGATCATTTTAATTCTATTTTTAGGGAGCTATTAAACATCTCTGTGGTAAGAGAACAAGAGGGACTTGAACAAACTGTCAGTGAAACTTCCCGGCCTTGGTGAGAAGCCACCGAAGGGCCTTGGGGTTGCTGGAGCTGGGGTTCTGGGGGGCCTTTAAAAGCAAACGGTTCCTCAAGATGTCTGAGAACTCAAGTTTTTAGGGAACAGGTCTGTGCGGATCTCAGTGCCCAAAGCGAGCTTTTACCCAAAGCGAGCTTTGCCTTGCAGATTTCGTACATAGAAACCAGTGCCAAGGACCCACCGCTCAACGTGGACAAAGCCTTCCATGACCTGGTTAGAGTAATTAGGTGAGTACCACACGCCTCCCTAGAAACGGGCCTCTGTCTGCAGCAAGATGGGCACCAGGAGGGCTGGAGGAACAAGGTTCCTTGATCCAAGGCTGAGGCTGGGCATTTGGGGCCTGTTTTTAGATTTCTTGCCCCTCCATTTATTTCCTCATCCCTCCCCTCTCCCTACCTACCCTTGCCCACTCCACTGCCCACCCCATCACCAGCCAAAGGGAAGTGCCTTCTGCCCAAGGCAGCAGCTCAGCCTCCTCCGGCCTCCCCTGGGTTCTGCAGGTCAGCTGGTGAGGAAGCCCCTCCATCCCGCCTTCATGTGTCCCCAGCCCCGCAGCTGCCCTTTGACATTTCACCTGAACGAGCCACATTCCGACTCTCTGGCCCAGATTGCAGAGCGTGTGTCCCTTTCCAGACCCCACACACGGTCTGTCTTCAAGCAGCACGATCCCAGTCAGCAGTCTCTCATACAGTCCTCTGCATAGTCAGGGTTCGAGCCTCAATCACCTCGTGCTCCGGTGACTGAAACAGCCTCCTGGCGGCTCTCCCCATGGCCCACCTTTCCCATTTCCAAAATCTTCATGCACAGAGCAGCCTAACCAGAGGTCCCCAAACACCATGCCTTCAGCGTTCTGCCTTCGGCTGGTTGTTGTGAAACCCCGTTCTAACACTGTCCTTCCAGTCCCGCCACCCCACAGCCCCCAGCACATTGAACAGGCGCAGCCACAGGTGCTCCACAGCCTCCCAGCGTGGAGTGAGACGCTGCAGCTTCATCCGATGCACTCTTGAAATTACTTTCCTCCTGGACATTTTGTCTCCATTTAGGATGTGCTATCACTAGGAGGTGGTGAAGTCTTGGGCACAGGCCTCTAGTTCCGAGGCATGGGAAAAATTAACAGAAAATATGTGTAAGGCTTTTGTACTCGGCTGACCTGCCATTTTATTTAAAACACGAAACATGGAAATGCAGGTCAACACTATGTAGCACATAAGGTAGAGCATGATTTAGATCAGCGTGGCCACAGAATGATGGCGGGTTTTGCCCTCTCCCCCTCCCCTCTTCCCTCACCTCAGAGACACTGTCCAGGCTTTGTCCTCCTGAGCACCTAGGACAGCAGCACCTGTGTCTCCCCCCCCTCCCCCATCCCCAAGCCTCCTCCCCACCCGACCCTCTCCCCGGGGCCTGCAGGTTGGCCAGTGAGGCAGCTCCCTCCATCCTGCCCTCATGAGCCCCCAGCCCTGCAGACCCAGGGCCAAGGGAGGAAAGGAACAGGGAGAAGCAAAGCCCATTCTGACTTGGATTTTCTGCCCTTCACTGTCTCAAAAGGCAGCAGATTCCAGAAAAAAACCAGAAGAAGAAGAAGAAGACCAAATGGCGGGGAGACCGGGCCACTGGCACCCACAAACTTCAGTGTGTGATATTGTGATGGGCCTGAGGCCCTGGGCACAGTGACCACGCACTGGCCAGGCCTCAGGACCCTTCTGCTGCCTAACCTCACTGAAAACCATTTCTAACCATGACCCTTGACCCAAGGACTTGGCACAGGAAGGGAGAGAGGGAGGGTGGGCAGGGAGGAGGTTGGGTTTGGCTTCACCAAAAGGGCACAGGCCTTCCTGTGTCTCACGAGACACAGGGGAGCACCACTACACAGAAGCAGCACCGAGCCCCTCATGCTGATTCAGCCCGATTCCTCCCCACCCCTTGGTGTCTGCTGGTTTTTTTTTGTTTTTTTTTGTTTTTTTTTACTACGTAGTGCTGGTTTGAGGTGGAAGCATTTATCCACCACATACAGGGTGCAAAACAAGCCATGACCCAATTCACCCCTTGTCTCCAGTCCACGGTGTCTGAGATTGGGTGTCTTTTGTAGATTTTTAAATTATTTTAGTGATTATTATTGTATCAAGGGGTTCTGTGCCCACTGCCTGGTGAACTTTGACGTCTTCAGCAGATCTCTCTGACAACCTGTCTGGAATATTGTGAGTTTGTGGTGTTTTTTTTTTAAACTGAGTTTTCCCAGCAGTGCCAAAACTCAGCTCAGTATGAAAGTACAGTGACCATGAGACTGGAAGTGAATGGAGGCTGCAGCTGGAGGCCTCGGGAGAAGCAGGCCCGGCTCATGGCCTATGAACTGGAGAGACGAGAGACATGTTTACCTGGAGGGCTTTACTGCAGATGTTGGGAACCAACTTTATTTTGCCAAGGGGAGTGGCTGGCAGGAGCATGTCTGCTCTAAAGGGGGCGCTGTTACCCTGGAAATGTATAAACTCAAGTGAGCAGGTAGGCCTGTGTGTATGTTCCTTTCCTCTCCAGTCAGTGTGGGTTCGCTTCCGTTCTTCCCGGCCGGTGACAGGGCTTCCTGTCCTCGCTGCCTGGTGCCTCTCCGACACCGACCTACTGACACAGGTCTGCACGCTTCTCCACATCAGAGTGAGCTGATGTGGACGCCATCCAGGAAATTCTGGTTCGTGCTGAATCTCACCCAAAAGTGACCCGGTACCGCTCTTTCTGAGACAGCACCAACACCTGAGACCGTTTTCCCTCTGATCAACTGACGGCCACGTCTCATGCCCAGTAAATAACGGCCCCTTTGAGCCTGTGCAAACTGAGCATCCGGTTGCCTTTTTGGCACCTGCTCTGATTATCCCCTTGGATCTTAACTGTAACACGTGATTGGAGGAGAAAGGAAGGTGGAGGTGATGTTACCACTCTCATACGCTTGTTTCTACAAGGGTACAGTCCCCCGGCCCCCTGATGATGCCCACCTCCCTCTCAGGTGCTGCTGCTGAGATCCAAAGACTGGAATTGGGGGCCGGGGTGGCAGAGGAGGGGCAGCAGAACAGCAGGGCACCGCTGAGAGGGGGTCGGGAGATCAGGCAGCGCAGCTAGTGAGCCTGATTTCCTAAATGTTACGTGTCAGGTCACCAGGCAAACCAGAGCATCCCTAGCAGGTGGCCTGGCCACTGTTTGGAGAAAAGACCCCGGGGAAAAGGAGTGCCCAGCTGGATGCTGGGACACCTGGGTCCTCCAGTTTTGAAAGCGTGCTGAGCTGCTACCTCAGCGAGATCACCAGCACCGTGGGGTCAGCCCAAGAGCGATCCTGCTGCAGAATGAAACCATTGAGACTTTTGCTGGAAATCGAACTTCTTTATCGGTGTAAATGGCCTCTTTTTCTGTTATCTTAAAAGAAATGGTAACAAAGAACATTCCAGATCAGGCACCTCACAGCTTCCCAAGATCCTATAATGTTCATTGAGGGGCACTTAAACATGAGCAGGACAAGGCTCTTTCCAACCCTGATGCTCCTGAGCCAGCAGCCGTGTGCAGCTTGACGGCAGCTGCAAACTGGAGGTCAGGCAGAGGCAGGGCAGGAGGGAGGGAGTCAGGATGGAGGTGCTTGGCACCTAGGCCGTGGTGGAGTGGGACCAGAAGCCCCGCACACAGGGCAGTGTCCACTGTCGGAAAGCATCTCCGGGGCACAGACCACCACCAGCACACCCGGTCCTCTGTGGAGCCGGCGACTCCCTGAACACTACACGGAGAGTCTTAGAGGCAGATCAGCTGACGCAGAATGAAGCCCGTAGCCAGGAAGGTAACCAGGCAAATGGGGTTCCAACTACTTCTAGTCCACCACCCCAACCCCACCAAACAGGGGTGATGCACCTGCCCCTTCCCCAGCCCCGCCTTGCAGGGCATCATCCTGCCCTCATCCCACAGCTGAACTCCGCAGTGCCCTAGGGAGAAACTGGTGAAGGGCGTGGCCTTCTGCAACCTCTGCTGTTGACCGATAGTCAACCTTCATCTCCTGTGACCTCATTTTCCTCATAGGTGAGATGGGTGAATAACACTTTTAAAAGATAGTTCTTTGTGTTTTAGAGAATCATGGGCCCTTGTGGGAGTGAAGGCTTCAGATAGGCCAGTGTGCCCTGGGGCATCCCCGGTGCAGTTTCTCCATGGTCACCTGGCAGGATCAGTCTGGGAAGCAGCTGGCTGTGCTACTCCATGACTGAGGAGCCCAGTGGGACTCATATCTTTCATGACATCCAGTGTTCCCACTATTTTTCCAAACTGCTTGAATGGTACATCCCCTGGAGCACACCCTTCCTGAAATCCTATAACCCATGCCTTTGCACTGTGTGCTCTCAAATTTCCTTCTAAAATTCTGACACCCACCCCCTTCAAGGGCTCCTTTTCTCCCCAGCAGGTAATCCTAGCCATCCTCCCCACCCCCACAGCCTGGGGGTATGGCCACTGACTTCCTCTGCACTTTGCCACACAGGGGAAGTTTAGATGGTTTTTCTTAGGACTTTGCCTCCCACCTTCCTGTGGCGCTTGCTGTGGAGAGTGCCTGGTGGCCCAGTGTGGCCTGTCTCACTTTGCCAGATGTGACCCACTAACACCTGGCAGCTCTAACTCAGAGGCCCTTCGTGTGTTACAGGAAATCCAGAGCCATAGAGAGGCTTCCTCCATCAGCAGCCCTTTGGATTTGAAATTCCATGTCGGGTTTACTTAAAAGGAAAGATACTTGAATAACGGAGCGCTTGTGAGCGCCCAGATTCTGTTACACAGTAGTAACAGGTGGACATTGTCATGAAACGAGAGTGATGCCTGAAGATCTCAGCGATGCTTGAGCCTTGTATGTAACTTTTTATTAAGTCTTTGTGTATTTCAGTTCATTAATAAAGAAACAAGGAACACCTGTCTGTCTTCTTTCCTCTTATTCCAATATTCCTCAACTTTCGCTGGAAACATTGTGAGTTGCCAGTGTCTGGCTCTGGACACCCATCTGTTGCAGGAGAACCTGAAGTAAGGAGACCACTGGGGGCCGCTCGAAGTGTCTCCTTCCTCCAAGAAGCCAGAGGAGGAAGGCAGGTGAGTGCAGCAGTGTGGAGACATGGCCTCCCATGTTTGGCAGCCCTGGATTTGAGCTCTGACACCAGCCTTTCTGTGCCTTTGAGCAAGTTCCCTGCTTTGAAGTTCAGTCGCCCTGCCTGCGAGTGGACCAGGAGTGTGCAGCTCCTTAGTAGACTGAGGGCCGCAGCTAGGCATGTGAGCTCATGGTAAGGAGGCTAAAAATGGTGCTCTTGGGTTTGCTTTTTTTAATGTAAATATTTTTTAACTTACTGATTTTTAGGGGGGGGAGTGCGTGAGAGAGGGAGAAACATTGATTTGCTGCTCCATTTATTGAGTTGGAAAAAAAGTCCATTACTTTTTTTCCACAAAATAAAAGACAATTTTTTTTTCATTTTGACCAATAACTTTATTGATTTGGATATTTTGAGTAGGTTGGCTGTCTCCGGCTATTGGCTTCCAGTGGGTAGAGGCCACGGGTCCTGCTAACCATCTTCCAATGCATGAGACAGCCCCACAGCAAAGAGTTATTTGTCCAAAATGGCAACAGTACCAAGAAACTTCACAAAACACTTTTGACAAATTCGTCACAGCACCTCTCCATACACTGCACAAATAATTTTTGTGTTTCAGTTGCACTTTTACCTTTCTTGAAATAATAAAGCACAATATGCCAAAAATGTTGCATATTTTCTTCCATCTTCAATATTAAAATGGCTATACAAAAACTCACCAATTTTGATTTTTTAAGTGCATGCTGATATATATGACAGCTGTCACAATGCTATCTAACAAAATTGTTTTGAATGAAGTTAAAGACAACTAAGTGTTACTAGAGACATCATATGGAAAAAACATAATGGACCTTTTGGCCAATATTTATGCATTCATTGGTTGATTCTTGTGTGTGTCCTGACAAGGGACCAAACCTGCAGCCTTAGTAAATAGCGATGATACTCTATCGAACTGAGCTGCCCAGGCAGGGCCCTAAGGACACCTATTGGGTTGCCTGATGTTGCTTTTCATGGGAACCGCCCCTGCCCCCATCCACAGGATTGCAGTCTTTTGTACAATGTGATCTCATTTTTGTATTGATTGGACCTGGTGACTACTTGGCCAAGCCATCTCTCTCTTCTGTACCATCAGTTCTTTCTCTACTGGAACCTCCCCATCTTAAAATAAGAACAAAACCTTCCTGACCCACCTCCTGTGCTAAATACCACACCTGCTTCTCTGCTGTCTTTCGCAGGAAGCTACCTTAAAAGAGTGACCTATACTTACTGTCATGAAGTCCTCTCATTTGTTTCTCTCTAAACTGCTCCAAAGAGGATTTCACCCGTCATTCTACCACCACCCTTTTCAAGGTTTCCAATGGCTTTCATCATGCCGACTTCAGTGGTTGTTCTTATTCTCATGTTTGACCCCTTGCAGCGTTGACACAGTTGATTACTCCCTCTTCCTTGTTAAACTTTCTTCTACTGCTTCTGCTCCCCTGATCTCCTCTGCTGGTTCCTCTTTTGCCACCTAACCCGCTAACCTTGGAGCATCCCAGAGCTCAACGCTTGGTCCTCTTCTCTGCCTGAACTCACTCTCTTGGCGATCTCATCCAATCTCGAGACTTAAAGGCCTTTTACATGCTGTTGACTCCCAAAAGCATTATGTCCAGCTTGAAGCTCCCAAACCCCCTACGTATAACCAGCTGCCTACTTGACATCTCCCCCTGGATGTCTCAAGTACAGCTTCTCAAAGTGAACATGCCCATGTCTTTCCCCGGCTCAGCGGAGGGCAGCTCAGTGCTTCCGGTTGCTCAGGCCAAAAGCCTCAGTCGTCCTCGATTCCAGTCTTTCTCTCACACCTCACATCCCATCTGTCAGCAAATCCTGCTGACTCTGCCTGCACAGTATGTCAAGAGCCCACCTGTGTCTCATCTCCACTGCTAACGCTCTTGCCCAAGCCACCAGCTTTCATGCCTGTTTCATTGTTGTCTGTCTGCACTCCCTTCTCAATGCAACAACCAGGGAAAGCTTGGTAAAATGGAAGTCAAATGATGCCTCCCCCTCCCCACCCCCAGTGGCTTCTCTATCTTATTTTTAAGACATGTCTCAGTGGGTTACGCTACTAAACACTTAGTAATGGGCTGGTGTTCGTTACCCACAAGAGAAAGGAAATCAGATATGTTTATTCAGGCAACAAATACTTTCTGAGTTCTGAGACACACAGCAGGAGGACAACAGAGGACATTAAAACCCAATGACTGTCACAGGGGTTCACAGTGTGACACGGATGACAAACCACCCTGATCTGTGCACTGAGAGGAATTCCCCAACCTGGGGGAGCCACAGGGAGGAGCTTCATAAACCTTGTAGGTGAGGAGGTTGTTCACTGACCAGAGGAAAATTTCAGGTGCACACTGGGCCCACTAATTACGCGACTTTTGAAGATTATAGGTTTCACTTTCTAAGGTTCCTAAGTACATACCAGAGCCACCTATTTAAACTCCACCTCCACCTTCACAAATGTCTGAAGATGCAGTGGATTGAAGTTCCCAGGTGTCACCCATGTCCGCATTGCAGCATCTGCCTCTCTCAGGAGCTTGTTGGAAATTCAGACGCTTGGGCCCTGATCCAAACATCTCAGTCAGAATCTGCATTTCAACAAGAGCCCCAGGTGATCGAAGTGCACAGTGAGGTGTGAGTGTCACTGCCCTAGGACGCCAGCTCGGCATCAGAATGAAATCCAGCCCCGGACACACTGTGCCTCGGGGCCCAGTTCAACCACGTCCAAGCAGGAGAAGCCTCGTGGGCACTCCTCTCAGCAGTTGGTTTGCTCCTCTGTCAGCAGCCGCTGCCCGATTCTGCCGGGCCAGGCTGCGAGCTCAGAAATGTCCCCGCTGTCAGCACCTTGACTGTGGGAAGTTTTTACGCAAAGGCAAGTGGGCGCCCTGTTTGCTTCTCAAACGCTCTAGCATTTTCCCTGAAAGGTGGGCAGCTGTGTTCCTCGTGAAAAACAAGAACACTCGAACAATCAGAGCTGCAAACCCTCGCAGGGCCTGTGCTTCGGGCAGGCGGTGAGCGCTCTGCGCAAACCGGAGATACTCCTTCCGGGGACTTTCACTCCCTGGGCTCCCGTTGTGCCAAGTTGCTCATTATCATGCTGATGTGGAAAATCAAACAAACAATCAAAACACAAGGCTGAGTTTACACGGATCCAAGAACTGATGGATGCTTTTCAGTAGCATGTATATCCTGGCAACATGGTGGCGAACCACGAACTCGGACTCAAACCCAGCTTCCTGGTCAGTCGTGGGACCTGCGCCTGAGCGGACCAGCAGAGGTAAAACAACTGGATGAGTGGTCCTTGGGGTTTGGTCCCCAGACCAGCAGCTTCATTGTCACCTGAGAACTTGTAAGAAATACAAATTATCTGGCCTCCTCTCAGAGCCACTGAGCCAGCAATTCGGAGTTGAGGAGGACTTAACAAGCCCTCCAAGAGACTCGGATGCCCCCTAAGCTTTTGGAACCCCTGAATTAACACAGGGAGGTCAAAATTAAAAATTCCCTTACCTGCAGGTAAATGGCAGCAGCTGGCTGTTTCCACAAAGTTGCCCAGGCCCTTTCCTCCTCCTTCCTGCCTCTGGACTCAAGGGACCCTGGGACAGGGATGATTAACCTTGGCTCTGTGGGGCGATAGGAGGGCTGGCTGGCACCCTGCCCCTGTCAGAATCACGCAGAATTCCGCAGGCACACGCAGTCTTTCGGAGACACGATCACATTTTATCAGAGTCTCACAGTGCCACCCGTCGTGAGTGCCTCGCGGAAAAATGAACTGGCCTCCTGAGCCTCCTTTTCTGAATCCAGACCCTTCTGGTAGTTTCACAGGCGCTGAGAACAGGAAGAGGAAACGAAAGAGCAAAGATCCATCTCCCCTTCTAAGAAGCTCTGGTTGACACATCCCTGCACTCACCCCCACAACGCCCTGAGGGAGGGGGCCGGCCTGGCATCTCCCAGTTCCCCCGAATGACTAAGTGTGTGACCCACGCATGACTCACTCCCTGCCTCCCCCACCGCGGTCAGCACCACCTGCCACGCAGGCCCCCCCAACACCCTGGTCCAGAATTGGCAAAGAGGGGGAGGAAATCCTGAGGCTGTGACGGCCCAGAGACTACTTGGGTGGGAGCCCAGCTGGGGAATGGAGGCTGAGGAGAGATGTGAGGCAGGCGGCAAGGCCATCTCAAGTCTGATGCCGTCATCCCGTATTCCCATCCACCTGTGCCAGTGGTTTGCAAAGGACTGTGTACTAGATTTAGAGTCACTTCAGGAGGAGGGGGAGGAATCTTGAAGCACAAGCCACACCCCAGATAACCTGGAGCAAGTGGCCTGGGTGGGGGCCCAGGTATGAAGACTGGTTCGGGCTCCCAGGTGATTCAGCCCTACGGCCAGGGCGGACACCACGAGAGGGTTCTGTGGCCTTCTGGTCCCTTGCATACAATGGCTTCTCAGGGATGACTGGTTAGTAGAAGAAACAACTGCCTGGGGGAGCCGTGTCCAAAGCTTCCCAGCCCTTTGTAAGTGGACACTTACCTCTTTTCATCACAGCGGGTTTTTTCAGAGCCTGGCTTTGACCTGTTGATCCATCCAGTCAGAATCTACCATCATACTGCATTCCTCACATCCCTCCGTTTCTGTGGAAGGCCCGGTGGTACCAAATTAACACAGTGTTTATTAAATTAATTGATGACTATTGCAGACATCAGCAGGGGCCTCCATACCTGAGTCAGACAGGCTCCTACTACCCTTCTGCACTCCCAGCCCCCTGGCCTATGGCAGCCCCCAGACCAGCTGCAGACCTCAAATACTGTAGTTCCCAGGGTCGGTCTCTCAGCGACTTCCACGTCTGCCTGTTCCCCAGCCTCCCTCCTCCAAAGCTCACCTTGTTCTATAACAGTATGAATCACTGCTGGGTGGGAGTTCTCAGACTTCATCAGCATCTAGGAGGTTGGTGAAAACGCAGGCTTTTCTGATTCAGCAGGTCTGGGATGGGGCCTGAGAATTTGTACTCATTGCAACTTCTTTGAAATGTAATGTGACTGGTCCGGTACCACACTTTGTTAATCCTGAATTATACCCCATGTTACACGCTTAGAGAGTAAATGCACAGCAAACACTAGTGACCAGCAAATGTTTGATAGAGCCCTTACTGAAAGCCAGGCTCCACAGTATTTATACATATTATCTCATTTAATCCCCACAGGCAGGCACCCTGTGTGGTAGGTGATATGGTATTTGTCATATAGAGAGGAAACTTGAGGTCCAAGGACTGAGCCTGAACTTGCACCCAGTTCTATCTGGCTCCTCAGTTTACCAATCCACCCCTCCCCTGCCCTGGCTGCACCCTGCCCTGCACCATGCTGAGCACAAGTTTTCTCCACTAGCCACCCCACCCTTTCTCATTTCAACTTGTTTGAGGAAAATCTCTCCATGTTCTCCCACATCCCCGCCTTCTTCCAAGTGAGCTGAATGCAGACCAACTTCCCCTGGTGACTCGGAAGCAGTGTTTAAACCTAGTTCACTGTCATTTCCCCGAACGCTGGCACTGGACTTCCTCCAGGCACACAGCCTCAAGCCCTGTCCCTCCTGCTGTCTTCGTCCAGCCCTTTCTCAGCTAGGCCCGGCCAGCCCAGCCCGGCACTTAGCAGAGTAGGTGAGACCTGAGCCCTCGAGTGCAGTCTGAAGGCCTCTGGTCTCCAGCCCAGGGGAGCACCCCACAGACAGGGACCCCGCTTGGCCCTACTCCCTTGTAGGCAGCCTGCAGGAGTCCTTGATGAAGGGCACTACGACTGTTCTTTGTTAATATAGCAACTCATCTCCCTGCACATTCACCCCCTCCAAAATAAAAGTCTAGAATTTTTGTTGTGTCTTTGTGGTTGGCATTGCTGAGATTCTGACGTTGTTGGTGCATGTATGCTGTGTGGGCGTGTGTGATGGCGAGGGCACAGTACCCTGGCCTGGCTTTGCTGCTGGTGATGGCCCACCTCTCTATGCCTCGACTTCCTCATTTGTCAACTGGGGTAGATGATAGTAATTGGACTGTTGGGTTATTGGTCTGTTGTCAGGTTTGAATTAGATATCTGCTGTCAGAAGGATGGCCGGCACATAGAATCTATTTAAATGTTAGTTAGCCAAGATCCCAGAATCAAACCACTGAATGTTTTTGGAGTGCTTGCTGGTAACTACAGTGACCACTTACTGAACCCTGAGCAAGTAACCAGCCATCATGCTTTGCGTGGGTCACCTCACTTAGGCCTGGAGGAGCTGGGTGACTTGCCCAAGCACTCAGCCCCAGTAAGTGGGGTGCTAGGATCCCAGTCCCAGCCAACTTGTCCTCTAGGGTCCCCTCTGCCTCCCTGGTCAGGCAGGCCTCGGGCTGGGGCATCAGCAAGGAGGCCCAGCCTCACCCCATCCCCACTCTCCCGTAGATGACTGGCTCGGCCCCCTCCTCTGGACACAGCTCCTGCCCTCAAGCCTCTCCCCTGTCTGCCTCATCCCATGTCCCAGTGGTCTTCACGTGAAAGGCAGCAGCCTCCACACTCCACTCACTCTGCCAGCTGCCCTCGCCTCTCCTGGGTCCCAGGGCTCTTCTGAGCTTTGCTTTCACCAAGTTCCTCTTACAAATCAAATCAGAGTCAGCCTTCATGGCTGGCAAGTTTCAAGTAGGCATCATGAGGCTTAAAATGATCTACCCTAAATATTACACTCTCCTACAGAAATCATCAAAGATGCAAAGAATAATGAATAAAGCTTATCTTTGCATTCATAAGACACTTGGAGATGATCTGAGTGAACAATAATCAGGGACTAATTAAATAAATAATGTTCTACCCATAAAATGGAATATTGTCAGCTGTACGAGAAGGTGTGTGAACCAGGATAGGAACCAGCATTTCCTGCACTTTCATCATCCCTGAATGTTATCATCTTTTTTGAAAGATTTGCTTAGTGGAAACATGAAGAAAGTGACATCGACTTCCATTTTATTTTCATTTATTTGACTGCCAGGAAGATTGGATTTTTTTATGATTTGTCAGTTTTTATTTCTCATAGAAATGCTATTATGCCCTCTTTGACTTCTATTGGAGATTTCATTTTTCCTCATTTGTTGGTTTTTATGTATTAAGTTTACTGACCACTTATATGTTACATTTTTGCAAAAAATTTTTATAGAATGTAATTTCTCTCTTAATTTTATTTATAATTTATTTTTACACTATAGATATTTTTATTTTAAACATTCAAAGCTCTCATTTTATCCATTATGGTTTTTGCCTTTGGTGTAATACTAAACGGGGTCTTTCCTCATATATGTATATGTTTATACTTTACATTTACACTTTTTTCTAGATGACCTTTTATCCATCAAATAATACAATGAAATTGTTCATACCTCATACCTTCATAGTGAAGATTAAATGTGTTAGTTCACTGAAAGCTCTAGAAACAACCACCGGCACATAGTAGGTACTTTATTATTAATTTAAACATTAATCCTTGAAAATTTACTCTGGAGTTAGGTGTGAAATATGTTTTAGCTTTGTGTGAAGGCAGTTGTCCCAACATTTATTCAATAATACATTCTGTCCTCATCAAAAAGTGTGCGCCAGAATGTACAGGAGTTTTTGGCTACTCCAAAACTCCCTGCTCATCCTCTCACTCTTCCCAAGATCAAGAGCTTGTTCCAACAGGTTTCCCAAGGGTAGGGTGCAGAGCAAGACATGCTCAGCTGGCTGCTATCTCCAATCACAGCCCAGGTTCAGCCTCTTAACATCAGTCTTTCTACAAACCCTTCACTTTGGGCCCTAGAGCCAATTAGATTCCTGTTTTCTCTAACAACAACTCTTCCCAAAGCCCACTGAGTCTTCCTGGCCAAGGTCACCCACTAGTCCCCAACCTAGTCAGCAGGACCAGTAGGAGGAGCCAAGGAAAGGAAAGGGCCTTTGTTTTGCACAGGGTGGGAGTGAGAGGGTGAGGGGTTCTCTGTCCCCCTGGGTCACCCAGCGAGGCTATCTGGCTATAGCTGATTCCTAGGCCCAGTATAAGCCAGATTTTCACGGTCTAAAGCTCAAAAATGTTAATTCTTCCTTCTCTGTGAGGAAGATTTTCAGATGTGACACACATTTTTCTGAGGGACATGGTGTCAGAGGTTAGGGAAGGCGAGGGATTTATTGACAGAGATGACTCTTTTTGGCCGGGCGGAGAGCTGAATGCCACTTTTCGAGGGTTGCCCAGCGCAGAGAGCACTATTGATTGACAGGGTATTTCTGTGAATGGCGCCCCCCGGCCTGCAGGGCCGCTAAGGCAAGTGCTGCGAGGTTTCCACCAGGTTACTCCTCCTTGAGTCTGCTGAGGAGGAATTCAACATCTCTCAGGTGAGGAAACTGGGCTTCAGAGAAATTAAATAACTCTCCTAAGGTCTCACCGGCCCGACTGGCAAAGCCAGGACTCTAAGCGCACCCTCCGTGCCAACCCCAAACTGGGCTCAAAGGACACTTCTCACTAACATCGTGACCTTAGCAGTTATTTCAACTCTGTGCCAGAGCGCCCTCATCTGGATAACAGGGCTCCTGCGAGTCCTTATCTGTTTGTTGCGGGGATTAAATAAGGTGGTGCATTCAAAGAGCTTAGACTACTCCCTGTCACACATAGAAAGTTCTCAATACCCCAGAGTTAGCATTATTATTGAAGTAGCTCCAGCTGGTATTATTATCCGCCTTTTGGGCCCCCTCCCCACCTTCGTTGCCTGCTCGGAGCTCGTGGGGGAAGCCGGACTAGTGTTATTTTTGTCCACCAGGGGGCAGCAGCGCAGAGCAAGTGGGTCCGTTCCCAGCCTCCTCTCCACTAGGGAAGCCTTCGCTCTCCCACGGAGCTCCCGCCCCGCACCCAGTAGCACAGGTCAGACCCCTGTACCGCCTGCCCAGCTCTCACCCCTACCCTCTGGGACTTTCTGCCCTCTAGGGCTGCTTGTACCCAGATAAATGTACACCCTGGGGACTCAGGGTCTGGAACGTAGCAAGTTCACAATTAATGCGTTCGCACAGGGCCAGGCCTTCTCAGAAGCCGTTTGACGAAGCCCTCTGTGTATCATATCAGCTTCTTCACTTCAGACAAGGCTGGCTCCGCTGGACACTTCGCCCTAACAGCCAAACCCTAATCCCTCTTGGCTGATTTCAAACGCCTTCTGGGGATGGATTGCTTCATCTGCTTCAGGCTTCCCAGGTAAATACAAGGAAATGTGGGGGCCCCATGGAGTTTCAGGCAGGCTCCTCCTGACTCGCTTCTCACCAGGCTCCACACACACTCACACAGTCCCACCGCTACCACCACCTTAGAAGACCCCAAGTCCCTGACCGCTGACCTGTTCACTCAGCAGCCAGCGTTTTACAGAATGAGCACCTCCACCACAGATGGAGCCTATTAACAGGCACATTCCAAAGCCCCACTTCGGGCCAATGGTTCTCAAGGTGAGGTCCCGGGGCAACTGTTGAACATCACCTGGGAACGTGTAGGAAAAGGCAAATTCTCCCCACTCTAGGCCTATTGAATCAGAAACTGTGGGGCGGGGCCCAGCAATCTGTGGTTAAGAAGCCCTCTGAGTGATTCTGTGGCGCTGGGAAGTTTGAGACACTCTGGCCTGCACTCCCTGCCCACCTCTGGCTGCAGGATCCCATCCCACAGACATTGCCAAATCTCTCTCTCCAGAGGTCCAGTAGGTCTAGTTCATCATTTCTAGACCTACTAGAAGTGTGGGGTGGAAGTGTTTTCTCAATGCTGTGGTTGGTGGGTTGTGTGGTGTGCCCCCATATGATGGTGCTCAAAGCTATTGTGGTTTTAGTTTTTATCTCGATGAAAACATAAAATGTTTTCATTACAGTTGCTTAGCAACTGGAACCCTGACTTGTGACAGCCAGCTTCACAGATGATCAGATTGCATGATTGATCTTGTTTCCAACAGCTATTCCATTTCCCCCTCTGAGTCAAGGGGAGGTTGTACTGAGGCATTGATGTGGCTGTGTTCTAGCGTGAAGGAGGAGGAGATGCAGACCCATGCCCTGCACCCCCTTCCCCAGTGTTAATGAGAGCCCCTGCCCTGGGAAGGCCCAGGCTTGGGACAGGGGCAGCATGGTTCCTAGAAGAGTGAGAGGTGCTGACCCATTCTTCTGGAAACTCACAACTTCAAAGAGGTTGTGTAGACATTTGGTAGAAAGTGTGAACAGTTCATTTCTTTTCCTCCTGGTCACCTCCAAGAGGGCAATTTCGTAGAACTCAGCATTGCCACCCAAGTCACCCCAACACATATGGTGAGAGAGACAAGAGAGACTTATTTCCTATGAAAATGGAGCTGGTGGCATCATGTAAACAAGGCTCTCTCAAAGGGGCTGAAAGCTGCCAGAAAATAGATTCTTATCTAAGTACAAGTAAATCTGAATGTTTATTCGCAGGAACCCTCAACCCAACACTTACAATTGTGTGAATAGAAGTGTAGTGGGTGGAATAGTAGCCCCCCCCAAAAGACGTGCCCAACTCCTGCCCTCCAGAGTGTGACTTTATTTGGAAGGAGGGTCTTTGCAAATGTGATTGAGTTAAAGATCTCATGATGAGAATATCCTGGACTTACGTGGGTCATAAATCCAATGTCTGGTGTCCTTAGAAAGGAAACAAGAGCAAAGCCACAGAGAGGGCGAGGCGATGACAGAGACAGAGGTCGGAGCGTCGCACCCACAGGCCGGGAGCAGTGAGGACGCTGGTGCCCGCGCCTGCAGTGGGGAGAGAGGCAGGGAACAGACTCTCCCTCAGAGCTCTCTGGAGCAACCAGCTCGCTCAGCACCTGGATTTCAGACTTCTGCGCCCCGGAGCTGTGAGGAAATGAACTGCTGCTGCTCCAAGCCACCCAGTTTGTGGGCGTTTGTTACAGAAGCCCCAGGACACTAAGACAAGCACATTTCATGCTACTTTCTGGCAATAAATACGAAAGCCTAGAAATAAAATGGATGATTTTCTGACAAAACTTTTATGGCCAAATACAATGACCCAGGAAGAAAACTCAAACAGTTTAGTGATAATAGAATAACTTGAAAAAGTTGTTTAAAGATTTATCACTTTATAGGGCACGATGCCAAGATTGTTTACAGCCAAGTTTTACGTAACTTTCCAAAATAACTCCCCTGGTATTCAAACTATACAAAACTATAGGAAAAAAAGTCCCTAAGTCATTTCATAAAGATAGAAATACCTTTGTATCAGTCTGATAAGCGAGTAGGAAAAGTAAATGAGCAATTTTACGTGTGAAAACAGATACAAACATTAAAAACGTACTAATCAATCTGGCCGTGTAGAAAAGGAATTCTGCGCCAGGGCCGGGGTTCTTCGGTGGAAAGGCCATTAAAACAGCAGTCCTGAGGTCTGGCTTTGGCAGAAGCCCAGCAGGCTGAGAGCAAGAGTGGAGGGCTGAGCACCTCCCTTTCTCCGGGGAGCTCCTGACCTTGGTCCGCCCACTAGAACTCTCCGGGGCCATGAGGTTTCCTCGAGAGGCTGACAAGGAGGAGTGAGGAAGTGATTGGAAAGTGTGGCCAATGAGCACCTACCTTCCTCTCCCTCACTCACACCTGATCTTATACCTCAAGTCAGAGGAGGGACTCCTGAAACCTGAGGAACACGGGAACCAACCAAGACTCAAGGCCAGAGGCTGCGGCTGGAGCTGCCGTTATCGGATTAGGGGTGAGGACTGTTGTAAGAGAAGCCTGCATTCCCAGCTTCAGCAGTGGCATGTCCATATTTCCTGTGGGCAGCAGGTGGACCCCATGGCAGGGAGGGGCGTTCAGGGGAGACTCCCACACTGGGCAGAACAACAGGCAGGGGACTGGGAGGAAGAGCTGATGCTGCCACCTTGAGGAGGCGTTGCCTAGCTCAGAGGGCTCTCTAGGCGAGAGAGCTGCAGCAGTGCTGGGGGAGAAACCCCTCAGTAAGTGAGAGCGCGGCACAGCCCAAGGGTACAGCACCAGGTGACAATGTTCCCAACTAGTGGGCCTTCCTGCTCCTCTGTTCTCTCCCTGAGGGCCCCCTCCCACCGCCGTGATGGTTAATTTTATGCATGTTTAACTGGGCCAAGGGGTGCCCAGGTACTTGGCTAAACATTATTCTGAGTGTGTCTGTGAAGGTGTTTCTGATGAGATGAGCTCTCGAATCGGTGGACTTGGTAAAGGGGGCTGCCTTCCCCGGTGTGGGTGGGCATCACCCAGTCCTCTGAGGATCTGACTAGAACAAGACGGGAGAGAGGGGAGAACTCACTCTCTGCCTGGCTGCTTGAGCTGGGACACTGGTCTTCTGCCCTCAGATTGGGAATTACGCCCCTGGTTCTCAAGCTGTTAGCCCCAGACTAAATGACCCCGCCAGCTCTCCAGGTCTCCAGTTTGCAGATGCGCACAGTGGAACTTCTCATAATCATGTGAGCCATTTCCCTGTAATAAACAAACAAACAGATCCTATTGGTTTTGTTTCTCTGGAGAACCCTAACTAACACAGCTCTCAAAAGCTTAGGAAAGTGCTTTTCCTGATGCCCTATCCCCGCCCCAGATTTGCCAGTGTGAGGCAGAGTTAAGGGAGAGGGAAAATTTCAGTTAGGTAAAAGGTTGGAGTTTAAATATCGCATTGAATATGCCTTTTTAAAAGATTTTATTTATTTATTTATTTATTTACGGGGACAAGGGAGGAGAAAGAGAGGGAGAGAAACATCCTTCAGTTGCCTTTCACACAACCCCAACCCGGGACCCAGCCACGTGCCCTCACGGGGAATTTTACCAGCATCAGTTTGGTTCACAGGCTGGCACTCAGTCTGAGCCACACCCACCAGGGCTGAATAGGGCTTTTCAATTACTAAAATGGATGTGTTTTAAACCAAAAACAATTGGAAAAGCTGCAAGCTGCCCGAGACTTCATCCAGAGCGAGGAAGAGCATTCCCAGGGAGTGGGCCCGAAGGGCAGTGGGGTGCATGTGCTTTCTTCGTGCTTCTACCGTACTGAGTAGAGGCCTGTGCAATAAACTCATTCCCTCAGGAATGCAGCTATGGCTCAGTAGTTGGTCCTTTTAAAATGATGTGGTTATATCCGTAGACGCCAGGAAGACAATTGATAAAATTCTGCACACATTCCCAAGAGAAAACACTGGATAAAATAAGAATAGAAAGACATCACCTAAAATTTTAGGCTGTGTACTAAAAACTAACAACTAGTAGTATCTACTTTTGTTTTAAAAATTCAGAAAAGTACAAAGAAAAGCAAAAATCACTCATATTCCCATCATCTAGAACTAGTAAGTTGACATATTGGCTTAACTGTTTTTTTAATATTTTATTTTTAGCTTTATAGTTATTTTTCCAATTTGGGGCCACAATTGCATGCAAATTGCATGAACACTTCTTTTTAAGTCTAATCCCTTTATTTATTTATTTTAAGATTTTATTTTTTTTATCTTTAGAGGGGAAGGGAAGGAGAGAAATACCAATGTATGGTTGCCTCTCGTGAGTCCCCTGCTGGGAACTGGCCTGCAACCCAGGCATGTGCCTTGACTGGGAATCGAACCACGATCATGTGGTTCGCAGGCCCGCGCTCAATCCACTGAGCTACACCAGCCAGGGCTTGGCTTAATTGTTTTTTAAAAAGAGTAATTATTCTTCATGACATCTGTTTTGTTAAAAAGAATTTAACAATTAAAAAAAGTGCAACCATACAGGTTTTTTAACCAATCAGAAATAATCATCATTATTACTATGTAAACAGCATTCCAGGTATCTTTAATATTGGGTAAGCCAAAAAATTTGTTACATTTTTTCCATATGATGTCTCTAGTAGTGCTTAGTTGTCTTTAACTTAATTTGAAATACTTTTGTTAGGTTGTATTGTGACAGCTGTCATATCAGCATGCATTTTAGAAAAACTTATCAAAATTGGTGAATTTTTGTGCAGCCATTTTAATATTGAAGTTGGAAGAAAATACCCAATATTTTTGGCATATTATGCTTTATTATTTCAAGAAAAGTAAAAAATGCAACTGAAATGGAAAAAGAAAAGATTTGTGCAGTGTATGGAGAAGGTGCTGTGACTGATTGAATGTGTCAAAAGTGGTTTGTGAAGTTTCCTGGTACTGTTGATACTTTGGCCAAAAAAATCTTTGCTTGGGGCTGTCTTATGCACTGGAAGATGTTTAGCAGCACCACTGGCCTCTACCCACTGGAAGCCAGTAGTGGAAGATAGCTGACATACTGAAAATATCCAAATCAATAAAGCTATTGGTGAAAATGAAAAATGTATCTTTTACACCCTGGCTGGTGTGGCTCAGTGGATTGAGCACAGGCTGTGAACAGGGGGTCGTCAGTTCGATTTCTAGTCTGGGCACATGCCTGGGTTGCGGGCCAGGTTTCCAGTGGGGCAACCACACACTCATGTTTCTCTCTCTCTCTTTCTCCCTCCCTTCCTTCTCTCTAAAAATAAATAAATAAAATCTTTTTTTAATGTATCTTTTATTTTACAAAATAAACTAAACAGATTTTTGGCCCACCCAATACATATAGATAGATAGAAGGTTAGAGATATATTCATGATGCATGCATGGCCATTAAGTTTTACTGAAATTTGCATCATGAGAAATACCAGTCTGTGGTTCACTTTTCCTGTCTTAATCTGGTTTTGGTATGAAAGTAATCCTGGCTTTGTGAAATGAATTGAGAAGTGCTTGTACTTCCCTATTTTTAAAAAAGAGTTTGTATAGATTTGATTGTTTTAAGTGTTTCAGAGAGTCAGTGAGTGAAGGCTTCTGGGCCTAGAGTTTCCTGTATGGAAAGTTTTAAATTATAAATTCAATTTTTGAAATAATATAGGGCTATACAAATTTTCTGTCTCTTCATGGGACCACTGTGGTAGTTTTTGTCTTTGAAGGAATCCATTTCGTCTAGGCTGTTCAATTTTTTGACATAAAATTGTTTATAATATTTTATTCTCATTATTATTTTTAATATCTTTAGAAACTACAGTGATATCCCTTCTTTTATTCTTAACTTTATTTTTTATGCTCACCTGAGGATACACTTATTGATTTTACAGAGAGAGGTAAGGAGAGAAGGAAACACCAATTTGAGGGAGACAATTGGTTGCCTCCTGTATGTGTAACCCCCGACCAGAGATTGAACCTGAGACTTAAGTATGTGCCCTGACCAGGAATCAAACCAGCAACCTTTTGGTGTAGGAATGACACTACAACCAACTGAGCCATGCAGCTAGGGCCCCTCTTTCATTCTTGATATTAATATTTTATGTCTTCCTTCTTTTTTCCTTCCTTAGTTTAGTTAAATACATATAAGTTGTATTGATATTTTCAAAGAGCCGGTTTTTGGTTTCATTGATTTTGCTGTTGGTAGTCTATGTTCTATTTCATTAATTACTTCACTTGTCTTTATGATTTCTTCTTTCTACTTTAGTTTTTTTAAATGTATTTTATTTATTATGCTATTACAGTTGTCCCATTTCCCCCACTTCATTCCCCTCTGCCCTGCACATTCCCTCCCATCCACATTCCACCCCCCCTCTTTAGTTCATGTCCATGGGTCATACACATAAGTTCTTTGGCTTCTCCACCATTTCCTATACTATTCTTAATCTCCCCCTGTCTATTTTCTACCTACCATCTATGCTACTTCTTCTCTGTACCTTTTCCCCACTTCTCCTCCTCCCACTCCCCTGTTGCTAACCCTCCATGTGGTCTCCATTTTTATGGTTCCCCTCCTGATCTAGCTGTCCACTTAGTTTGCTTTTGTTTTAGGTGTGGTTGTTATTAATTGTGAGTGTGCTGTCCTTTCACTGTTCATATTTTTTATCTTCTTTTTCTTAGATAAATCCCTTTAACATTTCATATAATAAGGGCTTGGTGATGATGAAGTCCTTTAACTTGACCTTATCTGGGAAACACTTTATCTGCCCTTCCATTCTAAATGAAACCTTTGCTGTTTAGAGTCATCTTGGGTGTAGATCATTGCCTTCCATGATTTAGAATAATTCTTTCCAGCCCCTTCTTGCCTGCAAGGTCTCTTTTGAGAAATCAGCTGACAGTCTGATGGGAACTCTTTTGTAGGTGACTGTCTCCTTTTCTCTTGCTGCTTTTAAGATTCTCTCCTTGTCTTTCATCTTGGGTAATGTAATTATGATGTGACTTGGTGTGTCCCTCCTTGAGTCCAGCTTCTTTGGGACTCTCTGAGCTTCCTGGATTTCCTGGAAGTCTATTTCCTTTGCCAGATTGGGGAAGTTCTCCTTCATTATTCGTTCAGTAAGTTTTCAATTTGTTGCTCTTCTTCTTCTCCTTCTGGTACCCCTATAATTTGAATGTTGAAATGTTTAAAGATGTCCTGGAGGTTCTTAAGTCTCCTCATTTTTTGAATTCTCATTTCTTCATTCCTTTCTGTTTGGTTGCTTCTTTCTTTCTTCTGGTCCACTCGATTGATTTTAGTCCCAGTTTCCTTCCCATCACTATTGGTTCCCTGTACATTTTTCCTTTATTTCACTTAGCATAGTCTTCATTTCTTCATTTAATTTGCGACCAAATTCAACCAATTCTGTGAGCATCCTGATTACCAGTGTTTTGAACTCTGCATCAGATAGGTTGGCTATCTCTTCATTGCTTAGTTGTATTTTTTCTGGTGCTTTGATCTGTTCTTTCATTTGGACCATTTTTTTGTTTTGACATGCCTGTTATGTAGTGAGGGGTGGAACCTTAGGTGTTCACCCAGGTAGGGCAACTGTATGCTGTATGTGATGCTGTATGTGGGGGAGGGGTCTAAGAGGGAACAATGGTGCTTGCTCTGTTCTCTGCTGGATTTCAGTTACTTCCCCCACTACCCACAAGCAAATTGGGCCCTTCTGGTGCTGATTCTTGTGTGGGTTGGCTTGTGTGAGTTCTATGACACTGTGGGTATCTCCAGAGAACTTTCCTGTGAGGCTGGGATTTTCTTCTGGTGCTGCCTCAACCTGCACAGGTGTTTTCAATCAGTGGTTTGAGGCTTTATTTCCTGTGCTGGGATCCTGGGTTGCTTGGTCTGTCTCACTCCCCAGTTGTTCCTCCCAGTTTATCCACACGTGAATGTGGGACCGCCAGCTCCACCAGCCACCACCTCGTGGGCTCCACGAGCTGCTGCCTTGCCCGCCCCAGTCCTCCAGCCACTGCCTTGCTGTGTTAACTACTTGGTTGTCAGATTTCCATACAGTTCGGTTTTCTGTCACTTCTGGTTGTTTTTTGTTTTTTAATTGTCGTCCTTCTTTTGGTTGTGCAAGGAGGCACAGTGTGTCTACCTGCGCCTCCATCTTGGCCGGAAGTCCTCTACTTTAGTTTTAATTTGTACTTCTTGTACCAATTTCTTGCAGTAAAGACACAGACCATTGACTTTAAATTTTTCTTCTTCCTAATATAAGCATTTAAAGCCAGACTTTTCCTTTCACCTTGCTTTAGCTGCATCTTACGAAATGTGATGTGCTGCATTTTATCATTAGATTAAAATATTTTCCAGCTTTTCTTGGGGTTTATTTTCTTTGACCCATAGATTAGATAGAAGTGTTTTGTTTAATTTCCAAATATTTCATGTCTTTCTAGTCTCAATCTTATTACTGAGCTCTAATTTAATTCCATTGTAGTTGGAAGATATACTTTGTATAATTTTGATTTCAATTTTATAGATAGCACATTATGTACTGCATACACTTGAAAATTAAATAGCTGGCCATTTTGAGGGCACAGTATCCTACAAATATTAACTAAGTCAAAGTGTGAAAATGTGGTTCAGATTTTCTAAGTCTGCTGATTTTTTGTCTGGATCTATCATTTTCTGATGAATAAGTGTAAAAAAACCCATCTCCAATTATGATTGAAGAATATTCTATTCTCTCTTTGCTTAATTTTTTTTAATGGTAGAAGGAGGAACAGGAAACAAAGACCAGATGGAACAAAGAGCAGGACAGCAGAGGAAACCCAAATATATCACTTATTACCATGAATACAAAAGGACTAAAGGTTATAATTGAAGACAGAGATTGTCTGACCAGCTTTTAAAAATGACCTGTTCTTATACATAGGAGACACATTAAACATAAGAACACAGATAAGTTGAAAGGAAAAGGATGGTAAGAGATACTATCATATCAGCAGTAAACACAAGAAAGCTGGAGTGACTGTATTCATTTCTGGCAAAATAGACTTCAAGACAAGGAGAACTATCAGAGATAAACAGTGACATTGTATAATAATGAAACAGTGAATTCATTAGGAAGACATAATTATAAATGTGCCTGAGCTTAATATCAACTTCCAAATACATGAAACAGTATTTGACAGAACTAATAGAAGAAATAGACAAATCAACAATCACAGTTGGAGACTTTAACCCTCTTCTTAGTCAGTTAGAGAATAGCTGGGCAAAACCAAATCGTAATGATGTGGAAACTCTGAACGATACTATCAATCTTCTTAATCTAAATGGCACTTATAAAATACTATACCCAACTACTGCAGAATACTCTGTTTTTTCCAGCCTGCGTGGAACCAAGATAGACAATCTGTTGGGTCATAAAACAACACTCAACACACTTCTGAAGATTCAAATATATGAAGCATATTCTCTAACCCCAGTGGAATTAAATAAGAAATCAATAACAAACTCAAAAAATCCCCAACTATTTATTTATTTATTTATTTTTATTATTTTATTTTATTTAATTCTTGTTCAAGTACTGTTTTCTGTCTTATATTCCCAATTATTTAAACATTAAACAGGAACTTGTAAATAATCAAGGAGGGAGTCTGTGTATGAGGGGGGAGGAGGAGGCAAGAACTTTTAAGATTGACTCTCTTAGCAGATCTCAGTATAACAGTATATTTTTAACTATGGTCACCAAGTCATATGTTACATCCCCACAAGTGTTTTTCTGGTTGTTTTAAATGATTATATACAAAAGGCCCACAAGCATATGAAAAGATGGTCAACATTACTAATCATCAGAGAAATGCAAATCAAAACCACAGTGAGATACCACCTCACACCCATTAGAATGGTTGCTGTAAGAAAACTCCAGAAACTAACAAGTGTTGGTGGAGAAATTGGAACCCTTGTGCACTATTGGTGGGAATGTACGCTGGAACAGCTGCTATGGAAAACTGTGGAGGTTCCTCAAAAAATCAGCCACAGAATTACCATATGATCCAGAAATTCCACTTCTGGGTATATAACTCCCAAAATTGAAAGCAGGATCTCATAAGGATGTTTGTACATTCAAGTTTATAACCACACTAGTCACAACGGCAAAAGGTAGAAATAGCCTGTGCCCGTTGGTCTGTACATACAGTGGAATATTATTCAGCTTTGGGAAGGAAGGAAACTTACACCTACCACAATGTGGATGAACCTTAAGGACATTATGCTAAGTGAAGCAAACCGGTCACAAAAATCAAATGCTATATGATTCCACTGATTCGAGGTCCCTGGAGCAGAAGGAGAGGGAGGGAGGGAGGTTTGGGGAGTTAGTGTTTCATGGTTTTGCAGAACGAGAAGAGATGGATGGTGTGATGGTTTCACAACAATATAAGTGTATTTAATACCGAAATGTGCACTTAAAATGATGGCTGAGATAGTAAAGACCATATGTAGTTTATCAGAATAAAATGTTTTCATTATACAGATAATGCACAAATATGTTCTTTCTGTAAAAACTCAAACAATACAGACAAAAAAAACTAAAGTCTTCCTTAGCAACTTCCCCATCTGGCTATACAGCTTTATACACATGGTGTCTTGCTTAATCCTCATAACTATCCTATGATTGAAGTATTACTCTGATCTCTGTTTTATAGACGAGGAAACTGAACTGCTGAGAAGCTAAGGACCTTTTCTGGAGTCAGTAAGTGCTTGGGTCTAGATTTACACTCAGGCAAATGAATCACAAAGACCCCGCCCTACCCAGTGCCCTCTACGCCTCCTGGTGTCAAACTCTGCACCCACTGAGAACAGGAGATGTAGCAGATAGAGCTGCTGTCCCTGAGGAACTCCCAGACTGGCAGAGACGGCAGGCACAAAGAAAATTACTCTAGACTCCCCAGGAAACGCCAGAGTAAAGTTAGTGACATCTACATAGCAGAGGTTATTTGCCTTACTATTTCAAAGGAGAGATGCTTTTATGAGGTATTAAGTTATTCTTTAAAAGATGAAATTGCAGATATACTTGTAGTCATCTTTTTTACTTAGCTCTCAACTCACATGTGACTTCCTCAGAGAGCCCTTTCCAAATCGCCCTCCCTGAACCGGCCCTCCTCCCCACACCGGGCACTGCTTCTCACACCAGTTACTGCAGTCTCCACAGCACTCTTCCTAACCTGCTATTTTCTTGCTTTTAGACTGTCTGGGGTCTGTCTTCCCCTAGTAGAGTGTCAGCTCTGTGAGAGCAGAAAGCTTGTCTATTCTGTTCACCCTGAATCTCCTGTGCCTAGAATAGTGCCTGACACTTGGTTGGTGGCTGCGTTAGTTTCCAAGGGCTGCCAAAACAAAGTACCACAGTCTGGGTGACTTAAAGTAACAGAACTTCATTCTTTGCTATCCTGGAGATTTACTGTCTGAACTTGGGAGATTCAGACCTCCACCTGCTCTGATCGTTCACAAAGGATTAGATAGAAGCTCTGGGCTTCACGACTGGCCCTCAAGCTCCCTTGGGCTTGCTCATCATTTCTGTCACCATTCACCCATCATTTGTGGTGCTGGGTGCCTCAGAGATGAGCAGCCAGGCCCTTGGGAAGTCTTAGTCTGATGATGCAAGGAATGAAGATCCAAAATAACACTGGCACAGAGGGTGGGGAGTGCGGACGCAGAGGCTGTTTCGGTCACAGGAGGGTCCTTGAGCTCGGCTCGGTTGGGCTGGGGACTAGGTCTAAGGATTATAGTTACTAGAAAAGGGGATACAGGCCTCTAGGGCCCACACTGGGGCTGGGGGCCCTTAGAATACCCAGAACAGTTTACACAGGAGTGTACATTGTAGACTGAGTGTAGGAAACAGGTTTTAGGTGATGTTTATCTATGACAAAACATTCGTCCACACGCCTCCGTGAGTCATATACCTCCTGGGGCGGCACCTGGTTCACCCAGGGTTCTAATTGGGTGTTGCCACTGCACCCTCCCCTGACACCTAAGTTGGATGTCGAGATCCGAGGGCACCCAAGACAACAGTACCATTTTTAGTACCAATCGCCCGCCCCAGGGCCTGACCCCGCCCCTTTCAGCCTGGACCTGCCCCTGGGGGCGGAGACAGCCTCAGTCTCGGGCTGGGAGCTGAGAGGCACTGCCAGCTGTGCATTCCCAGGGCCCCCGCCCAAGAGCACCCTGCAGGAAACCTAGAGTTCAGCGCGCCAGGAAGGCGACAGCGAGTCCAGCAGAGCAGGTGTGGCTTGGTGGTCTTGTACTTGCCCTTGAAGGACCGATGTGCCCGGGCATCCGGGCCCGCGGACCTGAACCCAAGTGAAGCTTTTGGAAAAGGGCGACAAGATGCAAACTGAGAATCCCTGCGCCCCCGGCGCTCCTGGTGCCCCTGGTCCCCACCGAAAGCAGCGCGCGCCGGGCCCCGAGCCACGCCTGTCCAGCCAGCTGCTGCCTGAGCTCTACACCTTCGTGGCGCGCGTGCTGTTCTACCTGGTGCCCGTCTACCTGGCCGGCTACGTAGGGCTCAGCATAACCTGGCTGCTGCTCGGTGCCCTGCTGTGGATGTGGTGGCGCAGGAACCGCCGCGGGAAGCTTGGGCGCCTTGCCGCCGCATTCGAATTCCTAGAAAATGAACGCCAATTTATCAGCCGCGAGCTGCTGGGCCAGCACCTGCCAGCCTGGGTGAGCCGGGGAGCAGGGTGGGAGTCTGAGATGGGGTGGATGGCCTTGGAGGTTCGGAAGGACTCTGCGCTCCACCGGAGGGCGGGAGCCCGGTGACCCGCACACCTGGTCCCCCACTGCACCCAGCTCACGTATCCTGGGGTCGGTGACTGTGCCCCCTGCTGCCCCTCAGTGCCATCCCCATCTCTGGTTCTCCTGCGCTGGGAGAGGAAACCTGGATTTCATTTAGGGGCCCAGAGCCTGGGAGAGAAGTCACAGGTGGCCACACCCAGGAGAAAAAACAAGGGCGTCTGGGATGCGGAGTTACCCGGGGGAAGCAGAGGGCTTTTTCTTTCCCTTTCCTACCCGCCTGTTGATTCAAAGAAGGAATGCGGGGCGCAACACTGATGGGCAAATACAGTGACAGAAACTGCAGACCAGTTGCCTCACAGAAGCTGGGACAGAGGGAGGGAACAGGGCTAGAGATGGGAGTGCTGCCGTGGGGCTGAGAAGGGGCTGGGAGAGGCTGGCAGGGCTGGATCACCGGCTTCTCTCCCACCCTCTGCCTGGTAGGGATGCTCAGACCCCTGTAGGATGCTCGGAGGGTGTAGCTGCACTCACATACCCTCACACTCCTTCTACAGCCCCCAGACAACTACAAACCTGTCTCCTTGGTTGGAATGGCCTGGACTATGGTTTCGCAAACCCTTTGGGTACTGAGAATCACCTGGCCCACTTAACTCCCAGATGGGACCAGGGCACCCTGGTCTGTGGCAAATCAACCCTTCTGGGTGCTGGGGGCTCCCAGCTTCTCTGAGTTCTTCCACACAGACTCAGGCACGCAATAGGAGGTGGTCAGTGGCCCAGACCCTTCATGTCCCCAGGCATGGGGCGGGGAGTCTGATCAGCCAGGCAGTCAGTTCCTCACACCTGCCTATGGTGGTAGCATCCAAAGAGGGTGAGAAGAAAATGTTAGAAAGTCCTGTAAGACTTACAGCATGAGTTTGCTAGTGCTGACACAAAATACCACAGACAAGGTGACTCAAAAACAAATTTATCAAGATCAAGACGTTGGTAACGTTGGTTTCCTGTGAGGCCTCTCCTGGCTGGTAGAGGGCCGTCTTCCCCTTTGTCTTCACTTAGTCTTTCCTGTGTGCACATCTGTGTCCACATTTCCTCTCATCGGCCCAATTAGATTAGGGCCCACCCCAGTGGGTTCATTTTAACTTAATCACACCTATAAAGACCCTATTTCCAAATACAGTCACATTCTATGGTGCTAAGGGTGAGGACCACAACATATGAGTTTTATTTAGGAGACACAGTTCAGCCCATAACACTAATATTTAATATATGGATTGACTGTAAGTCTTTATCAATAGATTTACACAAATTGGGGATGAGAGGGCCAAAGATTTTACTGCTAAGCATGTGCAATACATTTGTTGAAGGAAACCACGTCGCCCGTCAGACCTTTGCTGTGACCCCCATGGTGGCCTCAGACCATGAGGGGTGGACTTGTGAGACCTCACCAAGTGACAGCCTATCTCTCTGCCCCTTCTTGTATTAGGGAGGCAGAATTTCTGAAATTGGGGCAAGAATCAGATCTGGTAGGGGCATGACATCTACCCATCCTCCCCCATCCTTATGCATACAGACACTGTAGAAATTATTCTGGCTTTTACTGGGGGATGAGACCCTCCCCCCAGGACTACATGTCCCTAGCCAACAGGGTGCTCAGCCTGATAGCTAAGACAATACAAAAAGGTACCTCCTGGGTTTTCATCCCATCAACCATACCGCAGGCCTGACCCAGCTGGATGCTGGGACACAGAGGAAGGGGATGATGTCTCTTCTGACTGCAGGGCCGTCTGGGGCAGGCGGCAGGTGCACAGCAGGTAGCCGCCATAGAGGTCTCAGAGGAGCTGGAGTCAGGCATCTGAACAGGGTCTAGTCAGGGGGCACAGGCCTGGAGTGAAGGACACCGTGCCTGGTTTCTGCATCACATTGTCCCCAGATCACAGCCTCCTGCTTGCTGGGCAGAGTCCTGGGGAGGCCTGGCCTCAGCCTGCATCTCCAGACTCTCCTGGCTGGCCAGGCTGGCTAGTTTGGTGGGCCAGGGCCTGGATGGCCTTTTGGACCGAGGCAGTGGTGCTGCCCTGGGACTCCAAGCAGGAGGATGCTGGGGCGCAGTGTGAAGGTAGCGTGCCCAGTATATGAAGGAGCGTGGTGTGGTCTGGTCTGGCTTACGTGTTCCGGATAGGAGCAGGCTGGATGGAGGTTGGGCCTGATTCTCAAGACTGCAAGGAGCCTGTGAAAGGTTTTGGAAAGGTCCTGTAAACGCAGCACAGAGGGAGGGGTGAAGCTGGAGGAGAGAGACAGTTGAAAGGTTGATTTGAGACCGAAGGCTGGTAGTGGCCCCTGGAGGAGGGGATGAGACACCCTGTGTTTGGTGGCCTCTAGCGTAGGGTGAAGGAGGAATCCAGGGGTCTTGCAGGCACCTTCTCGTTTGGGGAGCTGGGTGCCCATTACTGGGATTAGGGATTCAGAATAAGAGGCAGGTCTGGGGAGGCTGATTGTCTGTGAACACCTGTGAAGAGCATGCAACCTGGACGTAAATGTGGGGTTTCTGACCTGCCTCGTGAAGGTTCACAAGCTGGGAGGCGACGTGGGAAACCTGGGACCTACGCAGTTGAGCAGTCTCCATCCTCCCCTGCCTCCCGAGGAACACACACTGTTTACGGAGGCGGAGAGAGACATGGCTCTGGGTACGGTGGGGCAGCGTGACCCCCGCCCACAACTCTGGAGCCCACTGGTCTTTATCCTTCCATCACACCTTTCAGCATGCCCTCTTGCCTGTTTTGAGAACTGATTCCCTTGCATGGAAGTGGGGGTGATGACTTATGACCTCCTTTGATATCAAGAAATATTTTTACAAATTCGGGTGGCAAACCTAGAGCCCGCGGAGTGAAGAGAAACTGAGGGTCCCCAGGACCTTGGGTGTGTCTACCACACTCAGGCCTCATACTGTGTGTGAGTCATCCCTGAAGCGGCACCTGGGGAGTGGGGGAGGGTATCCAGCTCACCCGCTGCTTGGAAAGCACAGGTGGGCTGGATTTACACCAGTCCCCGGGAGGGGTCGAGGCCAAGGCCAGGTGGAGCTGAGTAGAGACCCCACCACTCTCCCCTGCCAGGACAGTTCTCGATTCTCAGGGCTTTCCCGCCCTGTCAGACGCCATTGCCGCACAGCGTTCCAAGCTGCTGTCTCCAGGTGATCTTAGATGTTGTTTTCCTTTGCTGGGTCTCATCGACCCCACCTGTAAAAACCTGTAAAAGGGAGTTGCTTCTAGTCAAATTTCAGACAGCCCTCTGCTCCTCCCCTGGTTCCCTTCCATAGAACATACAGCTCAAGGAAGGGGTTCTTCAGCCTTAAAAGGGGCTGGGAGTGAAGAACCTGTGGCCCCCTTGTCTTATGAATGTGGCCGGGGCCCTCGGAGACAGAAGGCGGGGTCCCTCCACAGCTCGTCCTCCGGACAGAGAAGCAGCTGCCATGTCTACGTGTGAGTGTTCCTCGCACACAGTTTTTAGGTCTGTTTTTTTAAATCATTTTTTTAAATTTAATTGTTGTTCAAGTACAGTTCTCTTTTACTCCCATCCCAGCCCCCACCCCGTGCTCCCCACCTCCCTCCCATTTCCACCCCCCTTAGTTGTTGTCCATGTGTCCTTTATACTGGTTCCTGTAAATCCTTCTCCTTTTCCCTTGAAATTCCCTCCCCTCTCCCCTCTGGTCACTGTCTGTTTTTGAAAAAAGTTAAAAGCTGCCTCAGTCAGCCTTCCCTGCCAGGGCTGGGGACTGTGGGGACAGCACAGTGACAGGTGTGGAGTCCTTGGTGCTGAAACCCAGCTCACCCCTCCTCTAGCTGTGGGCCTCCGCAGCTGCAGTCATGGTGAGTGGAGTGACTGAAAGGCTGCTTGCTCAGAGCCAGGCACAAGTGGGGGCTGTTGCTGTATTCTCAATTTCCCAGGCCTCCTAACTCTACCTTTTCCTACTGTGAACCTCTCTCCCAGTGTCTGAGCAACAAATGTGTTTCTCTTGAGCTGGGTGACTGTAGCCGGTGGAGCAGGGGTGCTTCCTGGGACTGTCCTCTGGGTTCCCAGATTCCAGCTGCGGTGTTCCGGAAACCACTTCCCTTCGGATCTTCGGCGCTCCTCCTCCGTGCGCTGGGCTCCTCATGACCCTGTGGGGCNCCCTGCCAGGGCTGGGGACTGTGGGGACAGCACAGTGACAGGTGTGGAGTCCTTGGTGCTGAAACCCAGCTCACCCCTCCTCTAGCTGTGGGCCTCCGCAGCTGCAGTCATGGTGAGTGGAGTGACTGAAAGGCTGCTTGCTCAGAGCCAGGCACAAGTGGGGGCTGTTGCTGTATTCTCAATTTCCCAGGCCTCCTAACTCTACCTTTTCCTACTGTGAACCTCTCTCCCAGTGTCTGAGCAACAAATGTGTTTCTCTTCAGCTGGGTGACTGTAGCCGGTGGAGCAGGGGTGCTTCCTGGGACTGTCCTCTGGGTTCTAAGATTGCAGCTGCGGTGTTCCGGAAACCACTTCCCTTCGGATCTTCGGCGCTCCTCCTCCGTGTGCTGGGCTCCTCATGACCCTGTGGGGCAACTTGGCTGCTTCTCTGCCCCCCACCCCCCATGGCAGGGCCCCAGCGAAAGCTCTGCAGGCCACACTCCCAGACTTTGGCAGCGGATGGCCCGTCACTGTGTGTGGTGGTGGTCACTCAGCAAGCCCTTGGCCAGCACTCAGGTGCTGATTTGCTTTGTTTATCAGACATTTATTTGTCCCTGCCACAAGTGGGCCAGTGTGAGGAGGGCAGTCTGATGAGAATCTTGCCCGGCTCCAGGTCAGGTGGGAGGCGTTTGGGGGATGAGGGCCTAAGGCCAGGTGGAGAGAGGAAAAAACTGTTAGAAAACTCGGCATTTTGTCTGCCTGTGGTCTCAGGTCTGGCCAGGCCAGCTGATAGCCATCATTTGGCAGCCTTGTTAGGGAAAAATGAACCCTGTGTATCTCCTGGGGCGGGGTGGGCTGAAGAGATGTGCTGTGATAGGTGTGGACTTGGAGTCTGTGCTCATTCACTGGGGACCTTGCCAAGGTTCCCCTGTCTTCTCTGGGTCCCCAATTTCTCTCAGGAAATGCTGAGGATTTAGGAGGTATCCTGTAGAGTCTTTTTGGCTCTAAGAGTCTGCCATGACTAGTTAGTCCCCAGCTGGCTTTTCTCTGGTGCCCACAGGACCCACCTTTCAGCCTCCCCTCCACCTGATTGGGTGCATCCGAGGGATGACGGCCAAAGGGTAAACCCTCCCCCGGAGTGGTGAGCCTTCTGGGATGCTGGTCTGTTGGGACGGTCCCTCGAAGCCTCTGTGCCAGCCATTCAGGCAGATGGCCAGGGTTGAGTGCTTTCCTTTCCTGAGAGTTTGGCATTCCTTCTATGGGTGGAGCCCCAGTCTTCTAGGGCCCAGGCTCTTGTGGTCTGTCCTGTACTGAGACTTTTGTTAATTAGGGGAAGTAAATGCAAGGATGGCTCCAGGCTAGGCTGGGCTCTCTCAAGTTAGATTACAAAGCTCAGTTCTTGGAGCTAGTGTGTGGAACCGGGTTTTAAGCATCACGACTGGTTGGGGGCCACTTGGAACTGGGGACTTCCTACCCATGAAGTCCCTGAAGCCCTGTGAGGTCACTCATATGGCTTGGAGTCAGGCCTGTCTTCAGGAAGCAAGAGGCAAGGCAAGTTTGGGTCATGCCTCTGGGTCTCTGCCCCATGTCTTAGTGATGCTTCATGGACTTACATCCTGGGCCAGAATTGGGCAAGAGAGGGACAGAACGTGGGCCTCCCTCCCTCCAGGCCCGGCACAGGGATCTGAGGCATCCTTTACTCAGTGGGCAACCATCCATCCAAGGCCTCTGCAGTGCGTCAGACACAGTTCCATAGGCTGGCCCACAGCACGGGCGACACAGGTTCCCGCCCTGGAGGAACCTGTGGGCTAAATGAGATTCAGAGCCTCGGGGACAGCCTTTTCTGACACAAGGTGATTAGTCTTGCAGGGCAGTGGTGCAAGGCTCTGCGAAAGCCTGGGGGAGGGCACCTAACCCAGCTGGAAGTGGCCCAGGTAGTCAGTCTCCCCTGAGCAAGTGGCACTTTGGGGTCCCTGGCTGCAGTAGGGGTTAGGGGTTCGGGGCCCAGAGTTTCCAAGAGGTTTGGCCACTGGAGCTCATCATCTCATCCTGGGTGAGCACGTCTGGACGGCAAGGCCTGGTACCCAAACTCACTTGCGGCTGCCTGATGCTTAATTTTAAGGGGCTGAATCTTTCTGGGGCAGTGGTGTCCATGGCAACCTTTGCTCTAAGCCAAGTGCCTGAGGACTTGAGAATTGAGAGGTTACCTGGTGGGTGAGGATCAGGGCCGAAGGTGCGAAAGCCCCTGTCCTTCTCCCTGTTGTGGCCCCCTGTCCAGTGTGGAGAGCTGATCTATAGCTTCCACTGGCCTCTGGCCTCCTGGGCCAGAGCTATGACAGCACTTCTGTGGAAATGTCCCCAGTGACTTTGGGGTAGCCGCCGGGAGGGGTGGGCTGGCTCCTGATGGTTGTGGGACCACAGCACAGCTGGAGGAGCCGGGCCCAGCCTTCCCTTCCTCCTCAGGCCCCACCCCTCTCCATTCAGAATAGTCTGGAAGAGTTCTAGGGATTTTTAAATCTCAGGAAACCTAGGGCTTACAGCTTCAAAGCATTCACATGTGCTTGGGGTAAGTGATTTCCTTTTTCCTCCTCCTCACATAGTGCAAATAGCAGAGAAAAGTTAAGATGCCTTCCCCATGGGAACTGTTAAAGGGGCAAAGCCTCATTCTCTTTACACACCTTGTCATTTCAGGCCAAGGGTCTGAGATGGACTCCCTCCCACCCACCGGGAGTCAGGGCCTGGCTCCTGCAAACCCACGCTCCGTAGGGGTGCAGGCTGCACAGTCCTGTCTCAGAAGTCCCCTCCCCGTGTGCCAGGAGTCACGAGTCCTCAAACAGGCAGAGTAAAAAGCCAAGGGACTTCTCTAGGATGTAGGATATTTCAAGACCCAGGAAACGCCCACTCCATTGCTTTGCCTATATTGCGTATACTTTTAAAAGTAACTGGTTATCAACTTGTTCAAAATATAGTCTTTCTGGTTATAAAAGTACAAATATTCCCATTGTAGGATATTTGGAAATGGCCTGAAAGTAAAAATTAGAATGAGCATTTACAATCTCTTCACGCAAAGAGATGTTGTATTTGAGTGTACTTCCATTGTGTAGAGGGTATACGTAAAAGCTGTTTTCAAAAAGTGTACCCTTTTTTCATATTTGATGTTTAACATATTATGGAGAACATATTCTCCAAAAACATGTGTGAGGATCATGACATCCTTAACATGACTATACCATATGCTACTTAGCCATCTCTCTGACGCTGATAATTGCTGGTATTTCCAGGGTTGCTCTGTTCGCGTGGCTAGCTGAGGTGGGTGGTGTTTTCTCTGTCTGTCTGGAAGTTCTCTTTCTAATCTGCCAGTCTGGTTCCCTTGCCTCTTCCTTCAAGTCCAAGTTCAGGCACCTGCTGGAGGACCCTTCTTAGGCCCCCACAGTACCCCGAGCGTGTCTGTATCACCGCACTTCCCACGCTGACTTGCACCTGCCTGTTTTGGGGACAGACTTTTCCTTCAGCCCGAATGCACTTTTAAGGCAAGGCCCATTTCTTGTTCATTGTTGTACCTTCAGCTCCCAGCTCAGTGCCCGGTACTTAGCAGGCTCTCACCAAAAATGCTGCAGTCAATGTCTCTATATAAATCTTACTTCATATTCCTCATGCTCCTTACTATCGATTCCTACTCGTTCAATTGATGTGTCAAAGCTTATGAACATTTTAAAGATTCTTGTTCCCACTCCACTGTGGCCTTATCAGCATTGCCTATTATTATTATTATTATTAGTCTTCTAGTGGTTTGATATATAAGAGGATAAGTTTGTTAACTTCTAGGCAATACCGAAGCTAACTGAATCATTGAACTGCTGGCAGTTTACCACTGTACTCAGGTGTCCTTGACAAAATGACTCTGTGGACAGTTCCACACCCTTATGCCTCAGCAAAGGTGACAGGAGGCTCCCGGCACCAGTGTTGGTGTCTCTGATGGCAGCCTTTGGGGTGCTTTCCGCTCAGTTGTCCCCCTGCTGGGTCCAGGCGACGGAGGCCAGTTTGTAGGCTGGGTGTGTCATTAGGGAGTGTCGATTCCAGAACAGCACTGGAGAGAATTTCGAGTTGGCAAAGCAATACTTTCCCCTCAAAGCCCTGTTGGGGTGATGTCAAACAGAGGAGTGGGCAGATTTAAAAGCAGTTTTTATGGTTGAATTTTACCTCTCAAGGACACAGGGAAAAGAACAGAAGGCCAAGCTTCATCAGGAGAAAAGGGAGTGAAATCGAGGGACTGTTTATGGAGGAAGAGGAACCGCTCTCTCAGGAAGACAGGAGCCCACCTGGGGTCCAGTGTGGCCTCCCTGTGCGAGGCCTTCCTGCAGGACACCCCAGATGAGGCTCTCCCCTGTCCTCTGAGCTGGGGAGGACGCCGGCAGCACCAGTTGGAGTCAGCGGGTGTATGTGAGAGAGAAAGTCCTTAGGAGCAGGGGAGGGTCGTTAGGAGCAGGGGAGGGCTGTGAGGCTCTTCTTTCCCCCAGAACAGGGAGTGTGTGTGTGTGTGTGTGATTCTGTGAACGTCTCTCTAGCTGTGTGTGCATCTGTAGGTGTCTGTGTGTCTCTGTGAGTGTGTCTGTATGTCTCTGAGTCTGTGTGTCTGCACATGGCCTGGAAGAGCTACTGTGCCTGTGAAGGAGCACGATTCCCCTAGTGACAGGAGTATAGCCCTCTGTCCTCTGCCCCCTGCCCAGAGGGCCTGGGGGCCAGATCCCCTGCCAGGCCTCCCCAGCCCAACCTACCTGTGGGCCCTGCCTGGGCCTCTGCCCCAGTGCAAAGCCACCGTCACTCTGGCTCCACTGTGGAGTCATTTTTCCTAAATGAATAAAAGAAATAGATGACTACCTAAAGATCGATGGGGGCCTCCCTGCTGGCCTCTGCTAGCCTGGGACAACGACTTAGCCTGGAGTTTGCCTTATAGCCTGCCTCTGCTCACTGCTGCCACTCCCATGCCAACGTCTGAACACGCTGTCTTTGAAGCAGGAGCCCACCCTGTCCAGGAGGCTTGGGCTCAAGCACACTAAGAGCGGAGAGAGGTGTGTGAGTTTAGGGAGGCCTCAGGTGCGGGCTGAGCCCTGTCCATTGAAGCTTCCCCGGGGGAGACTGCAGGGGTACTAGCAGGCATCGGAGATCCTGGCGACTTGACCTACCCACTTGGCAATTTCCAGGCTTTCTCTGGGGACAAACTCACACCTGTAATATGTCAGTCGGGATAGCGTTCGTGTTCCCCTGGAGGAACCTTCAGAGAAGTGCTGAATCTGTCTCCATTTAGAAGTGGATTTGCGTCCATTATCTCTCTCAATGGTAGATCTGGGCAGCATAGGGATTAACCATCAGCGGGAAAGCTGAGGCCGAAGGAAGTGAGTCAGGACCAGACCCCGGTCCTCAGGCCCCTGTGTACTTCCTACTCCTGCTGCCTGGCTGCAGAAAGCACCATGGGATGGGAGGTGGGAGGAGGTTGTGGGTAATGACTCAGCTTTTAGGGGGAAGGGCAGCGGAATTGTGATGTGGGTTTTTTCTCCCTGCTCACTCTTCAACACCCCCCCCCCNCCCCCCCCCCCCCCCCGCTTTTAGTGGCACAAATGCTACTCCTTTTGTAGAAGGATTGAGGCCCTAGATTGCTGGCAAGAAAGGAGTGTTCTCCCAGGAGTGACAGTGGAGACCCACCTGTGACTTTGGAGCCCTAGCGTGAGCCCCAGGGCCACAGGGGCCACCTTCACCCAGGGCCGGAGCCAGCCCTGCAGCCGGGAGCCCTGTGTACCCACTCCTCCACCACCCACAGAACGAGCTGGGTAGCTTCTTAAAGATGCAAGTTTCCAGCACCAGGCCCCAGTCCTCCTGAACCAAAACTCCCGAGGGCCCTAACCAAGAATCCAGGCTTTTATGGCGCCCAGGTGGTGTTTTTGTGCAGAAAGCTTGAGAACCACTGTCTGAGTCTTGGCACTGCCAGGGGGGGGTGGCTGTCTTCCCCTTGCTGGTCCCAGATGCCCCCTACATTGTGGGGACTGGAACAGGAGAGCGGTGACTCGAGGTGTCAGTCTGACCGTGAGCCACTTCCTTTTCTGCCTTCCCGTTCTTTGCTGAGTGAGGGAAAGACACAAGACAGGGAGGCCCTGCCTGGGTGCCTTTGCTGCACCTCACCGTGGAGCCCCTCCCGCCTTGGCCGGACTTTCCGTGGACACCTCGCAGGCATTGGGCCCAAACAGTGTGTGGCTGCCTTGGTCTGGGGCACAGCTCCCTCAGCCGGTCAGCGGAGGCCAGGGAAGCAGCAATCAACACCAACGCTGCCTCTGTGGCCTCAGCCACTCTCTCTGCATCATCCTTTCCCTATTCCTGTGTGTGTATGTATGTGTGTATGTATGTATGTATAGAGGGGAAGGGAGGGAGAAAGAAAGTGAGAGAAATAGCAATGTGTGAGATACATCAATTGGTTGCCTCTCACATACCCCCACCAGGGACCCGACCCGAAACCTAGGCATGGGCCCTGACTGGGAACAGAACTGTCAACTCTTTGGTTCACAGGCCAGCACTCAGTCCACTGAGCCACACCAGCTGGGCCAGACTTCCCACTTTCTATTCTCCTGTCTCAGTGGTCTTCCAGCGGACAGAGCTACGGGCACCAAGAGACTCGGTAGAGAATTCGCTGGGCTTTGTTCGGGTCAGGCAGAAGTAGACACATAGCCCTGGTGACTTTGTTCCTGGCGTGTACCTAGGCTCAAAGGTGTCAGAGGGTCTGTTCAACTTCCAAAAAGGCATCCCTTCTGGAGCCTTTACTCTGAGTCAGGAAGGGTGCTCAGCCGGGAACTCTGTAGAGCTGGCAGTACCATACCTGCCTTACAGATGGGAAAACTGAGGTGGACAGAGGTTACATTTAAAACGCACCATGAATAGGCCAACAAAACACTAACAAATGCATACATTCCAAATGCATTCCAAATGCTGACCTCTCTGGTGGAGGATGGGGAGGGGAAATAGATGAGAAAACGTTTGAAGGCTGGGCTCAAACGCTGAGAAGATATGGTCCTAGTCTCTGAGTCTTTCATCTGTAAAATGCGGATCATTGTATTTTTTTGCTGTTCGCTTTATATGGCACTAGGAAGATCATGTAAAAGTGTTTATGGAACAGCCTTTTGTAAGTGATAAAGCTTGGCCTACCAGTGAGAACTCAGGGCCCATGAGGGTAGTACCCTGCTAACTAGACTTCCTGTCCGGCGGGGGAAACAGTGTGTGTGAAGAAGAGTGAGTGGGCGGAGTGCAAAGCCCAGGCAGCCCCGGGTGGATCTCAGCTCTAGCACTCCACTGCTGGTGACCTTGGGTAGCCTCTGAGCTTTTCTTATCTGTAAACAGGAGCTTGTTAACCTAAAAACAAAGGCCTTTCCAAAAGGGAGGCAACGAACATTTGTTTGAGATCAATGGACAGCTATTGGGGAAGCACTGATTCAGGCAGAAGCCCAAATAATGTTTATATTAGGAGAGAAAGGCTAAGGGTGTTTATGAGAAAGGGAAGAGGAACAACTATGTCAATAGAAGGAAAGCACCCTGGCTGGTGTGGCTGAGGGGGTTGAGCGCCAGCCTGCAAACCAAAAGGTTGCCAGTTTGATTCCCAGTCAGGCCACAAGCCTGGGTTTTGGGCCAGGTCCATGGTGGGGGTGAGTGAGAGGCAAGCAATCAATTGATATTTCTCTTAGAAATCAATTTTTCTCTCCCTCTCTTTCTCCTTCCCTTCCCCCCTCTCTAAATAATAAGTTAAAAGTCTTTTAAAAAAATAGAAGGAAGGCATTTCTATTGATGCAGATAAGCGAACATAGTGACAATAATTCCAAACAAGGTTTTTAACTTTAGTCTGGTAGTTATTAGTCTGATAGTCATACTAGTTCCTTTCTTGTTATCTTTGCAAACAGTTTTCTGGGAGTATAATGTTACTTTGGGCCCAGTCCAAAGGTGATTTTGCCCTGTTCTAACATTCCAACGGTTTGAGATATAAAATGTGCAAGCTTGTTTCTCCAGGATGGCAGCTCTGGCCCCATTTATTATTTTTTATAATCTCATTCGGGATTAAGGGGAGTGTTAACTGACATGACATGGCATGAGCTCAAAGGGGTTGAAAATAGGGTTGGAAAAAATATAACTGGGCACCTTTGAAACATAGAGCTGGAACAGCGATTTTCACGTTAGACAAAACAGAATATAACTCAAATGTGTTTCAAAGACAAAGATGTTACATTCTCAAGAGTAGCCATTATTAAGAAGATATAATAACCATGCCCTTATATATTATCCAGTTTATATAGCAACAACTGACAAGCAGCACAGAGAAGGAGATAAATCAGGTGTTGAGCTTGGAAGTTTTAACATGCTCCTCTCTGGAAATGAAAACTCACGTAGACAAAGAGCAAGCAAGGATAAGGAATATTAAAGCGACATGATTAATAACTTGATCATACATGGAACAGAGAGATGCATCACGGCTTGCAGCCACAGAGGTATGACCAGCATATTCCAATGAATTGTCCCCTACGGGCTGTTTTAGACCACAAAGACGTGAAATCAGAAAACAGCAGTGAAGAGGTAGCTATAGAAATCTCACATTTGAAAACATTACTATTAAAAAAACACTGTTTAAGGGGAAGTCATGTGGAAATTATCAAAGAAATGGAGACTGGAATAACAATGAAAACACTAGGTTAAAAATTGTAGGGGAATTTATAACAGTATTCAGCACTAAGATTCGTAAAGTTCAACTCTAAAAACATAAAAAACCAACAGATTTGTGTTTTGAGTTGCACTCTGCATTCCGTGTTATTTTGCATTAGTTCCAGGTGTGCACAGCGGCCAGGTGATCAGACACTTCACACAGTAAGAACAACAGGTTTGGATCAAAGAAATAAGGAAATGATGAAGGATGAAAATAGACATGATAAGACAAAGGGGGACAGAAAATTATTAACACCAACTAAAGTTAGTTTTCTGAAAAGATGAATATAATAGGCAAAATTTTTGTCGAAGTTTGATTATATCCAAAAAACAGAAAGGATGAAAATAAAATATGGAGTGAAAAGGAATAAATGTGGATATTTCAGATTTAAAATAATAAAACATTATAAACAAGTATACATCATTAGACTTAAAAACCTAGATGAAATACATTTCTAGAATGATGTAAATGCCAAAATTACCACAATAAGCAATAAGGAGACCTTGAACACACCGCTAACCACTGAAAAGAAAAGTGGTCATTTACCACCCCCAAAAGCCTCAGGCAAAGATGGTTTTACTGGTAAGATGCCCCGAACTTCATGCATCAGATAGTTTCTATATTTGCAAGTTGTTCCAGAAAAGAGGAGGCTTAGCTAAGCTGTCTCACTCATTTTACGAAATACTGTAAAATCCTCACACCAATACCAGATATGAACTGTAGAAGAACAAAAGCTGTAGGCGTCACTTTGAGCCGTGACTGTATACAACCTAAGTGAAATGTCAGGCCAACTAAATATCCTTCAAAAAGGGGGGCTTAACCCGGGAGCTTGAGATGCTTCTGCCTTAGAAAGAAACCTCAGTTAAGTTGATCACATTAGTGGATGAAAGGGAAAAAAATAATGTGATTATCTCAATAATTGATACAAGAAAATATTGAATAGAGTCCAATACTTGTTAATAATGGGAGGTCTTGGGAAGTTAGAAGCTGAAAAGAACTTCCTCAATCTGATAGAGGCTGTCCTCTGAAAATCTACAGCAGAACCATGTTTGATGGAGCAGATTGCCTTTGAGGCAGGGACAGAATTGAGGGGCCGCTGTCACCCAGCTGCCCGCAGCACAGGACGAGAAGTCTCGGCCAAGGAAGTCACACAAGAGAAATAATAGGAAAAGGGCAGGGAGTAAAAGACAAGAATGGTCGTTATTTGAAGATTCTAAATGTATGTGAATAACCTCTGGGAATCGATGAATTATTACAACTAGTAACAGATTGCAACCAAGTTGCCCAGAAAATGAAATTTCTAACGACCACAAAACCCACAAAGTAACTAACAACAACAAGAAAACGTACAGGACTTCAACAGAAAGCAGCTTATGATCCTGCGTGGATACAACCAAAGTGACTGAAGGGAAATATTCGTGGATGCACGCTTAATATTGCGAAGATGTCAGTTCTCCCACAAATTAACCCATAAGTTAAAAAAATAGAGCAATCAAAACCTGAGGGGACTTTTTTTTTGAAGATTGGCAAGATGATTCTAAGGTCACTATTTTCTAAAAATCAGCCTGAGAAAGAAAAGCAGCAAGATGGATTTACCTTACCCCAGGGAATGTGGCAAAGCTGGAGCAATTGAAACAGAACGGTTCCAGCTCAGGAACAGGACATGGGGTTCAGTGCCAAGTTCAGAACCACGCAGATGCTGGTTTATGAGGGAAGTAGCCTCATAAGTTAGGACAAAAGTGGACAACCTCTTTGGTGGGGGGGGAGGGGGTGGTATGTGATCTTAGAAAACTGCCTCAGAGTGTAAGAGAAATGAAATTATAAGCCTGTCTTACCCACTATTAAATATTCCAGACAGACTGTGGACCTAAATTCAACTATTGAAATATGACTCCAATAGATAAAAACAAAATAGCTTTGAGAATTTGGAGTAGGGAAAGACCTAAAAAAGGCCCCTGGTGGTGGAAAAATAACTAATTGGTTCACATCAGACTGAGCACTGGGTACAGGGAGCTGCCCCCTCTCAATTTCATTCCCTGGTCCAGAACCCACTCAGGGACACAGAGCAGGTGGCCTGGCTCTCCCATTGGCTTCCTGGGGAAAGACGGGAGGTGCTGAGAGCCAGGCCCAGGCAGGGCCTTCAGGGGGCCCAAGGCGGAATGGGGCGACCCATGCTCTCTTATTTTCTTGGTCTGATTTGCTGCTCTGTCCAGGAGTTCAGGCTCACTGTAGGATCTCACAGCAAGAAGCTTCAGATTCAGGCATGGGCGACCTCGAGACCCGGGGCAAAGTTCATCAGTGCAGGCCCTGGGCCTTCTGTTGCTGTCCTCACTCTCAGGGTGAGTGTGGGTCACTCTGAAGCAAGAGATGGGCTGGTCAGTGATTCCCCCCAGTCACCCCTGACTGAACTCCAGGATCTTACCAGGAGCTTGTTCAAAATAAAATAGAAGGCCCCACCCTGAGGCACTGATTCAGCAGGCGTGGGCCAGCTCAGGAATCGGTCTGATTCCCAAGTGTGGCTGGGGTTGGACCGGCCAACCTGGATCCCGTTTCCAGGCCCAGCAGATCAGAACTTCTCAGCTCCCAGTGGCGCAGAACCACCTGGGGCAAGGGGTATGGATGTGGTTTGCCCTGGGGCAGGATGGGTGGGAAGTGCAGTGGTTAGGGTCCGGGGAGAGGTAGGGGGTCCAGCCAGAGATGCCCGTGAGAGCCCAGCTGTAGCCAGACTCCCCTCTAAGATGTCCCCCTCTGCCTGTCCTCCTTGGCTCTGATCCTGCACTGGAACGACCTGTGAATTGCCTGCTTCCTTCCCTGGCCTGGGAGCAAATTGAGGGCAAACACCTTGCATTCATTCATTCAGACATTCATTCATTCATTACACAAATATTTATTAAGACATTCACATGCCAGGGATAGGCCCTAATAGAGATCAAGGCTGAGTCAGCTCCAGAGGGCTTCCAGTCTGCTCAGGAGGCAAGATGTGAGAGCAAGCTGCTCTAGCAACATGCGGGAAATGCTGCGGTAGAGACACGCAACAGGGACAGCCAGCCTCCACGGGAAAGATCTGAAAAGGCTGCCTGAAAGAAGTGGAGTCAGATGTGGTGATGAGTGGGGCAATCAAAGGGGGGTAGAGAAGTGTGTTTCAGACCCACAAGATGGTATGTGCAGGCCTTGGTGGGAACGAAGAAGGTCAAGGTCACTGTACTGAGAGCTGGGAGGGAATGAGGCCATGGTGTGGCTGGGGGCCCTCGCAGGACCCACGTGCAGAAGTGTTTACCTTAGTGCTGGGCCCCAGGGTGGGGGCAGTGAGAGGGTCCCACCCTCCACTCTCCAGGTAGCTCACTTGGACCCTGACTGTAGGGACTGTGTGGTGAGCAGGCTGGGGGGCCTGACCCCACTTCCCCCTCAGTGCCCCCTGTTCCTGGGGGCTGGGCCAGCACTCCCTCTGGGAATCAGCTATTCCTTCAGCACCTCAGGATATAGGATGCTTCTCCGGGTTAGTATGGGCCACTGCCCAGAGCTGGGGAAACGGAGGCTGGGCGAATGGCATGATAGCCCAGGAGTCTCAGAAGCACTGGGCTCCTCTGACCTCTCAGGCTGTTCTACACTGTGTTCCAAGAGAATTCGGTTGTCCAATCCCTCCTTTGGGAATGGCTCTCCTCCTGGGCAAGGGGTCCTGGCCAGCTTCTGAGCACCAGGACCTTGGGCCTTCAGGGCACCCTGGGGCTTCAGAGTGCGCACTGGGCGTGCAAGCTGCATGGGCACCTCCCCTCTGTCCCTGGACAGTGAGCCCCAATCCCCACTGGGAAGGTCAGGCCCTTTCTCCACCTTGGGCAGTCCCAGGCCCATCTGGAGCTGGCCTTGTGCACCGGGACATGGGGCACGGTGACAGCAATGGCCATTGTTGACGTTTTATTCATGTTTTGTGCCAGCCGCTCATACGCTCATTGCCCTCTGTCCATCCCAGAAGCCCTGGGGGTGGGGGGTGGTTTAAAGTCTCAGCAAATACTTTTGGAGATTGAGACTCTCATGGGGAGGCTGTTAAGCTCCCTTAAATCGTGTCATGCAAAGGTTAGACAACAGGCTTTCCGCTTCGTCTTGGGGAGCTCTGCCCCCAACCAGGGACAGGGCAGGACTCACCCAGCAGGCACTGTCCCGGGGCTGTGACCTGGAGGAAGCTGTGCTGCTGACCAGCCTGAGGGTCTGCTGGCTGGGGAGGGGAGGGCTTGGGCGGGGCTCTGGGAACTGAGCAGGGTCCCCCAGCAGCCCTACTCCCCTGAGGATGATGGAAAGCACGCGATGCCTTTTTGAGTTCTCACACTGACAACAGTTGCCTTTACAGTCAGCACATTCACACTGTATCTTTAAGTCAAAAACACGCTACAAAAAAGGCACTATGACCTCAATTTCTATAAAAAATACACATACTTGTTTCTGGAAAAGACTGGAAAGAAATGTATCAACCAGCTAGCGACTATTACCACTGGGTGGCATTCTCTGATAAAATATTTTCCCTTTTGCGTAGCTACATTCTCTGATTTTTCTACTGAGCAATACTCGTGTCATTAAAAGGAACAAGGGGGACAGAATTGGCCAGGAGCGAGCTGGGTGTTGCCCTGGGGGGAGCACCCAAGCGGGGGTCCCAACCTTCCACCGGGAAGGCAGGCCTTATTTGCGCGAGGGAACTGAGTGGCTTGCAGCCCCGTGGGCTCAGGATGAGGGGAGAGAAGTCTCCCCAAAGCCACTCACAGGGCACCCCAAGCTAGAGCTGGCGCCCCGCACCGTGTCGGTGTCACAGCCGTGCGTGGGTGCCGACGCATTATTTGCAGCTTGCCCCACTGGATGGTGTGGTCCTTGAGGGCAGGGCTGGCCGGGTCGCTGGCCAGGCGCCACGGGTGCTGGATGCTGGTGGGAGTGGGAACGCGCCCCACGGCACTGCCTGGCTTACCCTGGCAGCCATCTGCTTCCCAGGGTCCTGTAGGTCCTAAGTCTAACTGCCCCCTGGGCTTCTGTTTTTCAGATCCACTTTCCGGATGTGGAGCGTGTCGAGTGGGCCAACAAGGTAAGGCCCCTGGGGGCTGGCCTTGCCCAGGCCTGGTCCTGCCCAGCTGTCTGCTGCCGAGTCACCGAGTCACTGCAGGGATGGGGGTGGGGCCGCACGTGGACAAAGTCCCTCCCTGGGGTCGCTGGGGTCAGGGCCTTCTGTCTGTCTCTCCCCTTAGCCCTTACCGCCCTCCTGCTGCTTCTCATCACCAGGCCATGACTTTTCTTTGAAAAAAACATGTTTAATTGTGCCATTAATTCAGAAGGCAGCAGAGAGGTTAGAAAATGCTAGAGAGAAAAGTGCGGCCTCCAGCGGCCCCAGGCCCGGTTTAGGCCCTCCTCAGGAGTGGAGGGGGCTGATTCCATGACTGCCTCTGGCCATGGCCTGGCTCCCAGCCCAGACCCGCCCGCACTGGCCGGGTGACCTGGGCAGGCTGCCCGACGTCCCAGAGCTGGTTCCCTCCTCTGAGCAATGAGAATAATTGTGGTCCCTGCCCGTGCGCGTGGCTGTTGTGAGGGTTAACGAGGTCACTGACGCACCTCAGTGCCTGGCCGCATCGTGGGTGCGGGCTAGCCGTCACCACAGGCGTGACTGCTGTTGGGTCACACAGGGAACTCCCTGTGGGCTCTGCTGCCAGCTGCCCCTGGGCTGGGCTCTGGGACTCCACGTCTGCCCTTCACGCCCCTTACAGTGAGAAATCAGTCTGATTCCCGCCTGATCTGCCCAAACCTGCCCCTAAATGTGAAGGCTCGTGCAGCCCTCCGTGAGCCTCCTGACTGTGTCTAACACAGACCTTGCCTCTGTTCTTGATACAGGCTCAGCCCTGAGCAGGAATGACTTGGGTTAGATATAAAAAGGACTTCCCGATGTGTTTTGATCTGCAGTTGCTATGCTCCTGTTACCCAAAATGCCATTGCAAGTGGGTCAAAAACTGTTTTCAGCCTCTTGGGTAAACTTTGGAGGAAGTGGTTTGCCCCTTTAAGAGGTGTGAACAGATTTCTGTGGATGCGTGCAGGCCCAGGGCTGCCCGGACACACCTTGTACTCGAAAGGTGCTGTTCTGTGTGTTTGCTTGTTCCCAGGCCCCACACGATGTGTGACATCTTTCTTGCACCAACACAGAGACCAGTGGGACGAGGCTCCCAGGTGCAGAAACAGTGTGCAGACGAGCCACACACTAGGGCAAAGAGCTTAGTGCACAAGGGGCACTTGGCAAATGGCAAAGCAGCAAGACAGGAAGATGCGACCAGCCCCTAGACAGGCCCCTGAGAGAGATGGGGACAAACCTCACGTCTCCAGGCTCCTCCAGTCAGGGGCTTGGAAAGGGGAGGCGCGTTTTTAAACCGAGGTCCAAGTCTGAGGGAAGGAAGAAGAAAAAGCCTTTACCCCAAACAGAGCCCATCGGTTGGCTCGCCCTTCTTCTGCACCCTCTCCGATCGCCGTCTCTGGCCACCAGGCTCCATCTCTGCCACCCGCCCTCTCTGCCCCCGGGCCCTGCCCGTGTTCCCAGACCTGCACCATGAATCCTTTTGCCATAGAAATCTGCAGAAGACAGCCCTTTCTCGTTGCTAGAAAAAAGCTAAATCCACAGGAAACAATTTAAGTTTCTTCTCTGTGATTTCTTTCTCTTAAACTTCTAGCCAGCTGCTAAATATTTATTCCACAATGAAGGTTCAGATAATTTATGTTTTTAGCACAGAACCGAAAGGCGTGGTAATGTTAGGTTCGGTGAATGACCATTTCATGGCGCTCCACAAAACAGCTCTAGGCCTGGGGGGTCCACTGCCTGTGCACGTGTGAGAACCACTGCGGAGTTGTCCAATGTGTGACGGACAGATGGACGGATAGCTGGGCAGATGGGTGGGGAGGCAGGCAGACAGGTAGTGAAGAATAAGGATCCCATGGTTCTCATACGTATATACCAGTATTTTAAATAGATTTTTTAAATATAACACTTCAGTGTTAAATTTTGGAGTGAAATTTCAAGTTAGATTTCTAGCAAGGGCTGTGGTTAGACCAGAGGAGGCCATGCTCCACGGCCTAAAAGCTGCAGACAGGCTGGGGAGGGGCCCCAGCCTGCCCACCAAGGGCCTCTCCTGTGCTCACAGATCATCTCCCAGATCTGGCCCTACCTGAGCATGATTATGGAAAACAAGTTCCGGGAGAAGCTTGAGCCCAAGATCCGGGAGAAGAGCGTCCACCTGAGGACCTTCACCTTCACCAAGCTCTGCTTCGGACAGAAGGTCAGTGCTGTCTCTCCCGGGAAGGGTGTCCTGGGCCTGCTGTGCAGCCTTCTCCTTCTTCTCCTGCTGTGCTGTTCTCCGTCCCTAACCCCTGCCCCAGGTCACTTGGCTGGGAAAAGATCCCACTGGGCTTCACAGGGGACCTGGCCCCCAGCCGCACTTCCCAGCCCCTGGGCCTCAGCCTCGACCCCTCAGCTTCAGGGCCCAGCCCCACCATCTCTGCGGGCTCCAAGGAAGCCGCGCTTGGAGAGAACAGAGAGGAGGGGTGGGAAACAGTTCCAAATGTCTTGAAAAGATGTCACGTGGGGTGGAAGCCAGCCAGATACGAGATGCACAGTTCACACGTGCTACCCTCAGGCTTTGGCTGGGAGAACACACCCTCACTCGGGACGGTGTGGCTGCTCTGCTAATGGCAGTCAGTGTCACAAACCCAGGCCACGTCTGTGAAGATCATAGGTGGCCCGGGTTACAGAAAGTTCAATTTCACATACGTAACATCCCTATTCTAGGCTGTGCATCTGATTCCACCCTTCACTCCTCTTGCCCCAAAGTGCCCCCTTGGAGTGAGTCTTTCTTTGGTCATCTGAAAACGCACCCCCTGGGCAGAGCGCCGCGATGATATCCATCACGCAGTAAACTGGAGGTGCTGGCCTCCAACCTGCTCCGGAATGAGCAGGTGTCTGCCAACCGCAGGGCGTGGGCCCAGGTCTAAACCATCAGGCCCGGAGTGAGTCCCTGCCTGAGCCCTGGACGGAACGTTCCGGCCCTGTCACTCGGATTCTGCCAGGGCTGGCTGGTCCCAACACCCGCTGGTTCATTTGTTCATTTCCTGTTTTACTCACTCATCTGTGACTGACTGAGCAGGGCTGCATGTGAGGCACCATAGACAGAGGTGGGCACAGCTGTGTCCCTGCCTTCAGGAAGGTCACTGTCCTGTTGTGCAGGCAGATGCGTATACAGGTGAATGACAACATGGCAGTGTAGGTAGGTGAGGTGGTGGAGGAATGCATGAATTCAGGAGGGGAGGGGCACGAATGCTGTGGTAGTCAGGGAAGGCTTCCCGGAGGGGGTGCTATCTGAGCTGGCATTTGTAGAATTCAGCAGGGTGAGAGCCTGGCAGCCTTTACACTGCTGGGTTTATAGCAGGGTGTGCTCAGCTGGGCCAATAGTATGGTGGTGCCCATGGGATGTGGCACTGCTGGGGGGCGGTCCCTTGCTGGCAGCAGAAGCAGGCCTCTCAGCGGCTGGTCCTGAGGAATGATTTTTATCACCCCAGGAGCACCTGTCCAGGGACCTGGAGGCTGACTAGACACCCTGGCCCTGCAGGAGAAATACCTGTCTCCTGGCATTCAAAGCCCTTCCCATCCTGTCTCCTCCCACCTAGGCCTCACCCCGACTCTGCTCCATTGTGGGGGTCACAGAGGACTCCTCAGTGATCTTCCTGGGCTTGGCCAGGACCCAGTGCACTCACCACACCCTCTTCCTTCATCCCCATGAGTGTTTACAGCCCCCTCCGATTCTGGTGTCCATGCCCGGCTCCCCTCTGTGCTCTGATAACCTAGGGCCAGTGACACAACTGCTCTGAGCTTCAGTCTGTTCACACGTAAAAGGAAAGGACCCACTTGTAAGGGTGGCTGTGAGGCATCACTACCAGGCCCGGCCTCAGGGCCGCTCTGCTCTGCGTGGCTGTGTGAGCGGTGTGCTTAGATAGGCACCTGGCCCAGAGCACCAGAGGGGCCCAGTTCCAGCCGTGAACCCCTCACCTCACCGTGAGCCCTGGGCTAGGAGCGCGGCCCCACCAGCACAGCACAGACGTGCAGACAGTGGTTCTCCCTCCTTTGTGGTAGGGTCTCCAGGTGGGCGGCCCTGCCCAGGCCTGGGCTCCGCACACGGGGTCTTGGGGCTGGCTGAGCTGTCACAAGTGCCTGCAAACTGACCCCTGAGGGCTAGGGCTGGGGGTGGGGGGACGGTGGCTCCTGTGGTACCTTTCTCTGCATTTTGGCTCTGTTCTCTTTGATAGCCTTTCAGCTGGCAATGCTGTGTGAGTGCCGCTTTCTGTGGGGAGAATGGAAAGGTGATGGAATGCTTCCTCTAGTATGGTGGACCGAATTGTGTCTTTGATATTTATTATGAAAAAGTTTTAAAAACTAAACATTGAAAGAATTAACCATCCAATTGTACAATTAACCTTTTCTATGTTTGCTCTAGTTCATATCCATGCCTCTATCACTCTTGTCATCTTTTTCTAAATGCATTTCAAACTAAGTTCCCAATGTTAGCGAGTTTTGCCCCTAACCACGTCAGCATGTGTTTCACTTGCACTCAAATGAAATTTATTTTTCACTCTTGATAGATAACAGCCTAGCCCCACTCCAATGCATGGGAGGGAAGAGCCTAGGCAGAGAGGGGAAGAAAAATGATTTAGGGACTCAGCCCTTGCCCCAGAGGCTGGGGACTATGGCCTCAGCCTGGGGCCCTCATATTCCCAGGGTCAGGCCACCCAGCCAGGGACTCTGCCCTCTTGCTTTACCCTTAGGGGGCCAATCCCTACTTATCTACCAGAATTGCTTCTTAGCCATCTCCTCCTCCAGGAAGCCTTCACTGACCTCTGCCCACCCCAAGCTGGGTTGGAAGGTGTTCCCAAAGTCCCCAAATGCCCATGTGATAGTGTAGGCCACCCCCCATAGTCCCCGCTGTCTCCTTTGCTGGGCTGCGAGCCCATGAGAGCAGGCTCGGTCACCTTGCTCCTTGCCTTCTCCCCAGGCCAGCTCCTGGTGCAGAGTGGGTGGTAGGAGAGAGACACAAGGGTGCACATTCTAGGGTGGGAAGTATCGGGGTGACAAAGGCAGACAGAGGCTGTGGGTTAGATTTTGGGGTTTGTGCCTCATCCCAGGAGTACGGGGTCATGTTGCTTGCAGTGGACAAAACCCAGGGTTGGGATGGGGCAGTAGCAGCCTGGGCTGCAAGGCCTTGGCTGACCTCGCCCCCTGGCATCTCTTCCAGTGCCCCAGGGTCAACGGCGTCAAGGCACACACCAACAAGCACAACCGGAGGCAGGTGGTGCTGGACCTGCAGATCTGGTGAGTGTGGAGCCTGTGGGGGCCAGGTGTGGGGGCCAGGGGCACACTCTGTGGGAATAGTCAGTTTGAAGCTGGGGCGGCGTATGTACACTCTAATTTGGGGTGTGAACGCCCCTCAGAGTACAGCTCCCTTGCCTGTGCTGGGCTGAAGCACAAGTTCCCTGTTTGGGACAAGGAGTGTCAGGAGAATGGATTGTCCCAGGGGAGCCACCGTCCTGGCTTCTCCCAGCAGGCCAGGCCCTCGGTGTGCTCTGGTACCCAGGCCCAGGCAACAGCGCTTCCTCAGAAGCCAGGGCCAGGTCACCTGGAGGTTCAGACCAGCTGCCTCAGGGAGGATGCAGCAAGAGGGAGCAAGGGTGACAAGAAGATGCTGGGACTTGTAGTGGGGCCCAGGGAGCTCCGAGCACAGGCTGTGAGGGAATTGGGCTCTGTGTCACCTCAGAAAAACCAAAGGATGCAAAGACACATGAGGGAGTTGTTCAGTGGGTTGGGCAAGGGCATCTTTTTTGAATGAGGTTTGTAATAGGCTTGAGTTAGTGAGAAGGGAGATTGAAACCAGGAAGTCTTCCTGGAGGTGGTGCGATTTAAACCGTGTTTTAAAGGAATGAGGATCAACTCCTGAGGTTCCAGAATGTTGCCGTTCCTTCCCAGTGTCTCATATTTCCTGTCCATAGCCCAGAGGCTGGCACGGAGGGCACATTGGGAAAGCAAGGAGTCAGCTTGGGGAACAGCCTCCCCGTTTGGGGGCCGGTTTCAAGTGCGTTGGGCTGGTGATGGCTATTGGGCATCCTGGCCCCAAGGCACTGCCACAGACCCTTGTATGGATGCTTGGGGCCCGTCAAGGTCATCTGGGGTACCCACCTCACTTTCCAGGCAGCTCAGGCGGCTCCCAGAGTGCCCAGGCTTCCCCCCACCCCAGACCTTTCAGGGGGTGCTCAGCATTTCTGTGACATCAGCTCCCCTGCCTGTGTCCTGCAGGTATTTGATGGCCGCCTTCTCCCTCCCCTCACTCTTCTCAGGGTCTCCTGATCCTTAGCCTCGCAGGCACGCATTCTGGGCTCCCTGTGCCCATCTCTTGGCAAGAGCGGCCAGCAGGACTCAGGCTCCTAAGAACGTTGCCTCCCCCCCTTGCCCACCCCCAGAAACACCCTGGGTGAGGGCTGGGTGTAAGCAGTGTGGCTGCTCTGTCCTCAGGGAAGAGACTGGGCAGAGATGGGGCAGGAGCATAGCATCAGCAGAGGGGTGGGCACCGTGTTTACCAAGAGCCCCTCCTTCACATCCATGGGGTGCCGTGGGACACGGTGGTGCCCAGAGTCACTGTCATGGGCAGAGGCGGGCGGTGTGCTTGGGACTGCTGGTGCAGGGACATGGGCTTCTGCGCCCCAGGGTCTGGGCCTAAGTTGGTGTCTGCACAGAGCCAAGAAAAGCCAAGGCTGTGAGAGAGACCGTGTCCGGGTGAGGCAGGACTGGGGCTGGGGGTGCTGGGCCAGTTTCCCAGCCTCTCTGAGTAGTGCACTTGCCCCTATTCTCCACCTTCCTTCTCCCTCCCCACTTCCAGCTACATTGGGGACTGTGAGATCAGCGTGGAGCTGCAGAAGATACAGGCTGGTGTGAACGGGATCCAGGTGAGTGGAGCCTGCCAGGACTCACCCCCCCTTCCTGTCCCTGGGGCAGGGATCAGAGTGGGGGGGCAGCGGGGGCAGAATGGGCTTGCACTAGAGCAGGCTGCGGAAGTGGGTGATGACACCAAACCCTGGCTGGTAACGACTGAGGGACTCCAGGCCAGAGGTCATAGGGCCAGGAAGTGATGGCTGGGCCTCACCAGCCTGCTGCTCAGCCTCACAGCCTCACACTTGTAAAAGTTTGTAAAGTCCCTCAGAGAGACGTCGGTGGCCCAGGGAAGAGAGGTCCTGTTTACAGGGTAATGCAGACCCTATGCTTAGAAACCAGGGAGGATCGAGAAGGTGGAAAGGTCTCACAGCAGGACTACCGGAGCTGAGTGGGCCGGGCCGGCCTGAAATGTGGGCAGGGCTGCAGGCCGCTGGGTCCAGTGCACCTGGGGAGGCAGTGGGTTCATGGTCCTCTGGAGAGGGGGCAAAGGTGTGGCATGTTCGTTTCTGAGTGTGGTCCCTGTTGTGACAGCAGGCGGCCCTCGTATTTGGGGGTGGCATGGGCCTGGGCCTGAGTGAGACAGCGGTGGCCTCAGCCGAGTGCTGCAGGTGCAGGAGGAAGGGAGGCCCCTCACAGGCCCCCCACAGGCCCCCTGTGCCATCCAGTTGCAGGGCACACTGCGGATCATCCTGGACCCTCTCCTGGTAGACAAGCCGTTCGTGGGAGCCGTGACCATGTTCTTTCTTCAAAAGCCGGTGAGCCCCATGGAAGCAAGGCAGGCCTCTCACTCCCTGGGGGTGAGTGCATGCCTGCTGGGCCCCAGGCACTGGCTGGAGCCAAGACTGGAGGCCGCCCAAGCCCATCCAGGCCAGGGCACTCCACACACCTGTCCCGTGTGCCCTAAGGCAGCCTGAGGTTCCTGACTCAGCTCTCCACAAGACCACACACAGCTCAGAGAGGAGCCTTGCCAGGGTCACACAGGGTCCATGTGCACTGGCCACTCTGGCGGTCATCCTGACAGGGAAGCAGCAGGTCTGACAGCCGTGGCCCATCCTGAGCCAGGGCCTGAGCAGGACTGGGAGGTGCCCTCACTGCCTGACACCCCCAGCAGGCTGGGCTCTCCATGCGGGTGGGTGTGAGGCACTCGGCAGAGGGTTCTTAGTCCTGGACTTCTGGCTCTTGGCGGCCTAACAGCCTCCCTCTGCCCCGCAGCACCTACAGATCAACTGGACCGGCCTGACCAACCTGCTGGATGCACCAGGAATCAAGTAAGTGCCTGTGAGCACTGCCAGGCCAAGCCCAAGTGTGGGGCTCTTGGGGGTTGTGCAGTCAGTGACTGGAGGTGCACAATGGCTGACCTCCTCTGGGCTCCCTGTGTGGGGAGAGGGGGAGGCACTGGGTTCTCCCCCATCCAAGGGAGATACGTTGGGGCTTGGGGGGCTACCAGTGTTGTTTGGATAGACACTGTGCCTGGAAAACACACACACACACGTGTGCACGCACATGTACATGTGCACACACACACAGGTCACAGGTGAGCAGAGGGGATAATTGGATGTGATGTCCTAGAGGAGCCAGGTGGGCTAATGAGGCTCCTGGCTTTGCTGGTTAGCAACTGTGTGACTTTGGACAAATGACTTCACCTCTCTGGGCAGTTCCTCAGTAAAAGCAGGGCCTGGATTTTCTGTCTTGGGGTCCCTGGGAGAACACTTAAGAGTGTGTGGTGGTGTGGACACACACAAGAGACTTCCCCTCGTCCTTCTCACCGAGTGTGTGCTGACAAGCCCATGTGGCCACCCCCAACCATGGCCCAAACACAGGCTAGGACTGGGGCTGGGGGTTCTTACAGCAGGTGCCAGTGAGGAGGAGCTGGTCTGGGAAATCCCACCTTCCTGGGGCTGGCAGGTGGGGGTGCTGCACTCCGAGCTGCAGGCCCCCAGCAGAGAAGGGCTCCAGTCTATGTGGACACACCCCCAGCAGGGAGGGGCAGTTGGGCCAGCCAGGGCACTCACCTGCTGGCTCGCCAGCTCAGGTGGCTGCCCCGACCTGTGGGGAGGACCCGTTGCTAGCTCACTGGGGGACGTTCCCACTGATCTCGGCCCTCTGGACCCAGGATCCAGTCACAGGTTTTTCATCCAGAGAATGTTTACTGAGCACATACTGTGACCAGTCCTCTTCCAGAAACTGTCACTGCTCCCCCTGGGGGCAGAGTCAGCCAGTAGACAAAGAACATTTGGGTGCGATGTCAGGGCTGAGGCAGCAAATGTCAGCTGGCACCTACTGTGCACTAGGCACTGCTCTCAGCACGTTCCACATGTAAGTCATTCCCGTAAAAATGCTCAGAGGTGGGTATGATGCTCCTCAGTTTCGATTCAAGGAAACTGAGGTCCAAAGGTTATCAAGCTGCCCAAGGTCACATAGCTTCTCACACAGCTTCAGGTCCTCACTCGTAGCTCCCATGCTGTGATGCCTCGGGGTAGAACAAAGCAGGATTGGGGGTGGCAGTGGTCAGGGCTGTGTCCACCCTGGCACTCTGCTCCTGTGGCAGCTCCAGGGATGGGTGGAGGGGCAGGTGGCCTGGGGGAGATGGTGCCACCCCTACACGGATGTTCCCACCCATTGTTCCCAGCGAGGTGTCAGACAGCCTGCTGGAGGACCTCATTGCCACCCACCTGGTACTGCCCAACCGTGTGACCTTGCCCGTGAAGAAGGACTTGGATGTGACCAACTTGCGCTTCCCTCTGCCCTGCGTGAGTACCCACATCAGCTGCAGAGCACAGGGCCCAGTGTTGGGGAGGGTGCATTTTCACATGGTAATTCTTATTTCTGCCCTGGGGGGGCATGACACCTTGCTTCTACAGGGCAAAGACTGAGTCACCCATCTAGGGAGGGACAAAACCCAGGTGGCCTTCCTTCCTGGGTCCTGGTGCCCCTATGTGGCCTGGGCTGCGGACTATGAATGGTCACACACACACACACACATACACATGCCTCCGCTCTCACCCTCCTTCAGGGACAGGCAGTTCCCCGACTCCATCCTTGGGGTCTACTGGGAAGGAGATGTTCAGTAGGGCCAGATGTGGGGCTTTCTTGGGTGCTCGGCACTACTGCCCCCTCCATCCTGGGTCCAGCTAGGGAGGCCCCTGAGGACAGTCATGTGGTCTCCCTACAGAAGGTGCCCTGGCCATGGCCCAGAGCCCCCTGGGCTGGGAGTCAGGGCCTCAGGAGAGGAGCAAGTGCCCTTTTCACCATCAGCACCAGTATGGCATCAGCCTACGGAGGCCATGCAGGGTCGAGGGGCCAGCCAGCGAGGGAACACACACGTCCTCTCGGCCTTCCCATAATGGTGCCCGGGCTCCACCCCACACTACGGGTTGGGCAGTCTCAGAGTAACAATACAGCACCACTGCCTACATCGTAACTACTAAAAACGTCATTCCTGGGGCGTATCCCACTCAAACTGCACTGTCAAGTGGCTGCTCTTCAAACTCTCTAGGAATAGGTCCTCTGCATGCGACACCAACTGCCCACGAATATTTACATTGATTTGTTCCAGTCCTTTCTCTATTTTTAGGGTTTAGTTTTTACCTTAACTTCCTTTTGCAATCAGGTAAAAAACATGTGCATGCTTCCAAAGTCCAATATAACGAAACAAATTACATTTTAAGGAGTTTGGCTTCTATCCCTTGTCCCTCCACCTAGTCTCCACCTTCCCCCTGTACGTAATGGTTTGTCCTTCCGCTGTCGCCACCATTTGTTTTCCAGCACGAGCAGCCCTGTGCACGTGCTGCTGTGTGCTGGATCCCACATGGTGGGTGGGTGCACATCCAGGTCTCCTGCCTTGATTCAGGTCGGGCGTCGTGCAGATTGCCCACGACCGTGTCGGCGGGCCCTTCCTCATTCTGACGGCTGCTCTGTTTTCACTGGCTCTCGATTGACAGTTGAGTCATGTCTGGTTTTTGCTCAATATACTGTCATAAAGAGCCTTGCAACATCTTTTTATATTTTTGCAGTATGCCTTTAGGGCTAGAAATGGGATTGATTGCTGGCTCAAAGGGAAAATGCATATGTACTTACAATAAAAAATAATAATTCTAGGCAGGAAGGCTACTAGCCCCTAAACTGCATTTTCTCCCCAGTTCTTGGCTCTGTCCTGCCTTAAGACACAGCACAGAATGTGCTGGGGCCTTTGTGGGCACAGAAACCCACTGCTAGCAGCGAGCAGTGGCCCCAGGGCTGTCTACACCTCGGTACCGGGAAGAAATGACCCTGGAAGTCAGTCTACGTGTAGGTTACAGTGAGGGGCTGAATACAGTGAGGGGCTGAATACAGGAGGAGACCTTCTCAGGGGGCTGGGTTGGGCATGGTAGTTGGCACAGAAGGAAATGGCTGGAGTTGGATAAGCCATTCACTTGGCAGGCTTGGGTGGCCAGCAGTGTGGGTGGGGCCTCGTAGCACAGTGCACAGGGCCCTGGGCCCTGCCATCACGTGCTGCATGGCCCTGGCCAGGAGACTGCTGTCTCTCTGTCCAGACCATGGAGAGGGTGAGCTGGGCTAGGGTGATGTCTGGTGGCTTTACCTCTGGTACTGTGGGCCTTGAGGGCTGGTGCAGCCCGGGGAGCAGTGGTGAGCTTTGGGCTGGGCCTTTTCCAGGGGGTGATCAGAGTCCACTTGCTGGAGGCAGAGAAGCTGGCCCAGATGGACCACTTCCTAGGAATCCGAGGCAAGTCAGACCCCTATGCCAAGGTGAGCATTGGCCTGCAGCATTTCCGGAGCAAGACTATCTACAAGAACCTGAACCCGACCTGGAATGAGATGTTCGAGGTGAGGGTCTCCTCAGACACAATTAGCTACTTAGATGTTTTCCAGGCTCCACTCTGGGTTGAGCTGGGTGTAGACAGGGACCTCGCCCTCAAGTGCCAGTGTGGCAACAGTGGGCCACAGGAGTGCGCCTTGGGCACAACCCCACTTTGCAGACCTACCAGGCTCTCAGAGGTGGGCCACTGTGGCCCTGCTGGAGGGAAAGCCCATAGATGAGTTCCCACACCCCTTTCCCACCAGAGTCAGCTGCGCTGTTGGGTTTTCAAATCAGAGTAAAAGAGAAAACCTCCTAGAGGCAGTTCTGTCCCAATCCTCTCAGCCAGAGCCAGATGCCAGGAACCTGAAGCTGTTCCCTAAGTTCAGCCACAACCCCTACCACGGGAAGGGTTGGCCCCAGAGCCTGTTAAGGGCTCTGGAAGATGCAAGCCCCATGCGGAACATGCAGCAGCCACTGCCCCCGAGCACCCACACTGCCATGGGCTTGCACCTGGTGCTTCTAATCGCTGCACCTTGCAGGGGAGGGCATCCCTCCCTTCTTACAGGTTTTCCAGGCACCAAGAAGGGCAGGAACCTTCCTGGGGCTCCAAGCTGGCAGACGGTGGAACTGGAATTTAGCTCCCCCTGGGCGATGTGTGAGGTCTGCTTCGTCAGCTGCTGTGGCCTGCAGGTCAACTTGCCTCTCTTTTCTTCCAGTTCATAGTGTACGAAGTCCCTGGGCAAGACCTGGAGGTGGACCTGTACGATGAGGATACCGACAGGGATGACTTCCTGGGCAGGTGAGGAGGGCTGAGCTGGGAGAGGGGGTGCTGGGCCTTCTGTCCCTGGGCCTTCCAAACCTCCCTTCTAGATGTCTCCCGAGTGTCCAGCCCTGGGCTGGGGCCTGGAGGTAGAGAGGATTCCAAGGTTTATATACCATAGGCTCTGCTTTCTATGATCTTGGTAACATACCCAGAGTCCCCAGTTGGAGCAGTGGGCAGGGGCAGAGCTGGCCTTGGTGACCAGGTCTCCAGTGTCAGGGACCATGGCCACTCACTGGGGCAGAACACAGAAACTTGGCTGTGTGAGGACCGACATGGCTTGGCGGGGTCTGCCTGTCAAAACTGTAAACTTACGTCTCTTGGTCCTGCAGTCCCACTTCCAGACCCTGTACAAGCTATACCTGACACGCGTATCACAGAACTGTCTGAGGTGGCAAAACAGCAAAGCTGGAAATCGCCCTGGCTGGGTGGCTCAGTTGGTTGGAGCGTTGTCCCACACACCAAAAGGCTGAGGGTTGGACCCCCAGTCGGGAGGTGTATGGGAGGGAACCAATCACTGTTTCTCACATTCATGTTACTCTCCCCCCTCCTTCCTCACTCTCTCAACATTGATAAAATATATCCTTGAGTGAGAACTTAAAAAAAAGCTGAGAACAATTTGAATGTCCAGCCTCAGAGGACACCAGATGAATGTTGGAATATATTTGCCATTGCCAAGCGAGTCTTCTGCAGCTTTAAAAAATGAGTGGGGTCCGTGCGTGTTGGCCTGGGGGGCACCTGCTGTGTTTCAGGATGGGGGAGAGAGCCATTGTGTGCAGTTTGGTTCACCTTTCCAGGGAGGACCCTGGGGGGTGGGGGTGGGGGTGTGTGTGTGCGTGCGCGCGCGTGTGCACAAGAAAAGGTGTGGAAGGTATGCAGTGGGCTGCTGACACTGCTCATCTCGGGTGGACTGGGAGGCAAAAAAAGGATTTTACACAAATCTTCATGCTCCTGCAGCTTGTTCCCACGAACACAGGATTTTAGAAAGTATAACAAAATACAGTGGGAGGAGCACAATCCAACAGCCTAAGAAACAGCCCACAAGCAAATGGTGCTTATCTTTTTTCTCACCTTAATAAAAGTTTTAACTTTTGTAATGTTGCAGATTTGAAGTATGGCTTGTGATTCCTGTTTTTTGATAACTCATTTCAAGCTTTTTCTAAGCTCAAGCACACTTCCAACAGTCACACAGAATTAATTTCCCCTCTGCCTGGAGTCAGGGAGGTGGTAGGCAGGCTGTGAACGTGGGCACTGCCTCCTTTCACACCCCCGCCAGCCATCTGTCCTGTGGAAGGCCTGGGGGCAGTTCGGGATTGGAGAGGCATGTGGTTGTTGCAGTGACTGCAGGAGGTGGTGTCACTGGCATTCGGAGGGCCCCAGACAGGGAGGCTGAGTCCCTGCGATGCACGGGCAGTTTTGCACAATGAAGAACCATCCCACTCAAGTGCCAGTAGCACCATCACTGAGAATCTGCAGCCGATGCGTCCGGCAGTGTCTGCTTGTTCCCCTCTGGGGAGGCAGCATGCCCGGGACGCAGCACTCATGGCTGGACAGTCCTTCCTCTGCTGGGGCTGAAGGTCGTCTCCGAGGGGTTCCTTGGCAGGAACTAGATCCTGTCTCAAGGGCCCTACTCGGATGTTTGACAGCAGTTCCGAGGGTGGGCCTCCACGCAGCCTGCTGCTTGCCTCCTGGCAGCTGAGCTGAACCCACTCCCCGTGTCTTCCAGCCTGCAGATCTGCCTCGGGGATGTCCTGGCGAACAGAGTGGTGGATGAGGTAGAGTTGGTGCTCGCACCCCCTCCCCGTGGACAACTCTGCAGGTTGTTTTAGCCCAGCACCACCCCTGGTGCTATGAAATGGCCCCTTCTGTGCTGAGCCACACGTGCCAGCCTTCAGGGGCAAGAGCTGGGCCAGACACAGACGGGTCCAAGGGACCCACCGGGGCCTGTGTTGGAAGAAGCTTCCTGGAAACACCCACAGAACAAAGACCTCCAGCAGGGCACAGTCACATACAGGGGAGGGCAGGCTGGGCCTGGGCAGGAGGGTTTTTCCGACCGGAAGTGTAGCACTTCAGTCCTGTAACCTCATCTCCTAGACCCTCAAGCCCCAAGTCCGCCCTGCCTGAGCTGGTCGCCGCTTTCCCTGACACCTCTATTAGGGCTCCACCAGGTCCCAGAACTGAGCTGCCCGCAGAGGGTCAGTAGCGCCTCACTGGCCCTTTCCCCGAGCTTTTCTTTCCCTTGTCTCCCCACAGTGGTTTGTCCTGAATGACACCACCACTGGGCGGCTGCACCTGAGGCTGGAATGGCTTTCACTGATCGCTGACCCAGAAGTTCTGACTGAGGTGAGTATGGGGGTTCGGAGTCCCCAGCAGAAAGTGGGGGTGGGTGGGGGCTGTGGTGGGGCTGGTCATGTGTGGGATGTGCGTGTGGAGGGAGGGAGGGAGCTGAGCCCTGACACGCTGAGTCTTCAGGCCCCCACCTTTTAGAGAAATGTCCCGCAGCCCTGCCTCCTGACAGGGCAGCTCCTGATCTCTCTCAAGAGCTGGACGGAGAGTCTCAGCCGTCTTCAGGGAAACTGGGCTCCTTAGAAGCTGCATGTTAGTGACCGTCAGCCCAGATTATAGGGAAAAGCCACCCTGTGTTTGACTTCAATCCACCACACTGCAGTCAGAGTCGCAGCCTGGACAAGCTGGGTTGTGAGGGATCTCATGGCCAGTGCTGAGGGCTGGCTGGCTTCCTTCTGCCATGAACAGCCTTCTTTCCCAAACTGGTCTGTGTGCCAGTTCTGGGGGCACCTAGTGAGGGTCTGTGTCTGCTCACAGGACCATGCTGGCCTTTCCACTGCCATCCTCGTGGTCTTTCTGGAGAGCGCCTGCAACCTGCCGGTGAGTGGTGACCTGGTCAGTGTCACACACGCCCTGCCTTTTGCCCAACCCTTTCTAATACTCACTCGAAATGGAAGTTCACAAATGTGCCCTTTTGCCCTTCTTGTACCACAGAGGAGCCCTTTTGACTACTTGAATTGCGAGTATCGAGCCAAAAAACTCTCCAGATTTACCAAGGTAAGAGTGTGTATGTGGCTGGAAACTGGAGTGAGGGCAAGTCCGAACTCCTTTCCCCAGAGTGACCACAGCCACGTGTTCCGGGCCGCAGGCCGTGCAGACACAGCCTGGGGAGGATGAGCTGCCGTCACCAAGACTGCTGTGTGCCGCGCACCAGGCTTGGCGACTCGACCCCACATTCATGTGCCTGTCCCATTATGACCGTGTCCCATTTCACTGCCATTTTACAAATATGCCCCAGAAAGTTAAGTGCCTGGGTCACACGCCTGAGGGAGGAGCCGGAAACTGAATCCACCCTGTGTGTCTCCATCATCCCAGAGAGGCCCAGCTCTGCCCCTGGAGTCAGCCCTGTGCAGGTGCCCGCACAGTGACATTGGCCCAGGGGCCCAGAGCCCCTAGGTAGTCTTCACTCAAAGGGAAGTGACTGGCCCCAAGTCCCACTGATGCTCCCGAGGGCTGGTGGGAAGGGGTAGGGGTGTGGTGTCTTGAGCGGACACCGATGACGCCATCCTCATTGTTGTGGATTTGCCCTCTCACAGAATAAGGTCAGCAGAGACCCTTCTTCCTATGTCAAGCTGTCTGTAGGCCAGAAGACACATACAAGCAAGGTAAGACAGCTCAGTGTGTTGCCGTAAGGAAATGGGGGCCCCAACCCTTCTCAGGGAGAGAAGCAAGAGAATTAGCTTACATTGAATGCCAAGTAGCTGCCAGGACCCATTCTAGGCACTTTATACTATTTTATTTAGTCTTCATAGTAACCTCACACATAGTTTTATAGTTAAGAATCTGAGGGTCAGAGGTCAGTGACTTTCCCAAGGGCACATGCTAGAAAGCAGAACTAGGGTCCAAGCTCAGGGATGGCTCTACGCCCATGGCCTTCCTGCCACCCCACCAGGAGTCCCGGCCCAGCAGCAGAAATGCTCCCCTCCGAGTGAGCACTGTTTATGACTTTCAGCCCCGGTAGAACTTCTTGGCAAAGCTCTCTTTGCTTTTGAGTCTGGCCGCCCCCCCCCCCCCGGCACCTCCCACAAGCAGACATGTATGGTGGGGGTCTGACCCCTGGGTAGACAGAGAAGACGCCAGCAGCGCCTGGGGGCTGGAGTGGGAACAGAGGGTGCACGCCGTTATCCTGCCCACCTGGGCCCTTTAGCGCACTCTCCCTCTTCTGTCCCCAGACCTGTCCCCGCAGCAAGGACCCTGTTTGGAGCCAGGCATTCTCCTTCTTTGTACACAGTGTGACATCCGAGCAGCTGCATCTCAAGGTTGGCCTGAAGTTGGGCTCCTGGAACCAGCTGAGACGCGTCTAAGCCGGGAGGGGTGGGAGCGCTAATGGGCCCCAGCAGAATCTCCTGGAAGGAAAGTCAGCACCTGTGTGTGGGAGAGGCTGCTGGGGCCCCTGCATCTTAATGAGGCTAATGCCCCAGGTCACTGGGTGAGAGGCTGTGGAAGGACAAACCCTCAAGTCCCTTGGCTCTCCCTGGAGGAGTCTTTCTGGTTGTTACACAGCACTGAGTGGCCTGTGTTGAAATCTACTCAGGACATTAATGATTTTTAAAAAATCCTCACCTGGGGATGTTTTCTTCATTGCTTTTAAAGAGAGGAAGGGGGAGGGAGGGAGGGAGGTGCAGGGGAGAGAGACGCATACATCACTGGCTGCCCTCTCTCTCACACGTGCCTGGACAAGGATCAAACCCACAACCTGGGTATGTGACCTGACTGGGAATCGAACCCACAAACTTTTGGTCCACAGGATGATGCTCCAACTAACTGAGCGACACCAGCCAGGGCAATGATGATGTATTTTTTAAAAACAGATTTAATCTTCACAAAAGATCTGTAGAAGAGAAATATCTTTATTTTACACAAGAGCAGAGGCTTAAACAAGGACTTGTCTAAGACCTCACAGCCAACAAGTGGTAGCCCCGGGGTCTTTGGGGGTGGTCTGGGCATCTCGTCATGGGGCAGGCCCTGAGCGGTTAACCTACCTCACACAGACCATAATCGCCTCTACCCAAGTCTGTCTCCTCCCGAATGAAGGCAGGGGCCGCAGCTGGTCCCACTCCCAGTTTTCAGAACAGGCCCAGAGGCCAATAGCAACACAGGACATGTTTAACTGAAGTTAGACTTGGCTGGGGCCCACAGAGTGGTGGTGGTGGTGAGGGTGGGGCGTGGTTACTCTCCAGGTGTGACCGGCCCTCTGCCCAGGTGCTTGATGATGACCAGGAGTACGCTCTGGGAGTGCTGGAGCTGCCCCTGTGCCAGATCCTCCCCTGTGCCGACCTGACCCTCGAGCAGCGCTTTCAGCTGGACCACTCGGGCCTGGACAGCCTCGTCTCCATGCGACTGGTGCTTCGGGTAACTCTCCTCTCAGCCCCCAGGGGAGGCAGCAGGGAGGCTGTGGGGAGCCCCAGCACCAAGTGCCTGCTCTATGTTGGGAAGCAGCTAGGAGATGGATTCTTGTTTTTCATCAGTTTTGGAATATTGTCAGCCATTATCTCATTAAGTATTGCCTCTCCCATTCTTTTACTCCTTCCTTCCAGAACTCCTTCCATGCTGAACCTTCTCATCTATCTCCTCCATGTCTTGACCTGACCTCGTCTTCATATTTTCCATTTATCTTTTTGTGCTACATTCTCTCTTCCTCGCATCTCTTCCAGTCCACTCTTTGGCTAGGCCTAACCTGCTGTTTAACATGTTCATGGTCTGTATTTCAAAGGCTGTTTTTCGTTCCTAAATTTATTTGTAAATACAGCTTATCTTTTGCGTTGTATTTGATAATCTTTTCATGTTTGTATTTCACCTTTAATCATTTGAAAATACTTATATAATGTAGGCCTGTTAATTCTGTTACACGAAGATGCTGGCAGTTCAATTTTGCTGTTTGTTGTGCCTGTTGATGATTTTTCATGGTGACTCATTTCTGTGTTTGGCAACTTGGGCTGCAGACATGTGGTCAGTGTTCCTTTGTAACCTGGATTGAGGCTGTTCACTTCCAAGGAGACTCTGTGGTTGCTGCAGCCAAGAACCTCAGGGGCACTGCAAGCCTGGGTTCTCTTTTATGCTGCTTTTTAAAAAATAATGTATTTTACTGATTACACCATTACAGTTGTCCCATTTCTCTCCCTTCATTCCCCTCCACCCTGCACACCCCTTCCCACCCACATTCCCCCCTTCCCCGCCTTCAGTTCATGTCCATGTGTGATAAGTTCTTTAGGTTCTACATTTCCCATACTACTCTTGCCCTCATCCTGTCTACTTTCTCCCCACCATCTATGCTACTTATTCTCTGTACCTTCCCCCCTTCTCTCCTCATCCCACTCCCCTGTTACTAACCCTCCATGTGATCTCCATTTCTGTGGCTCCACTTCTGTTTTAGCTCTCCATGTAGTTTGCTTTTGTTTTAGGTGTGATTGTTAACTGTGAGTTTGCTGTCCTTTCACTGTTCATATTTTTAAATCTTCTTTCTTAGATAAGTCCCTTTAACATTTTATATTATAAACGCTTGGTGAAGAACTCCTTAAACTCGACCTTATCCGAGAAGTGCTTTATCTGCCCTTCCATTCTAAATGAAAGCTTTGCTGAGTAGAGCAATCTTGGATGGAGGTCCTTGCCTTTCATGACTTGGAATACTTCTTTCCAGCCCCTTTTTGCCTGTAAGGTCTCTTTTGAGAAATCAGCTGACAGTCTGATGGGAACTGCCTTGTAGGTGACTGTCCCCTTATCTCTTGCTGCTTCTAGAATTCTCTCCTTCATTTTAATATATTTTATTGATTATGCCAGTACAGTTGTCCCATTTCCCCCCTTCATTCCCCTCCATCCTGTACACCCCTCCCCCACCATTCCCCCCTTTCATTCATGTCCATGTGTCCCAAGTTCCTTAGATTCTACATTTCCCATACAATTCTTGCCCTTCCCCCTATTTTCTACCTACCTCTATGCTACTTATTCTCTGTACCTTCTCCCCTGCTCTTCCTCCCACTCCCCTGTTGCTAACCCTCCATGTGAGCTCCATTTCGGTGGTTCTGTTCCTGTTCTGTTTGCTTAGTTTGTTTTAGTTTTAGATGTGGTTGTTAATGATTGTGAGTTTGCTGTCATTTTACTGTACATATTTTTTATCTTGTCTTAGATAAATCCCTTTAACATTTCATATAATAAGGGCTTGGTGAAGAACTCCTTTAACTTGACCTTATCTGAGAAGCACTTTATCTGCTCTTCCATTCTAAATGAAAGCTTTGCTGGATAGAGCAATCTTGGGTGTAGTTTCTTGCCTTTCATGATTTGGAATATTTCTGTCCAGCCCCTTCTTGCCTGTAAGGTCTCTTTCGAGAAATCTGCTGACAGTCTGATGGGAACTCCTTTGTAGGTGACTGTCCTCTTATCTCTTGCTGCTTCTAGAATTCTCTCCTTCATTTTAATCTTGGCTAATGTAATGATGGTGTGCCTTGGTGTGTTCCTCCTTGGGTCCACCTTCTTTGGGACTCTGAGCTTCCTGGAGGTCTATTTTCTTTGCCAGATTGGGAAAGGAGATAATCTCCTTTATTATTTGTTCAAATAACTTTTCTACTTGTTGCTCTTCCTCTTCCCCTCTGGTACCCCGATAATTCAGATGTTGGAACATTTAAAGATGTCCTGGAGGTTCTTAAGCTTCTCATTTTTTTGAATCCTTGTTTCTTCATTGCTTTCTGTTTGGTTGTTTCTTTCTTCCTTCTGGTCCACTCCATTGATTTGAGTCCCAGTTTCCTTCCCATCATTATTGGTTCCCTGTACATTTTCCTTCATTTCATTTAGCATAGCCTTCATTTATTCATCTAATTTGCAACCAAATTCAACCAATTCTGTGAGCATCCTGATCACTGGTGCTTTGAACTCTGCATCTGATAGGCTGGCTATCTCTTCATCACTTAGTTGTATTTTTTCTGGAGCTTTGATTTTTTCTTCTGTTTGAGCCATAATTTTTTGGTCAGGTCATGCCTGTTATGTAGTGAGGGGTGGAGCCTGAGGTGTTCACCAGGGCAGGGCAACCCAGTCCCTGGACTGTGACACTGTATGTGGGGGAAGGGTCAGAGAGGGAACAGTGGCGCTTGCTCCACTCTGCCGAATTTGTCCCCTCTGCTGCTTCCCACAAGCAAATTGGGCCCTTCTGGTGCTGGTTCCTGGGTGGGTGGGCTTGTGTACATTCTAGACCCTGTGGGCCTCTCCAACAAATTCTCCTGTGAGGCTGGGAGTCTCTCCTGGCACCTTTCCAATTGCTGCTTTTAGGCTTTACTTCCCAACCCTGGAGCCCTGGGGTGCACAGTCTGTCTCACTGCCTGTTTCTGCCTAGTTTATCTGGACATAATTGTGTGACTGTGGTCAGTCCCACACTGCCTGTGCTCCTGTGTCTGGCAGCCACCGCCTTTTCCTGCCTCTACCCCTCCCTGCTGGCCACCGACTTTGCCCCTTACCGGTCTGGTTGAATGGTTGTCGGACTGCCATAGAGTTCAATTTTCTGTCTGTTCTGGTTGTTTTTGTTTCTAAATCGTTGTTGTCTTTAATTTTGGTTGTGCAAGGAGGCACAGTATTTCCACCTATGCCTCCATCTTGGCTGGTTTTTATGCTTTTTAACTTAGGGTTTCAAGATACCACAACTAGTATAAATTCATATGGGACAACATAATGCATATGAGAAACCTATAAGGTGTCCTCTTCTTAGGAGAGACTTTATTCCTCCAGCCAGAGTTCAGGCTGAGACAGATACGGTTCTGGCCATCATTCTGTGCTGGTGGGTGGAACGTTCACCCTACACTACTTTTCCCTAACGAGATTGCATCTTCATAGGTCCTCCTTCCATCCCCAGCCTCGCATTGACCAAGGCCTCTTCTCCTAATTCCTTGGATTCCAAGGTTGATAAATGACTCTTAGGAAAGCTTAACCATTACTTTTTAGTTTTATCCTTTTAAACCCTATAAATTTTACTTACTTTCTTGTGAATTTGGCTATGTATTTAAAAGGATGTTTATTTTATTGGGGCATTCCTAACAAGATGATTTCCAGGATATTTTAACCACTATGTCACTGGCAGTGGAGGCCTGCAGGAAGGTCCTGATACTGAATGAATGTGGGGGGAAAGGAAAGGAGAAGCGCAATGGCTGAGGTTTGAAACTTTGGTGCCAGGACCATAGAAGTGTGTCTGGCCAGGAAACACATTTTAAGGAAAGCAGTGGTGAATGAGGTGACAGCTGGTAGACAATCATTTCTAGACGGTAGCTGGTGACAGATATGAGATAAAGGTGAGGACAAGACCGAAGGTGTGGCTCTGGGAGCCCTCTGCACAGAGGGACAGTGCCTGCCGAGAGTGGCCAGGTCTCCTGTAGCCAGTATGAACACAGAGAGAAGGGACCAGGAGGAAGTCTTCAGGAAGACCCACTAGTGAGGCAGGAGAAAGGAAAAGATAGAGAAGCACTGGTCAGAGCGGGTCAAGGTCAGAGAAAGGTTAAGGAAAATATGGTCTAGGGGCAAAATTACATTGGGTTGATAGGAAGAAAATGAGAGTTTGAGAAAACTCTTCCTCCCAGAAGTAAGGGAGAAGAACCCTTTCCTAGAGGTTAAGGTGAGAACAGAGGAGGAGAAAATGGGAGTGGTGGGCCCAGCCCATAAACGTCCCTGTCATCTGCTTGCAGTTCCTACGTGTGGAAGAACGAGAGATGGGGAGCCCGTACACAGGACCCGAAGCCCTAAAGAAAGGCCCTCTGTTCATTAAGAAGGTGGCCACCGACCAAGGCCCCAAAGCCCCACCCCAGGAAGAGGGCCCTGTAGACTTACCATGCCCCCCAGACCTGGCTTCTGACCTCAAGGAAGCATCCAAGAGCACCATGACAGCAACCAGTGCCACTACTGCTGCCACCGAGCCCACACCCCAAGAGGCAGGTCCAGAGCCGAAAGGCAAGGACAATGCCAAAGGTTTCTGTGAGCCCATGGGGGAGAAGAAGAGTGCGCCCACCATCTTCCTGACTGTCCCAGGCCCCCACTCTCCAGGGCCCATCAAGTCACCCAGACCCATGAAATACCCCATCTCCCCATTCGCATGGCAGCCCACGAGGCTGGCTCCCAGCATGTCCTCGCTCAACTCCCTGGCCAACTCCTGCTTTGACCTGACAGATATCAGCCTCAGCATTGAGTATGCACTTCTCTGCTTAATCTTCTCTAAAACTCACCTGCATGGAAAATAACTCCCTGGACAGAAAAGTACCTGTGAACTGGCTTTTCTGTTCAACCTCTGGTTTTTCACAGAATGGCTTTATGAGAGGCAGCACAGTGTGGTAGAGAGCACACAGGCTGGGATGGGGGAGGGGGGCATGGAGCATGTGGGCACCATGGAGCATGTGGCTCTAGCTATACACCAACTGTGAGAGACCTTGGACTTGGCTGGTAAGTCTCCTTACAGGAGAAAACCTTCCTAAATTCTAAAGAGTTATATTGATACAATAGGGGAAGTTTAGAATATGGAATTATGCAATCAATGACTGCCACTTAAGTGTTTACCACAGGCTTATCACGTTATGTGATTTAACTTGATCTTACAATAACCTTTTGAAATAGACCTCACTGTACTAAAGGTCAAATAACTCACCTAAGGTCCACAGAAATCATAATATAAAAGCAGATCCCACTCCAGGCTTCATGCTTGTCCTGTGGTAAAGTAGGGTAATGAGAATGCTGGATGGAACTGACTTCCAACTGAAGAATTTTTAAATTAACCCACATGTTCTGAACGCAGGACATGCTCTGTCTTAGAGGTTGGGGGAGAGGCCAACACTTGTAACAGTAACAAGTGACACGCCCTTTCTTTACAGAGGCAGGGACCTCTGGCAGCGGAGGCTGGGTGAGATTCAGCTCACCGTGCGCTACGTGTGTCTGCGGCGCTGCCTCAGCGTGCTAGTCAACGGCTGCAGGTACAGGGATGCTGGGGCCAGGAAAGGTCCTTTGGGAACATCAGGTGACCAAAAGTCAGAGTGGGGACACTTGAACAATGGCAGGGTTGGGCAGCCCTTGGGTAGACAAATAATAGAGTGAGGAGGAGGGAGCTTTGAAGGCTGTCATGCTGTGAGTGACAAGGACCTCACGGGTGCTGGTGGGCTCCAGAGCCAAGGGCTTTGCTGCCACGTAAGCACTGCCAAACTGTCTGGGGTGGCGGGAGCCAGTCCATTTTCTCAAGTGGGAATCAACTTCCTTTAGGTGGAAAGTACTTGGCTCTACTCCGAACTTTCCAAAAATGCACGGTTTCGAAACAATGTTTTGTCCTCCAAATTCTACAGACTTCTGTTATCATTGAGACTAGGGGGCACTTTTGTCCTCATGGCCATCTAAAGCTGAATGGCTAGTACAGCCTTCTCCAAATGAGTATTTTCAATGTTTGAAAACCAGGACCTTTTTTCCTTCAGAAACCTGACACCCTGTACCAGCAGTGGAGCTGACCCTTACGTTCGAGTCTACTTGCTGCCAGAAAGGAGGTGGGCAAGTCGTAAGAAGACCTCAGTGAAGCGGAGGACCCTGGAACCCCTGTTTGATGAGACGTAAGTGGGCCAGCTGGCCTGCCTGCAGTGTCCTGTCCATGCAACAAGCAGCTGTTGTGTACCTGGCAGTCTGCCAGGCCACGGGAAGGGTTAGGGCTGACTAGGACAACGCAGTCTATGCCTTCATGTAGCTTCTGTGTACTTGAGTGGAAGACAAGGACTGCTGGGCAGTTTAGCAAAACAGCTAACTCTTTCCTTGCTCATAGGGCTAAAAGTTTCCGTGATAGTGTTCCATACCCTTTCTCTTTCAACGAAGCCTCTTTGGCAGTAAAATAATTTGAATCTGGTCAAATATATTTTCTTTGAATCTGTGGTAAAGCAGCAGTTAATAAATATACTGTGAACCTAAGGGCCTAAAATTTCCTCCAAAGCTGCAAGCTCTTTGGCCTGTCCTTTCTCCTGCAACAAAGCCTCGGGGGGAGGTGAAACAGATGCCCTCCCATATCCTAGGGGCACTGCTTGTTTTTGATGGCTCTGTGGTGGCAAGTCTTATCCTAAATGTTTTTATTCTTGGTTGCAAGTTGACTTCAAGGTACGGAAGCCAAAATCTCATCATTGCTTCTTTCTGCTTCAGGATCCTGGGAGGACATTTCTAGCCAGTTTAGAAAGATATACCTGATAATTCTGGTTTCCTTGTATCTTGGAATAACTACTCATTTTAGATTTTACTTCTCTTGGCTTTGGGATCAAATTCCCAAAGACTCCTCTGATATCCAAGTCTGTAAGTCTAATGCCTATGTTTTCTGCTATGTATCTTACTGTTCCAGGTCTTATAGTCAAGTCTTTAATCCATTTTGAGTTAATTTTTGTGTATGGTATCAGCAGCCTAGTTTCACTCTTTTGCATGTGGCTTTCTGGTTTTCTTAGCACCATTTATTGAAGAGAATTCCCTTTCTCTATTGTGTTTTTGACTCCTTTGTCAAAAATTAGTTGCCCAAATACATGTGGTTTTATCTGAGTTCTCAATTCTGTTGCATTGGTTTGTGAGTCTTTTTGTCTGCCACTACCATACTATTTTGATTACTGTAGCTTTGTAGTATAATTTTAAGCCAGGGAGTGTGATACCTCTGGCTTTGTTCTATCTTCTCAGGATTGCTTTGGTTGTTCAGGATCTCTTGTTCCACACAAATTTTTAGGATTTTTTGTTCTATTTCTGTGAGAAATGCCATTGGCATTTTCATAGGGAGTGCATTAAATTTATATACTGTATTAGGTAATATGTTCATTTAATACAGTTAATTCTTTCAAACCATGAAGATGGAATAATTTTACATTTCTTTACGTCTTCTTCAGTTTCCTTCACCAGTGTCTTGTAGTTTTCAGTGTAAAGGTCTTTCACTTCTTTTTTTTAAAGATTTTTTATTTATCTTTAGAGGGGAAGGAGAGAGGGAGAGAAATGTCAATGTATGGTTGCCTTTCATACATCCCCTGCTGAGAACTGGCCTGCAGGGAACCAGCCTGCAACCCAGGCATGTGCCCTGACTGGGAATCGAACCGCGATCCTCTGGCTCGCAGGCTTGTGCCCAATCCACTGAGCTACACCAGCCAGGGCTTCACTTCTTTTGATAAGTTTATTTGTAGCTATTTTCTCCTTCTTCTTGCAGTTGTAAATTGTTTTCTTCATTTTTCCTTCTGCTTTGTCATTGATAGTGTATAGGAATATAACAAATTTTTGTATATTTTGTATTCTACAACTTTATTATTTCTAATAATTTGTGAAATAGGGTTTTTTTATATAGAGAATCATGTCATCTGCAAATAGTGACCATTTTATTTCTTCATTCACAATTTTGATGCCTTTTACAGAGTAAAGCAAAAGTAGGTTTACAGTTCATGTGGAAAACAATAAATAATACAAGAATAAACTGTTTCACATACAACTATAAACCTACTTTTGTCTCACCCTGTATATCTTTTTCTTGCCTAATTTCTCTTGCCAGGACTTCCAGTACTCTGTTTAACAGTGACGAGAGTGGCATCTTTGTTCCTGATCTTAGATGAAAAGCTTTCTGTTTTTCACCATTGATATATTATCTGAGAATCTGTTACACAGGGCATCATGTTGAGGTACTTTCCTTCTATACACATTTTATCATAAATGGATGTTGTATCTTGTCAAAGCTTTTTGTGCATCTATTGATTTGACCCTTCATTTTGTTAATGGGGTCTATCACACTGATTGGTTTGTGTGTGTTGAACCGTCCTGAATCCCTGCAATGAGCTCCACTCGATTGTGACATATTAATCACTTTTGTTTAGAATTTTTGCATCTATATTCATCTGAGATATTGGTCTGTAATTTTCTTTTTTTGTGTTGTCCTTCTCTGGTTTTGGCATCAGGGTAAGGCTGGACTCACAAAATGAGTAATGAAGTATTCCATCTTCTTCAATTTTTTGGAAAAGTTTGAGGCCAAGTATTTAAACTTCTGTTTGGTAGAATTCACCACTGAAGCCATCTGGTCCTGGACTTTTGTTCCATTGGGAGGTTTTTGATTACTGTTTCAGTTTCCTTACTAGTGATCAGTCTATTCAGGGTTTCTAGTTCTTCATGAAGAACTAGGTTTCTAGTTACCTTCAATCTAGGAAGGTAACACAGTTCTAAGAATTTGTCTATTTGTTCTAGGTTATCAAATTTGGTGGCTTATACCCTTTCATAGTAGTCTTGTATAATACTTTGTATTTGTGTGGTGTAACTTCTCTTTCTGATTTTGAGTCTTTTCTCTTTTCTTCCTTAGCAAGTCCACCTAGAAGTTTGTCCATTTTTACTTTTTTCAAAAAAACAAACAAACAAACACAAAACACAGCTCTTTGTGCCCTGGCTGGCGTAGCTCAGTGCATTGAACGCAGGCCTGTGAACCAGAGGATAGCGGTTTGATTCCGTCAGGGCACATGCCTGGGTTGCAGGCCAGTTCCCAGCAGGGAACACACGACAGGCAACCATACATTGATATTTCTCAACTTCCCTTCCCCTCTAAAGATAAATAAAATCTTTTAAAAAATCTTTAAAAAAAACCCAGCCCTTTGTTTCATTGATTTCTTTCCTGCTATCTTTTTGTTCGGTATTATTTATTTTTTGCTGTAATTTTTATTAGTTCCTTCTATTATATTTGGATTGTTCTTTTTCTAGTTCTTTAAGGTGTACACATTAGTTTTATTTAAATTTTATTTTTGAATTACAGTTGACATTGTATTACTTTGTTTCAAGTGTTAGGTTGTTTATGATTTTTATTGTTTCCTGAGGTAGGCCTATAATGCTATAAACTTCCCTCTTAGTACCACTTTTGCTGCACCGCCCCCCCCCCAAATTTTGGTATGTTGTATTTTCATTTGTCTCTAAGTATATTTTGTCTCTTCTTCTTTGACCCAATAGTTGTTCAGTAGCATGTTGCTGAAGCTCCACAGTCATTGTTTTTCTAGTTTTCTTCTTGTAGTTAATTTCTAGTTTTGTACCGTTGTGGGTCAGAAAATATACTTGGAAGTACTTCAGTCTTCTTAAATTTATTGAGATTAGTTTGTCTTTCCACATATGGTCTAGTTTTCAGAATGTTCTGTGTGTACTCGAGAAGAATGTATATTGTGTAGTTTTGGGATGGAAAGTTCTATATTTATGTCTATTTGGATATATATTTCTTTGTTGATCTTGTTTGTATGATCTATTACTAATTGCTATCAACTGGGTATTCAGGTCTCCTACTATAATTATATTTTTGTCAGTTTCTCCCTTTAGGTCTCTTAGTGATTGCTTTATATATTTTGGTGCTCCCAGACTGGGTATACATATTGATAAGTTTTAAGTCTTCTTGAAGAATTTCCTTTTATTATAAAATGTCCATCTTTGTCTAATTACCTTTTTTATCATGAAATCTATTTTGTATGATAGAAGTGCTGCTACACACACTTTTCTCTCAGCGCCACTTACCTTCCACCCCTTCACTTTGAGCCAAGATGAATCTCCTGCAGGCAATATATAGTTGGTTCTTGTTTTTAAATCCATCCTGCTATTCTGTGCCTTTTGATTGGCAAGTTCAGTCCATTTACATTTGGTGATTACTGATACATGTATACTTACTACAGCCATTCTATCTTTCATTTCCTGGTTGCTCTCTGTCTCTATTGCTTCTTTTCCCTTGTGTTTCTGTTGGCTATTTTAATTTGGTGATATTCTACGATTTTTTTGGTTTCCTCTTTTTTTTGTTACAACTCAGCTCCAGAGTTCTGTTTTGTGATCAATTATCATTAGGTTTATGTATGAAAAGTTTCATACCTACAATAGTCCCTTTTCTTCTGTTTGTAGCTTATCCTCATTCACCTGTGCAAATTCATTCCTTTTCCACCTCCCCTTTTGTTTTTATTTTCATAAATTATCCCTCTTTATGATGTGCAGTCAAATAACTATTTGTTTTAAATATATACTTAGTTGAGTCCTTTTTGGATCAAATCTAAGAACTAATATATTCCTTCAAGAGCTATACTTTCAGTTTATCATTATCAAAAAAGTGTGAGAGAATTTATTTGTTCAGTACTTAATTGAACTGAACAATTTATGCCAGGCACTATCCTACATTCTAGAGCCACCCAAGAAAGACACTTTGCAATCAAAGAACTCTGACAGAATTATAAAAAGATGCCAAAATTGCTATGTGGAAACAAAGGAAGGAGAGAGGTTTGACATTTTTGATGAATCTAATCTGTTAGTAATTCTCTCAAAATTGTGTCCGCAAGATATGTCTGGAAGGTAGACCTGGTAACCTCCACCCTAAACCTAGGAGGAATCCAGAGGCCTCTTGTGAGTACATAACCCATATCACACATATTATAATTAAAATGTCCAAAGATAAGGAGAGAATCTTAAAAGCAAGAGAAAAAACTTGTACAATGGAAGCACTGAGAGTTTCAGCAGAAACTATGCAGGTAAGAATGGAGAGTCACAATAAATTAAAAGTGCTGAAAGGAAAAAATATTTCCAGCTAAGAACACATTACCTGGCAAACTTATCATTCAGAACTGAAGGACAGATAAGTTTTCCAGATAAGCAAATGCTAAAGGAAGTCATCACCACTAAACTGGCCTTATAAGCAATGTTAAAGGGTAACCTCCTTTAAGCTAAAAAGAAAGGGTGCTGATTAGTAACAAGAAAATACATTAAAGTTTAAATCTTATGGAGAGAGGTAAACATATAACGTAGGTAGTGGATTAATCACTTATAAAGCTTGTAGCAAGGTTAAAAGTAAGTATAGTTATAATAATTAGTTAAGGGACACACAAGGTGTAAAATGTGGCAGTCCAAGCAAAACGTGGGGTGAGAGAGTACAACCATAGAGCTTTACAATGCATTCATTTTTGAGTTTTTAACTTAAAATAGACTTTTCTAAATGTAAGTTGTTATATGTAAGCCTATCGGGACCACAAAGCAAAAACTATAGTTGGTACACAAAAGATAGAGAAAGGAACCTAAGCATACCACTAAAGAAAATCATCAAATCAGAAAGAAACACAGAGAGTGAAGAACTATAAGACAGCCAGAAAAATTTTAACAAAATAAGCATCGATAATTAAATATAAATGAACTAAATTCTTTAATCAAATAATCAAAAGACAGAGTGGCAAAGGGATATAAAAAGCTATTCCACACAAAAGCTATTCCACACAAACAGAAAATAAAGCAAGCTGGGTTAGCTATACTTATATCAGACAAAATAGACTTTAAAACAAAGACTGTAATAAGAGATAAAGGGATCAACCCAACATAGGAGCACCTAAATATATAAAGCAAATATTAACAGACCAAAAGGAAGAAATAAACAGCAATACAATAATAGTAGGGAACTTTAACACTCCAGTTTCATCAATAGATAAATCACCAAGACAGGAAAATCAGTAAGGAAAAATTGGGCTTAACAAATATATACAAAACATTCCATCCAAAAGCAGCCAAACACACATTCTTAAGTACAGATGGAACATTCCACAGGATAGATGTTAGACCATAAAGCAAGTCTTAATAAATTTAGAAAGACAAACTGTATCAAGCATCTTCTCTAACCAAATGACATGAAATCAGAAATCAATCTTTCATTTTTATTGTATTTTTTCCATTATCATTTAGCACCCTTATTCTCCCCCTCCTACAATCACACTATTGTCCATGAGTCCTTTTTGCTCAGTCCCTCCTGCCTCAACCTTAGCTGTCAACCTGCTAAGAGTCTGTCTCTATTTTGCTTGTTAGCTCAGTTTGTTCATTAGATTCCACATAGAAGTGAAATCATATGGTATTTGTCTTTCTGACTGGCTCATTTCACTTAACATAATGTTCTCTAGGCCCAGCCACACTGTCACCAAGGGTAAAACTTTCTTCTTTTTTATAGGTGAGTAGTATTCCACTGTGTAAATCTCCTACAGCTGTGTTATCCACTTGTCTACTGATGGACACTAGGGCTGCTTCCATATCTTGCCAATTCAGAAATCAATTTTTGTGTGGAGATTATATAACTTGCTATTGAACAACAAATGGGTTGATAAAGAAATCGAAAGACAAGTTAAAATATCTTGAGACAAATGAAAATGCAACATACAAACACTCATGGGGTACAGCAAAAACAGTCCTAAGAGGGAAATTCATAGCAATAAATCTCTAACTCAATAAATAAGAAAAATCTCAAAGAACCTAATTTTACACTTTAAGGAACTAGAAAAAGACCAAAGTTAGCAGAAGAAAAGATGAGAATGAGATAAAGACTAAAAGGACGCTAGAAAAGTGAAATTAAGAGCTGGTTCTTTGAAAAAAAAAAAAAACACCAAAAAACTGATAAACCTTTAGCTACACTGACCAAGGGAAAAGGACTCAAATAAATATACCAGAAAGGAAAGAGGAAGCATTACAATGGATAACCACAGAAATAGAAAGGATCATAAAAGACTACAATGAACAATTATATACCCAAAGATTTAATAACCTAGAAGAAATGGTTAAATTCCTAGAAATATAAAACACATCAAGGCAATCATGAAAAAATAGGAAATCTGAATACACCAATTACTAGTATGGATACTGAATCAGTAATCAAAACCTTTCAACCCTACTTTCCTTGTTAGTTCACTTCATTCATTAGATTCCACATATGAATGAGATCATATGGTATTTGTCTTTTGCTGACAGGCTACTTCACTTAGTATAATGTTCTCCAGGTCAATAGACATATGAATAGACATATGAAAAGATGCTCAATGTCACTAATCGTAAGAGAAATTCAAATTAAAACCACAATAAGATACCATCTCACACCCGTCAGAATGGCTACCATCAATACATCAACAAACAAGTGCTGGCGAGGATGTGACCCTTTTGCACTGTTGGTGGGAATGCAGACTGGTGCATCCACTGTGGAAAGCAGTATGGAGATACCTCAAAAATTTTTAAAAATATTTTGTTTTTAGGGGAAGGAGAGGGAGAGAAACATCAATGTGTGGTTGCCTCTCACTCACCCCCATACAGGGGACCTGGCCTGCAACCCAGGCACATTCCCTGACTGAGAATCAGACTAGCAACCCTTTGCTTCGCAGTCCAGCACTTAATCCACTGAGCTATACCAGCCAGGGCTCAAAATTTTTTAAAAAATGGATCTGTTTTTCGATCTAGCTATCTTACTTCTGGGAATGTATCTGAAGGAACCCAAAACACTAATTCGAAAGAACATAAGCACCCCTATGTTCATTACAGCGTTATTTACAATCACCAAGATATGGAAGTAGCCCAAGTGTCCATCAGTGTATGAATGGATAAAACGATTGTGGGACATTTACACAATGGAATACTATTTGGCCATAAAAAAGAAAAAATTGCCTTTTGTGACTGTATGGGTGGACTGCAAGGGGAGGTTAAGGAGTGGAGGGATTGGACAAAAAGGACCCTAGGACATATACAACAATGTGGCAATTGCTGGGGGGACAGGTAAAAGGGGACTAAATGGTAATAGAAAAGTATACAATAAAAAATAAAAATTAGAGGGGGGAAAGCCTTTCAAGCAAGATCTAGGACTAGACATTTTCACTGCCAAATTCTACCAAACACTTACAGAATTAAAAGCAATCCTTCTCAAACTCTTCCCAAAAATACAAGGGAGAACACCTTCAAACTCATTTTATGAGGTAAGCATTACCTTAACACCCAAACCAGACAAGAGCACCACAAGAAAAGTAAATTTCAGGCAGCATCAAAATCCTCAACAAAATATTAGCAAACCAAATTTAACAATACATTAAAAGGTCCATACACTGTGATAAAGTGGGTTTAAATGCTGGAATGCAAGGATGGTTCCACATCTGGAAATTAATCAAGGTGATACACCACATCAACAAAATGAAGGATAAAAATATCTCAACAGATGCAAAAAAAGTGTTTCACAGTTTTCATTCCTGATAAAAACTCTCAACAAAGCTGGTATTCTTAGCATAAAAAGGCCATATATGACAAGCTCACAACTAACATCACATTCAATGATGAAAATCTTAAAACCTTTCTTCTAAGATCAGGAACAAAACAAGTTTGCTATGCCCATTCTTGTCACTTTTATTCAGCATACTGGAAGTCCTAGCCATCATAATCAGGCAACAAAAAGAAAAGGCACCCAAAGTGGAAAGAAGTACAACTAATATTATTTGCAGATGACATGATATTATACATAGAAAACCCTAAAGAATTCACCAAAAAAAGGAACTAATCAACAAATTCAATAAAATTATAGGATATAAAAGCAATATACAAAAACATGTTGCATTTCTATATATTAATAATGGTCAAGAAAGAGAAATTAAAATAATTCCATTTACAATTTTATTGTAAAGAATAAAATGCCTAGGAATAAATTTAACCAAGAATGTGAAAGATCTGTGTATTGAAAATTACAGGACACTAACGAAAGAAATTGAAGAAGACAAATAAATGGAAGAAAGTTTTTGCTCCTGAATTGGAAAAATTCATATTGTTAAAATATTCATACTACCCTGAACAATCTACAGATTCAACTCAATCCCTATCAAAATTCCAATAGTATATTTCACAGAAATAGAATAATCCTAAAATTTGTATAAAACCATTAAAGACCCATTGCAATCTTGAAAAAGAACAAAGCCAGAGGTGACATGCTCCCAGATTTCAAACTATATTCCAAAGCCACAGTAATCAAACAGCATGGCACTGACATATAAACATACATATAGATCAATGAAATAGAATTCAGAGCCCAGAAATAAACCCCTCATATGTTTGACCAATTAATTTATAACAAAGTAGCAAAGAATATACAACAAGGAAAGGACAAGCTCTTCAGTAAATACTGCTGGGAAAACTAGACCACTGTCTTACACCACACACAAAAATTAACTCAAAGTGGATTAAAGACTTGAATGTAACATCTGAAACCATGAACTCCTAAGAGGAAAAACATAGGTGGAAGCTTCTTGACATTCTTCTTGGTCGTAATTTTTTGGATACAAAAAGCAAAGGAACAAAAGCAAAAATTAAAAAGTGGGACTATATCAAACTAAAAAGCTTCTGCACAGCAAAGGAAACCATCAACAAAATGAAAAGGCAACTTTATGGAACAGAAGAAAATACTGTTTCAAATCATATATCTCATAAAGGGTGAATATTCAAAATATTGAATATTCAAAGAGCTCATACAATTCAATAGTAAATCTCCCCATCCAATTAAAAATGGGCAGAGGAGCTGAACAGACATTTTTTCCAAAGAAGTCATACAAATGGCAAAAAGGTCAGGAAAAGGTACTCAACATCACTAGTCAGAGAGATGCAAATCAAAATCACAATCAGATATCCCCTCCCGGGAACCTTTGTGCACTGCTGGTGGGAATGTAAGTTGATGCGGCCACTATGGAAGACAGTATGGAGGTTCTTTAAAAAATTAATAGTAGAACTACCATATGATGAAGCATTTCTACTTCTGGGTACTTATCCAAAGAAAACAAAACCACCTCCTTGAAAAGATACATGCATCCTGCTGTTCACTGCAGCATTATTTACAATAGCCATGTAAACAACCTATCCATCAGCAGATGAACGGATAAGATGTGGTGTTCACACACACAGTCGCACATTATTTAGCCCTGAAAAAAAAAAAGCAATTCTACCATTTGTGAGAACACAGACGAACTTTAAGAGCATTGTGCTAAGTGAAATAATTCAGAGAAGTTAATTACCATATGATCTTATATGTGGAATCTAAAAACGAAAAAGCCAAAAACAAACAAAAGGACTGAGCTCATAGGTGTAGAGAACAGTCCAGTGTTTGCCTGAGGTGGGAGGTGGGCAAAATGGGTGAAGAGTCCAAAGGTACAAATTTCTAGTTATCAATAAGCCATGGATGGGGTCGCAAAGGACAGCATGGTGACTATAGTTGATAATAGTGTATCACATATTTGAAAGTAGCTAGGAGAGTGGATCTCAACATTCCTCACAAGAAAAAAATTTTGTAACTATTTATGGTGACGATGTTAACTAGACTTATTGTGGTGACCATTTACAATATATACAAATGTTGAATTATGTTGTACATCTGAAATTAATATAATGTTATGACACTTAAATCTCAATACATATTTTTAAAAACCTCAGAAGTAAGGAGTCCAGAGGACTCTTGTAAGGCCATGACAAAGCTTATACACTGAGATTTCTCTGCCTTATTCCACAGTCATAAGTGTAAATAGGCTAGTATTTTCCATGCAACTCCAGAAAACATGAACCATTCTGCATCCTAGCCCTTACCTGGTCAGAAAAACCAGGTGGTCCTATGAGCAGGCACTTTCCAGAGTGAGGGGAGGCCCTGGCCAGGTGGGTCAGCTGGTTGGAGTGTTGTCCCATGCAGCAAAAGGTTGCTGGTTCAGTCCCTGGTCAGGATGCATATGGGAGGCAACCTACTTATGTTTCTCTCTCACATCAGTGTTTCTCTTTCCCCCTTACTCTCTCTCTAAAATTAGTAAACATATCCTTGGGTGAGGATTAAAATTTTTTTTTTCAAAACAGTGGCAGAGTCTGAGAAAGCAAGAAGTAAATCACAAAGCAAGTAGTCCGAGGCACTTGAGAGGCAAACGGGCTCCTGACCCTTCCTGGGTGTGTGAATACCACAGGGCGGTCATTATGTATGATAATGATGACGCTGAGTATCTACCATAAGCCAATACTGTTCTAGATGCTACTCTCAATCGTCTATAGCTTCTGTTTAAAAGTAGGAAAATGGGTGAAACACTCCAGATTTTAAACAGAAATGCTGAAGATATGTAAATCTGATTTCCTGACTTTTTGCTTCTTAAAGGTTTGAATTTTTTGTTCCCATGGAAGAAGTACAGAGGAGGTCACTAGATGTCGCAGTGAAGAACAGTAGGCCACTTGGCTCACACAGAAGAAAGGAGCTGGGAAAAGTAAGTACAGCCACTCTGTCCCTCCTAGCACTCCAGCTGGAGTTCACTGGTGGGACACACCCTGAAGAAATCCCGATGGGATCATCGGACTATTACCAGAACAGACTTCAAGGAGATATAGCCTCATTGGTCTGTTTTTTTTTTTCCTAATAGTCTTGAAACCAAATAACATAGATGTGTAAGTTAATTTGATAAACCCTATTTAACAAACTCAAAAATACACAAATTTGTCATTGTACAAGTAGTTGGACATCTATACAGCATTTATTTATATATATATATATATATATACACACACACACACACACACACACACACACACACAGCATTTTTTGAAGCTTGGATCTCATTACATCAACATTTTTGTGGTGATAAGATTTTACTTAAAGTAGAAGTAGAGGAAATACAATCCTCAAGATGATGCCAAAGAGAGACAAAAGAATATTTGTACAATACTTAGTAGCTATATTCTAACAAATGTCTTCTTATGCTCACCTTTTTAAAGCCCACTTCTGTGAAGTAGGTGATACCCCCATTTTTACAGTTGAGGTAATTGTGTCTTGGTTTAAATCCTAAATCAGTTAGTGAGTAAAGGCAAGTCGTTCTCTCTTCCTGTAACATTCATAAATGCATTCCTGAGGCACAGAGCAATTCGCCTTTTTCCGGGACACTGAGGTCAGTGTCCGTGTGGCCCTGCTGGAGAGCTCCCAGGTCGAAAGCCAAAGGAAAAAAGCCCCTGCTCCAAACTACCAACACCAAGGAGGCCCTTTTTATGGTCAATTCCATTTATCCCAGTTTGTGTCCATTTAATGCAATTATTTTTTTGTGGAAGGGAACTGATTATTTGTGATTTTTAGGTGCTGATTGATTTATCAAAAGAAGATCTGATCAGGGGCTTCTCACAATGGTAAGTGAGCCCTTTCTTTCTATCAAGGTAATCTGCTAGTCAAGACATTGTCGCAGTTGCCCACATTCTCTCTGCAAAGTTTCCCCCTTTAAAGTACATTTCAGCTCCTTTGGTTATCAAGGAGGGAGGCTGGTTACCACCTTTACCGCTTGCAGATCTCACTTACCTAAAGGATCTCTGTCAGCTCTATCCTTAATCCTGGCTGGCCAACTTACACACAGGTGGGTTATGCTGGTCCCACAAAGGCCCAGGCTGGCTAGGCTGTCCTTCACTACCACCACACACTCCCGGTACTAAGTCCAAACCCAACTGTCTTACAGGTATGAGCTCACTCCAGATGGGCAGCCCAGAAGTTGATGATGAGCAACAGTCTCACCTTTATTTATTTACTATTTATTTTTAAGTCCTCACCTGAGGATACCTTTTATTGATTTTAGGGAGGGAGAAGAGGGGAAGGGGGAGAGACAAACATCAGTGTGAGAAAGAAGCACCAATTGTTGCCTCTCATATGCACCCTGACTGGGGATCAAAACTGCAACCCAGGCATGTGTCCTGACTGGGAACTGAACCTCCAACCACTGGGATGATGCTTCAACTGAGCCACCCAGCCAGAGCTGAACATTGCCACCTTTATATTAAAATGTGTACATATGTATATTTTGTAATTTAAATCAGAACAGCCATTTGAAAAAAAATATATATATACATACATTCTTGTATGAAATTTAACTGTATGACTGGATAGTATCAGTAAAAGCAAGAACTACTCTTTTAGTTGGATTTAATTATTAAAATCCTGTAAAATGGCTAATAAATGATCAGAACCTCAGTGGCGAGTTTTCATTTTTGACAGGTAATTACAGACCATCTGACTTAGGACTTGACCGAATGCATGTCAAGATGTCCTGTTTCAGACATCGTGGGTGAGGGAGGTCTGTTCCTGGAGCAGCTAGTGACATCCCTGGGGCACTGACTGACCAAAGGACATGGCTACTTTTATGGGACTAAAGGTGACCCACCTCTAAACTGCTAAGAGCTAACTCAACTTAAGCCCTCTGCTGCCACTTGTGGGATGCCTCTGCCTGGGAATTCGTTCCTGTATCTGAATCGGAACTAAAATGGATTTTTCTGTCAGCAACAATGATACAGTGATATATACGCCTAAATACCTTGAGTTAAATACTCCAGTGCGGGATGGGCTGGGACCAAACTCCAGCACATGGCATTATTTCCATAGGAAAATGCAAGCCGAGTTCCAAGCCCAGGTCTGGGCCCACACTCCCTCGACAGAGCATTGGAGACTGCAGAGTCAGGGCCAGAAGGGCTTTCTGTATCCCCCGGGACAGGCTGGGGAACTTGGCTCCGCTTTTCTAAGAGAAAACTGATAAATAACATGTAAAAAGCAAACTGTGTAAATTGTATATTTAAACAAGTGCCTCCTTCACATTTCAAACTTTATAAAATCAAATATTCTTGTGCTGTGATGTTCCTAGAGCTGTCGCCAAGGTCACACTCATCTCTCTCACCCACTCACACAATAACCCCTTGCCTTCGGTTTCCTGTCCCCACCACTGTGCTCACAGTAGCTTTTCTGAACAATCCATCTTAAAGCTTACTCTCTCGCTCTCACTTACAAATTACCTTTTATTTTTTTTCATTTTTAGTGATGACACTATTATGTAAGTCCCCACCTTTGCCCAGCTCCACTCAGCCCCTACTCCCCTTCCATTTGGCCATCCCCACACTGCTGTGTCCATGGGTCAAATATATTTGTGCTTTGGCCAATCCCTTTACCTTCCCTTACCCTTCCCTCGCCCCTCTCCCCACTCCCCTCTGACAGCCATCAGTCTGTTCCATGTATCCATGCCTCTCTTTCTATTTTGTTCATTAGATTCCACATATAATAAGATCATATGGTACTTGTCTTTCTCTGACCAGCTTATTTTACTTAGCATAATAATCTCCAGGTCCATCCATGCTGTTGGCAAAAAGTAAGATTTCCCCCCCTTTTTTTAAAGGGCGCATAGTTATTCTGTTGTGCTGCAGCTTTTTTATCCATCTACTGAGGGGCACTACCGACAGATGAGTAGGTGTCATTTCCTCTGTTCTTAAGACTAAGGCCCACTGTTTAATGTGCCTTCCAAACCTAACAATCTCGTCTCGTTTGTTATTTATATGCAGATGCACTATTCCAGAACAGTCCAAATACTATATTCTGCCTATTAAAATATTAATTCTGACTTTAAAAAAAGCTAGTACTAACATCTAAGAAGGGACATGAGGCTGGTTCAGAAGAAAATTAAAGTGTTCAAGTCCTTATCTTATTTAGAAAGCTAAAGACAGTTTTATATTTTTAACATAAATCCTAAGTGTGAAAGTTACTAGTTTAGCACCTCGCAGCCCCAAATCAACCCTTCTTTGGCCCGGCTATGACACCGGACCCCAGACTCTTGTCCTTTGGCCCAGCTATGACACCGGACCCCAGACTCTTGTCCTTTGGCCAGCTACGACACTGGACCCCAGACTCTTGTCCTTTGGCCAGCTATGACACCGGACCCCAGACTCTTGTCCTTTGGCCAGCTATGACACCGGACCCCAGACTCTTGTCTTCTGCCAGGGGGCTGCCCTGCCAACAGAGGGCACTGGAGAGAGACCACAAGGCCAGAGCAACAAGAACTTCTTCCCACTGATGAGCTGTTTTCCATGGCAGCTAGCAAAGTGGTTTTCGTCTTCTTATTGGATACTGACTCATAAAGTATACATTCAAAATTTTAAGATAAACAATAAAATAGAGTTAACAACAGAAAATCAACTGCACTGCATTATAAAACTTCCAAATCAACAGTGGAAAAAAATGGTAAGTGGTAATAAAAGTCAACCTCCCAAAAAAGTAGAAAAGAAAAAAGCACAGAAAAATATGATAAATTAAAAATACAAAAGACAGTCCAAAGACCTCTAACTGGATTTGTAATCACAATAAACCCATTATTAAAACCTAGAATGTATTTCTGGCCAAGATGGAGGTGTAGGTTGACACACTGTGCCTCCTTGCACAACCAAAATAAAGACAACAAACATTAAGAAACAAAACCAGTACTGACAGAAAATTGAACTGTATGAAACTCTGACAACCAAGGAGTTAAACACATTCTTCCAGACTGGTAGGAAGGGTAGAGTTGGGCAGATGGGCTGACGGGTCACGGTAAAAAAAAAAAAAAAAAAGTGGTGGCTGGCAGACCTGGGGGCACAAAGCAGCAGCTGGTGACCTAGCGAGGCTGCAGACTGTGGAGGGGCATGGCACACAAGGAGGCTGGCTGACCAGGTGGTCCCACATTCACACACAGATAAACCTGGTGAAACTGGGGAGTGAGACAGATTGCATAACCCAGGGAAACAAAGCCTCAAAACACCAACTGAAAATACCTGTGGGGGTTGAGCTGCCAGGAGAGACTCCCAGCCTCACAGGTGAGTTCATTGGAGAGACCCCCAGGAATCAGCACCAGAAGGGCCCAATTTGCTTGTGGGAAGCGGCAGAAGTGACTGAAATCCAGCAGAGTGGAGCAAGCGCCACTGTTCCCTCTGGGACCCTTCCCCTACATACAGCATCACAACCCAGCAACTGAGTTGACCTGCCCAGGCAACACCTAAGGCTCTGCCCCTCACTACTTAACAAGCGCATGAAGACAAAAAAAAAGGCCCAAATGAAAGAACAGATCAAAGCTCCAGAAAAAATACAACTAAGTGATGAGGAGACAGCCAACCTATCAGATGCACAGTTCAAAGCACTGGTGATCAGGATGTTCACAGAATTGGTTGAATTTGGTCGCAAATTAAATGAAAAAAATGAAGGCTATGCTAAGTGAAATAAAGGAAAATGTACAGGGAACCAATAGTGATGGGAAGGAAACTGGAACTCAAATCAATGGAGTGGGCCAGAAGGAAGAAAGAAACAACCAAACAGAAAGCAATGAAGAAACAAGGATTCAAAAAAATGAAGATAAGCTTAGGAACCTCCAGGACATCTTTAAACGTTCCAACATCTGAATTATAGGGGTACCAGAAGGCGAAGAGGAAGAGCAACAAGTGAAAAAGTTATCTGAACAAATAATAAAGGAGAACTTCCCCAATCTGGCAAAGGAAATAGACTTCCAGGAAGTCCAGGAAGCTCAGACAGTCCCAAAGAAGGTGGACCCAACGAGGAATATACCAAGGCACATCATAATTACATTAGCCAAGATTAAAATGAAGGAGAGAATCCTAGAAGCAGCAAGAGATAAGGAGATAAGTCACCTACAAAGGAGTTCCCATCAGACTGTCAGCAGATTTCTCAAAAGAGACCTTACAGGCAAGAAGGGGCTGGAAAGAAGTATTTCAAGTCATGAAAAGCAAAGACCTACATCCAAGATTGCTCTATCCAGCAAAGCTTTCATTTAGAATGGAAGGGCAGATAAAGTGCTTCTCAGATGAGATCAAGTTAAAGGAGTTCTTCATCACCAAGCCCTTATTTTATGAAACGTTAAAGGGACTTATCTAAGCAAAAAAAGATAAAAAGCATGTACAGTAAAATGACAGTAAACTCGCAATTATGAACAACCACACCTAAAACAAAAACAAAAGCAAACTAAGCAAACAACTAGAACAGGAATAAAAACACAGAAATGGAGATCACATGGAGGGTTAGCAACAGGAGAGTGGGAGAAAGAAAGAGGGGGAAAAGGTACAGAGAATAAGTAGCATAGATGGTAGGTAGAAAATAGACAGGGGAAGGGTAAGAACAGTATGGGAAATGTAGAAGCCAAACAACTTAAATGTATGACAGATGGACATGAACTAAGGGGGGGAAATGTGGGTGGAAGAGGGTGTGCAGGGTGGAGGGGAATAAAGGAGGAAAAATGGGACAGCTGTAATAGCATAACCAATAAAATATATTTTAAAAAATAAATAAAATCTAAAATGTTAAAGTGCATGAAAAAATATATAATTATATGCTGTTTACAAGAGGTTAACTTGAAATACAAGTACTGGAAAATGAAAGGATAAAATATGCACACACACACACCATAAAGGACAACTTAGCTTTCTGTTCACAGTAACGGTAGAAAACACCATACTGAGTGGTGAAGCAGTAAAAGATTTCCTTTTGATGTTGGGGACAAGAAAGGGCCGCGTCCTATCACCCCTTCTACTCAGCACTATATTTGAAGCCTGTGTAGTAAGGCAAGAAAAAAAACAAGTACATCTGACCCTAACTGTTGTTATATGCAAATGATATAATCATGAGCATAAAAATCCAAAATAACTGCCCTGGTTGGTGTAGCTCAGTGGATTGAGCGCGGGCCTGCGAACCACACAATTGCTGTTCAATTCCCAGTCGGGGCACATGTCTGGGTTGCAGGCCAGTTCCCGGCAGGGGACTCACGAGAGGCAACCACACATTGATATTTCTCTCCCTCTTTCCTTCCCTTCTCCTCTAAAGATAAATAAATAAAATCTTTAAAAAAAATCCAAAATAACTTAAAGATAAATTGCTAGAATTAATCAAAGTTTTTTGCAAAGTTGCTGGATATAAAGTAAATATTTTAAAAAAGCAACTGTAGTTCTCTGTCCTTGCAACAGTTAGAAAATGAAATTTGAAAAAGATAGCTTATAAATGCATAAAAGATCAAATACTATGAACATATCCAACAATGAAAAAACTTTAAGAAATGTTAAAATAAACCTAACCAAATGGAGAACTACACTACATTTGCGGTCGGAAGACCCAACACTGTAGATGCCGATTCCCCACTAAACCTATGTCTGATGCAAGTCCAATAAAAATCCCAGTAGGGTGCGTTCGTGTGTGACTTGATAGGCAGATTCAATGTACATGAAAACGCAAAGGCTGAGAAGCCTTCAACTGGATACCAAGGTTTATTTTAAAATTGCGACGACAAAGGCAGTGTGGTGCTAGTGCAGGGAGAGAGCTGGACAAAAGACCCGAGAAGAGAGCCCATCCACACACAGACACTCAGTTTATAACCGAGGTTGCACTGTGAGCAGAGGGGAAAGGATGGGTTTTTTAAAATAAATGGTGCTGAGACAACTGGGTATCCACGAGGGAAAATATAAAATGGTTCTTTTCATACCACATTCAAAAGTTAATAACTCCAGGTAGATTAGGCTAAATGTGAAAGGCAAAACTATATAGCTGTAAGATAATACAGTAAAACAATATTACAACTTGTGACTAGGGAAAGATTTCGTAAGACACAAAGAGCACTAACTCACTATAAAGGAAAAGACCATACATCACTACATTAAAATTAGATTCTCAAGATCATAAAAGGAAATTCTAGCAGCCCTGGCAGGTGTGGCTCAGTGGATTGAGCGCTAGCCTGTGAACCTAAAGGTCGCTGGTTCTATTCCTGGTCAAGGCACATGCCTGGGTTTCAGGCCAGGTACCCAGTGGGGGGTGTTCAAGAGGCAATTGATTGACGTTTCTATCACACATTGATACTAATCTCCCTCTTTCTCCCTCCCTTCCACCTCTCTAAAAGTAAATGATTTAAAATAAAAAAAGAAACTACAGGAAAATGGAAAGAAGATATAAAATTGAAGAAGACATTAGCAATGCACATAACTGTCAAATGGTTCATATCTAGAACCATATAACTCTTACAAATCAATATAAAAATGTCATAAAAGCACTTCAAAAAAGAAATATAGATTGCTAATAAATGAAGGAAAGATGCTTAATTTAACTTTATTAGTAACAAGGGAAATAAACATTAAAACCACAATAGCTCTATACACTACTCTAGAAAAAAATTAAGACATTGACTTACTAGGTATTGGTCAGGATGTGGAAAAAGCAGGAACTCTCATACAGATGGGGAGAGTATAAACTGGTGCAACCACTTGGGAAAACAGTTCGGCATTTTCTTCTAAAGCTGCAGATACACATTCCCTATTCAACTACACTGTATAACCCATTCAAAGGGGCTCCATTCAAATTGTAATCTACGGAAATGGTATATACTTCCATAAACATAGTACACAGCCTCTGTGGCTATATACAAGTGTTTTCCCCTAGGACCCAACAAGTTTACCCCTTAGATACTGATTCTAGAAAACTTGCACACAAGTGTACAAGGATCCACGTACAAGAATGTTCACAGCAGCAGTTCATAATAGCCAAGAACTAGAAACAACCCAAGTATCAATCTCCAGTAGAACAATGGACTACAGACCACTCATAGAGGAATACCAGAGGGCAATGAAAATAAATGACCTACACCTACACACAGCACAGACGCACACACAAATATAATAGTGGCCAAAAGAAGAAACACTGAAAAAATATATAATATGATTGCATTTTTATAAAGTTCAAAATAGGCAAAATTCAACCATCTTGGTTTAGGCATATACACAAAAGTGGCAAAACTATTTTAAGAAAACAAGGAAGTGATTAACATGAGTTGGTTAATGGTTTCCTCTTACGGTGGGTAGGGGAGGCCTTTGGAGTGATAGTGAGGTTCCATTTCTTAGTTGTTGCATGAGTGTTCACTTTAAAATCATTTATTACTGTAGACATTATGGCTTTTACCATTTTTAGCATGTATTTTATATTCTACAATAACTAGAAGACTAGTGAAATAAATGAAAAAGATAAAATATCCAGCTACTACTAATGACAGGAAGGACAACATAGCATTCAAGGCAAAAAGCATGAGCAGCAAAAATAATCAAGAGGATATTATCACCTATGAATTTATAAGTACTTATAAAATAGGCTTAAAATATATCAAACAAAATTTGACAAATCCACAGATTTCAGTATCACCCATAAACTAATCAAGCAGACAAAAATACCGATAGAAATAAAGTAGCTTTAAACAACACAATAGATATATATAATAAATACTACAAATGAGATTTTTTACTGTAAGTGGAACCTTATCAACAAAACAAATGAGCAAAATAGAACCAGACACTTGGAAATAAAGAACAAACTTACAGTGATGGGATAGGGGGAGGGAGATAACAGGGGAAAGGGCAAACAAAGGAACACGAGTAAGAGGACTCAGGGGCATAGACAATGGGGGGACTGACTGTGGGAGTTGGGGGAATGGGGTAGGGGTGAGCAATGGGGGAAAACGCGGGACAACTGTAAGTGAACAATAAATTTAAAAAAATTAATTTTTAAAAGCACATGTGAAATAGTATATGTCCCATAGAAAGTCTCAAGAAATTTCAGACTCAATACTCGAAAGACCATGTTCTCTGACTACAATGCAAGAAAATTAGAAAAAATAAATACCAGACGACGACCTAAGAGAACCTACATATTTTCTTCTAAACTTCCATTTAACCAGGATAGACTGATAGAAACCAAGTTTACCCTTCTGCCTATAACAACCAAAATCAAAACAAAACACCAAAGAGATAAAATACATGAAAACAACAGTTTTTTAAGACACCAGTTTTCAAGCCCTGGCTGGTGTAGCTCAGTGGATTGAGCACAGGCCTGTGAACCAGACCATCGCGGTTCAATTCCCAGTCAGGGCACATGCCTGGGTTGCAGGCCAGTTCCTGGCAGGGGCCACTTCCCAGCAGGGGATGCACGAGAAGCAACCATACATTGATGTTTCTCTTCCTCTTTCCTTCCCTTCCCCTCTAAAAATAAATAAATAAAATATTTTTAAAAAGACACCAGTTTTCAACAGCTACGTGCGAAAAAATGAAACTCGAGCACCAACTTACACCATACACCAAAATTAATTCAAGGTGGATAAAAGACTTAAATATAAGCTGTGAAACCATTAAAGCCCTAGAGGAGAACATTGGCAGGAAAATCTCAGATATTCCACCCAGCAAGATTTTTACTGATACGTCCCCTAGAGCAAGGGACATAAAGGAAAGAATAAACAAATGGGATCTCATCAAAATTAAAAGCTTCTGCATGGCTAAGGAAAACAGTATCAAGATACAAAGAGAAGCAACAGCTTGGGAAAACATATTTGCCAATGATACCTCAGACAAAGGTTTAATCTCCAAAATATACAAAGAACTCACTCGACTCCACTCAAAGAAGACAAGCAACCCAATTAAAAAATGGGCAAAGGACTTGAACAGACATTTCTCCAAGGAGGACATACAGAGGATCCAGAGACACATGAAAAGATGCTCGATATCGCTAGCTATCAGAGAGATGCAAATTAAAACCACAATGAGATACCACTTCACACCAGTCAGAATGGCTATCATAAACAAAGAAACAAACAACAAGTGGTGGAGAGGTTGTGGGGAAAAGGGGACCCTAGTTCACTGTTGGTGGGATTGCAGACTGGTACAACCACTATGGAAAACAGTATGGAATTTTCTAAGAAAACTAAAAATGAACGTGCCTTTTGACCCAGCAATTCCACTCTTAGGAGTATATCCTAAGAACCCCAAAACACCAATCCAAAAGAACCTATGCACCCCGATGTTCATAGCAGCACAATTTACGATAGCCAAGAGTTGGAAGCAACCTAGATGCCCATCGGTAAATGACTGGATCAAAAAGCTATGGTACATTTACACAATGGAATTCTATGCTGCAGAAAGGAAGAAGGAGCTCCTACCCTTTGCAACATCATGGATGGAACTGGAAAGCATTATGCTGAGCGAAATAAGCCAGGTGGTGAAAGACAAATATCATATGATCTCACCTTTAACAGGAATCTAAACAACAAAACAAACAAGCAAGCAAAATATGACCAATGACACTCAAATATGAAACAGGCTGACAGGGTCCAGAGGGGAGAGGGGAGAGAATCATAGGGGAAAGGGGGAGGAACTCACATGAATAAGTATAAAGGACACATGGACAATAACTAAGGTGGGGAGCAGAAATGGGAGGGATGTGGGAAGCACTGTGGGGGGTGGGGCAGGGTCGGGAATATAAAACAGAAAACTGTACTTGAATAAGAACAAAATAAAATATTGTGGTTATAAAAAAAAAGACACCAGTTTTCATCACATGTACGTCCGCATAAAGACCTGAACGTGAATATTCATAAAAGTTTTATTTGTAGCAGTTGCCAAAAACTAGAAATAACCCACACTTCCAACAACAGGTGAATAGATAAACAAACTGTGGTATATCGCTACAATGGAGTACTACACAGCAATAAAAAGGAATGAACAGTTAATAAATGCAGTGACATGTAAGAATCTCAAAATAATTATGCTGACAGGGTAGATGAGAAAGAGAATGTATTGTATGATTGTGTTTATATAAAATCCCATCAAATGCAAACTAGTCAACAATGCTGAAGGCATATCATTTGTTGCCTGGGGATGGGAAGAGAGGGGAGGGCAAAGAGATAACTTTTGGAGTGATGGATAGGTTTATTATTTTGATTTTGGTGATGGTTTCATAGGTGTATGAGAGGGGACCCTCCCCCCAAAACAGAATTATCTTCTGGAGGGCAGGACCCTTGTCCTACAGGCTTCCCACACTAGGTGAGTGCTCTAAGAACTGATCTGTATCAGTGTACCACCTGGCACTGTTGTGAGAGGCTGTGTTCAGCTTCTATGAATTGTTTTGGAGACTCAACACATTTGCCCATTTCATGATTTATGAGCACACCTGCCCACACTGCACTGAGTATTCAGCAGTTTTCGACTAAAAACAGCATGACCCCCATGCCCCACCTTCCCTATTCACTTGATCTTGCCCCGAGAAACTTGTTTTTGTTTCCCTGGATGAAAAACTCCTCAAAATGAAATGCTTTTTGCTGATGTGGAAGAGGTGAAACCAAAAATAGCAGAAGCACTAAAATGCTTCAAAACTGATGAGTTCAAAAACTGTTTTGAGCAGTGGAAAAAACATCTTGATAGGTGTGTTGCATCAAATGGAGAATACTTTGAAGGTAACTGAAGTCTGAAAATGTAAGAATAAATACAAACTTTTTATAAGTTAATTCCAGAGATTTTGGGGGGTCCTCTCTCATATATGTATATCATAACTTAACAAAACTATATACTTTCTATATGTACAGTTTATATATCAACTGCATATCAAAAAATTGTAAGAAAACCAGGAGCTAAATAATATTTGCAGTATGTATATTTTAAATAATTAAAATTGGATTAAAGTAGCTCTGATAAAGAGGGCTTAATAGTCTTACTAGTGACACCGTCCCTCTCGGTGGAGGGACACCTCCAAACACGCCTAGGCCTCTGAGGAAGAGTCTGAAAAACATCAGTTTTAAACTAAGAGTTAGCCACAGGCTCTTAAACTAGCTGACAAAATTTAGATTAACATAATTTTTTAAAGATTTTATTTATTTACTTTTACAGAAAGGAAGAGAGGGAGAAAGGGAGAGAAGCATCAGTATATGGTCGATTCTAGTGTCCTTCACTGGGGACCGGGCCCACAACCCAGGCATGTGCCCTAACCAGCAACCCTGTGGTTCGCAACCTGGCACTCAATCCACTGAGCCACAAGAGCCAGGACAGAAAAACAAAATTTTTAAATTATATTTCTTCCTCTCAAATATTGTTAAGTTTCCAAAATGTCTCAGCAATTACTTGGAGTAATCTAATCAACTCAGACTATTTATATTATTGAATATCCAAATATTTTTTTCTGTCCAACCCTCAAAGACATGGGTTCTTTCACAATTATGGGCCAGTGTTTGGACATGTACTTGGAGGATAACAAAACAAAGAATTTTAAATCCAGAAAGAACTTTATGTCTAATCCCTAAGGTCAAAAACCAAAGATCAGGATGCTTATCTATTAACATTTATTCTCTCCATTTTACCTTGCTATTTCCTGGAAATTCTTTAGAATACTCTACACAACAACAAACAAGAATAACTGAGACCTGGCTGGTGTGGCTCAGTGGACTGAGCACCAGCCTGTGAACCAAAGGGTCACCAGTTCGATTCCCAGTCAGGGCACATGCCTGGGTTGCAGGCCAGGTCCCCAACAAGTGGCACATGAGAGGCAATCGCACACTGATGTTTCTCTCCCTCTCTTTTCCCTTCCCTCCCCCTCTATAAAATAAATAAATAAAATCTTTAAAAAAAAAGAATAACTGAGAAGTCCTCCTAGGCCTACTACTTATAAAAATGAAGGGGTGGGTGCCAGGGCTGTGGTGGTGGGGAAGCAGCACTAACTCAGAGCGGCTTGTACTCAGAGAGGTGAGGCAGAACACTGCCAGTCCTTTAAGAAAATCAGCTTTGACTATTGAGGATAGAGAATAAGTAGACGGTAGCAAGGGTGAACCCACTGCCCAAGGAAGGCTCAGCCTAGGAAGAGAACATGACTCATATTTGTAAGACAAGCCACTGAGGACACTTGTATTTGAAAATCGTTCACAGAAATTTTATTTAAAGATCTCATGCCCTTATAAAAAGTACATCACATCAAGATTGCAAACAAAGACACTTTTCAATGAGACTTTGATCTACTCATCTACATTACCTGGTCATTCATTTCCTACGCTAACACATTTCCTCCTTCCCCCTCCTGCTTTGACAGGACAGGTGCCGTGAAGGCTATCCTAATAGAATGTGCCACTTCCTTGCCAGGAAAGCAGTGACTTCCTAATGGCTGGTCTTGAGAGAGTCACTGGTATCCTTGTTCCCAGAACAAGAAAGGCACTAAACCCTAAACTTAAATGTGACCTTTGTATTACTCTCAATCTCTCCTTGAGTTTTTCCTTTACTCACTCATTACACTTTAAAACAGTCTTAAATTTTGAGCACTTAAGAACTGCTTAAGAAATACTATAATTAAAAGATCTAAAGCTAACTTACTAATCTGACTTAATAACTGTTTCCTACATAAGAATCTCAAAGCTAATAAAAATTACGAGTGGGAGGTCCAACACTAAGAAGGGGATGAATTCTGTAAACACATTTTATAACCCTTGTGTCAAAAGTAAGATCCTACAAAATGCTTAGAATGTTAAGAAGGCAATTTACACAGTAAAAATGATTTGTTTTCAGTATGAAAGTACTTTTAATTTCTTTACTGCAGGTACAATGGCATCCACGTCATCAATTTCTGTAATAAAATAGAACAAGAATAATAAAAGAGTAACTTTATCTAGTGATAGGATCAGATGAAGTGAAAATCTCTATGCAGAGGCAAACCTTACACCAAAGGTGCACTGTGCTTTCAAGCAGAAGAAACTTTTCTCCAGTAGTGTGATAGGAGTATCACTAATTCACAGGGCATCTTATTTGTAAAAGCTACCACATGCCTATAAGCATTCAGACACTGATATGTCATTAACAGTATGCTCTTATTAACAAATCCTACTGGCTACATTTATAGTATGTTATTACGTCTTTAAATCTGTATCGTTACGTGGGTGACCCTACATGGCAAAATCCCAGGTAGAGGCTCTCTTTCCTGTGCCTCTGAGGATTTCTTTGTAATGAACACAGTCCTATACTTAATTCTGTTGGAAAGACTTCTCATTAATATCTACCTAGTAAAAGGTGTGAAGCTTCCCAAAGTACAAATCTCAGATGCAACATATTATAGAGCTTTGCCTGCTCCAGCTCACCAGAGAAACCAGTTCAGGTTTTTCTCTGCCAGGTTCTTTCTGAATCTGATTTTTCTTCCTAGGACTACCTTTTCCCAATCAGCCCGTGAGAACTCTGTTTGAAAGGCCCTGGCTCCTGAGGAAGCAAGGTCCTTTCTCTCACATTCTGGACTGCAGCCCTACTTAAGGTAAGCCCCAGGGACAAGTTCTCTAGAGTCTCACCACTTTTTCTAGATTATTCTGCCAGGCCACTGTTCATAAACTCATTTCCTTTACATAAAACAAGCTTCCTTGCACCCTGGCCAGGTAGCTCAATTGGTTAGCGTGTCATCCCAAAGCACCAAGGACGTGGGTTCAATCCCCAGTCAGGGCATATACAAGAATCAACCAACGAATGCATAAATAAGTGGAATAACAAATCTCAATCTTTCTGTCTCTCTCTCTGCCTCCCTCCCACCTTCCCTTCCCCTCTGCCTCTCTCTCTCAAATCAATAAAAATTTTAAAAATGAATGAATGAATGAATGAATAAAAAACAAGCTTCCTTGGAATCCACCTCTCCCCCTCAATGTTTAGTTGGATTTGGTTGTTCTTCCTTTTGCCTAAACACATAACCCATGTTTAAAGTCCTGATTTCAGTCAGAATACTTATCTGGATCTAATTATAAAGCATCAATAAAAGAAAGGAAAAAACATAAGCAAGCCTACAGCAGAGACTTTGGTTCACACATTACATCATAATAAGGTTACAAGATCGGGCTATTCCCTGATCCCATTGTGAAATCACACCTGTTTTCTCACTAAATGAGAAATCCACACTATAAATGAACCTCACAGAGCAGAATCCTGGCTGATGTGAGAATTTCCTCAGCTTGTATAAAAGAGAAAAGCCTTCTCCATAGCTGGTGTTCAGTGCACAGCTCTAGTTCTGGATCCTCACCATGATGCTCAGTAACAAAAAAACAGTCATGTTTCCCAAAACAGATTTAACTTTCCCAGTGTTATAACATTTAACTCCATAATCTCAACTGTGACTAAAATGCAGAGCTCATCTGCAGGCAGGGAGACTTGAAGCGAATGGCCCTACACGCACCATGCTGGTAACATTTGAGAGAAAGTTTCTACAGAACGATTCTGAAATAAGTGTTACCAGCACAGCAATTAAAATGTTTACTAAGAATGAGAACTTCACTATTTAAGTTAATTCCTACCCAAAAGCAAGTAATATCGTGTTCTTCTATGAGACAAGGTTCTTCAGGACACAAGGCAACACATTTCCACAATTTCATGTCTCATCCTAAGTTTAACTTTCAAATTACATTTTTCCTTTGCAAACACATGAGCAAGCCTAAGGCACACTCACGCACAGCTCCCTGCTGCCAGTTCATATAAAACTGGCCCTAAAATGTCCTTTTTGTTTACTAGGCTGTAGATGCCAGTTGGACACTTCTTTCATTTATTTATCATCTTATCAAATTTTAATTTACTCATTCCCCTATCTTTTCCCAACTCATTTCCTTCTAATTTGATTTCCAATGTCAAAGAGCCATTGCTAAAAAAACTAACAAAAAACCCCAAATCTTTCAAATGAGCCATATAAAAATAAAGAACTAGTGAATCAATCGCTTTAAACTTTAACAAGTGTTCTTAAAATAGAAATTATTTTTATAGCCATATATAATCACATAAAATAAGAGCTTTAGGTCTTATAGGTCTCTATTTTGCCTATAATTCCCAAGCAAGTTCCCCTCAATATGACCAAGAATTTAAATGTATCTCTTCCCTTCTAGAAATTTATAAATTAATCTTCCTTTCTAGAGAACTTCAGTTCCTATCTCCAGACTAAAAACAATTTGTATATTTGAACAACACAGTAGCTAGGTCCTATTTTTTAAAAGGAGGAGGAAGAGAAAGAGAGAAAACACCTTATAAGACCATAAATTCTATCAAGATTTCTCATTATGTAGTGACAGAGTCAGGGCCTGGCCAGACTAATCACCATTTCTCTTCAGGTCCCAGCACAAAGGCAGCCCCTTGCTCCTTAAAGGACACATGCTTCTCTGTTCAGTAGACTAATCCCAACCATCTCTAACTGCACGTTACAAGTGTGTTTCTAGAACTATGAATGGTTTCCCAACACTTTCTACCAAATGTTCTAAGTAAAACGACAAATCTAGGAACTAATGAACATTCTTCCCTCCAACCCACTGTCCCCTTAAAACTTGAAATTTAAACACCATCAACAAAAATCTTACCTAAGATCTCAAGTAGATCATTAGTGAATGCCTGAAATGCTGGAAAAAATTCCTCATGTTCTTCCAATTTGATGATAATGCTTTAAAAAAATGCAGTTTACATTGAATTTCCAACTTAAATGTCTTGCAGCTGATTGAATATAGAACATTTTCAAAACAGAAATTTTCCTGCTAATTTAAATATAAATTAATCATAATTTATAGCAATTCTCCCTTTTGAGCTCTTTGTTCATCAAATATCACTTTTCTAAAAAAAAATCTAGTATCAGTATAAATTTATATAAAGGTTCCCTAACATGGGAAACTTTCTGTTTAGCTCAAGGATCCTTGAGACCATGTTTTTATAACATATTAAAGATAACTGGCTTTTATATCCACTATTCCATTAAACAGTAAGTATCAGTAGTCAGTAAAACTGTGGGGAAGGGAAAATAGCCAGTGGTGATAGAAATGTTTCTCCTAAAAACATCAAGTATCAGAAAATTCAAGTGTCAGATAGGTAAGGGTTCCTAGAGAACGTGCAGAACATATGGAATAGTTCTAACGTGTTTCCCTGCCGTTTCATAAATTTTGTGTATAGAGGTTGGGGTGGGGAGGAAAAGTTATACATTAGAAATGCTTAGTTTAAAAAAAATCCTTAACATTTTATGTTCTAATCAAAAATGGTAGTGTACTAAAAATAGAACCTGCTTATATATTCTAAACTCACGTGAAGTTGCTAACAAGGTTGGAGTTTCTCCATATATAATGTCCCTGGGAATGGACTTACGGCAACAATGCTGGATTATGTCATAAACTTACCACCTTATGTAAACTTACAGGCCCTACAATCTTCTTTTATCTTTAAAATACTTGGCATTACCTCCATCCCTAAGGTGTGACTTTTAAGTTATTTAAAAGATGCTATTTAAGTTACTTAAAAAATGAACAGGAAAGGTAAGTAACTTTTGAAGTTGTCAAAGTTTTAATTTTATCACTCCAAGCATTCTGGATGGTATTTTGTAAGCTATTTAAAATAAATACCTCTGAAGGTCTTCAGGTCCCAATACCTGCATAACCTGTTCATTCACATCCTCATTAATCAGCCTACACAATTTTCCAACTGTGCTCACTAGCACACACAAGGAAGATGAACTATCTGCAAAACAGATATAAAAGGGTATTTTAAAAGTGAATTCCCCAAATCATTAAATCAAATACTTTATGTTTGACTTATCCTCAATTTTTTTACTTAAAATTTTTTTATCTACTTTCTGTTGATTTAGGAATAATTCCTAAAGGGGGACCCAAAATGAAAAAGGGTTATCACCTAATTCTAAGAGTTCTTGGAGGTTTCTCACAGCATTGTTCATTTCTCCAAGTCTGGTATAAACTTCATTCATTCGGGGGTAGACTCCATTTAAAGAAGGAACATCAAATAATTTTTGGAAGTGAGAAACAATAGCTTGAAAAGTTTGAAAGTTTGGCAAATTGCTGTCCTGTCCAAAAAAGAGAAAGGAGGATACTTAATACCTTATAATAATCCCAAATCTTTAATTAAAAACTTTTAAAAGAGAAATAGAATTCTAGTAGAACAAATATTAATATCCATATTGTTATCAGTGTTAATATTACATTAAAATGTAAACATTTATATAAGTATTAAGCATTACCTTTTCCTTATTTTCAACCTCTTCCAACATGGTATCTACTATGAACAACAGATCTTCAACTCTGATGCCTTCACTTTCATCCTGCTTCTTTAAATTATGCCAAGGCACCAATTCTGCTGATAGTATTTTCAAGGACTTATACAGATCCTTTATAACAAAAGAAATGACATAATATTATTGATTTAAGAATAGTTTCCATAATACTGCTAATAAAATTAGCATAATAAGTGCTAATTATGTTTCAATATCTTTAAAAGTCAGGATTTATGTTGAGGCTTAATAAATCCATTAATCAATTCCAGTATTTTTTAAAATACCATTACCAGTTTAGAAAAAGTCTGTTAAATTAGTGTTCTCCAGGTAAAATATAGGCCTTACATTAAAACAATCTCTACCAGCCCTGGCTGGTGTAGCTCAGTGGATTGAGCACGGGCCTAGGGACCAAACAACCGAGGTTCGATTCCCAGTCAGGGCACATGCCTGGGTTGCAGGCCAGTTCCCGGCAGGGGCCAGTTCCCAGCAGGGGATGCACGAGAAGCAACCATACACTGATATTTTTCTCCCTCTCTCCTTCCCTTCCCCTCTAAAGATAAATAAATAAAATCTTTAAAAAAAACAATCTATGTTAATTATCTTGAATCTGGATGTTTTAAGTAATTATATGTTATATTAGCATATGTTATTTAAGTAATTGCTTGAATTATTGATGGATAAAATATAAGCTTGTTCTTTATATTTTGGCCTTAAATGTTTTATAACACTTACTAAGATGTAATTCACGTAGCATACAATTCACCCTCTTTAGTGTACAAATCAGTCGTTTTAATAGATTCACAGCGATGTGCAACCATCTCTGTTACCTAATCCCAGAACAGGTCATCCACAGGAAAACAAGCCGGCAGCTCCTTGAAGTCACTCCCCAGTGACCCTGGCCCTGGCCCCTGGGTAAGTGCTAATACTTCGTTTCTATGGATTTGCCTATAGCAGGCATTTCACGTAAAATGGAATCATCCAATATGTGGCCTGTTGTGACTGGCCTCTTTCACTTATGATAACATTTCCCAGATTCATCTATATTATAACATTTATCTCCTGGAAGGTTTTAGTTTCAAAGGGCTCCTAAATTAATTCTACTTAATCTTCGTGACAGCCTGCGTAGCTTTCCTGACCCAGACATGTCGCCCTAATCAAGTTTAAACTGGGCACAAGAGGCGATGCCGCTGCAAGTCGACAACTCTGAGGCCGGTGAACCGGTACCTGTTTCCTGAACATCTGTATGTGCGCGGCAGAGTACCTGGCCCTTTAGAACAGTGCTGCCCAAAAGAGATATAATGTGAGTCCCACTAAATTTAAATGATCTACTAGCTGCACTTAAAAAAGTAAAAAGGAGGTAATATTAACTTTGACAATATATTTCATCAATATATGAAAAATTTAAAGAATATATAAAATTTTTTATTACTTACTATTTTAATTACTTTTCCATTCTAAGTCTTTTTTTTTTAAATTATTTATTTATCTTTAGAGGGGAAGGGAAGGAGAGAGGAAGAGAAACATCAATGTATGGTTGCTTCTCGTGCATCCCCTGCTGGGAAGTGGCCCCTGCCAGGAACTGGCCTGCAACCCAGGCATGTGCCCTGACTGGGAATCAAACCACGATCGTCTGGTTCGCAGGCCTGTGCTCAATCCACTGAGCTACACCAGCCAGGGTTCATTCTAAGTCTTTTAAATCTTGTTTTATACTTATAGCAGAATTCAGTTAAAACAGCCACATTCAGGTGACCAAAGCTACTTGTGATGGGTGGTCACTGTGTGAGGCAGTGCAATTCCAGAACACAGGAAGAAGTATATAAGAAACTCTTTTTCCAGCTTCTTTTAGTCCCCCAATTAATTAATTAATTAAACAGTTTAATTAAAAGTGTGATTGATTACTTTCCAATTTATTAATGCTCAGATCTCACATGTGGTATGTTTAAGCCTTCATTTGACAAGAAGGTAATTACCTATTTTGGCAACATGTTCAGTGTCAAATAAATGTTTTAAATATCAAATGCCACCAGAACTTGGAGAAAAGCCAGCAAGTTGCAGTGTAATACTTTCATTAACCAGTGCTCCATCAGCAAGGTGTGATCATGAACAAATGGTCTATGGTAAAACCACACCAAATATAAGTTTTTGCTTGAGAAGAAAAGTATTAACAAGATTAAGAAAAAATGACATTCTGGTGTACTTAGCAGTGCAGAAGGGTTGCAGCACAGCCCATCAAGTAGGCCCTAAGAAATCGAAAGGAGAGTCCCTAGGCTCTCCACACTGCTCAGCTGTGGGGGTGCAGAAGCACAGTCAAGGTCCTGCCTGACTTTGGATGGCCGGCCCGGAGCACCGGAGCGCAGGAAAGCCACAGCACAGCACAGTGGGCTGGGCTAGGAAAGCTACGGAGGCTGGAAAGGTGGGCAGGAAAGATGGAAGGAAGGAGGCAGACAGCTAGCTAGCTTCATGCTTTTCCCATCCTTCTCTTTTATGCCAAATCAACCTGAGAAGAAAACTAACCTGGGAAAACAGTTGTCCCAGACTTGCAGGCCGCTACAGGATGGAAAACCTTACATATGAGGAGGCATCGAAGAACTTCATAGAGTCTCTCAATTTGGACCCTGATTCTGCAGTATAAGGTACATATCTGAAGCACTGCCCAAAACCCATGAGTTACTTCAGCGGCAGAGTGACTAAATTCCTCTTGGGTGTCCTCGGGATATTCTTATTATAATGCTCTCCTTGTCTTTTCCCAAACTATATAGTAGCAAAAACTCACCACCACTACAATGCTTTTCTTGGGGGCCCTTCCTCCCCCAGAACTTGGAGTACAAGTTATCTGCATCATTCATGTGGCACATTGTGGCCTGTTTTCATTTCTTCCCATTGTATCTTGAATGGTTAAATTTTATTTCCTGTATTTTAGAATGCTTTGTCTCTCCAATCAATCTGAATCTTGTATTACCTTTTCTGATAACTCCCACAATGCCTTGAACATAGTAAATAATCAATAACTATCCATTTATTTGATTCTTCCCTTTGTCTCCTTTCTCTTCTAGACTTTCCCTGTTCTTGAGAAGGCTGGGGCACGTTCTAGCCCATCTGCCCTGAGGAGAAAAGTAGAGTCAGCACCCCCCCTCCTACTGGAGGAACCCCTGACAAACAATGATTGGGGAAATGCCATGATTTACATAATTAACCACTATTTCACCCTCTTCCAAATAAAAACTGGAGGAACTCAGGCCCATAAGATAGGGCATATTAATCCAACACTGTCACTCAGTTAAAAAAATTTTATAGCTCTTGCCGAACGCTATTTAAAATGGGAAGTAGAAATTAGGCTGAATATGAAGATTCTTTATTCTTTCATCAGTTAGAGGTGTGTTTTCATTTAAAAATTTTTTCTTTAAATTCATTATCATCTCCATTTTGTTGCCCTGAAATGTGTTATTCTGCTTTATTCTTCTGACAAATATTGAGCATTCCTTATATATCAGGAGGTTCCTTGGAATATGTCAGAGAACAAAGACAAAACTCATGGAGCTTACACATTCTTACATGTGTCTCCTGCATCATTTAACTTCATGTAATAGAGCTTATATTGATGAATACTATTATTAAATCACCCCTTCATGAACAGAGGTGTGCTACATATGTATTAGTTACTGAAACATCTAAAATTTAAAGGAAACAGAAACTAAATACTATTGACTTTACCAATTCACCTTTCTGTGAGCTACTCAACAAAAACTGAAAAAACCTTAAGTTAATTAATAAGGAATATGCAGTAACTCTATAAAGCAAAGAAATTTTCATCTTTCAAGGATAGACAGAATAGGTAACAGTATTGGCTGCTGTCTGACCACCATCTACTCCACAGTATAAACAGACATGGAGATAAGCTTTGAAAAAAATAATTTGAAGTATGAAGAGGAAAAAAATCCCCAGTTAAAATGGAAGAAAGGGTAAGACATTACATCTGAAGGGAATAAGGGCCAGGACCCTCTGTAGGATGGGAAGGCCAGAGGCGGGCCATGAAGGCGGGCCAGGGAAGGACCTACAAGTGCGAGTGGATCTACTACAGGTTTGCAACACGGTGGGGGGCCTGAAATGTCTTGTCTGGTAGAACTTTACAGGAGGCAAAGCTAATAGTAATGACATCATACGGGTAATACTTAAAACAACATGTGAGTACCAAGATTCACATGTAGATAAGCTAAATAAGCCTTTTCAGCTTTACAGTTAAAAAACAAACAAAACAAATTAAGCCTAGTCCTATTAATAAAGTTCACAGACTCTAATAGATTTTCACAGCATATAAAGAATACTCAACCCCTTACCTTTAGGGAAGTCAGTTGATCTGCCCACATTTCTATTACAGGAACAAGATGCTCAAATCCACAATCTTGAACAAGATCTTTATTAAAATGTTGGGCTCCTCCTTTACTCTGTTTATAAATTATTACTGGAGCTCTTGGATTGTGAATAATTGAATTGATGCTATTCAGCACCTTAAAAAAAAGACTGTTTTTAGTTGAAATATTTCCCATAGTCCTATAAAAGCGACATATGGTAAAGTAGGGCTGTATATGTCAATGCAATGTCATTTTCAGAATCAATTTTAGGCATTAAGATCTTTAATGAGACTAACACTTGTAATGTTTGGGAAGTACAACAGTTTCATCACCATAATTAAATATATGAGTTCTAATGAGAACCACAGACTTCACAACAAAAACTAAAATGTTTTTTAAATGATTTAGACTTGAAAGTAGTTGTGACCTATTATAATTCACATAGAGAAGAATAATCATCCAGACATCCTTAGCTCAAGTCCCACATTTTCCTATTTCTTTTTCTTTTTTAAAGATTTATTTATTTTTTAGAGAGAGGGGAAGGGAGAGAGAAAGAAAGGGAGAGAGAAAGAAAGGGAGAGAGAAAGAAAGGGAGAGAAATATCGAAGTGCGAGAGAGATACATCAGTTGGTTGCCTCTTGCACACCCCCAAGTGGGGATCTGGCCTGCAACCCAAGTGTGTGCCCTGACTGGGAATCAAACCTGCAATCTTTCAGTCTGCAGGCCTGCACTCAGTCCACTGAGCCACACCAGCCAGGGCACATTTCCCTATTTCTATCTCTTCATATTTAGGCCAATTAGGATGTTAAATGGGGCACTTCCTGTTGTTTCACAGCTTCAGCTGAAGTTGAGAGTAAAGACAATGAGTTATAAAATTCAACACATTCTGAAGAGAAATCCTGGAAACATCATGCAGGTCTTGCTAAGGGGTGATCAGTGATCCTGGAGCATGACCAGCCCATTTAAGAAAATGTCTGATTCATTGGACAGGATTCACCAAGACAAGAGTGTTTTAAAGTAATGTATAAAACTAGTAAATGAAAAATGCTGTGCTATTTTTCTTTTCTCCCCATAAAAGCTACAAGTCTCCTGAGAATTTGACTTTTGATGACTATTTACAAGCAGTTTTGTTTGCTATTTTAGTGCATTTCACTATTTCGCTTGTAGTATAGTTAAACTCTATGACTACCATTTTAATGGAAAAATTTTCCCTCCACTAAATTATCACTGAGAGCAAGAACACAGTCCTTCACCCCCAGCCTCAGACAATAAGTAAGAAGGGCAATAGAGCCCCTTCAAGAGACCAGGGAGCTGATGCTAGCTGTGCTTCAGAAGTTCACAGGACAATCCTATTCCATGACCGAGGTGATGAACCAAGGGAAATTACATGTATGTCTAGCATATGTATCCAAACTTTATGATAGATGGCTTGCAAAAATTATTGCAATTTTTTCTCTTCCTTGTATTTTTCCCACTTTACAATGTGCCACTGCAGGTTCTCCCATCAAGAAATGGAGTCTATTTTCTGCTCCTTGAATCTGGTCTTGGGCCTTGCATTGGCCGACAGTAAAGGAATTAATGGTGTGCCAGCTCAGAGCCTAAGGCTCAAGGCACTTTGATTATTTCTGCTCTCTTTGAACTCTACTGCCACACGGGCAAGCCCAGGGTAGATGGTAGATGGTAAAAGACTAGTGGCTCAGTCATCTCCAAAACCCTGTGTCAATTACCCACCTAAATTCCAGAGGCAGAGCCACTAAACCTACTTGTATCTGGCAGCAGATGCATGAGGGAACCCAGCCAAGATCAAGAGAATGGCCCAGCTGTCCAAGCACAATATATTAAAGGGCTGAACTAAGTTTTAGGAGGGTTTGTTCCACAGAAAAAAATAACTGACACATATGCAAAAATAAAGGTAGAATGGAACAAGGAGAAGAGGCAGAAACAACAGAAGCCTGCCCTTCTACATTGTAGCAGGGTAAAATACACCCTGTGGCAAAATGAACACTGTGAAGGGGCATTAACCTTTCCTTTCGTGGAATAAAACTAACCATAGCTAAAGAACCCCAGGGGAGTATCACTTGAACAGGGGAAGGAAAGGCACTCCTAAGAAGTCAGCTGGAACATGCACTGCCCAGAGAGTGAATAACACATGGCCAAGTCCCTACGTTTCTTCCCCACATTTCTTGGTGGGGAAGAAATAACTGCACACACAAACTGTTTATCCAGAAGAATAAATGTGCTAACATATAGCAAAGGAGAAATTGTAAAAGAAGAATGACAAGACACTTAACCTAAAAGTTTTGTATCAAAACTACAATGATTAAAAGAATGTGAAAATAGCATAGAAATGAAACAGACTAGAGTCTAGAAACAAATCTGTGCATGCAAAGGAATATGGTATACACTAAGAGTTTCATTTCAATGGTCTGTTGGAAACTGCAAACTCAGATGCCTAGAGAAGCCAGGTAAGAACATAAATGAGTGAAGCAAGGATGGGTGGGACCCATGGCCCACTGAAGGGCACATGCCCCGATGTGACGAGGAAAGGAATAATTCTGCTCTGATAATGGCTGCACCGGATTTTCTTGCCAGATTCTCTTTGCAAGAGAAGCTACAAAGACTTAGCAAATAAAATCTCTTAATTTAGAAAAATACCATTAATAAATTCAAAGTTTTTTAAAAACCCTGTGTGGGTCCAATAACATAAATATGTGGGCCCAGTTCAGTCAACAAATGACCAGGTTAAATTGCACATGTACTCAGCACATGTACTCAAAAAAGGCACATCTATCTATTCTATAAAATCAGTAAGGTGAGATCTCTGCATCACAACATATAGAAAGTTAAATTTCAAATGAACTAAATATCTCAATAAAAAACGAAACCATACAAGGACTTTAGAAAACAGAGTTAGTTATAGAATAATAATAATAACCAGAACAACAACAAAAACGATGAAAAGGGAAATGGCTTAAGGGAGGAAAGTAGGGAAAAAGATAAAATCTTTCCAAAATCTTACCAGCTTCTTACTACCCTACTTTGAACAAGGCTAAAGTCTCTTAAGGGCTAAGACAAATTCTAAGTCAAGGTAGCTACAATGTTTTTGGCCAAATAGGTACTCCATGGCAAGACAAGACAGGGCAAGTACACACAAATACAGATGCAAGTACTCCTTACCAACTGATAATGTTACACTGCGACTGAAACCAAAGTTGACTACAAACACCAGTCTCTTTGCCAGCCATTCAATACCTGAAAGTATCTCTGGTCAATTAGGGCCTGCTGCGGGTTATCTTTGCTGGGTTCATCTTTTTTCTCTGTGTCCTCAGCCTTGTTTTGACTGATAAGATCCTGTAATCTAAAGGGGGAAAAATCAAGATAATACAAAATGCTTTCCTAGACACTGCATTAAGATAACAAACTGAGCCAGTGATCCAGCTACCCTCCCCAAAGCTTTCTGTCATTTTATATATGTCTGTGCACATGCATGCGTATGTGCATTTTTACAAATTTTAAGCCATACTCTCACTAGAAAACAAGAAGATCCTTTCAACAGACCACAAATTAGAAGGAATTACTGAAAACAAAAGGTTCACAATGAAGAAGAAAGTTCTAACCACTCCCAACACTTGCAAAAAAAAAAATAGAACAGGAAAGAACTGCAGTGAAGGATGAAAGCTACTTCCTAGGGATCCAAGCTAGGAAGATACAGGTACGGGAAGCAAGAGGCAATGGGCAGGGCAACGGGTTTGGGCACTGCAGCAGCAAGAGCTAGAGCAAGGACCATTTGGAATGGTCCTTCCTTCCCCACATTCCAAAAACAAATAGTGATGCCTGGCCCAGTCAAGGGGGCATGAAAACCCAAGAGAATACTGGACTTTCCAGGTAAATACTGGAAAGCTAGGGGAGAGGCTCTGCCCAGAAACCTAATTATGCATGCGTATCCACCCAGTAACTAACCGTTGCGCCCTTCTTCAAATATCTCTGAAAGTCGGGCTGTAGCAGACATTCCTTCTACAACCCACCAAATCTTTGAAAAAAGTGGTCTCTTATTAGACTCACTTCAAACTAACCATTTTACTAGTAACTCTGAGCATGCCTACTGGTTTCCTACAGAAACTTGACCACCAAACTGATTCCATGACTCACTAACGAACTTGACCTGCTATGTGTAAAATAGAATAGCAATGTGCCACCATGTCATTTGCCTGCTAAAAAACAATCATTTGCTTCCCACTGCTTTGTGAATTAAATCTAATGTCCTTGGGTTAGCATTTGAATCTCTCCATGATATCAGTCCTAACCCAATACTCTCCTGACTCCTTTCTCACCTCATCTTACTACTACTGACCCACCATTATCTACTCCAGTCACATGTACTACCTTGATCTTCACTCAGTTGCTCTTCTCTGCTCCCTTGTGAGAATACGACCAAAAAAATTAATGAATGGAATAAGCTCTAGGTAAAAAATCAACCTCTTTCCTCTAGTAGACACAAAGACCTCATAGTCCATTTTCCACTAGATTTCCCACCTATTTACCACATTAACATATTGTACTTAGGGCTTTTGCTGAAAGGCAGTGCCAGAAGCACATTACCTAAAATACAGGAGACACAGAAAAGCCAGTATGCTCTCCAGTGGGAGCACAAGTAAATGGACAAATCTGAATTTAAATGTTAGTTAACCTTGCAGTCTTGCTCCTTGAACCTCTGGAATGTTTAAACTGGGCAAAATAACCTTTGGACCGGGCAAAGCTATTTCACACAACTGTATTTCACACAACTATTTGCAAAGCTAACAGGAAAGCGGAGATACTGTGGACTGAAAATTAAAGATGTTCTTTAGCATTAGCACTACCATGTCTAACTAAAGAATATCTTAGCTTACATGCACCTATAAGATTCCTTCCTTTACTAATAACACCAAGAGAAATTCCTACCTTCTATTCAATTATTCCCCTTCCGTTTCTAATACAAACCCACTGCCATCAACCCCAGTCTGAACGCTATTTGGGTTCCTGCCAGAGTCAGTGCTTCCTGAGGAGATGTCCCTTTGGGTCTTAAACACGTGCTGGCTGCCCCTCACTCTGGCCTTTTATTTTTTAGACTAGCACTTCTAATCACATAAATGTTCTCTTCCTTTTCTCATAAAAACCCCTTGCCTTTGCCCTGTAACTGGGACACTATTTGGGCTTCTGTCTTAATCTGTTTTCAATTCTTTTTGATCCTAAGTAAGTGCTGTTGCTTCTCATTTTGGCCTTTTAAAAAAGTTCTTAGTTTATTCATCCTCTCATGAAAAATCTGCACAACCACCACAGATGAAGCACTGAAGAGTCTTCCCTCTCTTTGCCAGCACCGACACTGGCCTTCACGGTCCGACCTCCGGCATTCTGTTCCTGCATTCCTTTCACTGTTTTCTTTCTTGAAGTCTTATCCTTCTCATACAGGCCATGTCTGCTAAGTCTATATTTGGGCTCATTTTTATGTAATTCAAGGGATCATAAATAATGCCAAAGCCAGCTGTCTTGCCACCACCAATATGGGCTCCGAATCCAAATACAAAGATAATATCTCGTTTTTCTGGAATTTGTCTTAGGTACTGTTGCCTTCCCAGGGTGAAGGACATCAGTGACCACTGTTTCTGTGCACATCATAAACTTTCTGGTCCAGAGAGTTATTGTGTCATTCGTGACGGTGGTGTGACCTTCAAGCAGTCAGACTTGAAAATCTTTTTTTTTCTTAAATTAACATTGTTTGAGAAACCAATGTTGTAGCAGAACAGGCTGTACTCAGAAATATGCTAGGGATGTTTTGTAGTTTCCAAGGCAGTGAGCAAGGTCTGAAGGCCATAAAAGTCCCCTAAGATGGCTAAGGAATACTTTACATTTCTTTCTGGAGTCCAGGAAAACCAGAAAACCTCCCTTTCAACTTCAAATATGCTGTGTTACCTCCACAAGATAAGTTTCTGTGTAGAGACAATTTAGAGCTTTTGTGTCTGCTGAAGCCTTTCCATGGTCTCATGTGACTACCATTCTGAAGGTGAGGAACGAGTTGAAAAGTGTAATGCCAGTTTTGTTTTAAAATCATGCTAATTTAGCCACAATGATACAAAACACATGTACCCACCAATGTGAGCCTCTCAAAGTTTTATGTTCCCTGAGTCCTTCTCCCTACATTCCTAAGATGTATTTGTATTTTTTTTCTTTTTCCCTAGAATTTTTTTAAATTAATAGGATGAAAAGAGGGGTGGCTCCCTTCAATCAAGCAGTTACAACTCCGAAGGAAACGTTTTTCTAGGAGGGGCATCCAGCTTCGGGCCCAAACCCTGTGTGTCTATCATCTTTGGGGCCCAAACCAAGGCAACTACACAGGCTTTGCCTGGAAAGCCTCACAGGCTAAACCGCTTCTCTCCATACCAGACCGGGTGCACAGCCTGTGCATCACAACCTCTGGAGGGAGTTGCTGTTAAGGATTCTGTCCCCCCAGCCTCTTCCCTCCCTCCAGGTTCCCAGCTGGCCATGCTCACCTGCATGTCAGAACTCCCAGGTGCCTCCATTCTTAGGCCTTTTTAAGGGGCAGTTTTTGCTTCTCCTTAAGGGCAGTGGGGGTGGGAGAAAGCCTTAACTGAAACACTCTTCTCCAGTCTGACTCTATTTTTCCACTCTTGGGCCTTCTCCTAGGCCCATGAAATAGTAAGTGTTTTGTGCCAGGCTCCTAAGGCAGTGAGATGCTCCCTCCCATCTATTCTACATGTCACTGACTGATCTTTGCCTGGTGCCAATTCCTGGGGAAAATGGAACTCTGAGGACCTGGCCTTTTTCTTTTTGGCTCCTTGCTTATACTATTGCAGTAAGTGAATGAACCTTGACTGTTCATTTCAATTTGGCTTGTTGGCCTAACTGAGCTCCTTAATGCCCATCATCTCAACACCAGGATGATGGGATTCTGATTTTGTTTCCTCCTAGCAAAAAAAAAATACCATTGAAAAATTAAATGGAATTGTGCTTTCATTATCTTGCACTAACAAACCTATTTGGTTACTTCTTTGATCACTTCTTAGCAACAGAATTTCTTTAAAGAGATTTTATGTATTTTTTTATATTAGAGAGAGGGGAAGGAAGGGAGAGAGGGAGAGAAACACTGATGTGCGAGAGATACATCAATTGGTTGCCTCTCGCACACCCCCAACTGGGGACCCGACCCACAACCCAGGCACGTGCCCTCACTGGGACCCGAACTGGCAACCTTTCAGTTCGCAGGTCAGCATTCAATCCACTGAGCCACACCAGTCAGGGCAAACAACAGAATTTTATAACTGACCTGTTTGCAATATTAACTCAAACAAGAGGAATCTGTGTTAATAGTCTCATTTGATATTGAATGTTGGTAGTTGAAAGGTAACTACAAATCTTAAAAAAACCCTGAATTTTCTCTGATTCTAAAAAGGAAAGAGACTTCCCCCTCCTTTTCTAGTAGCATTTCCTTTGGAAAACCTATAACTGTAATCAAGAAAAATGCTAATTTTTAAGATTCGCATGAGCCCTGGCCAGGTGGCTCAGTTGGTTTGAGTGTCGTCCTGTGCACCAAAAGGTTCCCGACCAGGGCACATAGCTAGTTTGTGGGTTCGATCCCTGGTTGGGACGTGTATGGAAGGTAACGGATCGATGTTTCTCACATCAACGTTTCCTCTCTCTAAAAATCAATAAAAAACATATACTTGAGTGAGGATTTTTGAAAAAAGATTTACATAAGCCTCTTGCCAATTTTCTATCCTCAGAAAGTCTGCCTTGAGAGCCTTGGAAACATCTCTTTGAACGAGGACATCGGGGAGGACTGTGCCCTGTCTCCCTGGCTCAGTGGAGGTTAAGCCCAGGCTCCTGGTCCTCAACTGTAACCTCATGCTTAAGTCTAAGGATACAAGAATTTTTTTCCCCTTTAGATAAAGACAATTCACCTGTATGTAAAGGACAGTACCAGTGTGGCTGTATACTAGGGTGAGATCTCTTTCTGTCTCTGTCATCTCTTCAGCAGATTGCTCATAATACTTATCAGTCTGGTTGAATGTTTATTCAGTAAGGAAACTGTTTCTTTTTCCCTATAGATGTGGAAAAGTATTCACTGGTTGACAGGAGATTTTACTCTTAATTATTTCACCAACATCTGATCTTTGAAAAATATTCTAACTCTGACACTTAAGAAAATAAAAATTTTAAATGTTTTACCTTAAAAAATAATTTTTCATTGAGTATTTTGTTTGGTTCTGATTATTAGTGTCATGGTTAAGAATGTGACCTTTGGAAAAAGAATGATTAGATATGAATCTGACTTCTTTCAAAGTTTTTTCACATATCACCTGTGTGACATGGACAAGTTATTTAACATTCCTAATTCTGTTTCCACATCTAGATACTACAAAAATTCCATACCTAAAAAAAAAAATCAACAAATACTTTTTTAAATTCCAAATTTAAATTTCTAAAAACACAAACAATTTCTTCAAATTCAGCATAAAAATACAGCAGGGATTGGTTCAGAATCATAATTTTAAAGGCTAAGAGTATAAAATCAATCTAAAGACTAGACCTAAATGAACATTACAAAATATATTTAATAAATTCTTATTTGTAGTAGTTATGTTCTTAAGGTTAGCATAAACACTTAATTAGCAAGGACTAAACCACTGGTCCTAGGGGAGATACAGGGTCAGGTTCCTGCATGCATCTGGTCATAGTTCCTCAACTGACCAATATGCAGTCTAGTTTCATGCGTGTTAACATTTAAAGAAATGGCTAACAGCACGGTAACTCACGCCTAAATGAAGTTTACCTAACACATGTCACTCTTCTGTAAGGCACCTCACAGGGTTCTGGTGTGTAGGGACAGTAAACAGCACACTCCAACACTAGACTTGGGGACCATCTTGGAGAAATCACCAACATAAAGTACAAAAATGAAAAAAAAAGAGAAAGTGGCACTGTGATAACAAAAAGGATGTGGGTTGACAGCGGGAGAGGTGAAACAAGAGGGAAGTGCCTCATCTGGTTCAGCAGCTGGAAATGTATGTGGTGGCCATGTCCAAGAATGATTATGAAAGTGCAGCAAATATTAATCTGGGCACTAAAAATAAAACTTAGCAGGTAGGCAAGTTCACAAATATGGAATCTGCAAATAATAAACACTGACTGTGTTATCTCTGTATATAAAAGTGCAATAATGTGTGAGTGTGTCTTCACTCATATACTTGCCTTGATATCAGTAAGATCCCTTTAAAGGGGATCAAGATATGCCGGTCTGGCCCTAGTCGGGTAGCTCAGTTGGTTAGTGTCATCCCAATACACTAAGGTTCCGGGTTTAAGCCCCAGTCAGGGCACATGCAAGAATCAACCAATGAATGCATAAATAGTGGAACAACAAATCAATGTTTCTCTCTCTCTCCACCCCTTCCTTTCCCTCTCTAGAAAAATCAATTAAAAATATGCCACTTTTAAAACTCCCTGGCTCAGTGGATTGAGTGCCAGCCTATGAACTGAAAGGTTGCTGGGCAGACTGACAGAGCCACTGTGGAAAACAGTATGGAACTTCCTCAAAAAATCAACTGCCTTTTGACCCAGCAATTCCATTGCTGGGAATATACCCTAAGCCAGAAACACTAATTCAAAGAACTTATGCATCCCTATGTTTGTAGCAGCACTATTTACAATAGCCAAGTGCTGGAAACAGCCTAAGTACCCATCAGTAGATGAATGGATTAAAAAACTGTGGTACATTTACACAGTGGAATATGGAAGGAAGGAAGGAAGGGAAGAAGGGAGGGAGGGAGGGAGGGAAAGAAAAGAAAGAAAGAAAAGAAAGAAAGAAAGAAAGTCCTATGTTTTGGAGCAGTCAAGTTGGAAGTGGAAATTGTGCTAAGTGAAACAAGCCAGTCGGTGAAAGACAAATACCATGTTATCTCGTTTTTAAGAGGAATCTAATAAACAAAATTAACTAACAAGCAAAACAACGAGAGACAAGGAAACATGGAAGAGAATGACAGCACCCAGAGGGGAAGGGGGAGGGAGGGATGTTTGAAGGAAGGGGAAGGGACTAGTCAAAGAACACATATGACTGACCGTGGACACAGACAATGGTGATGTGGGGACTGAATGTGGGAGTGTAGGGTGGGCTGGGCAGAGAAGGGCTAAGGGGGAAATTAGGGCAACTGTAATAGAATAAATGAGAATAATAAAAAATAATTAGTAAAATAAAAATATGCCACTTTAACATACGAAATTTTTTAAGCTGAAGGAGTTTAAAAAATGGCAGGTACAGGAAAGACTCTCTGACCTCCCTGCTTCTTACTTGAAGCAAATGGTAAGACCCTCGCGTGACAGGTACCCTCCCTGCAACAGAAGGGAAGGATCGCCTTCATCTGTGAGGACAAAGAGACAGCAAGGAGAATCGGAATTTCCTCCAGTTCACTACCCTTAGTGCACACTCTTTTGTCCTATCATGTTTTCCCACAACTTCCCTCTCTTCATCGAACCTAGTAAAAACACACTCAGGCTTAACTGCTTATTCAGGTCTTCATTTCTTACGGAGGCTCCTATGTCACATAAAACCTACGTTCAATATATTTGTGTGCTTTTCTCATGTTAATCTGTCTTTGTCAGTTTAATTTTCAGGCCTAGCTAGAGACCCTAAAAGGGCTGATGAAAAGTTTTTTCTCCTATACTTTCTCCTCTGATTTTTTATCTCCCTGTACCTCAATGTTGCCATCTTGGTTAATGCACCAACAATTACCTAATTATTCAGGCCTAAAACTTAGGAGTCTTGATTTTTCCTCCTCAGCTGCCTATATTCGGTCCTTCACCAATCCTGTAAGTCCCACCTCTAATATTCCAAACACTCACCATCTCCACTACTGCCACCTTTGATCACGTCACCGCCACCTCCTGTCCAACAACTCACAGCAGCAACTCCTGTGCTATTTTACATTTAAGTTCTTCTCTACCAAAGCTGTCTTATGTGTCTATTTTCACTGTCCATCTCCCTTCATGTCATCTCCACGAGGGCAGAGACCTTTTCTATTTGGTGTAGCACTGGAATTTTGGGTACTGGAATTTAGGTCATTTGAGTACCCCAAATGCCCAGCAGACAGTAGGAGGTATTATAGGTACCCCAAATGTCAAGCAATAGTATAGTAAGAAGGAAAAAAATGTTAACTGAATGAATGAATGCAGCTTTTCCACTTCTCCTCTTTTTAAGTTTTTCTTCTCTACTATTTTAACTCAGTATGTGATTCTGGGATATCCAGAAAAGTTGCCTTTCACCATACACGTGTTGCCATAGAAAGAAGGAAACACAGCTATGACTAAAAACTGAATCAACTTATGCTACTACATTTTATTTAATACATCTAACACTTATATACCTCATACAGTTTTCAAAATATTTCATCCCAATGCTCCCTTCAAGTCCCATTTCCTTGAACCAAACAATGCACACAGATCTTTAGAAAATACTGTCACTTCTGGAGGACAAATTTTCTGAACCTCCTCTGAGTATGTATTTCCAAAGTCAAGAAAGATACAAGTGGTGGATATGAATGGCTGGCTGCATTCATTTCGGTATTTTAAAGTATGATGAGGGTATATATTCTTTAGGTCATGGCTCTACCAACAAAAATTTGGGGTGTCATTTCTAATTTTAGCAATTTTCTTAAAATTCCTCCATGACTTCCAAATATAATTTTCTAGTTAAAATCTTGCCCTTCATTGTATTACACAAATAACTTTTTCTTGTTCTTACTTAAAATTAACATATAACTAAATCAAACTGGACAGCATTATGCTAAGTGACATAAGCCAGGTGATGAAAGACAAATTACCATATGATCTCCCCTATCAGCAGAACCTAATCAACATACACATGAGCAAAACAGAACCAGAGACCCAGAAATAAAGAACTGACAGTGCCCAGAGTGGCATGGCGAAGGGGATAATGGGAGAGAAGGGGAGAGCAAAGGAATACGAATAGAGGACTCATGGGTACAGACAATGGGGGGGATTGACTGTGGGAGTGGGGGAGACAGGGCAGGGGAGAGGAATAGGGAAAAAGGTGGGATAACTGTAACTGAACAACAATAAATAAAAATAAATAAATAAATAAATAAATAAATAAAATTAACACATAGCTAAATCCAACACAATAGAAATGTTTTTAAACTGTGGAACCAGAAACACCCCCTGTTAATATCATTTCCCTCCATCAGCCTGCCAATTTCAAGCCAAGCTCACTGTGAGGTAAGCTAACAGGTAACAAAATACAAAAACCTAATAAATTTGTAACTTTGGTAAAATATAATTACTTGATGTTTTTCTTTAGGGCTTTCTCCAGTTTCTTCACCTGTTGTTTATAAAGTCTTAATTCATGCTGTGTGGGCCTGCAGAAAATAAATCATGTTGAATACATTCAATTTAATGAATTAAGCTATAAAGATATTTAATAATGAACAATTATCACAATCATTTTGTTAAAAGTCTTAAAATATTTCATGACTGCTACTGAAGTGTTTATTGGCCACTGCATTTCTTCTTCTCTGCATTCCCTGTTCAAAACTTTTTACCCATTTTTATTGTTATTAACCTATTGCTTGTTTTTATAGTGAGTATAGTGAGTATTTCAAATTTGCAGACAAGAATAGAAAATAGTAAAACAAATACTATTTGTTTTATAAGTAGTTTTACTAAATCAAAGTTGAATATTAAGATTTGTTTCAACTCTTACTTTTAACTAAAACATTATATATATACTTAAAACTCCATGTATGTCCCTCATTAATGTCATTCCTCTCCTTTGCATAACCTAGAAAACATACTATCCCAAATTCACTGGTCATGAGTCCCATGCATGTTTTAAATTTTTTACTACAGCCTATACAATCATAAATTTATATATCATTATGTGGCAAGCTGTTAAAATTTACTACATAAGTGGCTTATACTGTAGGTATCAGTCCTCTCTCCATTAAAGTATAAGCTTTATGAGAACGAGGTATCTGTTTTGGTCATTATATTACACCAGAGCTTAGGACAGTGTCTTAACTCACAATAGGTGCCCAACAAATATCTGTTGAATGAAAAGTCTCATTCCTTATCAACACGTAGAGTCTCAACCTTTTGTGGTAAGTATGCTGTATATACATACACTTGTCTGTCATATGGCATTTAAACTTTTTAGTTTTCTTCTCCTCCCACAACACAGGCATAAGTTGAGACGAGATGTTCTAAAGGAATTTGGAAACCTGCTAGTAACAAGACTGAATCTACTGAGTTCCTACCCAGTTTTACCTTTTCAATGTAGACTCCTATTCTCTCACTTCACTTGCCTACTTTCGTGTTCTTGTTCTACCCATCAAACGAAAGGCACTGGACTAAAATGATTATAAGTGTAGGAGTTTCCCCAAGATTAGTTTTACAGCAAAGGGCTAGAATGACTAATTTAAACATTCCAAATTCCAACATGTTTATTTTCCAAAGATTACATAAAAATGACTTCAGTTTCTCTCACCTGGTTTCCAAATCTTTTTGGAGATTCAGCTTTTCAATTAAAAGTACATCAATCTTAGCTTTTGACTCCTTCAGTTGATTCTGTAAGGACTGCAACACATTTCATAGAAAAAGAGTTAACTTTCCTAGATGATTATTTTACTTTATAAAAAGTATTTATGAGTTGTATAGCCCCATACCATGAGAAGGCCTTTATAAGTGAGTGAGGCATCAAGACTTCTGCAGTCGTCTTCTTCTGACTGACTTTCATCTTCTCTATATTGCCTATGAAAAAAATACATGAATACACTTCTTACGAAGAAATCTATCTTCAAAGAAAAAATCTAGCTAACAAAATCAATCCAATAAAGGTTTGATAATATAAATATGAATTTAAAATTAAGCCGTATTTCCTACTTGTTCTCACAGAGAATGGTATTAGGAATTAGGTACTATTGTTATGTATCTATTTACTATCACCTTAATTAAAATGTAAGAGCCACGCAAACCAGAACTTTGTCTTGTTCACCATGGTATCTCATTGTCTAGAAGAGTATGGGGCATAAGAATGAGTGGAAAAAAACACTTGTTGGCCCTGGCTGGTGTGGCTCAGTGGATTGAGCGTCAGCCTACGAACCAAAGGGTTGCTGGTTCTAGGGCACATGCCTGGGTTGAGGGCCAGATCCCCATGTGAGGGCACATGAGAGACAACCACATTAAAACACTTGAATGAATAAATAAAGCATACTGTTTTCTCCTTCTAGTACTTTTAAGTCACCAAAAAAACTATATAAAAAAATGTAGAGTGTAAGTGGACAAAGCAACAGATTTAATAGTCCTAATTCAAGTCATGACACCACCATTAACAAGCTGTGTTATTTGAATAGTAGGTCAATCTCTCAGGTTTGTTTTTGCATCTGTCAAACAGAGATATTATCTGTCATATATGTCTCACAGAATTGGTGTTAAAAGTAAACAAAAGATATTAAAGCACTCTGGGAACTGTGAAGTACTATCAAATCAGTATTATTACTAACAATCCTGATGCATTAACACTGGGCTAATACAGTAAACACTAAAACATTGTGGCTAATGAGCACTTGAAATATCGCTAGTGCGACTGAAAAACAAAATCTCTCATTTTATTTTAATTAAAAGAATTAATAACCTGAAGCAGTATAAAAGCTCAAATGAAGCTCAGAAAGGCCCAAACAAGCTGGACCCAGACACCTACACCAAGACATATCATAAGTAAAATGACAAGGCTTATAGACAAGGAGAGAACCCTAAAAGCTGCAAGAGAAATGCACATAGTTACCTACAAGGGAGCACCAACTAGACTGCCATCTGATTTCTCAGCAGAACATTTCAGGCCAGAAGGGAGTGGTGTGAAACATTCAAGGTGATGAAAAGCAAGGACCTACAACAAAGGCTACTTTACCCAGCAACATTATCATTTAAAATTGAAGAAGAAATGAGGAGCTTCCCAGACAAGAAGTAACTATAGGAGTTTGTTAACACTAAACCAGTACTACAAAAAAACAAAACAAAACAAAACAAAAAAACATTAAAGGGCTGCTTTAAAAGAAAAAGATAAAGGCAAAAACAAACACAAGAAAATGGCACTACATACGTATCTATCAATAATCACTTTAGATGTAAATGGCTTAAATGCTCCAACCCAAAGACACAGGACAGGGTAGCTGAATGGATAAGAAAACAAGACCCATACATATGATGCCTCCGAGAGATCCATCTCAGATCGAAAGATACACAGAGACTAAAAGCAAACAGTTGGAAGAAAAAGATATTTCATGCAAATGGAAAGGAACAAAAAGCTGGAGTAGCAGTACTTATATTTGACAAAACAGACTTTAAAACTAAGACTATAGTTAGAGACAAAAAAGGACACTATAGCATGCTAAAGGGAACAATCCAACAAGAGGATATAACCCTAGTAAACATTTACACACCCAACATCACAAAGCACCTGATATGTGAAGCAAATCCTAATGGACACCAAGGGAGGGATCAACAGAAATAGAGTCACAGTTGGGGATTTTAACACCCCACTGACTTCAATGGCTAGATCTTCCAGGCAGAAAATCAACAAGGAGAAAGCAGCTTTCAATAACACACCAGATCAAATGAATTTAATTGATTATCTTCAGAGCATTTCATCCCAAAGCAGAATATACATACTTTTCAAGTGCACATGGAACATTTTCTAGGATAGACCACATGTTAGGACACAAAACATTTGTTGAGACCATTTATTTAGGTCTCATTAAATTCAAGAAGATTGAAATCATATCAAGGATCTTTTCTAATCACAATGCTATGAAACTGGAAATCAATCATAAGAAGAACACTGAAAAACACACAAAAACACAGAAGCTAAATAACATGTTATTAAACAATGAATGGGTCAACAAGATCAAGGGAGAAATCAAAAGATACCCTGGAACAAATGAAAATGAGACACAACAATCCAAAATCTGTGGGACAATGGGAAAGCAATATTAAGAGGGAAATTCATAGTATTACAGGCCTATCCCAGAAAGCAAGAAAAAGCTCAAATAAACAGTCTAACTCTACACTTAAAGGAATATGAGGAAGAACAACAAACAAAGCCCAAAGTGAGTAGAAGGAAGGAAATAATAAAGATCAGAGCAGAAATAAATGAAATGGAGTCTAAAAAAATTATACAGTAGATCATTAAATAAAAAAATTGGGAAAAAAATTATACAGTAGATCAATGAATCCATTGAGAGGTTGGTTCTTTGAAAAGATAAACACAACTGAAAAACCCTTAAGCAGAGTCATCAAGAAAAAAAGAGAGATTACCCAAACAAATACAATCAGAAATGAAAGAGGAGAAATAACAACTGACACCAGAAAAATTCAAAAGATTATAAGATAATATTATGGACAACTGTATACCAACAAACTGGAAAACCTGGATAAAATGGATAAATTCCTAGAAACATACAATCTTCCAAAACTAAATCAGGAAGAATCAGAGAATCTGAATAAACAGATTACACCTAGTGAAACTGAGACAGTAATCAAGAAACTTCAAACAAACAAAAGCCATGGACCAGATGGCTTCACAAGGGAGTTTGCCAAACACTCCAGAAGAATTAATACCTCTGCTCCTTGAACTATTTCATAAAATTCGAGAGGGAGAAAGGCTCCCAAACTCATTTTTCGAGGCCAGTATTATCCCAATTCCAAAACCAGATAAAGACATTACAAAGAAAGAAAATTACAGGCCAATATACCTGATGAACATAGACACTAAAATTCTCAACAAAATATTAGCAAACCAAACACAGTAATGCATCAAAAAGATCATACACCATGACCAAATGAGACTTATTCCAGGAATGCAAGGTTGGTATGACATTTGCAAATCAATAAATGTGATTCACCACATAAACAGTATGAAGAACAATCACGTGATCGTATTAATAGATGCAGAAAAAGCATTTGATAAAATCCAGTACCTATTTATGACAAAAACTCTCGGCTAAGTGGGAATACAGGGAACATACCTAAACATAATAAAGGTCATATATGACAAACCCACTACCAGCATCATACTCAGTGGGCAAAAACTACAAGTATTCCCCTTAACAGGTGCATCCACTTTCACCTCTCTTATCCGACACAGTACTGGAAGTCCTAGACACAGCAAGCAGGCAAGAAGTAGAAACAAAAGGCATCCAAATTGGAAAGGAGGAGTAAAACTGTCTTTATTTGCAGATGACATGATACTGTATACAGAGAACACTAAGGATTCCACCAAGACTCTACTAGAACTGATAAATTCAACAAAGTAGCAGGACACAAAATTAATATTCAGAAATGAGTTGCATTTTTATATGCTAGTTACAAACTAACAGAAAGGGAAATTAAGAAACCAATCCCATTCATAATTGCTTCAAAAAGAATAAAATACCTAGGAATAAACCTAACCAAGGATGTAAAAGACGTGTACAGGGAAAATTGTAAGACACTGAAAAAAAGAAATAAAAAATGATACAAGTAAGTGGAAGCACATATAATATTCATGTATAGGAAGAATTAACATCATTAAAATGCCCATATTACCCCCCAAAATCTATATATTCAATGCATTTCCTATCAAGATTCCAATGACGTATTGCACAGAACAAGAACAAATATTTTAAAAGTTTATATGGAACCACTAAAGGCTCCACATAGCAACAGCAATCCTGTTGCTGTTGAGAAAGAAGAACAAAGTTGGAGGAATCATGCTACCTAATATCAAACTACACTATAAAGCCATAATAATCAAAACAGCATGGTACTGGCATAAAAACACACACACAGATCAATGGAACAGAACAGAGAGCCCAGAAATAAACCTACACCTTTACGGTCAATTAATATTTGAGAGAGAGGAAACAAGCACATATGATGGGCTAAAGATAGTTTATTCAATAAGCTAATGTTGGGAAAATTGGACAGATAAGTACAGAAAAATTAAACTAGACCACCTTCTCACATCACATACTAGAATAAATTCAAAATGGATCAAAGACTTAAATGTTAGACCCAAAACCATAAAAATCCTAAAAGAAAATATAGGCAGAAAGATCTTGGACACTGCTTGTAGAGATTTATTATTAGATATATCTCCCCAGGCAAGGGAAATAAAAGAAAAAATAAACAAATAGGATTATATCAAGCTAAAAAGTTTTTGCAGAGGAAATCATCAACAAAATAAAAAGATGACCTACAGAATGGGAAAACATACTCACCAACATATCTGCTAAAGGGTTAATATCCAAAATTTATAAAGTACTTACAAAACTCAACACCAAAAAAACAAACAATCTAATTAAAAAATGGGCAAAGAACCTGAAAAGACACTTTTCCAAAGACATACAGATGGCCAATAGACATATGAGAAGATGCTCAGTGTCACTAATCATCAGAGAAATGCAAGTTAAAACCACAGTGAGATACCATCTCACACCTGTCAGAATGGCGACCGTCAACAGATCAAGAAACAAAGTGCTGGCAAATAATGGAAAAGGGGAACCCTGGTGCACTGGTGGTGGGAATGCAGACTGGTGCAGCCTCTGTGGGAAGCAATATGGAGATACTTGAAAACACTAAAAATGGACCTGCCTTTTGACCCAGTGATCCCTAGTGTCTGAATTGAGCTAAGCTATGTTAAAATATTCATATTTCAGTGATTTAATATGAAAAAAGAAATAACTGAATAACTAAAAATATGAATGAAATAATTCATTATTATTGTTCTTTCTGATTACATATTGAAATGATAATATTTAGAATGTTAAATAAAATATTAAAATGTTTCATTTGTTTCTTTTCATTTTTTATCTTGGCTACCTGAAAATGCAAAATTATGTCTGTGGCTTGTATTGTTTTTCTATTGCAGAGCGCTGTACTAACATATCTCTTAGATCTTCTAAAGCACATTCTAGCCCTGAACAAATAACCGTTTTAGTAAAGATGGTTAATGACAAGGATAACTAAGTAGCTATTACATAACAAGTAGTGAAATACATATAAACGATTTCACATTTAACAGATTGGGAAGTAATGCCTAGAGGAGGCATACAACTTGTTCAAAGTCACACAAACAGTAAGTAGTAGTGGAGAGATTCAAATCGAAATCTCCCTGGCTCCATAGCCTACACACTCACATCATTCCCTATATACACTCCAAAATATCTGCTACTATGGCTACACTTGTTGTTCTCAAGAGAAAGCTAATACGGAGGACAATTTTAAATGCATGCACACCTAAAGCGAAAATGGTTCCAGTAGAGAATTCTAATGCTATTTTCCTGTAGTCCTTTACTTATCATTGAAAGACTTTCCTGAAGTAGAAACATAACTCTAAGCATGTCCCCAAGCTCTCATTTGGACTTGCAATGCCCACAGCCAAATTCCTCCCCATCCTTTCTCCAACGGCCTCCAGAAGCATCAAAGAGGGGCCAAATGTTGAAGATGATGCCTCTTAGGAATAAAGAGAAAAAGTAAAATTAAAGAGATCCTATGTCTTATTTTCTTCTCTAGCCCAAATGTGATCATGTTCAGGAGATCAGAAGTGAATCTCAAGGCCCCCTGCTTTCCTTTCCTAGGACTATTTTTAAAATTTCTATCTAAAGAGAGAATAATATTAGACAAAGGAATTTCACTCAACTGCTAATTCCCTATAAAACTATTTTCCTGCATGTTAACTTTTCAAATGCCTCTACATCAATTGCAGAAGAAACTCCATCTGAGTCTTGTAGGTTTTCTTTCTTTGTTGCTTTCTTTGGCTCTTTAATCCTATCCACCAAGCCACAGAAACACTAATGCAAATAACTAGCAATATATTCCATGTAATCTATATTGCTGTATTGATATTGGGTAGAGAAAAGTAGGTAAAGTAACACAGCTGAAAGTCTATCATTTGAAAATGTACTTTTCCTTTTTCAGAGGTTATAGCATGTTTGCAGTTTTCTCAGACTTCCAGAACACCACAATAAAGTGAAGTCTTGCAATGATTTTGCTGATGAAGAATCTTGCCTTTAATTTGTAAAAAATAATGCGACACCTCTGTGAGGCGCAATCAAAAGAAGTGCAATAAAACAAAGTATTCTTCTATTCACATTTCTGTTGCCTTGATCACTGCTTCCTTTGCCTTCCCTGAGTTTTCTTTTGCATGGAGACAAAAAGGAGTACCAGTCCACAGTATTCAGTAACTGTCCTTCACAAGTCCCTTTGGGGAGGCCCTCTCAATTCTGTTTCATGGAGCAGAGCCCCAAAATGGTATGCCATAGGTGTACTGCACAAAGGGCTACAGATATGCCAGGATATTCACCTCCCTCAGCCCTCAGGACAACTAGAGTGTTCAGGGTTCCTGAGCCAGCTGCTTCCAACTGCAGCTTCGTCTGGGTGCCCCCATGTGGCACACAAACATCACTTTCAGTATTTCATGGCGAGAAAAACAACACTGACTCTGCAAGAGGCGCGTGTCCCGTCTGTCTTCTTCCTTGGCGTTGCTCCTCAAGCTCTGCAGGTGCACACTGCCTTCCCCTGTGCTTCCTGTTCTTATCCCGGTTAGACCTCCAACTGCAGCCTGTATTCCCTCCTTTTCTCCTCTTCCACTTCTTTCATCTTTAAATGCTTCCATCACCTCTTCTTCAGTAATACTTGTTATTTATCACACTCTCCTTTTACAGTACTCCTGCTTCTTCAGGGGATGCTAATATTCTATTTATAGATCTCAAAATCCACTCTGAATTGCTAGTCTCACTATTAAGTTCATACTCACTCTTAGAAGGGAGGCAGGCTGAGCTTACAAACTCTGTTCAGTCCATGAACTCCGAAAATCCCCTCCTTAAGAGAGGCTCTATACTGCTGCAAAGTCAAAATGACTTTGAATTTTCTCATCTGTAAGAACAGCATTTATTATGTAGCCCCTATTTTCTTCCTACCTCCTTCTCCCTTCATGAGAGACATTCAGTCCAAATACCTGACCTAAGCAGTTTGTACAGGCCAAAACATTTCACGTCGACTAGACAGTCAGTGATGATGGGATTAAGTGAAAAATTCACTTCCTCCAACTTCTCATTCTTCAATCTCAGATTTTCACTACAAACTCATGACGACCAAATTCAACACTACCCGACTATGGCATCAATCCCTTTGTCATTTTTGGTCAGAGAACCCCAGTTTGCACAACTTCAGAGGCAACCCCTCACACCATATTCTACATGAAAGGCTTCAGTGACGGGTATCCTAATCTTCTCTACTTTTACTAAAAATCCCAAACTCTCTTCATCATCTAGATCAGCACCTAGCAAACTGTCACCTGTGGACCACACCTAGAAGCCCATCAGTTTTCGTAACTAAAGTTTATGGAATACATGCTCCTCCATTTGCATATTGTTCATGGCTGATCTCATGCTACAACAGTAGAGCTGAGCTGCAGCCCGAGACTATAGTGTCTAAAATGCCTAAAATACTGTCTGGCTCTTTAGGGAAAAATCTTGGCCAACCCCTAAATATAGAGTCAAATTTACTAAAGATATAGGCCAAAGGTTGCAAATGTTATATTGGTTTGCACCATATAATATTTTTTTAAAGCACTGAGTTAATGGCGAACATCAAAAATCTGATTTCACTTATAAATCAAATCTTGTAGCATCTCTTGAAAACCAGATCTAGCCGCATGGGGCACACATTCCTGCATGGCATCACCCAGCTAGGGGTGTAGCAACTGCCCCCTTGAGACAGATGTACACAGCTCTCCACTTTGCCACAGGCCCCATCTAACTACCTTCTGTCATTTTCCTTACTCTTGACTCCATGGGCATAAAAGTTTGCAACCAGTTCAGCCATGAAATTCTTCATTTTCCTTCTCTTTACTCTTATGCATTGTCATTGTTCACTGTAGTGTCAACTTGGCTAGGCTCCAGTGCCCAACTGTTTGGTCAAACACCAGTCTTGATGTTGCTGTGAGGTTTTTAGATATGATAAACATTTAAGTCAACAGACTTCGAGTAAAGCAGACTAACGTTCATAATGCGGGTGGGCCTCACAAGGCCTCAAGAGCAAAGACCCAGACCTCCTGCACATCTCCAGTCTCAACACCGCAACGCCAACTCTTCCCTGGGGCTCCAGCCTGCAGGCCTGCCTCACAGATTTCAGACTTTCCAGTCTCGCAATCACATAAACCAATTCCTTTAAAATAAATCTTTCTCTCTATACAAATGTACATCTTACTGGTTCTGTTTCTCTTGAGAACGCTAACACACGTATCTATAATCCCATCACCCAGTTTTGCTGTATTAAAGGAAAAAATGCCTTCTTTCTAAGGCAAATAATGTCCTCTTACTCATTCACGGCTTCCCCTTGGTCCAGCATCTGACTGACTGCTCTCTATAGGTTATGACCTCTGTCTATGAATATACCAACAAATCCCCTGAACTCCAGCCAAACTGGCTTAATTACAGTGACATAAGAAAACTTACACTTTTATATCGAGGCACTATTGTTCATAACATCCGAGCAGTCTAAAACGGCTTTACCTTTTTTCTTTCTGCCTTCCCAAATTTTACTTATCCTTTAAGTTCAAGCACAACCCCCATATACTTTGCAAAAGCTTCCCTAGTCACTAATTCGTTCTTGTTTTATACTCCTCTATTACTGCCTGTACAATTTTTAGTAATTATTATGACATTATTAGTGTTTTTTAAGCCTCACATTATCTGTCTTAATTATTATGTGGTTACATTTTACCTCCCTTAACAAACTGTAGGATCCTAGAAAGGAAGGACCACACCCAAAGCTCTGTCCCAGCTCTGTGGAATCTCACACCACACGTAGCATCTAGAGGATAACAATTTCATTTGAAAATCAGAAGGTCCGTGAAGTCACTTATAATACTGTTTTCTGAATAGAATGAAGCAAGGAGTGGCTCTATCATTAATTGTTCTTTTCTTGTCTTCCCTCCATCCTACATTTTTTAAGAGTCTCCAAGGAGCTAGAAGTCAGCATCCAGCACAGCTCTGTCACTGGTCCTGACAAGAGCACAGTGACTGCAGGGGGTGGGGAATGGGGTGGGGGGATGGGTGGAGGTGGAAAGGGGTATAGGGGAGATAAATGGTAATGAGGAAAATACAATAAAAAATGAAAAAAGAATACTAGAATGTAAACTTGATGAAAGTAGAAAATTTATCTGCTTTGTTTACTATGATAGCCTTAGTACCTGAAAAGGAACGTGGCACAAAGATGATGCTCAAGCCAAGATTTGTTAAAACAGCCGCCCCATCTACAAACAACAAACCAGAATAGCTACTGTTTTAATGACCTTACATCAAAGCACTTTAGATAATTTGGCCTTAGATATTGTTCAGCTATTTTAGGTTAATTGAAGACCACTACTTTTATCTTTACCCTTAATTTCTTTAATCAGAAGTGACAAGTGTGTTTTACTCTCTATGCCTGTGTTTTCACTAGGATATTTTATCTTTATCTCACATTAATCTGCATATTAATTTAACTGTATTTCTGTAGGCAGCTAATCTATCCTACGCATACTGTGCATATCCCCAGTTACTATCCAATGGCTCAAGATATCAGTAGAACACAATATGATACCTCAAAATATAAAGCAAATTCTACTTTTCCTGTGATCAATATTTTGGTGAAGTAAATACATATGTAATTTAAATACAACAATACATTTTAACATAAGTAGTAAAATAAAGTCTTTAATTTTTATTTAAAAAATTCATAATCACACATTAGATTTCCAAAGCATATATTAAGTTTTAAAGACTGTAAAAACTTTTGCTGTGATTCATGACTGGATAGTAACTTTAAAAACTGTAATACAGAATTAGTCATACCTTTGTTTATGAAGTTTTCTAATTTTAGATTCATAGTAATCAATTAGGCAAAGCAACCTGGAAACCAGAAAATAAATTTAATTATTTTCAAAATGTGATATTATAGCATTTACTGTTCTCTCTGGATAATTTCAAATTACAGTCACAAATGTACAGATACTCTAGCAAGCTTATAAAAACTTCAAGTGGTTTTACCAGAAGTAGCATACTAAATCATATATATAAAAGATTTTATTTATTTTTCCTTTTTTAATTTTTTAAAATTATTTTACTGCTGTTCAAGTACAGTTGTCTGCATTTATCCCCCACCACTCTCCCCCCCACCCCAGCCATCCCCACCTCCCGTCCCTGCTTCTACCCGCCCTTGGTTTTGTCCATGTGTCCTTTACAGTTGTTCCTATTTATTTATTTTTAGAGAGGGAAAGGGAGGGAGAAAGAAAAGGAAAGAAACATCAATGTGTGGCTGCCTCTCATGCACCCCCTACAGGGGACCTGGCCTGCAGCCCAGGCATGTGCTCTGACTGGGAATCAAACCAGCAACCATTTGGTTTGCAGGCTGGTGCTCAATCCACTGGGCCACGCCAGCCAGGGCCTAAATCATGTATTTTATATTAATTTCAAAGTATAGTTTTAAAAATAACCACGTACATTACGTCTCAACATTTAAATGCATATTCTCCTTGTCACAACAATTCCACCTCTAGCATCACTCCCACAGAAGTATTCGCCCAAAGTTGTAACTCAAGATGATCAAAGTTGCTCATTGTACCATTATTAAGGAAAGTGAAAATGCAGAAACAATTTATTCTTCAACGAGGAAGAAGTTATATAAATAACAGCACACCCATACTATAGAAAATGCTGAAGTATTAGAAGAAATAATGTAGACTTCCAGTCAAGATGGCTTGCATCCTCATAACCACATCAAAATTACAACTAAAATATAGAACCACCATCACTCAGAAGCACCAGATATCAAGTTGAATGGAAATCTGACAACTATGGAACTAAAGAAACCACATCCATTTAAAGTGATAGGAGGGGAAGAGATGTGGAACAGGCTGGTCCCACAAGCACGTGTGGTGAATAAAAATTTGGGAGAGCTATTTCAGCAGCGGGGAGTCCCAGCCCCACACCAGGCCCCACAGCCCAGGCTTCTAGAGCTAGTAAGTGAAGTCCTCGTAACTTCTGGCTGCATAAACCAGCTTGGATTGAGTTGGTGAAAGAAATTTCTGGAGTCCCAAGCAGTTCCTCTTACAGAGCCCACACTCAGACTTAATGAGACTCACTCTCTCTGAGCTCAGGCACCAGGGTAGCAGCTTGAAAGGCACCAGTGGCACACAGGGGGAAACTGAAGTGTGTGGCACCAAGGTGAGAGCTGGGAGACAACTTTCAACAACAGAAATGTGGGCAGAGGCCACTGTCCCTTTTCTGAGCCCTCTCCCCACAGAACCACAGAACTGGCAGGCGGGTGCCACATCTGAGACTCCATCCACCTGGCTAACACTGTTTGCCCTGCCCTGGAGATCCCCTGAGACTCCATCCCACCCAACTTGTGGGCCCAATCCAGCTGCTCTTCCATACGAATGGATGGCCTTAGGTCATACTTCACAACTTCTTAAATCCTCTCAAACAAGCAACAGCTGGCCTCAGTGAGCCCCCCAGCCCCCATACCTCTTGCTAAGTGGCCTCAGACCTGGGCACTAGCAGCAGCCAGCCTAGATTCACAGCTTGGCTTCACCTGGGAATCTCCAAGACCGGCACAAGGAGCAGCCATTTCAGATCACTTTATAGCTCAGGCAGCGTGGCTCCAGGCAACACACAGGTCGGGGCTGACCGTGGCCTGCACCAGCCGGGAAACCCCAGAGCATGTGCACCGAGTGGACAGCTACAGACCACATTAGAGCACCCCACCCTGCCCCCACACAGCTGATCCTCCACAGAGGGCAGAGGTTGGTGGTCAGTGGTCACAGCCAGTCCTTGCAGCTGACTGGCCTGGGTAAATCCCTCCCTTTGATCTGCCAACAGCAACCAAGGCTCAACTACAAGAGGAGGGTGTACTCAACCCACACAAAGGGTGCATCTCAAATACCCAGTTTTGGTGATAGGGGAGACTGTGCCAATGGAACCTATGAAAATACAATTTTTTTAAAAAGCGGTTATCTCTAGGATGTGGGAATTAGGGGGATAAGCAGATCTATATCATTTTACTTTAAACACTTTTATATTCTTTGAATTTTTATAAGCATGCACTGCTTCTATAATTTAAAAATCCTCAAAGAAAAATCAAGTAACACACTTAAACATGTTATTCTTTTTAAAGTAAGAATTCATACTATTTCCCTCCTATCTTGGGAAACTTACTGATCTCGTCCCTTTAGAACTAATTCAACCAATTAGTTGACTTTAATATAACCTTCTGGATTATTCTTTCTCTTCAACCTTTCTCCACCCCAACACATATCAGCTTTCATCTTACCCTGCAAATATGCTTTAACGTCCTTTATATCCTTAAAAGCCCTCTTACCTCTACACTTCCCCCTTATGCCACCATTCCACGTCTACCTTTTCCTTCCCTCATTCATTCTGGGTGACTGTTACCTGCTACCTTCAACAAACTTTTACGGAGGAATTATGTGTCAGACTGAGCATTCTGAGCAAATAAGACAGGAAGAAGGTAAACACATACACTGATGAGGTAGCAAGTAAGACTTAACATCTTCTCCTCCTTGAAACACTGTTCCTTGGTTATCCCGACACCCGAATACATGTAACTTCCCTTCTGCCTCTTCGTCTACCTGAGATTCGGAAGTTCCCTGGAGTTTAGTCCTTCCAACTGCAGGCCTAATATTTCTACATGGCTGACAGAAGGAATCTAAGCACACGCCCATAAACAAACTGATCAGCTTCCCGCCCCGTTCCCCAAACCTAGCATGCAACCTAACAATCTTTAACTCCTCTCCTTCTTTCTACAACTATAATCAGTCTGGACAATTTCAGTCCATCTCTGCAGTAACTTGCTTTTAGCTTTAACACAGCCTTCATTATCTCTCACCAAGACTATTACAGCTCAATAGTAACTTGTCCTTCTGTCTCTAGGCTTAATTTCTTTGCTTACAAATCCTGGGGATTTTTATCATGCTACACAGAAAGTAGAACCCAGTTTATGAGATATATATAGCCACTCCCAAGATAAAATTAATTTTTGGAAAAACTGTGAATCTACCTACAAATCAATATATGAAGCAAACCTTACTGTCTATCCAAGACGGTATGAGGAACTCTCTTGCAGAGGTAAGAAAACACTCGGTTTTGAGTGACAATGCGCTCTTCCTCCTCCTTTGTTAATCTATAAATATCCTTTTGCAAAAAAGCAATAGTCTCTTGTTGCTCCGACCATTTTTTCTTATAATACTGACATTTTGCCTATAAGAAAAATTTCAAAACACATAATTATGATACGCACATCTAGTACACGCTGCCCTAACAGTACTGTACACAAAGCCATCTTCACTGTTTCTATCAAGCTGCTTCATTCAAGGGCTTCAGTATTGAGGCTATTTTTAAACGGGTGCTAGCTCCAGAAAGTGTCATAAATGTGAAAATGTTAGTAGGTAAAACAGGTATAAAATGGAGGAAATACCACCAGATATTTTTGAGCTGCGATGTTGACAGCACATTGGAAAGGCCAGGGGAGCAGCAGCAAGACCAAGAGAGAAGCAGGAGGGAAATGAAGGCGACATGGACCAGAGTGGAGACTAAAGGAAGAAAATTTGGAGAGGAAAATTCACGAACTCAGTTTTATACATGTTAAGTTCAGTAGAGATACCAAGAAGGCAGTGGGATATGAGTTGGGAACTAAGGAAAGAGGTCTGGGCTACAGGTTTAAATAAGGTGCTAAGAACTAGACTGAGCATCGCCAGGGAAGTTAGAGTGTACACAGGAGAGAAAAGGTCTACGGACCAGCACTGAGAGGTCAGGGAGATGAGAAGAACCAGCAGTGGGGTCAGAAGGAAATCAAAAGAGGAGACAGTCTAGAAACCAAAGGAAGAATCTCAAGAAGGGACAGCAACAGGTCAAGAAAAGAGCACTGGATTTAGCAACACGGAGGTCCCTGTGACCTTAATGAGCTGTTTTAGTACAATCATGTACAAAAATAGAACTCAGTACCTGTAAAGCTTTATGCTCCTTTTGAAGATCTTTTATTTTATTCTGCTGCTGGCAAACCCTATTTAGAGATTCATCCTCCAATTCGCTGACTTTGGATTTCACACTCTCCAAAATTTGTTCCAAGTCATTAGCTCGTTGTTCCTGATCTACTACTCGGCATTTTTCTAGCTGAAGTTCTTCTCTAATAATAAACACAAATCACATCAACACACCTATATCTAACAACATAATGAATTTCTAAAATTCCTTTGCATTCTTAAAATTTCTATCTTATTACACAAACCAAAAGAAGAAATATATGGTACCATTACATATTTAAACTATTACCAAAAAATTACCCATTAAAAATATTCTTAATATGTACTCGAAGTGAAAAGTTAAATTTCAAGATTCTTTTCAAGGCAGTCATTTCTAGAATGCATACCATTTGGATACAAAAAAACTCAAGAGAGGTTTTTTTCCCCCATTTTCTTACTTAAGCTGCTGATTAGTTTCTATGAGCTCCTGGATCACGTTCTGTTGACGGGCTGTTTCTTCCACCAATGTCGTCAAGTTCTGTCTCATCCTTTGGGATGACTGTTTGTCAAAAATGATGAGATCTACATTTTTAAAAATGTAATACAAATAGGTAAAAGTAAAGGCATGACAAAAAATTAAGATAAAGATATTTTAAAAGAAAAAATAGCTTTTTACCATAAAAAGCCAGAGATTACCTAAGATCTGATTACCTTTAAGATCTGTTCTTTTGACTAGACATAAAGGTTTTAAGCCATGTGTCACCAACAGCACATTTATGCTCTCCCATTCTGCTTCTTCCCGCTACAATTGCAAAGGAGAGAGTAAAGAATCAATTTTAGAATATAAATTGAAGAAATAGACTCTCGTATGTAATTTCCTTTGTTTTCAAAACTTTTTATCCAAAAGTCTTTAATATAAATTTTCATGCACATTCAATTATTAAAATTAAAACAACATGACTTAAAAAAACCCTGTAATTGCAGTGAACCAAACAAACCTTAGATTTTTCATTTAACTGAACCAGACCAGGTCCCAATCAAAAGAAACAGCTGCAAACTAGGTTATATTAACTGAATAGTAAAGAGAAGATGAGTTGCTTGAAAACAAGTATCATTTTAACAATGACTAAGATCACCAAAAAAAAAAAGGGAAAAATATGACTCACTGGCAACAATAATGTAGGTATCTCCTTATATAATGGACCTGGTCTAACTATAAAAAGAAGTCTCTCTCCCTAGCTGGGTGGCTCAGTTGGTTGGAGTGTTGTCCCATAAACCAAAGAGTTGTGGGTTGGATCTTTGGTTAGGGCACATACTTAGGTTGCAGGTTTGATGCCAGGTAGGGGCACATGTGGGGAGGCAGCTGATGTTTCTCTGTTTCTCTCTCTTCCCCCCACCCCACCCACACTCCTTCCTCATCCTCCTCTCCTCCCTCTCTCTTTAAAAGCAATGACCACATTCTCAGGTGAGGATTAAAGCAACAACATAGGCGTCTGTCCACCCATCTAGGTAACTGATTCTAGTAGAATCACTCTGAGGTCTCTCAAGTCTTGTATCCCTGATTCTAAACATGTATTTATGCCATACAGCTGAGAGGGGATTCTAACTCTCAGAAATAGAGATGACTTTTTAAAATGACACATTTAAATCCACAATACTGATATAGTAGTTTTATAACGGGCTTTTGATATTAAGCACAGTGATCAATTTTGAAATCACGGTGTGAGGTGTTCTTGTTTTTTAAAGTATTAAAGCATATTTATGAAAAGGCAATTTAAGTAAATTTTCAATGTTTAAATGCTTGAAAAATGTAATTTATACAGTGAACACATTTTTATTACTACTACATAGTATGTAAATACTGTAATAGCTTAAATGTAATAATTTAGACAGACAAAGCACAACTAAAAATATTACTCCCAACACCCAAATGCCCCTCTAACATTGAAGATTCTACCAAGACAAAAAAGGAACAAATTGCCCTGACAACTCCTTGAGAGCTTTATGACTTACGGAGCCAAGTAAATCTTTCCTTTTGACTGCTGACTTTCTTTCCCTTCTTTATCTTTTGTACACCTCTCCTCCTCCCCGCAACCTTTCCTCCTACTTATACTGCAGGTCCTCTGGTCACAAAGATTAATGACGCAGAACTAAGACTATTCCTGATCTGTTTTAGGAGTCAAATGCTCTGTGTGGATCTCGGGGCAGGTCTGGTATGACTCACAAAAACAAAATACTCTGTAAATAACACTGTCATGAATACTGAAGGATCCAATTATACATGCTAGTCTGTGACACCTCTTTTAAGAGAAAGAACAACACGATTGTTTGCAAATTCTGAATAGAGCTATGAATGGCATTTTCCAAAGTACGTGCTGCCGAACACTAGTCTGATGAAATACTATAAGCAGGAAACGCTGTATACTAAAGCCTTCTTTTGGAGACTGACAGTGCTGTAAAGTCTCAGAATAATGAAATCATTTAATAGACTGTCACCCAGCATTTCTCAAAATTATTTTACTGAAGAATCTTTTTATTTTTCAATTACAGTTTACATTCAATATTATTTTCTATTGGTTTCAGGTATGCAGCACAGTGGTTAGACAATCATATACTTTACCGAATGGCCCCCCAATATTCCCAGTAGCCAGCTGGCACCATACACAGTTATTACACTATTATTGACTATATTCCCTATGCTGCCCTTCACATCCCCCAAAAGAATCCTTTTAAAGTAATACTTTCCATATTTGCAGATGCGGTATTCTTTACCACATACTTCGAGAAACACTGGTTTCAAATGTTCCAAGTTTACCTGTTTTTCAGTCATTAGTCTGTTTGATGATTTACTGGACTCCTGGGCTTTAGCGGCTGCTGGAGATAGGGTTTCGTTTGCAGAACCAAAGTAGAGATTGGCAATGATAAATGTTGAGTTGCCTAAATTAAAAGAGAAAAAAGTACAATAGGTGTTGAATGAAATTTTATTTAAGAGAATCCATTGCTCTTGAGCAATTTAAGCCATTCATGTGTCAAAACTTTTATAGCATCTTAGAAAGATGATTTAAAGAATGATGGGAACACACCCTTCTTACAATGTTCTCCTATAGATATTTTAAAAATGGGGTTTTACACACATACCAACATGAAGAAAAATATTTGTTTTAACTAGATAATGTGAAAAGCACATGACGCTAATAAACTGTTATCTTTTGAAAGCTGCTTCTCAAAAAATAAAAGCATTGTGCCTGACCCAAAAGTTATAGACCCGTCCAACAATTCACTGAACTATTTGCAAGAGTGAACGGAGTGCCACTTTCTTAGGTGGACTTTATTTCTAAGTAGATCAGAGGTTAGCAACAAAGGGTTCTGTTTCACACACACACACACTCACAGTCAGTATAAACTACCATCACTTGCTCTTGTTATCTAAGATTCTACCAATCTGTAGAAAAAAACTTCCTTGGATTATTTTATATACGGGTATAATCCCTCCTCTCCAGAGGCACAACCCCACACAATCATTGGCATCATGGAATTTTAGAACTTGAGAAGACCTTGAGAAGGAAACTCGAGCTGTTCATGGCTGGCAGGAAAGAGTGCAGGGGGAGCTGTCCCGACGCATCAGGCGCCAGAGCCGTCTGAATCCCGGGGCTGATCAGAGGCAGGCCTCCTTGCTGCCAGTTCCGTATTTCTTCCAAAGCACCCTCTGCTCTTCTCTAGCTCCTTCAGATCGTGAAGTCCAAACAAACAATTTACTGGCCACCACCGATAATTTATTTATAGCTAAACCTCGTAGCATATTACAAATTCTCATATTCTGCCATTTTTGCAGTTTCACGTCAGAGTCCTTTCTCCCTTTAAACTCTGGTCTCTTTCAATAACTCAATCACCCACTAAGTTCAAGCCTACCACCTTTATTTTAAATAAAGATCCTTTACAAAAATGTCGAATAACTTCAGCTGCTATCACCTTTCAGATAGATTTTTTTTACTTTTCATTAGAGAAAATTTTCAAAAATACACAACAGTAGAGAAAGCATATAATGAACTCATGTATTCACCAATCTATTGTAGCTTCAATGATAACCGACATTCTTCCATTGTTACATTTCTTCCTTACCCACCTGTATTTCAGTATATATCTCTAACAAATATAGACTCACTATCACACCCAATAAAAATAACAATTCCTTCCTATCACTTAATATCTAATCTATGCTCGATTTCTCCCAAGTGTCTGACGATTCTTTAAACAAGGTCCATATTTAGCACTCTTAAATTTCTTTAATTTTTAACAGTCCAAGCCCCCTTTTTAACATGCCACATTTTGTGGAAGAAATAGGCCATTTGTCTTGCAGAGTTATCCTCATTTCAAATTCGGCTTATTGTATTCTCATCATTTAACATATTTTTCCAGCTCCTATATTTCTTGCAAACTGGATATATCTAGAGGCCTTATTAAATTCTGGTTCAGTATTTTTTGGCAAGAGTAACTCAGAGGTGGTGCCGTGTCCTTCCTACTGCGTCACCATCAGGAATCAGCCAGAGTTTTAAAATGGGAGGGATACACCATGTAAACCAGACATAAGGCTCGTAGACGTCGATGTAAGAGAATCTCCCAAAGAGCGACACATTCTGACAATCTTCATAACAGCCACCCCAGACCTCTCTCAAAACCTCAAAGCGTCTCTGCAGGTTCAAAGCCTCCACCTTGTTAACTCATACTCAACCTTCAGATGTCAGCTCAAATTTCCTTCTTCATGGAAATCTCCCATTTCCATGACTAAATCAGGTCCTCTTGTTATACACTCTTGTAGCACTACAAAGAGTAAAGTATAGAGGTTTAAAGTTCAGAGTCAGAAGGCCTGAGTGACTACCAGCTTAACCATTTATTAAACTGTGTTACATAGACAAACTCATTAACATCTCTGAGCCTTGATTTCTTCATTTGTTAAAAAGACAACATAGTAATAACACCTACACCTCAGAGGTTGAATTAAGTCAGACAACATGTAGAAAGTATTTAGTACAAGAGCATGGCACACAGAAACTTACAGATAATTGGTAGCTGTTATTACATAAGTATGCTGAGCAAAATGGATCTTACCTAATCATACCATCATATATTATCTTAGACCTTTTTCTACAAATTACTCAGCTAACTATCTGATACCGGTTGTTTTACATAAAAATGTATAGGCAAAATTAAATTCCATGAGATAAGTAGCCTACTTTTTGGTAATGGTCGAGTAGGCAACTCTGCCTCTAAAGACAATGAAGAACACCAAATAAAACGTGGTTTTTTCATATAAACATTAAAGAACTAACAAGATATGAGGAATTACCAGGCAAAAAAATCAAGAAAATGAGAACCCACTTTTCCCCTGAAGGCATTTGCCAACTCCAAAAAAGAATAGTGAGAATGAGTGGGGAAAGATAAAAGCCTGAAAGGGCTACAACTCTCAGGAGAAGGGTGAGCAAGAAGTAAACCACGTCTTCCGGAAACCTGATTTCCCCTTCTCTGTGTCATTCCAGTGTCTCAAGGATGTCCCAAATTAACGGTGCTTCAAGCACCTGGCAGAGCCAATGAAATCTCTGGAAAAAGGTCTCAAATTAACCGCACAAAAAACTGTTTCATGTACAACTTTCAGAAAATAGTTAGAGATAACTAAGTCATACAGGAAACAAGATATAAGAACAGAAACAACAGTGAGAAGAAAACCAACCAGCAAAGAAGGATTTCTAGTATTGTACTTATTAGGCACAGACCATAAAAAAACTATGCAGACAATGTTCTTTGTCTATGCAGACAAAAAGTCAAAGAAATAAAAATAAAACTTTGAAACTTCTGGTAGAGAATAATAACTGATTTGAAAAAAAATTAAATTTAGAACAAAAAATGACAATAACTAAAATTAAGATCTTAAAGCACAGGCTTAACAGCAGATTAGACAGAAGAGAAGAGAAAATTAACCAACCGGAAGGGAAGTTAGAAGAGACTACTCACTTTTTTAGCTCTCTATGCTGCATTCAGGAAAACACAAAAGAGATGCAACTTCAAGTGGAGGGATATTGCCACCCAAGAAAGGGAGAAGAAAAGGGAGCAGAAGCAGCAACTGAAAGTAAGACAAAGAAGTTTTGAGAGCCAATGAAATATTCAAGTCAATAGATTCTAGAAGCCCAACATAATAATGCATCAGGATAGAGAAAAAAAAATCACACCTAGACACATCATATTAAAGTATAAAAAACCAAAGTATTAAAAGCAATTACAGAAAAAAGATTATCTTCAAACGAGTGACAGAATGTCAGCTAACTTCTTAGCAGTAACAGTGGAAACTAAAAGTAGACTAGTATCTTCAAAGTGCTGAAAAAATAAGTGCAGCTTTAAAATTCTAAACCCAGTGAAAATATCCATTAATAATGAAGGCAAAAGTCCCTGGCTGGTGTGGCTCAGCGGACCGAGGGCCAGCCTGAGAACCAAGGTGTGGTTGGTTCAATAGGGCTCATGCCAGGGCTGCGGGCCAGGTCCCCAGTAGAGGGCGCAGGAATGGCAACCATACATTGATGTTTCTCTCCCTCTCTTTCTCCCTGCCTTCCCCCTCTCTAAAAATAAACTTAAAAAAAATAATGAAAGCAAAGAGTATTTTCAAATGAAAGAGATCTGACGAAGTCCTAAAGATGTTCCATGCAGAAGATTTCTTGATAGAAAGAGCTGTAGAAAGGAATAAAGAGCAAAGAAATGGGGGGAGTATAAACACATATTGACGACATAAAATAATAAGATCCTGTGAAGTTTAAAAAGTAACTAAAAGGTACAAGGACAAAAACACATCAGTTAGCAGCAGGGTAACTAGAGTAGCAGTGCTCTAGTTTTTTGTAACACAGGAGGAGAGTAAAGGTGTGTACTACCATCAGGCTTTTGTAAGTCAGGGGTGCTCGAGAATTTCCAGGATAACAACTAAAGAATACAACACAAATTTGCTAATTAATAAAGGGGAAAAAGAGATCGTGATGATAAGTCAAAGTAATTTCAAAAGGAGAGATTAAACAGAACAAAGAGAAAAGTACATGATAAGATAGCAGACTTAATACTCACATCAGTCATATTAAATGTAAATGGAGTAAATGCTCCGATTAAAAAAGAAAGATGGGACTTTGGCTGGTGTGGCTCAGTGGACTGAGCGCGGGCCTGTCAACCAAAGGGTCACTGATTGGGTTCCCAGTCAGGGCACATGCCTGGGTTGTGGGCCAGGTCCCCAGTAGGGGGCACATGAGAGGCAACCACATACTGATGTTTCTCTCCCTCTCTTTCTCCCCTCTTCTCCTCTCTAAAAATAAATAAAAAATATATTTTTAAAAAAGAAATATGGTCAACTTGGATTTAAAAAAAGTCAAACTATATGTTGTTGGAGCAAAAAAGACACCTAAAATACTAAAAAGCCATAAAATATAAAGAATGGTAAAAGTAAAAGAATGAAGAGAGGATTGATGGCATAGTGCCGGCTTAGTTCAATCTCTGAATCCCTACATAAAAACAGAAGCAACTAGGTAGCAAAGACAAAGACAAAACAACAATATTTATATCAAAACTTAAGGACAAGTTATTAGTACAAACATCAAAATAAAAGTGGGTGAAGACCAATCACTATCAGCCAGAAAAAGGGCAGGGTATCAGCATCTTTGTAGAAAGACAAAAAAAGCAACACACACTCTCTAACAGTTATGAGGACAGGAGGCTTCCCAAATCATTGGTATTTGCTAATACGCACTATACGGCACTAACACGAAAACAGCAGGTAGACCTGAAAGGGGTTTTGCCCTCTTCTGCCGTAAGTAAGAAGGACTGAAAATGCTGCAGCCCTATGCCACCGAGAACTGACCCACTAGGGCTCCAACACAAGACCCACAATAAGAATAAACTTCTATTCTCAGGAATGAAATAAAAATTGAGCAAGACAAACAAGAGGGGAAGGGGAAGGTAAGACCAAGTTGGGGTGGAAAACAGGTCCAGGAAATCTTAGAGAAAAAAACTGCCGTATTTCCAAACACTACATAAAACCAACAGAAGAAAGAAATCTGAGAAGTTAGAAAGGCTTTCCTGAATTCTACTGCACTGTACAAGTTCAGGAGGTGAGGGCTCAGGGAAGACAGCAAAGGGAGGAGCACCAGGAAAGTCTCCAAATACCAATCTTGGCGGACCAGACAAAGAGGCAGGCTTGCCTCTCCCCACGGTTGTAAATCCCTCCCCCTCTGGCTAAAGTGACTTCCAGGGGATTTAAAGGGCTATCATTCTTTTCTTTTCCCCTTCATTTTCCCCCCTTTCCCCTTTTGGGAGCCAGATATTAAAGACCACGACTTTTAGTAAATGTATGTATGAGGAAGAAAAAGTTATTACACATGCCCAAGAAAACATTCAGGCTAAAAAAGATCTGAGAAGACCTTAAGTTTACACCTCAGGCTGATCCACAGGAGAGACAAAACCTGGAACAATTAAAAAAGAAAAAAATTAACAAACAAAAAACAAAACCCATATAATCATGGTGAAGGAAGAGAATCTTGACTTTCAGTGTTACCACATTATTAGATTCAAATATCCAGTTTTCAACAAAACATAACAAGGTATATACCTTATTCTCACAAAGAATAAGGGAAGTTGGCCTATTTAAAGGGAAAAAAACAACAACAAAAATTGTCGGGGTTGGGGCAGAGGGGAGGATCGAGGGCTAATCTACTAAAGATTTTAAAATAACAATGTTGTGGTTGCCAGAGGGGGGTGCGGGTGGAAAAGGCAAAGGAATTACAAAGTGCAGATTGGTAGTTAGCAAACAGTCACAGGATGTAAAGTACAGAATAGGGAATAATATTGCAATAGCTATGTATAGTGCCAGTCAGGTACTCGGACTATCACGGCAAACACTTTGTAAAGTATATGACTGTCTGATTACTATGCTGTACACCTGAAACTAATACAAAATAATACTGAATGTAAACTGTAACTGAAAAACAAAACCCAACCACACACTGCCTTCAGGAGACACATCTAAGCTGCAAAGACAAACATAGACCCAAGGTGAAGGGGTGGAAAATGATTCCACAAGCAAATGGCACCCACAGAAAAGCAGGTGTAGCCATACTTGTATCTGACAAAATGGATTTCAAGAGGAAAAAAGGTAACAAGAAACAAAGATGGACACTTTACAATGATAAAGGGGGTGCTGCATTGAGAAGACCTAACGACGGGGTTCCGGATCCTCCGTGTGGACAACCCCCATGCCTCAGCCATCGTGGAGAAGTGGCCCACGGAGCAGGTGCAGGCAGCTCCCGGGGCCGAGTCCGGTCTGATGGACGGAGTGACAATGACCGACGCTGCCTTGCTGTATGATGCCATCCGCATCGTGTCTGTGTGCTACCAGAGGGGACCCCAGATGACTGCGAAATCTGTGCAGTATCACAAGCACAAGGCCTGGTGCTTTGGTGGCCGCTTCATGAATTTCATCAAGGAGGTTCCTTGGAAGGATTAAGTGGACAGATTATTTTCAACAAAACCAGTGGCTTATGAACCAATTTCAATCTGGACATCATCAGTCTGAAGGAGGACAGCCTGGAGAAGCTTGGGGTGTGGAATCCTGCTGGGGGGCTCATCATCACAGACATCGCCAAAGGCCAAGGCCCTAATGTCACCAACTCTCTGACAAAGAGGTCACTCGTTGTCACCACAGTGCTGCCCTCAGAGAGCACTGGAATACAACAACTCTGCTGAGGGCCACAGGCCAGAGGCCTCCTAAAGCCCAAGCACTCTGTACTCATGCCCACCTGAAACCTGAGTGGTCAGTTCCTTCTGCAGAGGCCTGTGTGCTTGCATGTCACCCCCACCCACTCCCTAAGCCCAGAAGTTTGAATAGGAACCGTGATGGTATGGAAGAGAGAAGGGCCAACCTGACCTCTGAACCAGGACTCAGGGTCTACCTCTTTCACTGCAGTCTGCAGGGAAAAGACCCTTTCTGCTGGTCTCCCCGGCTGCGGCGGGTGCTCTGGCCACACCTGGAGAGCCCATCAGGTGCTGTGAGACCCCACACATGCCACACTCCAAAGTGCCCCATCCTAAGAGCTCTAGGCAACACTACCTGCCATCCTCCCTCCAGTCCCAGGACTGAATGGTGCCATTTTCTTCTGACCATTTCAACCCAAGGAGGGTGTCTGGGGTCTCCTAGGGTCTCTTCCCTTTGGAGCTCAGGATGGGCAGGATGTACTCAGGCCACTGCCCCCATGAGTGGCAAGTGCTGTGCCCACTCTGAGTGTGCCGGCCCCTCTTGAAAAGCCTCCAGGGTGACCAAGACCCTCCCTCTCAGAGATACAGCACTGCTCTTAGAGGCCCACGCTGGGCTACGTTGTGGGAGGCAGGCTGGTTGCAGCCTGGTGGAGTCTGACCAAAGACCTTTTGAGGACAATTCTGGCCCTGGTCAGCTTCTTTTTATAATAAAGCAAAATGTTTACAAGGAGAAAAAAGAAGACATAACAAGTGTTGATAAATATGCACCCAATTAGGGAGCAAGAAAATATTTAAAGCAACTACTGAGAGAACTAAAGAGAGAAATGACAAAAACACCATCATACTAGGGGACCTAAATACCCTACTGATAGCTGCAGGGAGGTCATCCAAAAAGGAAATCAACAAAGAACGACACATTAGACCACACAGACATAACTGACATTTAAAGAACCATACACCCCAGAACACCAGATCATACATCCTTCTCTAGTGCACATGGAACTTCTCAAGGACAGACCGTATGTTAGGACACAAAACTAGCCTCAACAAATTTACAGAGACGGAAACCATACCAAGAATATTCTCTGAACACAATGCTTTGAAATCAGAAAGCAACTGCAAAAAGGAAGCAAAAACCCCGAAAATCATGTGGAGATTAAAGAACATGCTACTAGAAAAATGATTGGGTCAAAGAAGAACTAAAAGGTGAGATCAAAGATATATAGAAACAAATGAGAATAACAATACTACATAGCAAAGCTTTGGGGATGCAGCAAAAGCAGTAAGAGGGAAATTTTTATCATTACAAGCCAATCTCAAGAAACAAGAAAAACCCCAAGTGAACAATCTAATTCAATATTACATCTTAAACAATCAGAAACAGGGAAAAAAAGCACTTAAAAGTCAGGAAAAAGGAAGGAAATAATAAAAATTAGAGCAGAATTAAATGAAATAGAGAACAAAAAGCTATACAAAAATGAATGCAACAGAGCTGGCATTTTGAAAAGATTAATAAAATTGACAAACCTACGGCTAGATGCACTAAGGAAAAAAGAGAAAAGGCTGAAATGAAATCAGGAATGAAAGATGGGAAGTTATCACAGACATCACAGAAATACAAAGAAGCATATAAGAATAAAAGACTATATGCTACCAAATTTAATAACCTGGAAGAAATGTATAAGTTTCTAGATGTATAACCTTCCCAGACTGAATCACAAAGAATTGGGGAATCTAAATAGACTGATCAACAGTGAGGAAATTGAAACCACCATTAAAAACCTCCCCGAAAGTAAAATTCCAGGACCAAAAGGTTTCACTAGTGAATTCTACCAAACATTCAAAGAATATTTGATACCTATTCTTCTCAAATTCTTCCAAAAAACTGAAGAGGCACTACTTCCCAACACATTTTATGAGGCCAACATAATCCTGATACAAAAACCTGGCAAGGATAACACAAAAAAAAGAAAACTACAGACCAATATCTCTGATGAATATGACGCAAAAATCTTAAAACAAAATACTAGCAAATCAAATACAACAATACATTTAAAAATAATGCATTTTTAAATACTTGCCGATCAAGATGTAAATGCAGTACTTTCTTCCTCCCACATCAAAATTACAACTGAACTACAAAACAACCATCATTCAAAACTGCCTAAAATCTAGCTGAAAGGAAGCCCTACAACTAGGGAATTAAAGAAGCCACGTCAAGACTAGTGGGAGGAGCAAAGAGAGTGCTATGAACAAACAATATGCCAACAAATTAGATAACCAAGATGAAATGAACAAATTCCTAGAAACCCAAAACCTACCAAGACTAAATCACAAAGAAATAGAAAATCCTTTCTGTATCTAGAAAGGAGACTGAATTAGTAATCAAAACTCTTCAACTAAGAAAAGCCTTGGATCTGGTGGCTTCACTGAGAAATTCTATCAAACATTTCAAAAAGACTGAACACCAATTCTTTTCAAACTTTTCCAAGAAACCAAAGAAATTGAAAAACTTCATAACTTGTTTATGGAGGCAAGCATTTGTCATCTAAAAGTCAGACAAAGACAATACAAGAAAATTAATGACCAATATTCCTTATGAATATTGATGCAAAAACCTCCAACAAAATACTAGTAAAACCAAATTCAGTAGCTTATTGAAAAGGCTCATGATTTAGTAGGAGTTACTCCTGGAATGTAAGAATAGTTCAATGTATGAAAAATGATCAATGTAATACACTAAAATAATGGAATGAAAGGGAAAAAAAACACATGATCACCTCAACTGATGAAGAAAAAGCAGTAGACAAAAATCCAATGCCCTTCCATAATAAAAACACTCAACAAACTAGGACTAGAGAAGGAAACCACCTCAACATAATAAAAGTCATATATGAAAAGCAGCGAACATCATACTTAATCACGAAAGACTGAAAGTTTTTCCTCTAAGATCAGGAACAAGGCAAGGAGGTCCATATTTACCATTTCTTTTCTAGAGAAAGTTCTAGCCAAAGCAATTTAAGTAAGGAAGAGAAATAAAAGGCACCCAAATTGGAAAGAACAAAAATTATCTCCGATTGCAGATATAATCTTATATGCAGAAAACCATACACACACATGCACACACACACTGTTAGCACCAATAAATTCAGCAAAAGGAGCAAGATACAAAGTCAAAGTACAAATATCGATTACATTTTATACACTAACAATAAACAATCTAAAGGGGAAATTAAGAAAAGTTCCATTTACAACAGCATAATTAAATAGGAATAAACTTAACTAAAGAGGTGAAAAACATATACAATGAAAACTATAGTAGTCCCCCTTGTCTGCTGAGGATACATTCCAAGACCCCCAGTGGATGCCAGTGGGTATTAATGAACACTATATCTATTGTTTTTTCCTATAAATACATACCCATGATAAAGCTAAATTTATAAATTAGGCATAGTAAGATGTCAATAATAACAGAACAATTTTAACAATATAGGCAACTCAAATACCCACTTTAAAATGTACTCTATTTATAAAGAATGAAGCTGGAGGTATCCCACTACCTGATTTCAAATTATACTACAGAGCTACAATAATCAACACGGCATGGTATTGGCAGAACAGACACACAGACCAATGGAACAGAACTGAGAGCCCAGAAATAAAACCACATGTATATGGGCAAATAATTTTTTTCAAAGGAGCCAAGAACACACAATGGAGGAAAAAAAGCCTCTTTAATAAATGGCGCTGGGAGAATTAGAAACCCACATGTAAACAAATGGAACTAGATTATAGTTTGTTCCCTTGGACAAAAATTAATTCAAACTGCATCAAAAACCTAAATGTAAGATCTGAAACAATAAAAGCACATAGAAGAAAATATAGGTACTGAACTTATGGACCTGGGTCCTAGAGAACATATGAATTTGACCCCAAAGCAAGAGAAGTAAAGGTAAAAATGAATGACTGGAACTATGAGTATATCGAACTAAAAAGCTTCTGTTTAACGAAAGAAACGCCAACAAAACAAAAAGGCAATCAACCAAATGGGAGAAGATATTTGCAAACAAGTCCAACAAGGAGTTAATATTCAAAATATATAAAGAACTCACACAACTCAACACCAAACAATTTTGATTATAGTGATGGATTTGCAGGTGAATATGTTAAAACTTATCAAATAATACTCTTTAAATATGTGCAACTTACTACATAGCACATACATCTCAATAAAGCTGCTTTAAAAATAAAGATTTTCTGAAATTAAAAAAAATGTGGGACTGCATATGGAAAGAGCTTATCAAGTACTTCTCAATACTGACCTAGAAGAACCAACACATTCTGATAAAATTACTGGACTCTAAAGAAAAAGAAAAAAGAAACATAACTTTTAAGGGTAAAAAAAAAAAACAGACGATCATCCGACTTTGATACCAATGCTTTATACCAGAATATATTTAAGAAACTCAAGGAACAGAAGTATGAGCTAAAGATTTTACATTATCAAAACTGACTTTCAGGTCCTGGCTGGTGTAGCTCAGTGGACTGAGTGCAGGCCTGCAAACCAAAAGATCACGGTTCAATTCTCAGTAGGGGCACATGTCTGGGTTTCAAGCCAGTTCTCAGTGGGGGATGCATGAGAAGCAACCATACATTGATATTTCTCTCCCTCTCTCCTCCCCTTCCCCTCTAAAGATAAATAAATAAAAATTTTAAAAAGCTGACTTTCAAGTATAAAGGGCACAAACTTTTATCAACATGCAGGAACTAAAGGAATATTCCTTCTTGAGGAATCTAATAAAAAAATGAGCATCAGGACATCAAAATGCCTAGAAACACACCAACATAAACCCTAGTGGTGAGCATTAAATATACCTAAAGAACTAAGAATAGCCCAGCAAGTGTGGCTCAGTTGGTTGGAGCATCATCTCATGCAGTGAAAGGTTGTGGGTTCGATTCCCAGTTGGGGCACATGCCTGGGTTGCAGGTTTGGTCCCCAGCTGGGACACACAAGAGGCAACCAAAGTTTCCCATTGTTGCCTCTTTGCCTCTGTCTGTCTGTCTGTCTGCCTGTCTCTCTCTCCTCCCCACCCCACCCCTCTCTCTCTGTGTCATCAATAAATACATATGAAAAATTTTTTAAATAATTAAGAATAGCCTTGGATGGGTGGCTCAGTTAGATGCAGTGTCGTCCTGTATACCAAAAGGTCACTGGTTTGATTCCCATTCAGGGCACACGCTTGGGTTGTGGGCCAGATTCTCAGCTGAGGGCGTGCAAGAGGCATTTTGCACTGATATTTCTCTCCCTCTCTTTCTCCCTCCCTTCCCCTCTCTCTAAAAAGTAAATAAAATAAAATCTTAAAAAGAACATTTCAAACACTTTTAAAAAGCTGGAAACACTATTTAAAAATGTGTAACTAGAAAATAATCATGATACCTGCATACAAAGTAATAACCTGGAATACGGTAATTGATGTTGTTTCTAAATATAAGTAAATAAATAATTGAATTAAAAATTAAAACAAAAGATTCTTTTCCTGGAAGTTTGAGCCAAAAACATGGGTGTGCATTATACACAGGAGCACATTGTACATGGCAGAGTACGGTAAGTTTCAATAGTGATAATAATCACAACGAACTGAAACCCAACAAACATGTTTAAATTCATGACTTTATACTGACATTAAATGTTTTAAATTGTCTTCTAAATATAAGGAATCAACATACAAGCTTAATTACTACAACATTATTTATAAGAGCACAAGAAAGGGAAGGAAACTAGATATTCATCAACTGGGAGCTGGTAAATAAATTCTGGCAACATACAATGTACCAGGATAGACAAATGAAAATATTATGTAGATGTAAAAATAAATGATGAAAGAAAAAAAAGAAATGATGATGCTCTTCATCTACTGGTCATGAATTATCTCCAAGATATATGTGTATATTAAAAACCAAATATAAGTATATATAATTTCTTGTTTATATATAAATGTTTTCTTAAACAGAAATATAATAAATCAAAAGTATTTGTTGACTTTGGGGAAGGATCAGAATTATTAAAATAGTGACTTAAGCCTGGCTGGCATAGCTCAGTGGACTGAGTGTATGCTGCAAACCAAAGGGTCATTGGTTCAATTCCCAGTCAGGGCACACACCTGGGTTGTGGGCCAGGTCCCCACTGGGGGTTGCGTGAGAGGCAACCACACATTAATATTTCTCTCCCTTCCTTACTCCTTCTCTTCTCCTCCCTCTAAAAATAAATAAATAAAATCTTTAAGAAAAATAGTGACTTAAGTGAATATTTCCAACATATATATGCATTCAAATAGGAAAACTCAACTCTATGAATGTCTAATATGCCAATAATATTTACATTATAATGTAAACTTAATAAAATTTAAACTGTAAAAAAATGAAAGAACCAATTTATTATTTTGAAAATTGGTAAATAAATGGTAGGAATCAAGTATAAATTCTGCCTTTCCTAAAAAGCTATATATACTACTGCCTATCCAAGGGACCAGTATGATTACACAAGGGACCAGTATTCCAACTAGTAACTGAACAGGACACTATGGAATTACAGCACTGCTATTTTGCAACCTTCAGTGAATAGATATAGGCATTAAGTAGCACCAGCTGCTGAGATCAGTAAGGAAAAAATAATACACATTATGTGCCTCCTACAGTCTCACCAATCACCACCTAGAAAACTGCCAAGGGGAGTGACTCTAAGCCTTATCCAGTCTGGAATCCAGCTACCAACGTGTAGGAATTTGTTTCTAAAGAACCTAAGGCAGAGAAACATGTGAACTGTACATGATTATACAATCAGCAAAACCCAGACTGCAAGATACAGAGAACAAATGACCAAGGTTCTTTATGAGAAATTATGAGAAAAAGGAACAGAAAAAAACCCTACAAATTAAAATTTTTTAAAATATTTTTTTGAGAACATTATGGTAAGTGAAATAAGCCAGAGAAAGACAAGTACCATATGACTTCACTTATATGTGGAATCCAATGAGCAAACTGTACTAACAAGCAAAACAGAAAAAGACTCATAGACAGAGAGCAGGCTGACAGCTAACGTGGGGGAGGGAAGGGGAGAAAGAGGAATCCAACCAAAAAGAAAAAGGACTCAGAACATGGACAACAGTGTGGTAATTGTGGGGGGCAGCACGGTGCAGGGGGTACAAGGGGACTAAATGGTAATGGGAAAAATACAATAAAGATTAAATAAAAAATAATCAAGTCAAATGAAATGGAAATATTAGCATAGAATCTTTAAAATAAATAAATGGAAAAATTAAAAAATATCATGGGCAAGACTACATTATAATGTCTAGGAATATGTATTCATGAAAAACTTTTCAAAACACAAGGAAGCAATTACCATGAAAGTCAGAAGATGGCTATTCAGGGGAGTAAAGAAGTAGCTGTGACTGGGATGGGGCGATGGGGCACTCTGGCACGACTGGCGGGGTTCTACACCCGAACCTAGGTGCACCGTCTTTTAATAATTCATTATGCTATCCATCTGGTCTGTGCGTTCTGTTTGATTTCAGAGTGAAAATGCATTTCACTATTAAAAATTAGTTAAATAACAATAAAAACAAAAGTAAAGGAAATACTAACCAAAAGACAGCTGGTATAATTTTTTTAAGATTTTATTTATTCATTTTTAGAGAGAGAGGGAGAGAAATATCAAGGTGTGGTTGCCTCTCGAGTGCCCCATACTGGGGCCTGGCTCGCAATCCAGGCATGTGCCCCCGACTGGGAATGGAGCTGGTGACCCTCTGGTTTGCAGCCAGCACTCGATCCACTGAGCTACACCAGTGGTATAATTTTATAGCCAGACTGCCTGGGTTTGAATTATGGATTCTTTCACACAGCCAGAAAAGTACTAATCTCTCTGTGCCCCCATTTCTCTATCACGAAGTAAGGATAAGAAAAACATTTAGCTCATAGGTTGTGTGAAGATTAAGGGAGTTAATATACAGGCATACCTCAGAGATATTGCAGGTTCAGTTCCAGGCCACCACAATGAAGCACACATAAAAGTGATGCTTACACTATAGTCTATTAACTATGCAATGGCATTATGTCTAAAAGAACAATGCACATACCTTAATTTTAAAATACTTTATTGCTACAAATACTAACCATTATCTGAGTCTTCAGTGAGTTGCGCAGGGAAGTTAAGCACAAAAAAACAAGGTATGTCTATAGAAAGGAAACAGAACAGTCCCTGGCACCCAGCAAGACAGAGGTGGCAATCAGAGTTGGTGATCAGTTGTGTCATCTTGGTTACTTAAACTCTCTGGGCTTTAATTTCCTTCACTGAATTTAAGTATCTTACCTGATAGGATTATCAGGAAGTCAAAAGGAAATATATGTACTATACCTAGCATAGTAATCAATGAACAATAGATTCTTTCCATGGTCTCCCAACATCCAGAGAGTAATCTGTCACATTAGGCATACCTCAGTCACAGCACATTCCTCCTGCACTTTTAACCTGGTCATTCAAGTTGATCTCAATGAAATGATCACCCAGTGAATCTTATACCTGAAACTGGATCTTCATCTAGGTTTCAAAGAAAGAAGCAGGCCAAAAACTCTTAAAATATCCAACCTCCTAGTAAGAATGGTCTTGTCTGATTGCCAGAGCAGGCATCCACAGTACTGGTAACCAATGAACTGAAGCTGCACAACTGAAGTAACTGCTAATGGACCCTGATGCTCAACACCATGTGCCTTCTCCCTTCTCTTCTTTCCCGTTCTTAACTTTCCTCTCCCCGCTGGGAGCCCAAATCTATTATCAGTTCTGACTTCTGGCCTCACAGGTAGAATATTCTCATTTGCCAGGTACTAAAAAGAAGCATGCTCAGAGAGACAGATACCACTGAACACGAAAGGCAAAAGCAGGAAGAAAATTTTATCTCAATTCCACCAGTAATCCAAAGGCAAGGGCAGGAAGAGAAACAATCTCAATTCCCACAGTAACCAAGCTTTCTTTTTTAGAGGTCCATACTCTGAAATTAATGGGTCAATCGTTTGCAGCCTTCCAGGCTCAGGCTCACAGAACACAGCTGGAATTTCTGATCACAGAAAGAGATCAAAGGCATAAACTGTAGCTTTAATGAGTCTGTTTATTTATTTATTTTTTGGTATCTCACCCTAGGTAAGACAGGGGTTGCAGGGTAGGAGTTGGTTTGTACATGGCATAGAAAGCCAAATGCAAAAAAAAAAAAAAAAAACAGAACACAGCTGTATTTTCTGGCACTGTCCAGGTTTCCCAAGAGCCCTTTGGTAACTTGCCCTTTACAGGTTTAAAGCCCCTGTAACGTGTGCCATATATTAAATGTAATTATTTTTTTGCCATGGGGGAGAGGGGCTGGAAATAAACTGTGGTAAGTTAACTATTCTTTCTCAAGAGAATCACATTAATTAGCTTTCTCAAAAAGCATATAGTTCACTTTACTGCAATAAATGGAATATGCATTGTTTTCAAAGTCTCTACTGTCTATTAAGGGCAAAAGCTCTATTCCAAACATATGCCAACATGCTGTTTAACGTTCCTAAAAAGAACGGAATCTAGCACAAACAAGAAAATGGAGTTAGGATTGGATATCACCTCAACCAAATCATTCTGCCCCAGGAGAGGTTACATAAAGGGCCAGGACACACCTCTCCCCCTTTGAAGCAAAAGCTGAGGCAAAACTCTAGTGGGCCCCTCTCTTCCCCAAGGTGGGGCTGGGGAAGTCCACATCCATTTGGCAAACTGAAAGTAAAACAACAACAACAAATGGGCATTACGTGCACAGTGTTTAAAAATGCAATACTTAAAAAAAATAAACTGGTAGTAGAAACCCTTTCTTGTTGGTCTCTTAGCCTCTGACGTTTCCACCTCATTGATTTTTCTTGGCAGAATAAATCAGACTCCGCGTAAAGTCAGAGGAGCCCCGAAACAGGAAGGAGAATAATAAACCAGAGAAAGGGATACTCACCCACCCATTCGCATATACCGCCCCATTTTTCGCTCCCAGTCTTCCCTAGCCAAGTAACCTTCCCAGACTCCCAATTACCTGCAATTTATACAGAATCCATCTGCCCAGGTATCAAGAGCGATTTTCAACAGGTATGCCATAAGAATGTTTTTTAACATTTAAAAAAAATTGTTCAAGTACAGTTTTCCGCCTTCCCCCGCCCCCCGCTCCTCCCCACAACCGCAGGCCTCCCCGCCACCTGCCCATGTTTCTACCCCTCCTTGTTATTGAGAATTTTTAAAACATTCAATACCTGACTATTTAGTCTGGGGCACTGACCTCTTTGTTCTTAGATTGTCGAATTTTAAAATGACAACAGTCAACACAATAGCCATTAGTGTGAATAAATCAAAATTATACCTTTTTGAGTACCACATAACTTTAATTATTAGTTTATGCGTGCCATGAAATTAAAAAGTTTGGAAATCGCTGCTCTAAGATTTACTTTTACTGCCTCATTTAACCTCCGCAACCACCATGCTAGGCAAGAACTATCAGCTGTATTCTATGAAAGAAAACGAGGAGCTGAGACGTTACGTGAGTAGCCAAACATCACAAAGGGCAGGCAGCCAAGACTCAAACCAGGTGTACTAGGTACCCAACCCTAAAACTGTGATTTTTTTTCAACTCACGCGAACCAGTCCAAGGCGGCTCCTCTTTGCGGGGGTGCAACAAGGGTCAGCTCGACCACTCGCAGGGCCCAAGCGAAGCCAATTCTGGGGGTAACTCAAGTGGGAGCTGTAGCCCAGGACCCTTTGAACCTCAGCGCTGCACTCACCTACCTCCTCCGAGGTGTGCCACCAGCAGCTCGCCCAGAAGAGCCGGCTCAGATGCCTGAGGCCCCGCCTCTGAGACCGTTACCGCGCCGTGGGAGGCTGACCAATCGAGCCCAAACACGTCGAGGGGCCTCCCTCCGCTCCACCTCGGGAATGCTCGGAGCGATTTTCTCGGACCCCAGCGGCGAGCCGGGACGCTCCAGCAACTCCTAGTTGTGTCCGTTGCTGGAGGCGGGGCTTACATTATTGTACTTGCTAGTGCTTGTGCGTGCGTGGCCATCTGCGCCTGCGCACTCCGTTGCACTTTCAATGAGGTCTTAGTCCGCAGGTGTTTTACCACCCATCTGGAGCTCAACATGCCGGGGTTATTTAAGATTAACACAGCGAGTCGGTCGGTGAAAGTGAGTCCCGGACTACGTGGCCACCAAAGACTACCCTCCAGACACATACACCCTACTGAACTGCGAACTTTTAACTGCGGAACCTGTTAACCTCTATGTTCCAGACCTGGCTGAGGACGGCAGCGCCTAGCATTTGGAGGACCCCAAAAGCGTTTATGACATTTTACCGTTCTATTCAGCATTTGCCAAATTTTCACAAAGTGTCAGGACCTGTATCAGGCTCCAGAAATGCAGAGGTGGCTGAGAGGAGATGCTCAAAGTCTAGTTAGGAAGAATGGGTATACACTCTGAATTTAAGATTGATTGTGTGGTATCATCAGAGAAGGGTGTGAAGGGCACAGAAGTGAAAGAGAAGGCGGCTTACCTAAGTCAGTCACTGAAGTCTTCCTAGACCAGTGGGTCTCAACCCTGGTTGCACATTACAATTACCCAGGGAGCTTAGAATACCCAGGATGGGGCCTGGAGATTCTAATGTGCAGCCATGCTCAAGAACTATAAACGTGGAGGAATACTTAAGAATGATTCTGAATGGTGAAGAGTTTCCCAGTAATGCAGGGAAGAAAGGTCAGGAAAACTACATGTGTAAATGAAGTAATAATTCAAAAGCACATTATTATAATGCCTACTTTACAAGTGGTCAACAAACCCAGTTGTTTTTGGGGGGATAGGTAAACCTGGGTCCCTTCAGGGCAGCTCGTATCAGCCTTCCCTTGAAACATAAGACCCACAGCCTTTGCAAATATAATGGAATTTACTGAGGGCTACCTTGGAAGCTGAGGAATGTGCTTTATCGCTATAGACGATGAGGAGGAAAGCCTTAGGTATGGTAAGGAACTGAGACTTCATCCAGAAGGTGATAGGAAACAATAGACAAGTCTTCAAAATGGGTGTTAAATGGAAAGGTGTTTGGGTGTCTGCCAGCCTAATTGTCTTATATCCTGATATATCGGTGAAAGTTGTAAAGCAAACAAACAAAAATAAATAAAACCTAGCTCCACGGTGTATGAATATGATTGCTGCTTTACTTTTTTTTCCACAAAAGAAAATCAGCTCAATTCTCTACTCCTTGGTTTAATACGTTGAGGATATACAAATAGGATCCATGCCCACCATTTTAAAAAAACTGGTAGGGGGTTAAGTGATCCAAAAATTCCTAACGGAAACACATATCCTTCAAGAGAAGGCCAGGTCTCTCCCCTGCCACCACTGGCATTGACCCTTATTAGCCACAGAGTGTCGCTGTTGACAACCTGTATTTTCTGATGCAGGTCTGTTGCATTGCAGGTCCCTCAATGGCCAACAGGCTTCTCCAGATGAGATAACAGCCACGGTGTCTCACAAGGTCTCAGAGCCACAGCAATTTGGGTACAATACTTTCAGACCCATACTCATCTTTATTCCAGGCAGCTGTGTCTGGGCCCCATGCAAACATCCAGAAGGGAAAGGGGGTTACCATAATTGGAACTGGCAGTGGGTTGGGTGCTCTTTGAATCACATAGGTTGGGAGGTTGAGACATATGACCTAAGTAAAACTGGAGTCCTGAGTGCAGTGAGAGAGGACAATGGATGCTAGATGAATAGATCCAGCATCCAGTCTTTGAAGAACAGGAAGCCTAATGGCTCTCTATTTCACACCAATAGCGAGCCTCCCTCTCATCACTCCTGGACTTTGTAGCAAGTGAAGAGGAGGAAGCTCTGTAGCACTGTCCTCCAAAGAAACTCCCTTCTTATGGACCATCAAGGTAGAGCCTGTCCAGCACCTCACTTTGCTGGAGAACGAAAAGACTGTACACAAGTTCAGTCTTCATCTCAGTATCCTGCTGCACTGGGCTCGAGAGTTTTCTATGGGCCTCACTCACCCATCAGGATTCTAATGGTTCTAAATGCTTATTTAACATTCAGCCACTTACAAAAAATTTATTAAGCACTGGTTATGTATTAGGCATTGAACTAGATGCTGGGTTTACAGTTGTGAGTAAACCAGATGTGGTTCCTGCCTTTGGGGATCTTACAGTCTAGTTGGGAAGAGAAATATGAAACATAAAAAGAAGTACATAATTATGTTAAGTGCTGTGAAGGAAGAGAATGGGAGTACATGGTGGAGGCCTCTCTGAGGAAGTGACATTTAAGCTGAAATCCAAAGCTTGCCTTCTTTTCAGCTTACCACTTTTGTCTGTGGTTTGACTTCCCAGTATAAAGTATAGCCTTCATTAGCAATTAAAACAGACCTTTTCATTTCTAAACTGCTAAACTGGTTCTCAAAATTTCTCGTGGGTATTGAACTATGAGGTTTCTTCCCACCACTAGGAATACATAAAATAGGTATGGTATTTGGTGATGAACTCTTGGAGCTTCTCTGATTCACAAGTATTTTCAAATCCTTTATTACATTAATGCATTTGTTTGTTTCCCCCATGAGAATTTGAACTCCTGGGGAAATGGGTCATATCTTACTTTTTCCAGCATCCAGAATAGTCCCTAGTACACAGTAGGTGCTCAGTGCAGTGTTAAATTGCATTGTTAAATCTGAATTAGATCTATACAGGTGGCATTCACCATCAATAGCCATTTTCTGATATGAAAGACAATAAGCAAAAGGCTCAGGCAAATATATTAATAACAGATGCTTGAGAATCTATACAGAATAACAAGTTATATTAACTGAGCCCTTAAAATATGCCAGGCTCTGGGCTAAGCACATTTTCATCTTCTAATTGTTGACTCTTCATTGTAATGTACATACTGTTATTATCTTTACAAATTATATTACAAATTATGAGATTAGGAAATAGAAGGGAAAAAAAGACTTCAGAGTCAGGATCTGAAATTAAAAGTCTGGCTCCAAAGTCTATCTCATTCACCACTTGACCATGTCATGTCTCATCATGGACATCTGCTCTCCCGTAAGTTGGTATCTGCACTTCTTTTCATTTGCAATTATTTCATCTGTCTCTGTGTTAGTTATCTATTGATGTATAACAACAAATTATCCCTAATCACAGCAGCTTAACACAAACATTTACTACCTCAAAGTTCCTGAGTCAGAAATACAGGAGTGCCTTAGCCGGATGGTCTGACGGGATCTTTCCTGAGGTTGCAGTCATCCTACTGACCAGAGCCACAATCCCCTCAAGGCTCAGCAGGGGCACAAGGATGAACTTCCAAATCCATACGTGTGGTTGTTGGGAGGCCTCAGTTCACTCCTTGTCAAGTGGGCCTCTTCACAGGCTGCCTGAGTGTCCCCACAACACGGCACTTCCCACAGAGGGGAAGTGTTCTCTTTCCTTTCAAAGGAAGGAAATATGTTCTCTTTCCTTTCAAAGGTGATCTAAGAGAATGTGTGAGCAGCTACAGAAGCTGAAGTCTTTTTTTAGAACCTGTTGCCCCTGATCACAAGACCAACCCTGGGAAAATGTGGGAGAGGACTGCACAGGGTGGAAACTCCAGGAAGCAGGGATCACTGGGAGCCATCCTGGAGGTGACTAGCCATAATCTGTGTGCTTGTTATTTGTGACTGTCTCCTCCACTAGAATGTAAACCTTATGAGTGAGGAAAAACCAGTGCTGCTCACTGTTATATTCCCTGTCACAGTGCCCGTCATATAACGGTCAATACTGAACCAATGTAGTGATGATGGTGAAATGAGGTCCAAAGGAGGAGACGCCTGCAATCCTGTCTTACACTCAGATTCCCAGCTGCCATTTATGGTACAATTTAAATAATTTTTAAAAGCAGAACTATATCACACCCAAGATGATTTACATATATGAGGCCTGTCCAGAAAATATCCAACCATATAATATGAAAAAGAAGATTTTTTATCTTTATTGAAGAAGATAAAAAAAACAAGAAACACTGTACATAGGATGATGACACCTCCGTCCCCTTCAAAGTAGACAGCTTGGGACCTCACCCAGTTCTCCCAATTGCCATCATCTACCCTATCGTATTTTCCTTAATCTCATCAATGGTCTGAAATCTCTTTCCTTTCAAAGGTGATTTTTGTTTTGGGAAAAGCCAGAAGTCACAGGGCACCAAATCTGGGCTGTAGGGGAGCTGAGTCACCGGGGTGATTTGATGTTTTGCCAAAAGTCTCCAGACCCCACATAGTGCATGAGTGGGAGCATTGTCATGATGAAACTGCCAATCACCAGTTGCCCACAGCTGTGGCCTTCTGAATCATCCAAATAGTTTCTGCAGAGGGATGTTCAAGCTTAATGCAAAATTTGATGCAGATTTTTGCTCTACTCAGTCATTTTAAAGATTTTATTTATTTATTTTTAGAGATTGGGGAAAGGAGGAAGAAAGAGAGGGAGAGAAACATCCGATGTGTGAGAGATACATCAATCAGTTGCCTCTCGCAGGCCCCCAACTAGGGACCTGGCCAGCAACCCAGGCAGATGCCCTGACTGGGAATCAAACCAGCAACCTTTTGGTTCACAGGTCAGCACTCAATCCACTGAGCCACACCAGCCACCAGGGCTGGCTCAGTCATTCTGAATATGACAGCCACACAGTACACATGCTCACTCAATAGCATCTACCACCCCCACTGATTAGTACAGTGAAGTCCTACAAGCCATTCTCATTATATTTATAATGGCTGGACTTTTCCCGGACACGTATATAGGAGGTCTGCCCGGAATGCTCTACAAAATCACCTTGGTTTGCTTCTTCTCCACTTTCTGCATTTGTGCCACAGCTTCCCTGAGCTGAGGGAGAGCCTGGCCAGCAGCAGGAGGCTGTAATCACTGACACTGGTTCTGACACACAATCCTCTAAGGCCAGAATCCTGGGCCCTGAGCTCTTGCCTAAAGCACGGGGGCCTCTTCCTTTAACGCAGAGCCGGTAGTCACACTGGAACAACGCTGCAAGGGCACATTAAAATTTTAAACATGTAGGTATCAGACTATGTAACTTTTCCTTTTATTTTGATCTCTATTCATGCTCTTCAAAAAGTAAGTTCAGAAAATCAGTCAACCCATTAACAAATTCCCTTGCAAAAGGAGGCTCGATTAAAACATGGACTATTGTGAATGAAAGCATTTTTAGCTTCTCTCTTAACATAAATCACTGATACCTATGGGCATAATGGTGAGAGGCCATTTAAGAAGAAAGAGCAGCATCCAGGTACTTCCTGGGGAACAACCTGCGAGTGAGAATAAAGTCAAAGGCAGGATCAGTCTGAATGAATGAGTATGTTTTGTACTCAATTTCAATACCTTTCACAATGTTGTGTTCAGCTTTCTTTCTTTCCATAACAATCCTGTCTGATAACAACATACTATTCCCGCCTCCAGTGTCCTGGGCCCAGGGAAAGAGTAGGTGAAAAATGAAGCCCAAACTAATATGTTCCTTAATCCCAAGTATCCCAAACACTATATCCAAAGATATAGAGAAAATAGTGGCACAGAACAGGTCACCTGTGAAATCACAAACTGTCTTGCCTATTCTGGGTGCAGACCCGGGTGTACCTTATGAGCTCACTCTGCTGTCCCAGGGCACAGGAGCTTTCTAGGCCTCAAAGACAAGGCTCAGATTTTTCTTCAATTTTAATTAACACTTTTCTAATAAGGCCTTATTATTGTGAACTTTTCAAATTCCACAGGCCTGGTCCCACATACTGGCCCTACAACTCCTGAAGGGCTGAGTCTCTCTGTAATTTGGTGTAAATATAATCACTGGGTGTTGTAAGAATTATAGGCAATGAGCCTTGGCTGGTGTGCCATCACTGTTTCTCTCCCAGCTCAGTGGATTGAGCATGGGCCTGTGAACTAAAGGGTCACTGGTTTGATTCCCAGACAAGGCACATGCCTGGGTTGTAGGCCAGGTCCCCAGTAGGGGGCATGCAAGAGGCAACCACACCTTGATGTGTCTCTCCCTCTCTTTCTCCTTCCCTTCCCCTCTCTCTAAAAATAAATCAATAAAATCTTGTTTAAAAAAGAAAAAAGAATTATAGGCAACGATACAAAGGCAGATAGCAAGCATTCAAGAAATTACCCCATTGATTTTGTTAAAGATAGCCCAATTCCTAAAGTTTTATAAGAAAATATGATCCTTCATTAACACGTCTTTGATCTACTCCCAAACCAGGATTTCCTGATCCTAACCCAACAACTCAGGATTGTTTCTAAGAAGAACTAAGGACTAGGGAAAAAGAATTAAGGAGATGTCTTCACCCAGCCTTGTCCCAACTCTGGAAATTTCACCACTCTGGAGCCTTTTACCTTTTCCCCTTAATTCATTCTTTCAACAATCATTTATTTTAAACTCCCTGTTCAAGATACTGGTGCAAAAGAAAATACAAATACGAAAAGTCTTTGTCTCAGGGGCCTTTCAGTACAGAGTAGCAAGCAAGAAACCAGCACTCATTAAGCAGAATTCCTGTAACATAATTTGCTTAAGAATTCAGTTATTGCCCTGGTCAATGTGGTTCAGTTGGTGGGAGCGTCATCCTGTAACCAAAAGGTTGCCAGTTCAATTCCCAGTCCAGGCACATACCCTAGGTTGTGGGTTCAAACCCTGGTCTGGGAGCTAGATCCCAGGTCCAGGCACTTATGATCCTGGGTCCAGGAGCATACAGAAGACAACCCATCAATGTGTCTCTCTCACATCTGATGTTTCTCTCTTAAAAATAAAAAGAATTCAGTTATTACTAGTTTGTAGACTGGATAATCTAATCAATAAATTATTCCCTATTGCCTCTCAACTCCCCCTTCACTCACATACTGGCCTAGAATGTAGAAACAAATCCACCCTATAACCCCAAAGGTGAGACAGTTCTTTACATCGACATCAAGCTGCAAGAAGAAATTACATAAGAGGTCTGGATGCCTCTCTGCTCCCAAATCCTCTGGGCCCTCAGAACCCCTCCAGAACACTTTGCATCTCTCTGCTTTGTTGCTGGACCCACTCTCCACAGGGATCACTCACTGCTCTCCTCAGGTGTCCCACTCAACAACCTTCCTCTTTCTCCGAAGGTGACATTGTCCCCTCCTTAAAGTGAAACCCAAGGCCACCTAAAACATTACCCAGGCCTGATCTTCGTTTGGTCATTCAACAAATATAGGCTCTGTAAGAGCCTACTCTGAGTGAGCCTACACTATGCAAATGTGGGAGATAAAAGAACAACAGCTGGGCAACCATGGTCCCTGCCTTCACAGATCTCAGTCTACTAAGATACACATTCAGGCCCTGACCCAGCGTGGCTCAATTGGTTGGGTGTCCTCCCACAAAGTGAAAGGTCAATGGTTCGATTCTTGGTGGGCGCAAGTGCCTGGGCTGGAGGTTGTGGTTCTGTGCCCTCTTGGGGAGCCTTAAGAAAGGCAACGGATCAATGTTTTCTCTCTCACATCAATGTTTCTCTCCCTGTCTCCCTTTCTTCCGCTCTAGTAAAACCTTTTTTAAAACTAGATACACATTCAGCAAAAATTACAACAAAAAATTGCACACCTTGAAAGGGACGAAGGAGAATCACAGGGGCTGCAAGTTTTAGGGACCAGAATAGTTTTCGCTAAGAAATGATCCAGGGGTGTCCAAACCACACAGCCTGCGGGCTGTACACAGCCCAGGACGGCTATGAATGAGGCCCAACAGAAAACTGTAAAGTTACTTAAAACAGTGCGAATTTTTTTTGAAATTATGTGTCGCGATGTATTTAATGTGGGGCCCAAGACAACTCTTCTTCCAATGTGGCCCCAAGACACCAAAAGGTTGGACACCCCTGGAATTTCAACAACAAAATGGCCATTACCTAAGGGAAGAAGTCAGAAGCACTGGAGAGGCCCTGAGGGGAGAAGGAGAATGCATCATCTGCGTTTCTAAATGAAGCCAGGTAGGAAAGCACTACATCATACATGGGCCTTATGCCTCCCAAAAGGAGTGTGCATCTCTAAACTAAAGACGTAATCAGAACCCATAGGAGGTTTAAAGGAGCGAATGCCTGATCCCATTGACCGGCCCGTTGATTTCAGCGCAGGCACAGGGTCCGTTTTTGCCCCACGAGGTTATCATCCCCAGGGTCCAGCCCAGCGCCTGCCACTGCTGGTTCTTACCAACACTGTCGGCACGGTGACTAGATGCAGCGCGGGGCTGTGTTTCCCGGGAACGGCCTCTGCAGAGAGCGAAAAGCCCTCCGAGGAACGGCGGGCGGGGCCGGGTTGCGGTGCAGGGCGGGGGGGATGGGGGCGGCTGGCGGCCAGTGCGCCCCAGGAGACCTGAAACGCGACAAACAATCCGCCCGCTTGGTACTCGCGCTCTCCGAGCTTTAGTTCCTGCGGAGCCGGCGTCTGGTTCTCAGCGACGGGAGAAGCCCCGGAGGCGTACGTGCCGGAGGCCGCACCGACCGGTGGCGTGGCCCAGAGCCTCACACCGCCCACTGCGTACAGGTGAGACCCGCAGCCCACGTGCGGCGCCGTGGTCCGGCCCCCGGATGCCCCTGCGCGCAGCTTCGGGCGCCCCCTCTGCAGCAGGAGCGGCCGCCATCTCGGAAAGGCGGCGGCGGCGGGCCTTGTGAGCTGTGGGGCGGTATCTTCGCGGCCGCGGTGAGCCCGCGGTGAGGCACCGGGTCGGCGGGGGTGTGTTCCGGGCGTCTCCTGACTGCCGGGCCGAGATCAAAGGCGGGGACCGGAGTCCAGCGCGCCCTTGCCTAACCAGGCCCTGCGATCAGCCGCTCCAGCCTCCGGGAGGCCTTGTCCCCCAACTGTAAAGTTAATATTGTACTTGTCGAAGTTGAATATTATTGTTGAGAAAGTGGAAAAGCACAAGGAAAGAAGCACATGAGCCGAATCCCTGCACTCCGGAGACAACCGCATTAAGGAGTATTTCCCTCCTTTTCCCAGTAAGCACGACGAGACTGATTTTGCAGGACCTGGGTCAGAAAGTGCTGTAACTTGACTTCTTTCTCTTAATACATCATGGGCATCTACCTTCGGCTTTAAATGTTTTCCCACGTTTCTCTTTATTGACCGCACTAGATTGTGATCATGTGTGTCAGGTTAACCTCTGCATCCTTCCCCGGAGTCTGGCCCCGGCTTGACCTTCAGTTTGTTGAGTGACAGGACTGTGATTTACTTAGTGGATTCCGACCGTGATGGTGAACATACACGTAGTTTTCAGTTTATAGCTGTTACAAAAGCAATTTGTTAGCACTGTTCCGTCTGGTTTTTGAGCATTACTGCTTACAGTGACTCCTCTAAAGGCTTATAGTACATATACATTAAAAATTGCTTCTTAAAAGAGTTATTCTTGTTTTTTTGTACCTCCACTAGCACTTGGGAATACCTGGTTCAAAGAACTTTCTAACCAACTTCGTTGTAGGACCCAGTGGGTCACAGAGGACAGGGGGCAAAATGTCAACACCAGTTTGTTAAAGAGTGACCTGCCTTGTGGCTGGCCTTACCCAGAGCAAGAGCTTTTGCGGAAAGGGGAACTCTGAGTACCTTAGTAATTTTAAAAACTGATTTAACTTTACCTTGGACAAACCACTATAGTCCTCAATACAGTTAAGTCCTAAGTTAATGCAAAATTCAAGCTGGGGTTAGATGAGTCGTGGAAACCTTTTAATGCTTAAGTCATACGCTGAAACTCAGCTGTTGTGTGGCCAGGGAAGGGATTTTAAAAGATCATGCTGCTAGGTAGTCACTAGATACTCAAAAGTTTTCTTTAAAGTCTTGTAAAAGACTGAATGAGTGACCTTCGTTGTCCTCATCAGTAAACATGAATGGAATTTGATTTTCCATCCTTTTCATTTACAAAGTTTTGTGCTAAATTAGAAGAAATCTTTCTTTGTCACGATCATTTCTTTTTGGTGATGTGATCCTGAAAATTAAATGTATGTATTAGAATTTAAGAATTACAGTGCCTTAATTCCTTTCTCCCAGATTTTAAACCAAGGCCTTCCCGCACATTTGTCAGGGTTAGGGGCCTTTCTCTGTGAGCCCATTCTGTCCTTTACTCCCTTTACAAGACACTCCCATGGCTGTACTGTCATCATCTTTTGGCCTCTCTGGACTCCCTCACTCTGAGCTTAGTGCCCAGCTCAATGCCTGGCATATAAGTGACTGATAACTATTATCATGGTGGATGGACTTCGAAGATGACGTGTTTATTAAGTGCAATTTATAAGTCAGAGATCTATGTGTGACAGTGATTTCTCATTCAAATGAGTACGGTAGAGATCAGGGACGAGGACAGCTGTGATCATCCCTCAATTGGAAGTGATACCACATTCTGAGAAGCAGTACTGACGGGGCACCTGGGTCTTTTGTTTTTAACAACTTCATTGATATGTAATTCATATACCATGTAACTCACCCATTTAAATTGTGCAATTCAAGGTTTTGGTATACTAGAGTATTTTTTAAAATGATGGTGAAATACCTATGTCATAAAATTTCCACCTGAAATATTTTTAAGTGTTAACAATTTGGTAACATTAAATACAGTCACAGTGGTGTTCAGCCATCATCACTATTTCCAAAACATTTTTACACCTTAAACAGATGTGCCATAAATAAATGTTGGCTAAATGAATGAATGTTGATCATTTAAAGAAAAAAGTTTTTAAATGTTATCTTGATTTCTGATCTCCCTTTAAATTGGTTGTGTCGTTTTTTTATACCTGTATGAAAAGTCATTATAGTTAAGATGGTACCATTCCCTATCTTGGGATATGATACTGGAAACTCCTTATAGTGGATAACTTGGCAATTCTTTCAAGTTTGGATGCTGAAATTACTGAACTTTCTAGAGCCTCTAAAAGTTGTAGAGCAAAATTTGAATGATATCCCTAAGTCCTCTCTGCCTCGAAGGACGCCTTATCCAAGTTGATATTATGCTGCTTGGCTTACTCTATTGCTTTGTGTGCTCTTTGCTTTCATAGTTGTAGGACACCCTCCACTTTCATAGGAAATACACTGGGGCTTAAGACTAGAAAAATCAAATTTGTAAGGTGCTAATTTAAGAAAGGGAGTTTATTTTAGGTACAAAGTATTTTGAGTATTTACCTAGTTTTCATTCTAAAACTCTTTGCTTTTCTTTGCCTTTTATAATGCTTTTACAGATGCTAATCTCTTCCTTAACATCTTTTTTAAAAAAACAGTTTGTGGTTTCTGGCTATTTTTAGCCAAAGAAGGTTGATGATCTCCCATTTTTAACAAGGGGTGAGCACCCTTGGGCATCTGTAGGGAGAGGGCCAGGCCAGGGTAGATCTTGGTAGCAAAAATTAGTGAGCCTGTTTTACAGGAGGTTTGGCAGGGGTACCACCATTAATCCCAAATCTTCAAATGTGGAGGGTTTCATGTTTGTGAGTATATCTGTGCTCTGGTCTCAGTAAAAAAAAAAAAAAGCTCAATTCTCATTACAGCCCAGTTTGGTATCGTTCGTTGCACAGGAGCACTGGGCTGTAGTTTTGGCTTGGGCCCTCCAGTGACCTGAGCAAACCACGTAACTTTCGTGGATTCCTTATTGACACTAGTAAATGAAGTAGGCTTGAGTAAATGGATAAATTAATTTTGCTGTTATAAAGCGAATTGGCACATTCTTGGCTGCTACCTGCAGACTCAACATTTCTTTGACATTATCTAAAATTTTTTAAAAATTACATATTCTATTATAATGTAGCCTTCTAAAATTAATGTAAAGATTGCATTTTAAATTTGTTACCACCCATAACATTGATACTTTCAGAAGATGCATTCCGTCCATCCCAGAGTTTTATGTACTCTCTGACCCACTCACCGCCTCACACCCGTGGGGCTTCTTCTGCCTCAATTGAGAAGCATGGGACCCAGAGGACCTCTGGGTCTCTTGAAGCTCTGGTGTGGTGTAATCCTTAAAGTAAACGAGAGTTGATTCTCTAGTTTTAAGAGACTGTAAATCCATATCATAGAACAATATGAGTAGCCAATTGGCACGACTTCTTTTCCTAAAAATTAGCGATCACAATTCTATTGGATGTAAAAGCTGTTTCGTCAGAAACTACATGGATTGCAAAGTTAGAAAAACCCTTTGCAGATGTCATCTTTGTTGCTCTCAATCTTTCTTGCCTGCAATTCTGCTTTTTTCTTTCCTGGCTGCTAATTGGATTAAAGACTGTTTTGCCAACCATGGCATCTGGAGATGACAGTCATATCTTTGAAGATGATGAAAGGTAAATGTCTTGTGTTGTGATAAACTAGCTTTTGAAAGTTTCAAGATTGTTTTAATCATTCAGAAGTTATTTATCTAGGCTACTTTTTAAAGGACACATTTTGTAAAATTGCACAATGCATGGTTTTGCTTTTGTATGGTGTAGAACAAAGGTAATAAAGACTTGACACGAATGTGGCCATCACTAACGTGGCATCTTTCATAGACTCAGAAGTAGGATCTTCAAATCCCAAGTTCTTGGCAATCACTTCCAAATGATATAAAGCCCGTTTAGTATCTCTGATACAGAACACACAAAGTAGATTACAGGGAATGAAGACTAGGTTGTAGTTAAGAGAATAGCCTCTGGAGCCAGAGTCCTAAGTTTAAGTCCCATCTACCACTTACTGTCATTGTGACCTAAGAAAAGCCCTAAGCCTCTCTGAGCCTCAGTTTTCTTGTCTATCAAATGGGGATAATAATAGTACCTGTCTCGTGGTGAGGATTCCATGAGTTACTATCTGTAAAGTCCTTAGAACAGCGACTGGCACACGGTGAGCACTTACTTGTTAGCTATGATCGTCAATGCTGTAATGTGTCGTCTCTCAAAGCTAAAAACCCGTATTAATGTCAAACTGTTTTTTCTGTTCTATTCATATTATACATGTCATTTACATAGAACACATGTTTTATATGAAAATGTTTATATTGTGTTTTAATATATGTTCTATGTTAAAATGTGTTTAAATTGGTCCAAAAACTTCTGACTAACTAGAATCCTTTATTTTTTTTAAATCCTTTTTTTTAAAAATAGGAAACCTATTTTTTTAGGTTTCCTATAGTAATGACAAGTTACTATTTTCCATAACATTTTAATTTTTGTTATAGGATGTTTCTTCCATGACTTCTCAGTCTCACTTTAGTGAATTTGAATTTTTTTTTTTTGGTTGTTGTTAAAACTAATTCCTAGCCATTGGTTTAACTGTTAAAGTTTTATAGAATTCTTGTCTTGGAGTGATTAGATCTGGAGAATAAAATCCAAAGGGAGGGGAGGGAGAAATAGAGACCTCTTACTGACCTTTCCCAGCATTATTCTGTAGCCTAACTTAGAATACTAGCGTGGATAAACTGATAGATTCTTAATCCTATTACTATTAAGGTGACTTTGTTTGGAATTATCCGACTATGTACCCTTAGGGAGTAGTTTTATCTTAAAGGAGGAGTGTCTAGGAGGAAGAAGATAGTTACATGTACATGTAGGATTTATTAGGTAATATCCTTTAATATTTGTAATTTCAGGGGTTTTACAAATCTGTTTTCATCTTAAAGGATTAATTGCCTAGTCTATTACTGTCTTTTGCCCATTGTAATTGCTGTATTTTATTCCCTTAGCCCTCTGCATAGCCTGGGAAAAATGACAGATCTTGTAGCTGTTTGGGATGTTGCTTTAAGTGACGGAGTCCATAAGATTGAATTTGAACATGGGACCACATCCGGCAAACGAGTAGTATATGTAGATGGAAAGGTAGGAAAAAAACATGCTACTTTGTAAATATGGTATACAGAGAAGGTTGATTTTGTTAATATAGATTCTTCATATGTGAATTCAGGCTTTTCTCTTATTAAAGTGGTTATATTTTGGCCGATATCATTTTGCTGTGCAAAGTGATCTAATAATAGTTACAGAATTCATTAAATATAACATATAATATTTAAACTTAAAATGACTTTATTTTCTAAAATATTTGCATCACAGATTAAAACTATATCTAACTAGCATTGTCATTTTCTCACTTTAATTACATTATTTCTAAAATTAAATATTAAATTTTCCCCCATTCATGCTTTTTCAATTTTTCTATTTTATTACATAGGAGGAGATAAGAAAAGAATGGATGTTCAAGCTAGTGGGCAAAGAAACCTTCTGTGTTGGAGCTGCAAAGACAAAAGCAACCATAAATATAGATGCTGTCAGTGGTTTTGCTTATGAATATACCCTGGAAATTGATGGGAAAAGTCTCAAGAAGTATATGGAGAACAGATCAAAAACCACCAATACATGGGTATTACATTTGGATGGTGAGGACTTCAGAGTTGTGCTGGGTGAGTGATTGCTGTTTCTCTGAACGTATTGGCTCTTACGACAGCTGTTCAGTTAGTTTCCCTGACTCTCCAGACCTTTAAGCTTTGAGTAGCGAGAGTACAAGTGCAGGTCTATTTTAAATGTGTTCTGTGTGAATAAGGTGTTCACTAATCAATTAATTTATATATAAAACAGGAGGCAGATTTTATAGTGATGGATTTTAGGATTATAAACTTGGGCTTACAAAAGCAGATATTGGCATAGACACTTGTTTTTTGATATTTCACTTTAAAAGCCTGTCTAAAGGGAGTTGGAGATTTAAGATTCATCTGTAGGAAGGGAATTTTTCTCTAGGTGGCAATAGGGTTAAGACTTCAGGAGATCAAAATTGTCAGAATCCAGATAAAGTATATTAAAAAGTAAAAAGTAAGGAGCCGTTGAGCTTTAAGCTAAGTTCTGTTCTTGCAGATTTACCATCTGTGTTCTCAGTTTCTATGGGCCCTCAAAACTTGTGGGATGGATATTTACCATTGCTACCTTTTCTCTCTCCTGGTTTCCCCTGGTTTTCCTCTTCATGTCAGGGAAGTTCAGACTGTTTAGGTCACCTCGTTAATTCATTGATAATTCATTGATGTATTTCCTTGGAGAACTGAGCACCTACTGAGCAGCAGTCAGTGTGCCGAGCACTGAGGAGGTAAAGATGCAGAGCTTTTGTCCGTGTCTTCAAGATTCCACAGTCTAGTCAAATGCTGGCAAATGACTCTAAAAAGATTTTTTTAACAATGAAAAATGTTTATCAAGTAATAAATGCATTTAGTTAGGAAAAAATCCCAGAAAGTCCTGTGCACCTAATGTGTTGAAGAAACAGGGTTGGCTTGTCTTGGAGAGATTCCTGTGGTCTGAATTTTGTTGAGTGCATTCCTGTAATGTTCCTCTGTCTTTAATATTCTTGTAAATTGATAGCTTACTCTGAAGAACTGGTCAAATGTAGGGTTCTTTTTTTCCTGGCAAGACTACTTTATACTTTGTTGTATCAACAGACACATGGTATTGTCCATTTTTAATGACATTTGCAACCATTAATACTTAGTGCCTATATCCATGAATTCATGGGCACTTACGAAATGTGGTATTCTATCATTTATTCATTAGGTGACGTACTTCTATAATGAGAAGCTTCTTGTTATCTATTATTTAGTTACACAGAGGCAAAATTTGTTTAAGAAATTCAGGAAGGCCCTGGCTGGTGTGGCTCAGTTGGTTGGAGCACTGTGGCATAAACCAAAAGCTCATGGGTTTCATTCCCAGTGAGGGCACATGGCTATGTTGCGAGTTCGTCCCCAGCTGGGGCATGTACAAAAGGCAACAGAACGATGTTTCTTACTCACATGGATGTTTCTCTCTATCTATCCCCCTCCCTTCCCCTATCTCTAAAATCAATAAGCATGTGCCAGGAAGGAAGGAAGGAAGGAAGGAAGGAAGGAAGGAAGGAAGGAAGGAAGGAAGGAAGGAAGAAAGGGAGGGAGGGAGGGAGGGAGGGAGGGAGGGAGGGAGGGAGGGAGGAAAGGAGGAAGGGAGAGAATGCTTCTTTTCCCTTTATTTATTAGTTTTCAATATATTGAATTAGCTCCTTATTTTCCTTCAAAAGGTGATCATTTAGGTTTTTTAAAATCATTAACTCGTGGGTTTAAATATTTTTATGCATTTTAATACATTTCAGGTATTATCTTTATTGATGCTCAAAGTTTCCCCTTTTTGGCCAGTGGGATGGATGCTCCTTAGTGGCTCCCGGTCCTTTTGACACATCCTTGGTCAACTTTGATAGCTCACTTGCTATCTGGTATGACAGGATGTCCTAGGCTGATCATTTTGAACATTTTCTGCCTAAACCTGGAATCACCCGTTTCTCTAAAAGACCTGATTTTTGTTAGAGGAAAATAATATTATTTCAAGAGCATAATGTGGACATAACTTAAGGATGCACATTCACTATTTTTAGGTTCTCAGTGTATGGAGCAAGGAAATTATATAGATGAATGGATGGATAGATGGATGGACGGACTTCATCTAACATCTGTATGTCCTTTCTTCCACACTGAGAATCTTTCTCAAGGACACAAGGGAGGATATGCAATTAGCATATGACATAATTACTTATTTGCTTTGTGCCACATAACATACATAATAATTTCCATTAACAGCACAAATACTACCACCATTAATATGGTTACCAAAAAAATTTTAAACATTTTTTGTATCATTTTTCAATTTACTGTATCTGTGAACATAGAGCCATTATATACTATGCTCTGTTCCTTCCAGCCCATACGTAGTTCTGTAAGTCATTATATTACTCCTCTGTGATCATTTTACTTGTCTGAAACTTGTTCTCTAGTACATTCCTTAGGAATATTAACAATATTGCCTGAGTTTGATATGTTGATGACATATTACTTACACTTGGAGGTCAATTTGGTTAGATATAATATTCTTTGCTCACGTTTCTTCCCTTAAGTATCTTAGAGCCCTGGCCAGGTAGCTCAGTTGGTTATCCTGATACATGAAGGTTATAGGTTCAACCTCCAATCGGGGCACATACAAAAAACAACCAATGAATGCATAAATAAGTGGAACGACAACATTGATGTTTCTCTGTCTCTCAAATCAATAAATAAAAAGCTTAAACTTTAGGCATAATCTGTTACTGTTAAAATGTCTGGTGAGCACTGGCTGGTGTGGCTCAGTGTCCTGAGCCACTCCTAATTGGAGTGTCCTCCTGTAAACCAGAAGGTTGCAGGTTCCATCCCTGGTCAGGGCACATACCTGGGTTGCGGGTTCAATCCCCATGTTGGGGCACATATGAGAAACAACCAGTGGGTCTTTCTCTCTCTCTCTCTCTCATTCTCATTCTCCCTCTCTCCTTTCCTCTCTCTAAAAGCAATGAAAAAATGTCCTCTGGTGAGGATTTTTTTTAAAAGTCTGATGACATTCTGATTTTCTTTCTCTTAAAAATGCTTTGTTGCCCTGGCTGGTGTGACTCAGTGGATTGAGTTCTGGCCTGCAAACCAAAATGTCAGTGGTTCAATTCCCAGTCAGGGCATATGCCTGGGTTGTGAGCCAGGTCCCCAGTTGGGGGTGTGTGAGAGGCAACCAATCAATATATCTATCATACATCAATGTTTCTCTCTCTCTTTTTCTCCTGCCCTTCCCCTCTCTCTAAAAATAAATAAATAAAAAATCTTTTAAAAAATGCCTCTCTTTTTTGCCTAATTTTACTAGACTATATCAGGGTAATTCTTGGTTGATTTTCTCAGGTACATGGTGAATATATATTTTCAATGTATAGAATCAAATTTCTTTTTAAAGTTTTCTTGAATTATAGTTTTAGTATTAGTTCTGTTTCTTTGCTTCAGTTTCTTACCTATGGAAGTTTGTGGTATATGTTGGATTTTTTTTATCTATCTTCTAAATTTAGAAATTTGTCAGTTTCTCTCATATCCTTTCTCTCTTTTCTCTTTCCCTTCTTTTTGTCTGCCTACCTCCCTCTCTCTTTCTTTTAAATGAACTTATTTTCTAGAGCAGTTAAAAGTTTAAAGAAAAATTAAACAGTACAGTTTTCCCATATACTCCCTCTACCCACATCCCCTCAGTTTTCCCTATTATTGACATCTCGCATTGGTGTGATGCATTCGTTACAGCTAGCAAATCAATATTGATACCTTGCTATTAACTAAAATCCAAGTTTATACTAGAGTTCACTCTTGCATTGTACATTCGGTGGGTTTTGCCAAATGCATAGTGTCATACTCCACCATTACAGTGTCGTACAGAATAGTTACACTGCCCCAAGAATCCCTTGCTCTTCCTTATTCGTCCCGCTCCTCCTTCCTCTCCCAGCACCTAGCAACCCCTGATCTTTTTGCCGTTTCTATAGTTTGCCTCGCAGAATGTCACATAGCTGGAGTCATACTACATGTAGTTTTCCCGTACTAGCTTCTTTTTTCTTAGCAACATGCATTTAAGATTCCTTTATGTCTTTTCAGGCCCTGAGAGCCGATTATAGCTGATTTCTTCTTATCGATGAACAATACCCCATTGTATGGGATAGCTGCAGTTTGTCTGCCCATTCACCTTGGTTGCTTCCAATTTTTGGCAGTTATGAATAAAGCTGCTATGTAAATTTGTAAATTTGTTTGCATTATGTGGACAGAAATTTTTCAATCAGTTGGATAAATAAGCAGGAACTTGATTTCTGGATCATATAGTAAGATTATATTTAGTTTTTGGAAACTTTTGGAAGCTCATCTTTATTTTTCAAAATTTCACAACAATGTTTAGTAACGCAGCACTGCACTTTACAGTAAAGTGTGCGATCTGTTCTATCTCATTACTTACTAATGGAGATTTTGGTTTTGAAAGGATTAGAATTAGTGTCAATGCATTTTAACATATTGGGTTTCATGTGATGAAACCAAGCCTTTACAAAAATTTTAGAGCCCTGGCTGGTGTGGCTCAGTGGACTGAGGGCCAGCCTGCAAACCAAAGGGTGGCTGGTTCCATTCCCAGTCAGGGCACAGGCCTGGGTTGCAGGCCAGGTGCCCAGTGGGGCGCACGCAAGAGGAAGCCACGCATCCATGTTTCTCTCCCTCTCTCCGTCCCTTCCCCTCTCTAAAAATAAATTTTAAACACTTTAAACAGAATACTTTTAGAAACTTAATCAGCTGCTTTCCTAAAGTGTAATACAGTTGATAGTAACTTCATAGGCGAACTGGAAAAGGCTACCTAACCTATGCCAAGCTTATCCTTTGTTTCCTTTTAAATGCCCAGGAATCTGCATGTCCACTGTGGCTTCTGTTAGCCTTTTAAATCTCTTTCTTTCTTCCTCCCACTCCTTGCCTGTCTTCACCCTCATCTATCCATTACAGTCCCTCTTGAGCCTGAAAGAGTCAATAAGTTCAGCCCAAACTTGTGCCTTTTGCTGATCCGGTAAAAGGACGAGGCCAGAACTGTTTACTGACATGAGGGCAGAATTGCCTGGAGTATGTATGTGCTTGAGCCTCCACTTCCAGCTCCACCGAGCCCCAGATTCTTCTGACGAAGGCCTGCATTTTTCAGATTGGTGATGAGGAACGCAGGCTCCTGGGTCAGAGCTGTGGACAGATTACGGGGACAGATTACTTACCCTCTGAGCCCGGTTTTCCTCATCTGTAAAATGGGAATAATAACAGCATCTACCTCAGAGTTATGTGGGTGAAGCATAATAGAATACACATAAAATATTAGCAATGTACCTCCCATAATGAGTTCCTTTAAAACCTTGTTTGTGGCTATTACTGTTGCACATGGGCAAAGAATGGACTTACCTAGAGTCTTGGGGTGAGAGTTACCTATGTATTTATTATTGGACAGATTTCAAATAACTATATTGTGTAACTTTCTCAATTTTACATTGGAAAGTTAAAACACACCAAGGACAGAAAAAGCTCTTAATAACAAAAACAGTACAATATACTGAGAGTCCATATTCTGTGCCAGATACTACACTAGGCATTTTACATAAATTATTTCTAAGCCCTATAGCAGTTCACAAGAAAAATGATATCATCTTCATTTTACCTGTGAGGAAACAGGCCAATTGAGACTCAGAGAGGCGGTGACTTTTGGAAGCATACTGCTAATAAATCACAAAGCTGGGATCTGACACAGGCCTCTCTGACCACAAAGACCCTGTACTTTCCTTTTCACCACCCAAAGGATGTGAGGCGCACGGAGGCCTGCAGATAGCACTGGTCAGCATCGTTAGGGCTGGCAGTCGCCACACCGCTGTACACTGTGGGAAGAAAGCAAAGATGGCAAGAGAAAAGTACTGTTGTGCTGAAACTTCACCCTGGGAGGAAAGTCTCTGCTCTGAAACCTTGTGCATATCTGCTCAGGTGTATCTGCAAACTCCACGGCTGTTGGTCACATGGGCCACGGGACTCTGCAGGTAGATAGAGAGGACAGGCTCCTAGGTGAACACACTCCAATGCCTCCTTTGTTCACTGAATCCACTCCTGAGCCATAACTGATCTGATGCTTTATCAGATCAATATGCTCATTTATAACACGTATTTATTTTTTATTTTGTTTTTAAGATTTTATTTATTTATTTATTTTTAGGCAGAGGGGAAGGGAAGGAGAAAGAGAAGGAGAGAAATATCTATCAGTTGCCTCTAGTACATGTCCTGACCGGGGACTGAACCCACAAGCCAGGCATGTGCCCTGACCAGGAATCAAATCAGTGACCCTCACTTTGTGGGATGATGCCCAACCAACTGAGCCACACCGCTCAGGGCATAACATGTATTTTTGAATAGGTGATAATCATTCAGAAATAAAAATGATGTGAAAAGATACACTGAGAAATCTCTTTTCCACTTCTGTTCCTCTCCAGCCTGTTTACTCCATAAATATACCCATTTTGAAATTTTCATTAGTTTATTTTGTTCATTAGATTCTACATGATGTGAAATCATATGGTACTTGTCTTTCTCTGACTGGTTTATTTCACTTCACATAATACTCCCTAGGTCCATCCATGCTGTTGCAAAAGTTTAGATTTCCTTCTTTTTTATGTCTGAGTAGCATTTTGTTGCGTACATGCACCACAGCTTTTTTATCCACCCATCTACTGATGGACACTTGGGCTGCTAAATCTTGGCTGTTGTGAATAGCACTGCAGTGAAATAGGGGTGCTTATATTCTTTTGAATTATTGTTTCAGGTTTTTTCTGATATATTCCCGGAGGTGGAATCACTGAGTCATAAGGCAGTTCCATTTTTAATATTTTGAGGTATCTTCATACTGCTTTCCACAGTGGCTGCACCAATCTGCATTCCCACCAACAGTGCACAAGGTTCCCTTTCTCCACATCCTCTCCAGACTTGTGGTTTGTTGATTGATTGATGATAGCCATTCTGACAGGTGTGAGATGGTATCTCACTGTGGTTTTAACTTGCATTTCTCTGATGATTAGTGACATTGAGCATCTTTTCATGTCTATTGGCCATCTGTATGTCTTCTTTGGAGAAGTGTCTATTCAGGTCCTTTGCCTATTTTTTAATTGGATTTTTTTTTGGTGTTGAGTTTTATAAGTACTTTATAAAATTTGGATATTTACCCCTTATCAGAAGTATCATTGGTGAATATATCATTTCGTTTAGTCATTTTGTTGATGGTTGCCTTTGCTGTGTAAAACTTTTTTTAAAAATTTTATTTATTTAAGATTTCTTTTTACTTATTTTTAGAGAGAGGGGAAGGGAGGGAGAAAGAGAGGGAAAGAGAGGTAAAGAAACATTGAGCAACCCAGCCTTGTGCCCTGACCAGGAATTGAACTGATGACCTTTTGGTTTGCAGGCTGATGCTCAGTCCACTGAGCCACACCAGCCAGGGCCGCACAAAAACTTTTTAGTTTGATGTAGTTCCATTTGTTTGTTTTTTCTTTTGTTTACCTTGACCAAGGCAAAATATCAGAAAAAAAAATATTGCTATGAGAAATGTCCAACATAAGAGCCATTTTTAATAGAATCCTTCTAGTGTTTCTTCTTTCAGATGGAAGCAAATATATTTTCTTACTTCCTTATTAGATAAAATCTTCATTATTGATTTATTAGTATATTCTGAAGATTCTTTCATATCAGTACATAAAGAACATTCTCATACTTTTTTATAGCTAGAGAATAAATTTAAACAGTAAATAAAATGGTTTATCTAACTCATTCCAAAGTGATGGGTACTTAGGCTGTTTCTACTCTGTTACTGTTAAAAGCAGTATTGAATGACCTGGTTCATTCACATGCTTCCTGGAATGTAGTGCACATCTCTCTTTAGGAACAGTTCATAGAAGTGCAAAAGTAGCATTGCTGGGTCAAAGATCAATTGCATTTGTCTCCTTAGATTTTGCCCAGTTGCTCTCCGTTGATGCTTTTACCATTTCGTGCTCCCATACCTAGTTCCACACAAGTTCTCAAGACAGTGTGTCGTTGGATTTTTGGATTTTTGATATTCTGCTAGGTGAAAAATAATATTTCAGTGTTACTTTCATTTGCCTTTCACAAAATTGAGTGAGGGTGAACATCTTTTCATGTGTTTAAGGCCCTTTTGAGTTTCTTTTCCAATAACGCCTGTTCATGTTCTTTGACCCGTTTTGTGGGCTAGCTGGTCTCTTTCTCCTTGATTGCGAGGGAGGAGTCCTTATGTTACTGAGTTTAGCCCTCTGTGTTGTGAGTTTTGAATTTTTTTCCAGTTTGTCATTTCTTGCATGACTTTACTTATGTGTGTGCATGGTTTTGTTTATGCAGAAAACTTTCGTACTTTTATGTAGTCAAATTTATTCCATTTTTTTATGGCCCCTGGTTAGTGGTGCTCCTCAGAGGCATGTTAATAATAGTTGTTACAGCAAATGTGAGTGCATGTGCATGTTCAGTAGGCACACTGAGGAAAATTCCAATCTCAGCACCATTGTGGTTTATTTTAGCACTGTGTGCTCCGGTCATGCGTTGGGACACACTGGGTTCCCTGAAACAGTGGCTGTAAGTGCTTCCTGCTCAGAAGCCACAGGGGCACAGGGGTGCCTCTGACCATATCTCCTAGGCCCCGCTCCCTCTAGCCCAGCTCAGAGTCCTTTCTCCACTCTCTAAGTGGGGCTGCCATCTCTAGGTATGGGGAGAAAAGAATCCTCTTAAGACCATGTTCCAGAGTACATGGCCTGTCTGTGTCATGCCAGAGTGGTACCTCAGCCTTGACCTTCTGGACTCCTTGTGCACACACAGGTCATGCACATCTCTAGTCTTCATTATTCCCAAAGCTCATCTCCTGGTAGCTTGTTGAGTGTTGTTTTCTCTCCTGTCACTCTCCAGAACACTGACATTAATAAGTGGGTCTGGGGAATCCTGTCTCCAAAATGCATGTACAGTTGTGCACATGAACTCTCTCTCACACACACACACACACATGTGCGCGTGCACACACACATACCCCTCCTGAAGTGAGCTATGGCAGCCTAACTAATGCCCAGGCGACTCATGGCAGCAGTTGGCTCTATTGTATTAGCACTACTTTCAGCTCAGTCTACCAGGCATACCTATATTTTTTTCCCCAAAATGAAATCACAACAAAAATGAAGAGATTACTTCGCTATCCAGTAAGAAATTTCAGGCGCAGTTTCTAGCCCTGACACGCTGCCTACCCTACGTGAACTCCACGACAGCCTTTTGGGTGGCCTTCTGTGCCATCATCCAGCCGGGTCTGTGTGAGGACAGGGGTGGCCAACTAGTCAGGGTATCAAAGGACGTTCTATGCCGGAAAGCCCCTCCTCACAGTGATTTGTGTGACCCTCCCTTAAAAGATTGTGCTGCGCTATTTATTTTGTTTAACAAGTCTTCATCACTTTGTATCGGGACCAGGATTTTCTCTTAAAAGTTTGTTTTTTCACTTTGATTTTGTGAACAAAGAATAATCAGTTTCTTCAAGTTGAGAAGAATTTGAAAGCTATGAAAAGTTTATGGACTTTTAGGAATCCAGTGTATCAAACCTTTCTAAAAATAATACAGAGTTAACTTTATCTTTAAATCATAGATTATAATGTTTAAAATTTGTTACTTTTACAGAAAAAGACACCATGGACGTCTGGTGCAATGGTAAAAAAATGGAGACGGCAGTAAGTGGGCCTTTTGATCACCCTTCGAGCCGTGCATGTGCGTTACTGCTGAAATGCTGCTGTTTTCTGATTACGAAGGTTTTATACCTTGCCACAGTCCTTAGTAGAAAACAAAAGAGATGAATTACTCTAGACTCCAAAATCTTAAAACCTTTCCCAGAAGGTGCCTGAGCAACAAGAGTTTGGAAAAAATTTAGGTTGTAAACTTTCACAAACCTCACCCTCCACCTTTCTTTTCCTGGACCAGGCTCTATCCTAAAAAAGAGTTCCCACATTAGACAGTTCTTCCCCCGCAAAACTTCAGGAGGGATGCGCCCCACAGGCCACACTTTGAATAGAAGGCTTTTTTTTTTCCCCATCGCCTCAAAACAGATGGTACCTTCCTAAAAGCAAAGTTTTTGAAAAAGAAACAATGCACACAATGTCAGATGACAATGCAAAGCAGACAGGAAAGGGCACTGTCACAACCCCCAGCAGGCAGGTGGAATTTATAGACTGGCCGTGCCAAGAGGCTGCCCACTCACTGTGGCCAAGCGGGATGAGGTCCCCACCTAAACCCCAGTGTGTCTGTCTGGCTCTTGCTCTCAGCTGCTGCACTGTCAGTGCTGTGGGTGGGGTGAAGATAGGAGTAGATTTCAAGCTGGAGTGAAATAATAGTGGTGTAGTATATACAACACAGGAAGGGAGTGGAAGCAGAGAGTGCAGGGCCAGGAGCTGAAACCACTGGGTGGAAATTCTCGTGTTATGGGGTCAACTGGCAAGTGGGGGGGTACCTGCCCTTCATGCTGCTGCACCAGGGTTGCAGAATGAGATGCCCTCTTCTTTAGTCACATATGTAGCAAGTTGCACAATTGTAGTTGTTGCCATTATCTCCTCTATCTAATGTAGGTACAGGGAGGTGAGAAGAGGAACTTATTCAGACTACGTAGAACCTGCTAGGTCTTGTAGCTGTCTGCTTCTGAGGAAGTGCCCAAGTCAGAATTCAAAAGTAACAAAGATGAATGCTTTTCTTTTTTTAAAAAAATATATTTTATTAATTATGCCATTACAGTTCTTCTATTCCCCCCCTTCATTCCCCTCCACCCTGCACACCCCATCACCCACCATTCCCCCCCTTTAGTTTATGACCAGGTGTCTCAAGTTCTTTAGATTCTATATTTCCCCTACTATTCTTGCCCTCCCCCTATTTCCTACCTACCATCTATGCTACTTATTTTCTGTACCTTCTCCCCCCTTCTCCTCCTCCCACTCCCCTGTTGCTAACCCTCCATGTGTTCTTCATTTCTATGGTTCTGCTCCTGATCTAGCTGTCCTCTTAGTTTGCTTTTGTTTTAGGTGTGGTTGTTAATAACTGTGAGTTTGCTGTCCTTTCACTGTTTGTATTTTTTATCTTTTTTTTCTTAGATAAGTCCCTTTAACATTTCATATAATAAGGGCTTGGTGATGATGAACTCATCACCACTACAAATCCTTGAATTTGATCTTATCTGAGAAGCACTTTATCTGCCCTTCCATTCTAAATGAAAACTTTGCTGGATAGAGCAATCTTGGTTGTAGGTCTTTGGATTTCATGACTTGGAATACTTCTTTCCAGCTCCTTCTTGCCTGTAAGGTCTCTTTTGAGAAATCAGCTGAGGGACTTCCGCCAAGATGGAGGCATAGGTGGAAACACTGTCCCTTCTCCCACAACCAAGTTTGAACACAACAAAGGTTTGGAGAACTAAGACACACCCAAAGACCAGAAAACGGAATTGTACGGAAGTCTGACAACTACGAACTGTTCAATGGGGGACGGTAAGAGAGGTGGAGCCAGCAGCAGAGCTGGGTCGGGCAGGACAGATCCCCTGACCTAGGCACACAAGCAGCCCGGAACCAGTCGGGGTGCGGGGCAGACTGACCTCGGTCGCACATTCGCGCACAGTGAGACGGACCATGCAGGCCCCAGGGGGTGAACCCAGTGGTGGAGGGCTGACGGCCGTGGCACACTCGCGTGCAGTGGAATGAAACTCATGGGCCTGGTGATGGTGGTGGCTGTGGCGCCGGGGCCGCAGCGCAGGCGGCAGACGGGAAGCCATTGTCCCTCTTTGACCCCGCCCCCACATACGTCACAACCCAGCAACTTAGTTGCCCTGTTCTAGTGAATACTTTAGGGCTCTGATCCTGCTACGGAACAGGCATGAAGAACCCAAAAGATGGTGCAAGAACTCAAAGTCCCAAAGCCAATAACTCTAAGCGACCGAGAAATTGCCAGCCTCGCAGAAGCACAATTCAAGACACTATTTATCAGGATGCTCACAGAACTGGTAGATTATAGTCACAAATTAGAGGAACATAGTCACAAATTAGAGGAACATATGAAGGCTAAACTAATTGAAATGAAGGGAGATGCACAGGAAACCAATAGTGATGGAAAGGAAACTGGGACTCAAATCAATGGAATGGACCAGAAGGAAGAACAAAACATCCCACCAGAAAGGAATGAAGAAATGAGAATTCAAAAAAATGAGGAGAGGCTTAGGAACCTCCAGGACATCTTTAAACGTTCCAACATCCGGATTATAGGGGTACCAGAAGGGGGAAAGAAACAGCCACGAGTGGAAAACGTATTTGAACAAATAATAAAGGAGAACTTCCCCAGTCTGGCAAAGGAAATAGACTTCCAGGAAATCCAGGAAGCTCAGAGAGTGCCAAAGAAGTTGGACCCAAGAAGGAACACACCAAGGCACATCATAATTACATTAGCCAAGACCAAAATGAAGGAGAGAATCCTAGAAGCAGCAAGGGATAAGGGGACAGTCACCTACAAAGGAGTACCCATCAGACTGTCAGCGGATTTCTCAAAAGAGACCTTACAGGCAAGAAGGGGCTGGAAAGAAGTATTCCAAGTCATGAAATCCAAAGACCTACAGCCAAGATTGCTTTATCCAGCAAAACTTTCATTTAGAATGGAAGGACAGATAAAGTGCTTCTCAGATAAGGTCAAGTTCAAGGAGTTCATCATCACCAAGCCCTTATTATATGAAATGCTAAAGGGACTTATATAAGAAAAAGAAGATGAAAAATATGAACAGTGAAAGGACAGCAAACACACAGTTATTAACAACCATACCTAAAACAAAAGCAAACCAAGAGGACAGCTAGATCAGGAGTGGAACCATAGAAATGAAGAACACATGGAGGGTTAGAAACAGGGGGGTGGGAGGGGGAGAAGCGGGGAGAAGGCACAGAAAATAGCATAGATGGTAGGTAGAAAATAGATAGGGGGGAGGGCGAGAATAGTGGGGGAAATATAGAATCTAAAGAACTTGAGACATGTTATAAACTAAGGGGGGGAGAATGGTGGGGGAGGGAGTGTGCGGGTGGAGGGGAATGAAGGGGGGGAATAGAAGAACTGTAATGGTATAATCAATAAAATATATTTTTTAAAAAATCAGCTGACAGTCTGATGGGAACTCCTTTGTAGGTGACTGTCCCCTTATCTGTTGCTGCTTCTAGGATTCTCTCCTTCATTTGAATCTTGGCTAATGTAATTATGATGTGCCTTGGTGTGTTCCTTCTTGGGTCCAACTTCTTTGGGACTCTCTGAGCTTCCTGGATTTCCTGGAAGTCTATTTCCTTTGCCAGACTGGGGAAGTTCTCCTTTATCATTTGTTCAAATAAGTTTTCCACTCGTGGCTGTTCCTCTCCCCCTTCTGGTACCCCTATAATTCAGATGTTGGAACATTTAAAGATGTCCTGGAGGTTCCTAAGCCTCTCCTCATTTTTTTGAATTCTTGTTTCTTCATATTTTTGTTTGGTGATTTTTTTCTGTCTTCTGGTCCACTCCCTTGATTTGAGTCCCAGTTTCCTTTCCATCACTATTGGTTTCCTGTGCATTTCCCTTCATTTCAATTAGTTTAGCCTTCATATGTTCCTCTAATTTGTGACTAAAATCGACCAGTTCTGTGAGCATCCTGATCACCAGTATTTTGAACTGTGCATCCGAGAGGATGGCTATTTCTTGGTTGTTTAGAGTTATTGGCTCTGGGGTTTTGAGTTCTTGAGCCATGTTTTGGTCTGTTTGTGCCTGTTACGTATTGCTTTTCTTTTTCTTAATCCTCGTATTAATTCTTGAAGGGAAATTGAACCAGGATCCTGAGAGCCTGAGCTACTCTCCAAGTTCAATCTACTGAGTAAGACTTCTTTTATGCAGAGGCCCGGAGAGCTCTTTGGTATTTTATGACCACTTTTGGAACAGCTTCAGTTACCATTAACATGGATCGAGTACCTGCTGTGAGCCAACGCCACACCTAGTGGTCCCTTCTGTTCTTACTTTCCTACCCTAGAATTCTCTACATGGAGAATGAGCAGTTTTGAATCACATTCCTCCCACCCTCAAGGAATTCTCCAGTGCAAATGTAAAGAGAACATAGTTTTGTGATATTAAGAATGTGGTTGTAAATAATTAGTTGAAAATTATGTTAATCCATGATGGCCACTTCTCAATAATTGACCAGAAACCACAAGTGTGTGGACAGTAGCCCCTTATGACCCAGTTGTCCCCTCATTGTACATACAGCCCAGATTGCCGGAAGATTTTGATAGCTCAGTGTCTGGAAGCTCCCCCAGTACTATGCACACCTGCTCTTGCTGCCTGTGAGTTACAGCTTATTTTCTCCTCTTCCTATTTATCTGCAAGTTTCATGACCAAGATTATGTATCTGTCAAATTGCCAAGAAGCTACTTAGAGAGACTGTATTGCTCAACTATTGCCCTGCTCTCTAAATTGATCTTTACAGAAACACAAGAGAAAGGCATTTTTCAAGGCTCAAAATAAAAGAGTGAAAAGAACACAGTGCACTCTAGTTTCAGACCTGGCCCTTTTAGAGGGTTCAGTACACCTCCCATGAAGAGCTATTATTGGCCAAATACCTCTCAGAGCTAGGAAAGGCTTCTCTCCCAGATGTATCCTGTGCTTTCTTTGGTTAACTAAGGTTAGCTACAGGACCTTTCTGTCTGCTTCAGCTGCCAGGAAGCTCACAGCCAGGTTTTGAGGTTGACTGGGGTTTTTTTGCTTTTCGGCTCTTTCATTTTTATCTTCTAATCCTCCTTTTCTTCCTTCCTTCTCTGTACTACTCGACCCCTTTTTACTCCAGATCAGTATTCAATAGAAATATAGTACAAGCCATAGAGCTTCAAGTGTAATTTTTCTAGTAGCCATGTTTTAAGGTGAAGTTTATTTGTATTTAATTTAGTCTATCAAAGTGGTTTTATTTAATATGTACTCAATATAAACATTTTTAGTGAGCTATCTTACATTGCTTCATATTAAGTATTCCAAATCCAGTGTAGATTTCACACGTAAACAGCATCTCCCACGTCAGACTCACCACATCCCAAGTGCTCAGTTTCCCCACGTATGGCTAGTGGCTGCTGCACTGGCCAGAGCCAGTCTAGATTCAGTAGTGTTTGATTTTATGTAATCTGTGTATTCTATTGTAAAGTCACTTTACATCCCAAGGAATCAGGTTTTCAGAGTGGTTAAGAACACTCCATCCCTTACTGACTAGTAAGCAAGTTATTAACCATTCTGTGCCTCAAGTTCCTCTTCATTTCTATAAAAGGAAGATAAAGCACTTCTTTGGAGTTATTGTGAGGATGCAATGAAACGATGCATGTAGACTGTTCTTGGTATAAAAACAGGTGACTAATAAATGTTTCCCATTATGTTTATTTTTACTTTTGAAAATATCCTGTCTGCATAGTACATGGTATAGACAGAGCTGTGAGGTACGTGTTTACTTTTTCTCTCCCAAACAAGAGTCTTAGATTGTAGAAAGTACAAATATGAAACTTTCAATCCATAGCAGAATATAACAGCATCTGGACACAATTTTACAAAAGCTTAACATTTAACTCATATGTACTTCATTATGCCACCCTTCTAGATGGTGTTAATGCCCTAGACAAAGAGTAATGTTTCTGAGCACTAATCCATCCTCCTTTTGTTGGCCTAGGGCGAGTTTGTAGATGACGGGACGGAAACTCACTTCGGTATTGGGAGCCACGACTGTTACATAAAGGCTGTCAGTAGTGGGAAGCGGAAAGAAGGGATTATTCATACTCTCATTGTGGACAATAGAGAAATCCCAGAGACTTCTTAAATGACTTCATGTTAATGAAAATCTTAAGAAGTGACAATCAGGACTTTTAAATACTGTGGTAAATAAAAATGTTCAATATGTACTTCTCAGTACATTTAGTCTGCCATGTTTATGGTTGTTTTGGTTTTTTTTGTTACTTGAAACTGTAATGTTCCAAGGGTCAGAGGAAAAAATAATGTACAATTGAAAAACCTGCCATTTATTTTGTAAATAATGTAAAAATGTTTCAAAGCCAAATGAAAAATAAGATATGGACCAAAATCATTAATATTTTACAAAAGGAACTTTTACTATAATAAACACTATAAAATAAAATTGGTGCTGCTTGATTAGTGTTTCTAAAAATAGATGTTTTCATATATTTCTAACTTCTACAGAAGGCTGTCTCTCTAATTCAAAGCACTTGGTACATAAGGATATAATTATTAGTTTAGCTGGAGAAAATGAGAAACATTTTCTATCTGGAAACTTAATATTAAGGAAATGTCAAAGTGTCAATATACAGTGGTTGGCAAAAGCAGATTTACAGTTGTGAGTACAAAAATGCAGTTGTTGTTTTTTAAAATTATTTATTTTTAGAGGGAAGGTAAGGAAGGGAAAGGGGGAGAGAAACAGCAATATGAGAGGAAAACATCATTCAGCAACTTCCCACATGCACCCAACCTGGGACCAAACCTGCAACCTAGGCATATGCCCTGACTGGGAATTGAACCCACACCTTTCAATTTACAGGGGAATGCCGAAATTTTGTACTGAATGGTAATGGAGACTTCATATCAAAACGAATGGGATGCAGATAAAGACTGTTATTATTATAGGCTAAAATTGATCAGCTAAGCAAACATCTTATACAATTGGAGGGGAGGAATAACAGCAAAATAAATACAAATAAAGTAGAAGGAATGAGATAAGGATAAAAGGAGAATAGAAAACAAACAACAAAAGATCAAAAAAGCCAAGAGCTGATTCTTTTAAAGACCAGTGTAATTGGAAAACCTCTAGAGAGACTAAAGAAAATAAAGAAGGCACTAATCAATACCAAGAGTGAAAGATACCACTTTCAATCCTGCAACATTAATAAACTCTTAACACATGATTTATAAAAATAAATTTGAAAATGTAGTTGCAGTGGACACATTCCTAGAAAATTAGAACTCATTAATATGAACAAGAAGATATAAAAATCTGAATAGTCCTCTAGCTATTAAAGAAATTCTATGCGTATCTCAAAGAAAACATCAAACATAAGATCACTCACAAAATTCTACCAAACTTTCAAGTAATAAATGATGTCAACATTACTTGTGTTACAAGGTCACAAAACCTTGATAGCAAAACCTGACACAGACCTTTAAAGAAAAGGACCAATCCTAATGATGAATATAGATGCAAAAATCTCAAATGAAATATTGGCAATCAAACTCAGCAATATATAAAGAAAGATAATACATCACAATCATGTTGCTCATTCCTGGAATGTAAACTTGATTTACTACTTGCATATCAATATAACTCAGCAAATGAGAAAAACCATATGATCATCTTAGTAAAATAGAGAAGAAAAATAATTTGATAAAATTTGACATCTTGTCACAATTTTTTTAGCATACTATTACCAGTTTATTATGGGGGATATTATAAAGGTTACAAATGAACATACTGATGAAGAGGTCCATAGGAAAAGGTCTGGGTGGGACCTGAGCGCAGCAGCTGCTGCTGCCTGTGGAGTTAGGGTACCAGCCCAACAGCCGGTACATGCATGAGTTCACCAATCCAGAAGCTCCCGTTCACAATTTTTTTAAAAAAGTCCCATGGAAACTGAAGTTTGCTCCCTTAAATTGGTAAAAGATCCACGTTGTAGCACAAACACCATACTTACTGTTGAAAACTTTTCCTTTGAGATCAGTAAAAAGTTGAATATTGCCTCTATTCAACCTTTTATTGGAATTCCTAGCCAGTGCAGAAGGGCAAGAAAAAGAAAAATGTTGAAACAGAAAGAAGCTACGATTATTTGTAGATGATATATACAAAAATCAAAACAATTTCTACCAATAGGATTAGTAAGAATGTTCGGTGCATCTGCCAATACAACATCAATTGTATTTCTATTGATTGATCTGGAACTTTAAACTTCTATTAAAACACATGTTGTTGGATTCCATCTGCAGAGTTTCTGATTCAGTAAGTGGGTCTGGTGTGGGGCTCAAGAATTTGCACTTACAATCAGTTTCCAAGTGATGCCCATGCTCCTAGCCAGGAGACCGCTCTTTGAGAACTACTGCTATATATTAGCAACAAGGACATTTAAAATAAAATATACAAGACTATACATAGAAAACTATAAATCATACTATGTTGTCATAAATTGGGAGAGTCTACATTCTGAAGATGTCAATTTGCCTTAGCCTACTCTATCATTTAATTCAACCCCATTTGAAATTTCCATAGGTTTCTTTCTGTGAATCTCAACAGGCAGATTCTAAATATATATGAAGGCATCGTCAATAATTGTGAGTAAAGAACATGGACACTCAAGATAGACTCCCTGGATTTGAATACTGGCTTTTACTTTAGACAAATTACTGAACCTTCTGTGCCTCAGTTTTCTCATCTGTAAAGTGGGGGAGAACAATTGTACCTATTAAATAAGATTGTTATAGGGAATAAATACATATAGTTTAGATGTGTGCCTAGCACACTTAATGGTATATATGAGTTTGACAATAAAATAAAACTAGGGAGATGAAATCTACTGGGTATCTTCTAGCATCCAGACTCATGCATATATGGACACTTGGTTTATGACAAAGGCGGCTCTACAGAACAGTGGGGAAGGATTATTTTCCCAATAAGACACTGGGACAACTTGGTGCCCGCATGGGAAAAATCAAAATTTGGCTCTCACTTCACACTATATTAAAAAAGCAATCCAAGTAGATTGTAAATCTAAATGGAATAGGTAAAAAAAAAAAATTAAGCTTTTAGGATAATCCAGGAGAGACTACTACCTACCTTGGGGTACAGAAAGATTTCTTAAATACTACACAAGAAATATTAACCATAAAAGGAAATCATGGTAAACGTGACATTAAGATTAGAAGAAACTTTTAAGAGAAAGTCACACAATGAGTAGAAATTTCCAACACATACGACTGACAAAGGGCTTGTATACAAAATATACATAGAATTTCACACAACAAAAAAAAATTTTAAATCCATCCTCAAATCAAAAAAACCCCCCAAAACCAAAGTAACATGTAACCAAATAAATAAATGCACAAAAGCCTGAAGGAGGCATTTCACAAAGGAGAAAATCCATGACTGATGTTTAGATCCTGAATCCCTGAGAAGAGGCACAGCATTCCGGAATGGAGGAAGAGGCAGATGGAAAGAAGTGATTGTTGAGTGTGTTACCGACCATGAACCCTGCTTTTTTCTCAATTACAGACCTTTACATATGCTGTACCTTCTTGCTATCTGTCCTTGAAGACTTAGTTCAGAGGTCTACTCCTCCAAAAAACCCCAGCCCCTGCCTCCTCCTAAGAGCTGCTCACCCCCAGTTGTCAGGGCCACATGGCATGGTACCTTTCTGCTTTCCAACCCAAGGACCAATTTTTCACCGACTGAAGAAGAGTGACCTCACATTACAGGCCGCCTGGCTGAGGTCTGGTGCTGACAGTTCCCATTCACAGCCCTACACTGGCCTCTCCCCACTCCACCAAAGTGAGGAGCAATTATCATCAGTCCCATTTTACAAACTAGGAAGCTCAGACCCTGAGAAATAATAAAATAAATACTTTACTCAAGGATCAGAGGCAGAGCTGGATAGCAAATATTGGCCTCTAAAGCTCAGGGTCTGTCTACAGACATGAGGTGGATACTCAGGAATTACTTGTCCAACAAAGTCATTCTTTGTGTTCCCAGACCTGGGTAGATAGATATAGATGCTGTCTCCAACTATGGAAATGTATAGGGTTTCTAAAACTGTTTTGGGAAAAATTGGGAAAGTATCAAAAAGAGAGGGAGCTAAATGTTTAAGATTCAATGTTGACCAGAGAGCACTTAGAACCAAGCCACTGAGTAACCAGCTCCCATGCAAGAAGCTAGCTCATCCTGCAGTTCAGACCCCAACCCATCCCAGAAGCTGCTTATCCTCTGCCTTCCACCTCCTCCTCTCTGGCTCAGGGGAGCCCCTGAGAACCAGACAGGCAATTCAGCAAGTATCTAGGAGCACCTGCTAGTGGTCCTCAGCAGCTACTCCTGGCATCTTTAGAGGGCCTACAGTTCAGGAGTGGGGGAGAGTGTATGAAAAGAGCATTCCGAACTCAGGTCTGGTACTGTCTGGGGAGGTTCATTTCCCTTCCTGGCTCTTAAAGACGCTCGTATTCACTAATTTAACATATATAATTATAAAGGTTCCCTATGGACTCAGGAGGCCCCTCTGGAAACAGTAGTACCCACTTCTGCCTGGCAATGCTCATTACTTTCCAAAACCCCTGACCTGCAAGATGGGGTATATAATGATGGACTGATACCAGACAAAACTCACTGAACAAACCATCCTTCTAGTCCAATTCCTGGAACTCTCAATGAATCTAGACCAGCCCTGGGAATGTTGAGAGGTCAACCACCACCCTCAGCTGAGTTATTTCCAAGAAGCTGGCCTGCTCTGAGCATCTGCACCCCACGGAAGAGAGAACACCAAAAGTGGTATAGTCTGGCCTTGGCTTGGAGACCAAGTTAACCGAAGAGGCATTCTCCCAGACTTAAGGGTAACTCCCAAAGATATGAAAACTTGATGAGGGTACCCTCTTGCCTTAGGGACTGGGAAGCAAGGAGTGAAGTCAAGGAGACTGCGTGCCTCACAGTTCCTTAGGTTAGTTTGTCTTCGGCATTTCTTCGAGAGTCCCAGCACCAAGGTCCAAACGCCTGTGCTGCCATACAGAAGAGGCCCACACATCCCAAGAGCAGCCGAAACCAGCTCGCCCGTTTATTTGAGAACATTAAGGAAGACAACAAAATTAAACAATCTTTAATGAAGTTCCTATAGAAAATTCAGTCACAGGGCAAATACTCAGTTCTCTTTCCCATGTCATGAGGACTGAGAGATCCCAATAGTCTTTGGAGAAAAAGCAGTAGTTTTGCTGGATGTTGCCAGTACTCAGAAAGAGCATCCATTTACACATTCAAACCAGTAGTTCCTATTGCACATATTAACATTATTTGCCATCTAGCACCCTAAATATATGGTACCTCAACAAATAAATTAAAGAATTCCACATGGCGCAAAACCATTTCAATCTGAACTAATATCCTTTTAAAAAATCACATTATTATAAGTTTTAATAAATACACTAACAGCTGGCATTTTACTAAAATACTGAGTTTTAGGCCTAGAGTTTATTCCATAAATAGTTTCCTTTTCATTTGCTTTCTGTCTTGGGTACATTTGCTCAAGTATTATGCTCTATGAAGTGAACTCTTTCATAGATGCCGTGTAAAAACTGTATTAATATGTGCCTCATTACAGAAGCAGTTGGAAGAACTGGATCATATAATTAACTGAAAAGTAACTGAAGAAAATGCTCTGCTTTTCGTAAAACAGAGGCTGAAGAAAACCAAAGATACATCTTCTTATATAGAACTTCCGCTAGGAATTTTATAAATATATATGCAGCAAATATATTTTCAGCAAGTCTGGTTGGAATGATGCTATCACGGTAGATAAATATCAACAAAAGAATTAATGTTTCCATGGGTTTAAAAGATTTCCTTTGAAAAATAATCACAATTTCAAATTATATAACTTGTAGCTTATACAATTTAAAAAGGAAGATGACTAATTTGGAAATTAAGAACAGCCACCGTCCCCAGATGTGAGTAAGTCGGCTAGGTGATAACACTTGGTCACAATTCAAAAAAAAAAGTATTTACACCTTTCTGGAAAAGTACCAAATAACAGGGGAAAAAAAGTCAGAAAGACAAAAAACATTCTCTAGTAGCATTCCTTGGCGTGCAAAGTCAGCAGGGAAATGATTATCCATAATGTTGACAGTTTTTGTGACAAATCTTGGAAGCATTCAAAAAGCAGAGGGTGGTCATCGGGGATTGTTCAGATTAGGTTCTGTGGGATGCCTTGTTCTTAATTTAACTGAGATTCAGAATTTCATTCCCTTTATAACATCTCTGGCAGGGTCATGTTCAACTTAGTGCAAGTGCAAAATGAAAATGAAATGAAACCAACAAATGCATTAGAAGCAAAAAGGTTCATCATTAAGATCTGTAGTCTTTCCGAACTGTGTGGGCCATCCAGTTCACTTTAGTAGTCCAGCTTTCCCTGAGTGCCTCATCAAATTTTTGCTTAAACTGCTTGAGTGCTTCATCTTCACTCTTTCCTAAGGCCAGAGAGTCCTAAAAATGAAAGGGAAAAAAATTTGATTTTATTCTTCCTCCCAAGTGATGTGCAAATGTCCAAGTCCACAGGGCGCTTACTTGGTCATGCCACCCTAACCAAGGTGAAGAAGTGTGCCTCATATTTTTATTTAAATGCCATTTGCAGTTGGGAGAATAAATATCCAAGTAGGGTGATAATATGACCCCCTGCCGGAGGGATTTTGAAAATGAAATGAATTTATTACTACTGCAAGACAGCTACTCAAGCATTTGCCACTACCACTCCTGGGTAAGAACGGTCTCACAGAAAAGGACTGTTCCAGTCCCTTTTTGAACATTTGAATGCATGAAAGAGGCAGGTACAGTTGAGCTGATACACAAAGGGGTTTGTACCTTAAGATACTGTATATCCTTGACTGATGTGAGCTCAGGAAGCCCTGCAGTTAACATCAAGGCAAAGAGAGTGATGAAGAGGTTCCCGTGCCGTCGTAAAATCAGGTATGCATCCTCACAACACTGGCGGAAACTTTAGTTGATGTCACAAATTACAAGAACATGTAATGTCAGAGAGGAGACAGAAAATTTCATAAAAGAAAATAAGAGAGACATATCTAGACTTTCCACAAAAGCTGAACATTTTCTACTGAACCAAATGTTTGACTTCTTTGAAAATTGTTCCAGGAATAAAATTTACACAAAATAAATCAAGCTCTCAAAAATCATACATCTCTTTTTCAAAAAAAAAGACTAAAGAGAAACTCTATAATAAAAGGCAATATAGGCTTTTAAATTTTATGAGGCAAATAAGAATGATTCTAAAACAAGTGATAATTATAATTCATGAGGATGTCTGAACATACTTCTTCTGGACTCTAGATTTGTGGTCTGACGCTAGAGGTGAATTTCTTTAATGTCCCCTAAATCAGTATCAATGCTTTTGCACTGCGCCTCCCTGTCATCACCCTTCTCTCTTCTCTTCAAGATGGTCATTCAAGAGGATCATCCAAGTCTAATTTTGCCAAAGGAAAAAATGAACCCAGAGGTATATTCTGTAGAAACCCAAGCAGGACCAGAAATGGCAACAGCATTTATTTGGTAAGACTATTATATGAATTGGTTATATCATATAACATACCTCTACCATAATAGCCCTGAAATTTAAGTATTTTTGTCCTCATTTTAAGATGAACAAAAATATTAAACTGCATCCATCCACTTAAAAGAAATGAAGAAACAAAGGAAAACAAGTAAAGTGTCTGGAAACATATAAGGAGCAAGGAATAGATCAGAGATTACAAAGCCTGTCTGTGAGCCCTGGCTCCCTTACTGTACTCTACGCTGAATGACAGCAAAATGCCTGTTCTCAGCAACTCACTAGCAAATGTTTTTAACAGTTTCAGATAGTTTTCTAAGACAGGTAAAAGGTGGTATTTCATACTATTGGAATGAAACACAGTAATTTACTTCAAATTTCTAGTTTCTCTTCTCTGAGTATATATGAATTACAACATGGATCTAAAAGGCAAATTCTCACCAAAACCCCAGTAGCAGACTGAATATCCCCCAAACCTAAATATTCCTCTGCAAAGAAATGCAAGTCAGACAAGAAAACATTAGGTGTGCAGACCCTTGACATGAGGGCAATACTCACCGACCGAACTTTTCCGTGTTTCCTGTTTTTCCTTGTTGAATCACATGAATGAAATCATAGGTAAGAATAAAAGGCACCCGCTCCCTTTTAATACCAAACTTAGATTTAAAATTTCCAAGAATATGTCCAAAATCAATGTGGAAGAGCTGGAAAACAAATGGGATTTAATTACCCTCATTTTTCTGATGGGTTCTGAAAACAGAAAGTCCAGATCTCAGCAGTCCTAGGTCCCCAAGCACTGCACCCCCATTCGCTGAGCCCTTCTCTCTTTCTGGGCCACTTGGGAAGAAAGCACATCTAATACATTCAGAGGTCTTTTATATTCAACAAAAACCCTGATACAGCGGAAAAGGCAAATCTTTAAAATGAATAATACATCCAAATAATAAACATGTCTAATGTTTTAAAAAATAAAATAGTTCTATACACAGAACTATTTCTATATATAGAAATATATATGATATATTGAATAGTTCTAATATATACTCAATACTTCTACACATAGAAACATAACAAAAACAGGATATTCTTGCTCCACCAGCTCACTCATCACATAAGCGCTGCTACCTTGAGCAATAATGTCTCCCAACCGTTTCATGTATTTTTCCTGGTATCTGCTGCCATTTTTCTAAATGGTATGTTCACATTTATTTTTCACTTCCTAATTTCAGATTACTGTTTTTATCATGAAAGATAAAGATTTAGTACTCTTGGGCTAATGTCATACCATACAACATGGCACATTATATCTTAATGTCTGGTCAAATCAACATTCAATGTTTTTATCATTCAACTACGTAAATACATTTCAAATCTAAGCCAAGTGGTAGTGGTATACTAGGACTACATTTCTTTTTTGTTGTTGTTCACTTTTTTCCTCAACAAAACCTTTCTTTTCTTTCTTTTTTTTTTGGGGGGGGTGGATTTGGGCTCTATGACCCTATCATTAACTATTCCCCAAATCTTCTTAAAAATCTAAAAATCATCTTCGAAACATTTTCCCACCTAGACAGGTAATCTAGGGCTGCTGTACAACCACCACCCTGGGCTCTCCCTCTAACTCTTGTCCCATTTGAAGTCCCTGTTTTCCAAGTCCTTTATCATATTCTCTTACGGTTTAGACCAGGGTTTTTAAATACTGGCACTACTGACATTTTGGGCCCAATAATTCTATGTTATGAGGGTCTATCCTGTACACTATAAGATGTTTAGAAGCATTCTTAGCCTCTAACTACTAGATGCCAGTAGAATGCCACTTCCCCAGTTATTACAACCAGAAATATCTTCAACTATTGACCAATGTCTCCTGAGGGCAAAAGCACCCCAGTTAAGAACTACTGGTTTATCCCCTTGTTTTGGTGGCTGTCCTATTCTGGTAGGACAGAGCCTCCTTAGACTACCAGAATAGATGCAGAGGAGATACAGCTTTTGAGATCCTGTATGTTTGGAAATCTCTTTATTCCACCTTTGTACTTCATTCATAGTTTGACTAGAATTCTAGGTTAGAGATCATTTTTTGTCAAAATTATGAAGGCTAGCTTCCAATGTTGTTATTGAGAAGCAAAGTCTTTCTGGCTCCAAGTATGTGGCCTGCTGGGTCTCTGGGAAGGTTTTAACACTGTCTCTTTATGCCTGATGCAATGAAATGTCATGGTGAGGGGCCTTAGTGAGGCTCTTTTCATCCATTATAAGGGAACTTTTGTGTTCTATTGACTAGATATTCATGAACATCAGGCTTTCGAAAATTTTTAATATTATTTGCTGGGGAAGTTCCTTCCCTTGTTACTTCTTTCTGGAACTCCTATTATGGTGATGGTGGACCTCCCTAGACTAATTTGCTATTATTACTGGATATTCATTCCTCCTTCAATTTACTTATCAGATAGTTTTGGTTTTCTTGGGATATTAAGGGGCGATACAGAGCATGGTGGCTAAAAAAACAGAATCTGTGCAAAATGACCAGGATGTAAATCCTGGTATGTCTGTTGCCTCAATTTTCTCACTGGTGAATGGTGAATACCCTATCATTTATTCTGCAAGGTTGTCCTGAGGATTGAAGAAGTTAACTAAAGAACTTAGAACTGTGCCTTCCAAAGTTAAAAGTTCAATAAATATTAGCTAATCTTTAGATTATACTAATTCTATTTTAACTTTTTATTTGTCCCTTCTTTTAATTTCTAAGAATTCTATTTTCTGTTTTTTTAAAAATCATCCTATTATTACTTCACAGATGTACTGTTTCTTTGGTTTTGATTTATTAATCATCATCCTTTTACTGCAGTTATTTGTTTCCCCAGGTTTTTTTCGCCCTTTTTGCTTTGATCTCTATTTTTCATGTTAGAGGCTTCCTCAAATTTCTGCTAATTCTTGGTTAACCATTCATGTTTAACAATGAATCACTAAAAAGCTGAATGAAAATTCTATGTACATGGTAGGAGTATTGACTCGTGGAATTTCTTGCAAAATGACTGGGGGGAATCTTAAATGTCAGGATCTGTTGGTCTTTTTGTTGGAATCAATCACATTCTCTTAAAAAGAATCAGGACTCCTGCTGAGAGTGGGGATGTACACACCTGGTTGCTAGTGTTCTCGGAGCAAAGCAAGCCAAAGTGGGTGTGGACTGTATCATTTAGTATGCCAACTTTCACTTCATCCCCGTTTTTAATATTGCACCTTTCCCTCAGCTTCTGTAGAATGCCTGAGTCAGAAGAATCAATTTCTTCAGAGATAACTCTATCTCCATCTTGGAAGTGGGAAGGAGACATGAGCACGTAATTGCTCTGCATATAAACTACCAATCAATCCTATTCCCACCTATACCTCTGCAGTACCTTGTGCACCTGGTTCCAAAGCTTTATTCAGACTGACAAAGCCCTCTAAAAGTATTCAGGTTTCAATTTTCCTCAGCTATGCTATAAGTCATTGCCAGTTTTTCATCGTGCTATCATCCCCAAATTGCTGATGTCTTTTACCTACTGGGACCTCTTCTTCTATTATTTTTGACTACTTGGATTCACACATTTCTTATTCCTTAAGATATATTAGAAGGGTGTCAGAAAGAATAAAGAAAAACCTGTGTTCAATCTGATTCACCAAAAATCCGAGGGAATCCTTTTAAGTGTGAACACAAAGTTGAACTGTCAGAGCCCAAAGCAGAACTACCTAAATCTCTCAGAAGGTATAAATTCTGGTTCCCACCTACAGCCAGATTTCACACAGGGACCTAAAGATTTTCATTCTGGAATGTGCCTCTTGTGGCAGGAAATTCCAAAAGTGGCAAAACTAAAAAAATTATCCCAAATATCTCATTTTTGTTTACTATAAAAGAATTAACAAGAAAACATAAGTCACTTGGAAATATAAAAAAAATTCTTCATCTAAAAACAGCTTCTTCATAAATAATCTGATCTACTTCCCCAGCTACCCCAAAATGTTGTTACTCATACTCCATTTCTCCCTACTCCCATGTATATTTGATGTTCTAAAAGAGAAAATGGCTCAAGCAGGGTTCATCCCAACTTTTTTCTTTTTAATCACTGGTTATCTTATTTAAAATGAATACATTCTATACATCATCTGTTCCTTCTACTCTTAAGTACATATGTGTCCAAAATACAATTTCTTACATTGAAAAAGTCACTTTTTAAATAACCACAATAATTTTTTAAACATTTAAATAAATTCTCTTCACCTAACTTTAAGCAAACAAATCAATGGCCATATGAAGTAGATGGTATGTGAAATGAGGAGTGGGAAATCAAACAAAGACAAACACATGACTCCAAGAATTAAAGAATCTGCCTGAGTTTCATAAGAGATTGTGTGACACATAAGTAAGTATTACTTTAGCCTGGGGAACAGCTCACCTGGCCGTTTTTTTTTACCATGATGTTGTCACTGTGTCTGTCACCAATCCCAAGGACATAAGAAGCTACACAGTAGCCAGCACAGGACAAGGTAAACTCTTCAATGGCTCGGTCCAGGTCATCCCTGAACAAGAGAAAAAATAGAAGCAACAAAGGTCTTCAGCCTCCAGACGTGTGAGATAAGACCCAGTTCATACTTGCTTCCTCTGTAATTGGGAGAACTGCAACACAGAGCTGCCAAAAACATATGAGCAGAACATGCTGGGTCAGCCAAGAGAGTGAGCATATCGTCACAGGGAGAAGGGCAGAGAGGAGTGAGCAGGCTGACTGAAAGCCCTAAAACAACTGGACCTCAGCCATTCAAATTGCTGTGTCCTGGGGTCATGTTTCAGAGCAGATGAAGGTAAGTTCATACGCATAGAAATGAGAGGAGCCCATTAGCTTTGCTGGGTAATGCTGGGGCTTTGGAACATTTTGGTTAGTTTTGACCTAAGACCTAAGAATTCCATATTTAAGAGTTAAGTTTTGCAGTTCCAATCATTCATGTCACTGATTTAAACTAGAAGTGAGTAATACAGACCCAATAGAGACAAGATAGAAATTTGTAAACTGATACATACAAGTCCTCTGACTTTGCCAATAATAAAATTTAAGTCTGACTTTGAAATCTTTAGTCAAAAATACTTGCAGAATGTTTACTCCTCACTGTGATAATCCTTAATTTCCTAAATATTAGGGCTTTTCCAACATAATATCCATAAAAAACACAAATCCAAGCACTTCATTTTTTAGTGTGGAGAGATCACTATTCATTTACTTCTGTAAAAATCTACTGAGAACTCACTTAAGCTCATACATTCACATAATTACAGAAGTTGATGCACTTAAACAAAAACTTATGTTATTTTTAAAATATCTAAGCTTTGGAATTTAAGATCTAGATAAAGTATAATTCAGTGCTAATCATCTGTAAGACTTTAGGAAGGCCTATATGTCATTTTGATCTAACCTGAAATGAAGCAACAACAAATAACAGTAATATTTCCTCTAGGACACTGATGATCCTAACTGGGAGAACAGTTATTTGACTGTTTGTTCAGAAAAAATAATAATCAAACAAAATAAACTAACCCAGAATTATATTCTTTAAGCCAGTTCAAAAGGGCATCTTTATTGAAGGCTGCAGCAGCAGCCACATTGCTACTGTTGAGCTGAATGTCAGCAATTGTCTCAGAGGTGCTCACAACTTCAATGAGGCCAGAGCGATCTCCTGTGGCTAAACAGCCATAAGGCAACATCCTGAAAGGGAAAAAAAATTGGCATAAGGAGTCACATGTCTATATTATCCATTAAAGTAAATATTAAGAGTAAGTTTTTTCTTTGATTTTTTAAAAAATGTTTTATTACTATTGATACCCTTGCTATTACTATATTATTATCATGTGGAAAAATAAGAGCTCTACCTTCTGTTAGGAAGTAAATCTCTTGGCCAACAGATGGAGTAATTTACTAGAGTTCCAATATGCCAGCTAAATACATAATGTTATCTAATTATTCTGGTGAAATACTCTATGTGTGTATAGGTGGACAGAAGCACATTAGATACAAGAAAAGTCTTTCATTTTTACTCTACATATTGGGGAAGGGAACAACCCTTAATGGAGCACCTACCAGGTAATACATAGCAGGATATGTACTCCATATTAGTTTAGTTAATGGCAACTCCATCCTTCTATGTGTTCAAGCACACAACTGTAAGGCCATCTTTGACTCTTTCTCTCAGGCCCGACACTTACCTATCTTAAATATGCATAGAGTCCAAGTACTTCTCTGCCTCCACCATTCCTTCTGCTACCACCCTGGTCCAAATAACCATCAATCCTTAATAATTCAACAGTTTCCTAATTACTCCTGGTTTCCACATCAGAGTTTGTTTTAGATGCAACAGCGACATAATCCATCTAACAGATACTCATATTATGTCACTCTCCTGATTGAAATAATCTGCAAGGCTTCCCATCTCAAAGTGAAAGCCAATATGGTTGTCATAACTCACAAGGCCTTCAATCTACTTCTTCTTCACCTCTCCTAGTATCCTCTCCTTGCTCACTTTGTTCAGATAACACTGGCTTTCCTGCTATTCAAACATATCAGGTAAAATACTCTCTCTGCCTGGATCATTCTTCCACAAGACATTTACATGGCTTACTCCCCTGTCTTATGGAAATCTTTGCTGATATGTTACCATCTCAGTGAAAAATTCCCAGATCATGCTATTAAAAAATAGCAACATACTATCTGTGACATAGTACTTGCTATCTCTTCCCTGCTTCATTTTCCTCTATAGTCCTCGACATTACCCAATACCCTGTACATTGTATTTATTAGTTTATTGTCTGTCTCCACCATTAGGGTGAGAGTTACATCAGGCAGGGACACTCTGTTCAATACTGTATCCTCAGTGCCTGAGAATGTGCCTGGCACAAAGCAGGCACTCAATAAATACTTTTAAACTTTATTTTTTACTGTTGACACTTATAGATATCTTCATTTCCCCTTACTCACCCACCCCTACCCAGCCCTTACTCCAACTTCCCTCGGGCCATCAGCACATTGTTCTCTGTGTCTATGGGTTATGCTTGTTCTTTGGTTAATCCCTTCAGTTTCTTTCATCCAGTCCATCCCCCTCCCTTCCTCTGACAGCTGTCAGTCTATTCCATGTATCCATGTTTCTGTTTCTATTTTGTCTGTCAGTTTATTTTGTACATTAGATTCCACATGTAAGTGAGATCATATGGTATTTGTGTTTCTCTGACTACCTTATTTCACTTAGCATAATAATCTCCAGGTCCATCTGTACTGTGGAAAAAGGTAAGATTTCACTCTTTTTATGGTAGTGTAGTATTCCACTGTGTAAATGTACTACAGCTTTTTTATCCCTCCATCTACTGGTGGGCACTTGGGCTGTTTCCAGAGCTTGGCTATTGTAAGTAACAGTACCATGAACATAGAGGTGCATATATTCTTTGAAACAGGTGCTTCAGGATTCTTAGGACATATTTCTGGAAGTGGGATCTCTGGGTCAAAAGAAGTTCCATTTTTAATTTTTTGAGGAAACTCCATACTGTTTTCCACAGAGGCTACACCAGTCTGCATTCCCACCAACAGTGCACAAGGGTTCCCTTTTCTCCACACCCTCTCCAGCACTTGTTTGTTGATTTATTGATGGTAGTCTGGCAGGCATGAAGTAATAGCTCACTGTGGTTTTAATTTGCATTTCTCTGATGACTAGTGCTCAGTAAAAAATTTTGAATGAATAAACAAGTTTAATAACAAAATCCCTATAAAGTAAGCTGCCAATTTTAGAAATGAGAAACAAAAAACTTGCAAAAAGTCATACATCTAACTACGTAAAAGATCCAATGCTTACAACTATGTCTGTGTGGCCCTAAAACTAAATTTTTAACCTCAAAGGCACCAGTGTCACTGAATATAAAAGAAGCCTCTAAGGCTGCTTCTGGTGCAAAGCAGTTTTTGCCAAGTTGATAGGTAGCATTTTGTTTTAATATGCACTTCTATTATCCCTAGTAAAACCTAAAACTTTCTCAGATCTCTTTAGCCATTTTAAGAAGAATTTCCTTTACGAATCAGGTTTACAGTTGTTCCTATGAGAAAAGAAGTGCAGGTTATCACTATTACAATAACTTTACTAACTCTGTTTCACATACAACTGTAAACCAATTTTTGTCCACCCCTGTATATTAATAATATCCTTTTCTCATTCTGGTTGCAAACATTTTCTTCTGTTTTCTAAAAACTGTATTCTCACTAGAACAATTCCAAAATGGAATGAGATACCTTGGAAAGTTCTAATAAAAGTTGGGTAACTACAGAAAATGCAATGGGTGGAATTCATGAATTCCGTAAGTATTCGGGTGCAGATATGTGCCAAGAACTGTATTAGCTGCTGGTGATACAGAAATGAGCAAATAACCAGCCTCTCATTGAGAGAAACCACAAAGGCACAATGTACTACATGTGAGAAGTGCCACAAGAACGTGCCAAGTGTTTAGTAAGGTCCCTGTGAGGAGAGTAGGAGGGGAGCACAAAAGCAAGGTGAGGAGAAGAAACAGTGTTGGAAAGACCAGGCAGTGTTCTTCAGGCAATCTAAAAACTTTTGTCGTTCCCCTTAAATGCAATGAAAAAAACTCTTGGAGGACTTTATGAAAGAGAAAGAAAAAAGGACACACAGAGAGAGAATGTAAGGGAGTTAGTGCATGTAACAATCAAATAAAAGTGGGGAGTTTTATTAAGTAGTTCTTAAATTTCCTTCCAATGAACAATTTAACTAATTCATGCCTCTCTAAGCATTTTCCTACTTCTAGCAAAATAAAGTTAAGAGCAGAGTTGTCAAAGTACATATTGGCTATCTGATACACCAACAGACTGCTTTACATCTCACTATTAATTTATTTCTCCTTTTAAGAATGCACCTCTCAATAAGAAAAGTAGTTACAGTACACGAAAAGTTTTTACCAATACCCTTTATCCTTATCATGACACACACATGTGAAGTAAACACTGCCCAATTAAAGTGCACTTTGGCTCACTTTCCTGCATCTCCTCCTACCCCACTTGCAGCCCAACTGGGCAAAAGTCCAACAACTTCCTCTTCAAAAGCAGGCAATGATGAAAGCATTCAGTGTCTTGAGGATAGAGCACTCACAATGGGAAGGAAAAAACATTCCCATCTGAAGACAGTTTGACAGAAGTCAAGCTGGGGGCAAACCCTGACCATCTGACATGGGCCTCCTTTGCACTGAATGTCTACACTTCTTATAAAGGCATGACAACAATTGGTAATGTTTACCTTCCTTTCTCAGACTCTCTGACCCAAGGAGTAATTTGCTACTTTTCCACCAAAGCAAGAATTAAAATATAAAGTAAATTTTACAGTGGGAGGCAGCTCCATATCCCTACTCTGAATAGTTATGTAGAAAGTTTTCTTTGGCCTTGACTCTGACACATTGACCCACGTCTGCATGGTACCTTAGCCCATTGCCCCTAGAGAAGGAAAATAAAACAACTTTTCCTAATGACTGCTTTAATTCCATCTTCTTCATCCTTCTGAGACTACCAATACCAGCGTCATTCAAGTACTGCTGTGTAGCTCTCTTAAAAGCAAAGTAAACTCAATTAGAGCAACTTAGATGTAAATCACAATGAAGACAACTGTCCAAAATTTAATGTCACGTGTCTTTATGGGTATGGGTGTGGGGGGGGGGGGCGGCAGTGTGGAGGACTGTCAACTCTAACAAAGGCCAGACAGTAGAAAACATATTGGACTTGACAGGAAAGACTAACTGCTTATTATTTGTTAAGCAAAGAAGGTCAGGATGTTCTAACATATTGATGCCTTACAAATGTTCTAATTGGAAATGAAAGATGCCCAAAGAGCATTTTGAGACATCAGGGAAAATGAAACTGAGAAATTTGCACTTTGATTCATGCTAAAATGGCACTGTTACAAGTACTAAAATATTGTGATCAAAATAGTACTGTATAGAGAAGGTACATTAAATTTTAGATTGAACTTAAGAGAGTGTGTGCTATGTGACCCAGTTTAACCTGAACAGCTGGCCAAAAGAAAAACAAACACAATAGGAACACTGGAGCACATATATTTATAGAAACAGTAAAAAAATGTTTGGTGAGAAAAAGGTACTTGTTTAAAAATGAACTCAAAAGAATTAAAGTTCTGCATATTTTTTTAAACATGGGGTCAGAGTACAAAAAGTCAGCAAAGATCTCACTAGACAGGCAAGTTCCTTTTTCTCATTAGCCACATACTGCTTCCCATAAGACAGACACCAGGTTTATTTCTAGCACTCCCACATGTGGCTGCCTCCCTTTGCCTGAGGTCACAATGAACTTCATATGATGATAAATGTGCTTTATATTTTAATAGAATATAAAGTCAAAACTAAGAGAAAAGAATTTAGTTTAGGTTTTCAATTTTACTTTTGAAACTAAGGGCAAAGTCTTTAGCTCAACCATTTACACACATAACTGAATAAGACTCATCATATAACCTGAATCTGCTCTTAGCAAAAGGAGACCAGTGTGTAGTTTACATGCTAACCTTGAAAAGAATCAATGAGTTATTAGCCTAAGCATGGAAAGTTTGACCAGTTTTTTTATAGTATAAGTCAAGTAAAAACATTTTTATCAGGGTTTACTTTTACGGAATGGTCTGTAAAACTTCTGCTGGAATAAGCCACATAGTAAATATTTCAGGCACTTCAGACTATTAGGTCATTACTCAATTCTGCAGTTTACAGCATAAAACTGGTCACAGACTATATGCAAACAAATAGTTTTGTGGCTATGTGTCAATAAAACTTTATATACAAAAAAAGCCAGCCCAGATCCCTCTGGGATAATGTACCTCGGATGGAGTTTCTCACAATCACCCAGTCATCTTATCTATGCAGTATTTCTTACAGGGGCTGACCAAAAAAATTGCTACCTATTCAAAACTACTATACATTTGTAAAATTCCTCTTAATTTAAAAGACAAACACTATCATTTACGGTGCTCAAAAGGTCCTTTACAGAGATGAACCATAATCCCTCTTCTTTATTCCAGTCATATCTTGTATCTCATGAAAAGAACAACACCCATAGCAAATTGTTCTTTCTACCTTAACAGTACTGCAACAAGTTTACCCTTAGTATATGAAATGTTAAAGGGGCTTATCTAAGGAAAAGAAAATGATCAAAACTATGAACAGTAAAATGATAACAAACTTACAACTATCAACAACTGAACCTTAAAAAAAATCCCACAAAGCAAATAACTAGAACAGGAACAGAATCACAGAAATGGAGATCACATGGATGGTTATCAGTGGGGGAAAGGAGAAAATGGGAAGAATGGTAGAGGGAATAAGAAGCATAAACTGTAGGTACAAAGACAGGGGGAGGTTTAGAATAGTATAGGAAATGGAGAGGCAAAAGAACTGATATGTACAACCCATGGACATGAACTAAGGAGGGGAATGCTGGAGGGAGGGGTACAGGGCAGAGGGGGATTATGTAGAGGAAAAAAATGGGAAAACTGTAATAGCATAATCAATAAGATATACTTTAAAAAGTATAATATTTTTTAAAAATAACAGGCTTACAAAAACAAAATCAAATATAGCTCCTACAATAGTCATTGAATAAACAGAACTACACTGAGTACACAAGAAATTAAACAATGTTGAAGAGATAGTCAGTGAACTGGAAGACAGAATAAAAGAAACTACATAGAATGTTAAACAGATAAACATAAAGATAAACAGATGGGAGATAGAAAAGACAGGTAAAGACAGGCAAGACAGAACAGGAAAGTGCAACATGCATCTCTTGAAATTGCAGAATAATGAGAGTGGGAGAATTGTGATGTTAATGAATACTGATACACATTTTGTAGAAATTTAAAGGTGAGATTTTCTTTGATTGCAAAGATACAATGAGCAAAGAAAAATAAATAAAAAGAAACCCACACACAAATTCTAGTAAAACAGAAACCAAAGGCAAAGAAATTATGTTTTTTGCAGTAGGATTTTTTAAAAAGACATTATGTAAACTGACAGTAGACTTTTAAAAATTAAAACATAAGTCAGAATACAAAAGAATGTTTTCAAGTTTTCCAAAGAAAGCAGCTGTCAATTTAGATTTTTTTTAGAGTTATATAACCAACTGATGCCAGCAAAAACAGGTAGTTAAGGACCTCTGAAAATCTACTCTTCCATAAAAGCAACAAGAACACTGGCCAAAAAAAAAAAAAACAAAACAAAACAAAAACAAACCAACTGTCAGAATCAACTATTTCAGTAATATGGAAAAATACGAGAACGGGCTTCTGGCAATCTGGGGAGTGTTACTAAAGAAAATGGCTGAAGCTCAGTTGTATTCTATCATAACCTATTCCAATACCCCCACACTTACCATATGGGTATAAAACTACTCTTCAAACAGAAAAGAGAAATTAGGAAATTCCCAGATAAATAAAAACAGAGAAAGAACAAAAGTTAGAGAACTCACATTTTCCAGTTTCAAAACTTACTAAAAAGCCATAGCAGTCAAGTCTGTGATAAACACAGACATGAAAATCAATGAAATAAAATTTAAAGTCCAGAAAATAATCCTGGAATTTAGTCAACTTGTATTTGACAAGAATACCACGATAATTCAATTCAGAAAGAATAGTCTTTTCAACAAATGTTGCTGAGATAACTGGATGTCCTAATTTAAATAAACAAAATTGGACTCCTGCTACCTACCATATAAATATATTAACTAAAAATGAATTAATTTTTCATACCTTTAACCTCCATTACAAGGGTTAAAGATATGAAACTTTTAGAAGAAAACCCAGGTGTAAGTCTTCACAACAATGGAGTAGACTATGGTTTCTTAGACCAAGCATCAAAACCAAAAGTAACCAAAGAAATAATAGATAAATTGGACCTCATCAGAAGTAAATACTTTGTGCTTCAAAGGACACTATCAAGAAAGTAAACAGACAACCAACAAAGTAAAAGAAAATATTTGCAAATAATTTATCTAATGGGGTACAGTATCTAAAATATTTTTAAAATTCTAACTCAAAAACTAAAAGACAAATAACCTAATTCAAAAATGAACAAAGGACTTGAGTAGATAGATATTTCTCCAAAGAACATGCACAGATGATCAACAGCACAATGAAAAGCTGACCAACATAATTAGTTATTAGGGAAATTCAAATTCCACAATGAGAAAACTGACAAATGCTGATTATAAAGGAAGGTTTTTAACATACTTCTGAAGTGACAAATAAACTTAATAAGAATATAGACTTGAACACAATTAAATTTAAGAGAACAGACCAATTTATGACCTTATAACTAATAATTACAGCATCTAGAATCTTTTCAATCACAAATAGAATATTTAGAAGAACTGGACATATATATAAAGCCTAAGGAAACTCTTAAGAAGTATGAGTTACAGTATACAGACAACATAATCTGAGAATAATGTAATAAAATTAGAAATCATAAGACAGGAAAAACATTGAATGTATTTAGAATTTAAAATAATTTAAACCAGTCCAAGAGCTGAAGAAATAAAAATGAAAATTATAAAACATTTAAAATTGAATTTTATACAGTTTGATGTAATATGAAAGTACATTTTAAACCTGGAGGATGCAGTTAAGGCAACAGGTACAGAAAACATACTGTTTTAATTATATGTATAAAAAATGGAAATTACTTCACCAAAATAAATCAAAACAGCAGAATAAACACAAGTAAAAGGAAGGAAGACATAGAATTAATAGCTGATAAAAGGGAAAGCATAAAACAAGAAACCATTCTTTTACAATACTAAGTAAACCTCTAATAAGATCAATAACAATGACATACAGATGGCCAATAAACATATGAAAAGATGCACAGTCACTAATCATCAAAGAAATACAAATTAACACCACAATGAAATACTACCTTGCACCTGTACAAATGGCTATCATCAATAAATCAATAAACAAATGTTGGTGAGGATGTGGAGAAAAGGGAACCCTTGTGCACTGCTGATGAGAATTCAAGTTGGTGCAGCCACTACGGTAGGGAAAAATTGGGACAAATGTAACAGCATAATCAATAAGATGTAATTTAACGAAAAGAAGAAATACAGTCAGTAACACTCTAACAACTATGTGTGGTGCCAGGTAGGTACTGAAAATATCTGGGGAACACTTTTAAAGTATTGTTTAACCACTATGCTGTACACCTGAAACTATCACAAAATAATATTGAATGTAAACTGTAATTAAAAAATAAAATTAAAAAATGACTAATACAGAAAAAACAATGCATTTAAAGACTTTACATGTGCAAAAAAATATAGCAGAGATTTTAAAATTATGAGGATGTTATAAAAGTATATGGTAATAAATTTGAAAATATTGATAAACTGGACAGTTCTTAGCCTCAAAACTAACTCAAGAGGGGAAAAAATCTGGAGAGTCCAATAACCATTAAGGAAAATAAGTAGTCAAAAACACATAGACTCAAAAATGAACAACAGGACCATACTTTGGCTGAGAGAGCAGAAGAGGGAAAGCACACAAAGTTTAAAATTTGCAAAAAAGAAAATATAAGAGTATCTTTAAAGATATGATACATAAGTAACATGGAATATACTCAGCCATAAGAAAGGATGAAATACTGCCATTAGCAACAACATGGATGGATCTTTGAGAGTAGTATCATGCTATGTGAAATACATGGACAGAATAGGATGAGACCTGTATGATTTCACTCTTATGTGGGATATAAAACAGGATGCAACAAATGGACAAAAAAACTCACAGACACAGATGACAGTGTGGGGTTACCAGAAAAGAAGGAAGCTGGGGGAGGATAAAGAGGTAAAGTGGGCACTTCCGGCCAAGACAGAGGTGTAGGTGGAAAAACTGTGCCTCTTCGCACAACCAAGTTTAAAGACAACAAAGTTTTGGCCCTGGCTGGTGTAGCTCAGTGGATTGAGCGCGAGCCTGCGAACAAGACGATCGCGGTTCGATTCCCAGTCGGGGCACATGCCTGGGTTGCAGGCCGGTTCCTTGCAGGCTAATTACCAGCAGGGGACGCACAAAAGGCAACCATACATTGATGTCTCTCTCTCTCTCTCCCCTTCCCCTCTAAAGATAAATAAATAAATAAAATCTTTAAATAAAAAAAAATAATAAAGACAACAAAGTTTTAATAACAAAAACACAGCCAAAACGCAGAAAATTGAACTGTACGGAAGTCCGACAATGAACTATTCATCCTGACTGGTAAGAGGGGCAGAGTCAGTGACTGGTGGAGCGGGGGTCTGGCAGGAAAAATCGGCTGGACTGACCCAGGAGCACAGGCAGCGGTGGGCAGATCCCAGGTGTGGGATGGCAACAGGCGGACCCAGTGAGGGCGCAGGGCAGCTGGCTGACCATGGTCACACATTCGCACGCAGATAAACCAGGCAAAGGAGTGAGCAGAGAGACAGACAGCATAAACCAGGGCCCCAGCGCCATGAATTCAAGCCTAAAAGCACCAATTGGAAAAATTTGGGGGGTCGAAGTGCCGGGAGAAGCTCCCAGGCTCACAGAGAGTTTGTTGGAGAGACACACAGGGTCCTAGAGGGTGCACAAGCCCACACACCCCGGAGCCGGCACCTGGGGAGCCCGGTTTGCTTATGGAAAGCAGCAGAAGGGACCGAAGTCCAAGAGAGAGAGAAGCAAACGCCATTGCCCTTCTCTGACCCTGCCCCCACATACAGCGTCGCAACCCAGCCACAGGGTTGCCCCACCCTGGTGAACACCTAAGGCTCTGCCCCTCACACATAACAGGTATGAACAGACCAAAACATTATGGCTCAAGAACAGCTCAAAGCCAATAATTCTAAGTGACCAAGAGATCACCAACCTATCAGATGCACAGTTCAAAACACTGGTGATCAGGATGCTCACAGAACTGGTTGATTTTAGTCACAAATTAGAGGAACAAATGAAGGCTAAACTAATTGAAATGAAGGGAGATGCACAGGAAACCAATAGTGATGGAAAGGAATCTGAGACTCAAATCAAAGGAGTGGACCAGAAGAAAGAAAGAAATGACCAAACAGAAAAGAATGAAGAAACAAGAATTCAAAAAAAATGAGGAGAGGCTTAGGAACCTCCAGGACATCTTTAAATGTTCCAACATCTGAATTATAGGGGTACCAGAAGGGGAAGAGGAACAGCGACAAGTGGAAAGCTTATATATGAAAAACAGCAAAGGAGAACTTCCCCAATCTGGCAAAGGAAATAGACTTCCAGGAAGTCCAGGAAGCTCAGAGAATCCCAAAGAAGTTGGACCCAAGAAGGAACACTCAAGGCATATCATAATTACATTACCCAGGGTTAAAATGAAGGAGAGAATCCTAGAAGCAGCAAGAGATAAGGGGACAGTCACCTACAAAGGAGTTCCCATCAGACTATCAGCGGATTTCTCAAAAGAGACCTTACAGGCAAGAAGGGGTTGGAAAGAAGTATTCCAAGTCATGAAAGGCAAAGACCTCCATCCAAGATTGTTCTATCCAGCAAAGCTTTCATTTAGAATGGAAGGGCAGATAAAGTGCTTCTCAGATAAGGTCAAGTTCAAGGAGTTCATCATCACCAAGCCCTTATTATATGAAATGTTAAAGGGACTTATCTAAGAAAAAGAAGATAAAAAATATGTACAGTAAAACGACAGCAAACACACAATCATTAACAACCATACCTAAAACAAAAACAAACTAAGCAAACAACTAGAACAGGAACAGAACCACAGAAATGGAGATCACATGGAGGGTTAGCAACAGGGGACTGGGAGGAGGATAAGGGGGGGAGAAGGTACAGAGAATAAGTAGCATAGACGGTAGGCAGAAAATAGGGAGCAGGGCAAGAATAGTATGGGAAATATAGAATCTAAAGAACTTGAGACACATGGACATAAATGAAAGGGGGGAATGGTGGGGGAGGGGGTGTGCAGAATGGAGGGGAATGAAGGGGTGGAAATAGGACAACTATAATGGCATAATCAATAAAATATATTTTTTAAAAATTAATTAATTTTAAAAAAAGAGGGTAAAGTGGATCAAAGTGAGGAGACTAGATTTGGGGTGGTAAGCACACAATGCAATATACACTCAGATGATATATCAGAGGACTGTACACTTGAAACTTACATAATGTTATTAACCAATGTCAACCCAATAAATTTAATTTTTAAAATATATCTCTAAGATAATTGTAGTCCTGAGTGGGTAGCTCAATTGTTTAGAGCATCATTCTAATACATCAAGGTTCAATATCCAGTCAGGGGAGATACAAGAATTAGTCAATGAATGCATAAATAAGTGAAACTTTTATGCAAAAGTTTTCTGTAGAGAAAAAATAAGTTTTATGAGCTCTTTAAATATTTAGGATTACTATCTCTTATCCTGTTTGTTATGATATCATGTGCAATGTGAGGGCTGACTTAATTTTCTTGGCTTTCTCTCTCTCTCTCTCTCAAATCAACTTAAGATGCTTCTCTCCCTCAAATCAATTCTAAAAAGATAACTGTATGGGGAAGGATCTTTAAAAAATAATATAACAAAAAGCACAGACCTTAAATGAACCTAGGTAATTTATAGCAGAGAAACACAATACTAATAAAATACTGAAAATATACTAACCCTAACTACTCATAAAGGAATGAAAATTAAAATTCTATGAGATACCATGTTATATCCATTAGATTTAAAAAACATAAGTACAAGGAGATATTTCTGGGTGCTAACATAACACTGTTACTACCTTTTAGGAAGGTAAAGTTGAAAATACACATGCCTTATGATACTGCAATTCCATTTCTGGCTATATAAAAGACTCTACAATACATAAACAGAAATATATTTAGAAGTGTGTAAGCTATAGGGCTTTGGGAGGGTAGGGGTAGGGGGGTGAACACAACAGGTATTAATAGGGGAGTGGATAAATTTATATTTATTCAAAGCATTAATAGAGAAGTGAAAATAATTTAGAACCTCCCATATTAATCTTTGTAAAACTCAGAAAAAGGTGAGAAAAAAGTGAACTGCAGAAGTTACATACAATATGATGGCATCTATTTATAAAATTCAAAACATACAACCCTGGCTGGTGTGGCTTAGTGGACTGAGTGCTGGCCTGTGAAGCAAAGGGTTGCCAGTCTGATTCCTAGTCAGGGCACATGCCTGGGTTGCAGGCCAGGTCCCCATTTGGGGGCACGTAAGAAGCAACCACACATTAATGTTTTGCTCCTTCTCTTTCTCTCTCCCTTCCCCCCTCTCTGAAAATAAGTAAATAAAATCTAAAAGAAGAAATGATAATGCTTTAAAATAAACAAAATATAAAGAATTAGATAAATGATAAAAGTTAACATAATTAACTAGCATTTGAACAGTTTAAAAACTCTATGAACCTATATTATATCATGAAATATGCTTAATGTTTTTTTTCCTCCTTGATTGAAAGAGGAAAAAAATGTTTTTTTACCACTGTAGAAAAGTAGAGAAACAGACACACAAAGGTGTATGGGATGGGGAGAGGATGGGGGAAGGAAATAATCTTTAATCCCATAACCTAGAAATGACTGTTACCGTTTTAGATTCTGTCAGCTATCTGACTTTTTAACATGGCTGAAATAATTTTATAATAGTACTTTTGCATATTTATTTCATTTGATATTTGAAAGTAAGCACTTGTGCCAAATTGTAAGCAATTCTCTATAAACAATATTTTAAAAATATCTGAGATATTTGGTCATATTGAAGAAGCTCATAATTTTTAAACCCTTATTCTACTACTGAGCAAATGTTTAGCCCAAGTGTTCATCAGTAGATGAGCAGATAAAACAGCTATGATACATTTACACAATATAATACTTCTCAGCAGTAAAAAAGAAAATTTTACCCTTTTTAATAGTGTGGATGGACCTGGAGAACATTATCCTAGGTGAAATAAGCCAGTCAGAGACACAAATACCACACATTTCACTCGTATGAGGAATCTAATGAACAAACCAAATTAACAAACAAAAGAGAGACAGACTCATAGAGAGCAGGCTGACAGCTTTGGGGGATGGTTGGGGAGTGCAAGGATGGAGCAAAAAGAGAAAACGATCTCATGGACATGAACAACAGTGTGGTGATTGCTTTGAGGAAGGGGATGGATGGAGATGGAAGAAGATATAAAGGAGATAAATGGTAACAGAAAAAATACAATTAAAAAAACTACTAAAAATTAATAAATGAGGTAATTTTAAAAGGGTGGTCCAATTTTTAAATCTGTAAATAAAGCAAGAATAAATAACTTTGTACATAAATCTCTGCCCACATTTCTAATTTTAAAGTAAGTTCTGGAAATATTGGATACAGGGTATCGTTTAACAAAAATCTTTGCTATGATATCAGTGACATCCAATTGTTCCTGAATCTGTACTTTTACATTGGAACTAACAGTATTCACATAATTATTAATTTACTTATTTTTATCTTGTATAGATAGCCTTTTCACATTTTTCCCATATAGTTTTATGAGCTCTTTAAATATTTAGGATTACTATCTCTTATCCTGTTTGTTATGATATCATGTGCAATGTGAGGGCTGACTTAATTTTCTTGGCTGACATACAAGTCTTGTATTTTTATGTAACTATGCCAACATTTTGTTGCAATTACCTTCATCAGTTCTTTACCGTAGAATAGCTGGAAATTAAACTTTTAAAGTCCATTATGTTTCCTTTTGTCTGTTGCCGTAAACCTGTCTTGTTTATTCCTTTCTTGTCTACCCCTAATAATGGTGGCAAGCTAAAAACCCTCAAAGTCCACCTAGACTCTTTACCATCAGGAAGGCAGAGAAGTCGATGTTATTAGGCTAAGGAGATGAGCAATCTTTTCTCTGTCCTTGTCACTCTCATAACCACCAGTGAATCCTTCCTGAGAGCAACTTCAAAACCATAGAGGTTAGAATGTGACTCTTGCTGTCTGTCCAGGCCCACATGGAAGTAAACATTTTCCTTTTTCCTGAATTTACCATCACATGGATAGTTTTACACCTGATGAGGTTTAAGTTAAGTTGTGTATTTGAGAGTACACTGTAAACTGTAAAATGCTATACAGATTTCATTATAAAAAATTAATAACAGGAGGGAACGAATCAACAAGTTTTTGCAATTTTGCTATGGAAAGAATATAATATGAGGTAAAAACAATTCATCAGAAACCTCACCGAAGATCCAAACCGGCTTCTTTCCAGAGTAAATCCATCAAGCGCAGCATTTGGAGTGTTAGCATATCCTGTCGTAAATCTAAGGGGGAAAAACCTTGCATTATTACAAATGCTTCCCATTTTATGACTGCTAACATTAATTTAAGATCAGCTATTTCCAGCCAGAAGTAACTAAAACCATTGACAAATGCTGTGCTATCTTCACCAAAATTTTAATATTGATCATATTCACTATGTCAAATATTAGGTTTGTTGGTTAGAATGTCCCTGCAACACTATTTCAAAAATTAAGTGTAAAACTATTCTTAATGTTTACCATGTATAAGCTACTATACGAATTGTATGGATGCTGTAATACAGTTATAACACAATAATGCTGTATTAAAGCATCCACACAATTCACACTAATTTTTTCCTTTTTTTAATTTTAGGGATGTACAGGAAGTTCTTCAGAATTACATAAATAATAATTGCATGATGGCTTTGTAAAACAGTAATATTTTATTTTATTTATAATGTCCACGGGTAATTTTAAAGTTATCAGAGGCTGTGAAAGTAGTACTTTTTACCTAATGACATTCATATGCTCAAGTGATATTAAACACCAGCAGAATACTACAAGTTCCTTTAAAAATAGTTCTAAGCACATATTATGTTAAGCACATTTACCTGTTATCTCACTCAATTCATTTTAATAACCCCAACACATACATTTTATAATACTCATGGACACGAAGAATCTGAAGCTCAATGAAGTTTGCATGACTTGCCTGCAGTCACATAACTAATAACTAGTAGCACTCAATGACGACCCTGTGGTTGATGTGATTACTTCAGAGCCATTTCCTTTATACAGTGTGGGTCCGTTAGATATTTTAAAATACAAAAATATGGCAGCAATATCAAAATTGCTATCATTGAAATAAAATGTATGAATATATTATTGAAAATATTCTGTTGTATTTCACAAGCTTTTGACCAAAGGAATAGACAGACTTTGTATTTTGGAAGTAAAAGGGAGAAAAAAAAGATTTAGGACATGCTGAATCCAACCTTACAACCATTAATAACTAGCTCTTTTGGCTATCATTATTACACATTCACACACTGCCTTTCAGATAAAGCAAAATAACAACAAATGAGGAAATACTAAGGAATTTGGTTCTGTAAAAACCTCAGTACATACCATCACCATTTTTAAAAATCACTCCGACTGAATCCTCACCAAAAACCTTGTTGTTGTACACCAACCACAAAGGCTTCATTTTAGAATCCATGTATTTACACTTTTCAACACTGAAATCAAACAAAGGTAAAATTAGCTCACTTCAATGTAAAGATATGGCAAGATTATAATTTTGTCATGATATACTAGACTTGAGAGAACCCCTCGCCTGTCCCAGTCTACAGAATTTAGAACTAGAACATTTCCTCTCAGTAGAAAAGCAACCTGGGTGACGGTCTCAGTTGGCGTGTAGTGATGCCAGATGGACAGGACTGAAAACCCAGGTTTGCACCTCTCACTACCTACATTTAAAATTCCTTCTTTTTCAGGCCTGGCTGGGTATCTCAGTTAGTTAGAGCGTTGTCCCAATGTGCCAAACTTGCAGGTTCTATCTGTGGTCAGGGCACATGTAAGAGGAAACCAATGAATGCATAAAATAAGGGGAACAAAATCAATGTTTTTCTCTCTCTCTCAAAATTCAATAGATAATTTTTAACCCCTTTTTTTCTTTCTTCTTAAGTTTATGTTGTTATATGTGGTCATTAACAAACAGAACATATTATGGAATTAAAATTAGGGTTATTAAAAGTTCATTCTTGATTTCTTAAAAAGGAATCAACTTTGATTACCGATATACTAAAAACACATTATTACTTTTCTACTATTACTTCTGTAGAGAATAAAAAAGTAGAAAATAATTTTCCAAATTTATTCAAGATCTCATTTTGAAATAGGAAAGTTAATTAGTAAATAATTTTAAAATATGTTAACTATTAAATGACAAGTACCAACATTTTGCTTAATAGGACTTTTGACTCCTATAAACCAGTTATAGAAAACAAACTTAATTACATACAATTGAAAGGAAATTAACTTGTAATGACTTTCACTAAATTTAGGTAAATTTAGTTAGCAGGCATACATCTTATTGTACACAAGAATAACCTTCTAGTACTTTTAAGATTTCCCTTCTTTAATTATGTTCCATTTATTAGGGCTAACAGATGAACTTATTCCTCCTACAAGGCAGTCACTTAGAAATGCTTTCTTCTTTATTGCTATTTTTATGTAAGATTCACTAGTTTTATCGCAGGCTGTCACTTACTAGAGTTCTGAGAGGATGACACATGGGTTCAGAGGCGACTGCAGGCCGGAGAGGGCTTCCCGGTAAGCGGTCTGTTTTAAACAAGTGTGCATGGCCTCCTTCCCTTTGGCTCTGTTTAGCTTCACTGCATTCAGTTTGATTAAACTATTTAAAGTTTTTAACTTATTGAGTGCTTCAACCTGAAAAATAAGTTTCCCCACCACCAAAATTAATTCATGGTTAAAAATAATATAAAGTACTATCATATAATTTGACCATATTAATCAGTAACCACTCCAACACACACACATACCCCAACCAGCTAAAGTAAAAATGGTGCTTGGCTTACAACAGACACAACGGTATTTAAAAACTTACTTTTTCACTTGTTACTTAAAGCACCATTTTTCAAGCTTTCTAAATCTATTTTCTTACATGGAATCTTATAAATCAGAGAAAAGTAAAGGGACAAAGATTATAAGAAGGTAAGTATGGAACTTAAACTACTCGGAACTCTACATCTTACTGAGCAATAGAATTTGAAATGCTACGATTTGAAACGCAATTAATCTGAACCACTACATGTGGCCAACTCCATAGCATAAGAGGAAAAGTTATATACAAGTAACCCTGGAGTTCCTGACATTCAACCTTACTACCTGCTTCTTATCATCACTCTTATATGACATCTTCTCAGTATATTCTCTTTCCACTAATGGTGAGTTAAAATGGATTGTTTCTATAATAAATAAGATACAGACAGACACAGTATTTGTTGTCCAAGCCTAAATTGATTACTTGTTTTTATAATGAGGTAACTGGCTACCAAAACATATGCAAATTTTTAAAAAGGTTATGTAAATGGTATAATATGAATTAACTATGGGCAACTTAATCAAATCCACTAAGTTTAAAAGTCAACTTTAATTAATTACTGAGGGTGTTCGATGCTATATTATGTAACATTCCACAAGAGAGCCATGGCCAACCATAAATCATAAGGTTTTACCATATGGCTATAAAACTGAAAGCAACTAATGATAAAAACAGAGTATATGTAAGTTGTATATAACAAGCATATAAATATTTATACAAAAAACATATGGGCTCTGGCCAGGGAGTTCAATTGGCTGGAGCATCGTCCTGATATACCAATGTTGGGGATGTGATTCCTGGTCAGGGCACATAACAAGAATTGACCAATGAATGCATAAATGGGTGGAACAACAAATCAATGTATATCTCTGTCTCTCCTATCAATAAATAAAATTTATTTAAAAAATTATTAACCCCATGGCTTGAATTTCCATAAACAGAAGATTTATTTTATACCCTCTTTTCATTTTCAAACTCTGCTTCTCTGCAAGGAAACCACTAAGCCTCTGTAGGGAGCTGAATTCAGGCACACAGTTTCTATAGACAGGCTGAGGGCATACTCACAAGAAACTGAGAAAGTTCCATGTAGCTTGATGATAAAAGTGACATGGCTAAAACCTGCCAAGTTAGTCATCTGTCAAAACCAGACACTCCTTATTTCAACAATTTCAGAAGCTATGCAAACATTGATAAAAAGGGAACAAACTGAAAAATGGGCTATGCAAACAGAAACTTTTTGAAGTATTTCAAATTTGAATTTCTTCCATGTTTATACAGTTGTGAATTTTCATGCCCCATCACTAATTGTGTTGACATCCATTTCCTGGAACAGTGTCCTGAATACCCATATGTCCATAAGTCAAATACTTCAAGTGCTTTAACACCTTGTCTTTTTACAGGTTTACAGTGAGTATAAGAACTACCATGTAAAAGGCAGTCTTCCCCTTGTTAGTCATCAGTCTAAAAAAAAAAGTAATAATGATCATACATATAAGCATATGTACGTTATGCTGTTATAAAAGTCAAGCTGAGGTTCCCAGAGAACCAAGAAAATGGCCAGTATAGTTTGAGCATATGAGTGAGGTCAAAGAAGTAGGGACTTCATCAAGTGTAGCCTTATAGGTTTTGACAAAGGGTTTGGGTTTTTATTCTCCATATAATGAAAACTATTACAGGGATTTAAAAATAGAAAATGAGATAAGACATCTACATTTTAAAAGGAATAATTTTATCTGTAGAGAAAGGGGGTGGAGTGTAGGGGACAAGAATGGGAACAAAGGGCACAATTTAGGAGGTTAATGAAGACATGCAGGTGAGAGGATAATGGACTGGATTAAGGTGGTAGTCATGAACACAAGAGACACTGACAAGTATGCGACTGATTAAAGGGGACTAGAAAATTAAAAAGATTAATAGCATCAATTTCATATTTTTATGAAGAATAAATGGCCCATAATAAGTGGTTAGCTATTACTGCCATCATTAATGAGCTTTCCAAAAAGAGGGATCAGATATAATTGGTTTTATCATGAATGAAAAATCAATCACTATTAAAATTATCTCTGAAAACCTATGGAAATTTCTCTGGCAATTCAAATGAGTTAGAGTTAGAAAAATGCAGTGGATATGAATTTGCCTTCCCTGCACTCAATGCTTCTGCCAAAACTACCACCTGTGAACTTATAGTTACCCATCATCATGGTATTCCACACAGCATTGCTCCTGATCAAGATGCTCATTTCTCAGAAACTGAAATACAGCAATGGGCGCATGCTCATGGAATTAACTGGTCTTACCATATTCCCTATAATCCTGAAGTAGTTGCTTTGACAGAAGAGTGAAACAGCCTTTTAAAGACTCAGTTACAGCACCAACTAGGTGACAATACCTTGCAGGCTGGGGCAAGGTTCTCCAGAAGACTGTATCTGCTCTAAATCAGTAGCCAATATATGATGCTGTTTCTGTTCTTGCTAGAATTCATGGGTCCAGGAATCAGGGTGTGGAAATGGAGGTGGTATTACTTATTACTCCCACAATAAGTGAATCACTTATTGAATCACTAGCAAAACTGTTACTTACTATTCCTGTGACCATACGCTCTGCTGACATAGTGGTTTTAGTTACAAAGGGAGGAATGCTCTCACTGGCAGACAAAACAATGATGCCACTGAGCTTGAATACTCGTTCCCAGCTATTTTGCACTTCTCATGACAGCCTCTGAGACAAGAGGCAAATAAGGGCATTGTGATGCTGGCTGGAGTGATTGATCCTGAGCACCAAGGGGAAATTGGCCTACTACGCCACAGTGGAGGTTAGGAAGAGTTTTTCTAGAATACGGGAGATCTCTTGGTATTGCTAATCTCTGTGATTAAGGTCAAAATTATAGGCCAATTCAAGCAGGACAACTAATGGCCTAGACCATTCAAGAAGGAAGGTTTGGGTCATTTCAGCAGGTAAAGAATCACAGACAACTGAGGAGCTTGCTAAAGGCAAAGGAAATACAGAATAGGTTGGAAGAAACTAATGATAAATACCAGCTATGACCATGTAACCACTTACAAAAATGAGGACTAATTGTCATGAATATTTCTTCTTTTTGCTATTTGTGTTTTGTGTTGTATGTTTATAGGAAATGTCTTTGTTTCTGCCTTTTCTTATTCCCTTCTCAGGTAACACAAGATAAACTGACTTTATGCCATAGTATTTAAGTGTTGTTTATTTTACATCACAGTATTTAATTTACAGGATTTCAAGGAAAAGAATAAACTCCACTCAAGGGCATTATCTCCTCTGCTGGGAAAGAGGTTAGTGCATTTTTAGTTATACTCAGGGTAGCTGTACCATGCTAGGTGAAATTTTGATCTTGTTGTTGTCTTTATTTGTAGATTAAGTATAGTTTAACAATCTGTATATGGATGCTTAATTGATCTGTCATGGTTAATTTTATGCATTAGCCTGACTAAACTATGGAATATCCAGATATTTAACCCAATATATTCTATTAATGTGTTTGAGGGTGTTTTCAGATGAGATTAACATCTGAGTCAATAGACTGAGAAAAGTAGGTTGCCCTCCCGAATGTGAGTGGGCCTCAACCAAACATAGGAAGTCCTGACTACATCGAAAAGGCAGACCCTCCCGAGAGTAAGTAGAAATTCCACGTGCCTTACTACCACGAACTTGGACATAGGTCTTTTCCTGCTTTCTGACTTGAACTGCAAGATGAGCCTTCTTAGTGTCAAGCTTGTCTGCTTTTGACCAGAACTTACATACTATTGGCTCTCCTGGTTTTCAGGCCTGCAGATTTAAACTGGAACTATGCCATCAACTTTCCAGCTTGTTTGACTGCTGATCTTGGGACTTCTCAGCCTCCATAATCATATGAGCCAATTCTTTATAATTCTCAATCTCACCCCCACCCTGTTCTCTCTCTCTCTTTAAATATATACATAAATATACATATCCCATTGGTTCTGCTTCTCTGCAGAACACTAGCACTTTTCATCTAGCTAATACCAACTAGACCATCAAAACCCCAAACTGTCCCTTCTACTGTGAACACTTCCCTAATGCCCTAGGGTAGATTAGTTGTGTATCTTGTTCTTCTGTGACACGCCCATAACACTGGTATCATAATACACCTACTCTATGAAATATAAACTCCTTGACAAGAGCAACATAGCTACTTTGACTTCACGTAACTGATACCTAACACAAACCCTGGCATATAAGTTTTGAGTAAATATATATCAAATCATTAACAAAACCTTCTTGTGTGAGGTTAGATAATACTCAACTCAGAAAAGAAAGTACTGCTAGAGGACAAGAGCATAGGGTTGTTATCTGTCAATGGAGGGTTCCAGCAGAAAGAAGCTGAGATACAGGGCTGCTTTATTTTGAGGGCAGAAATGCTCTCATCTCATCCTTCAAGGAACCAAGGCCCAACTAGCAAATCAAGCCTGGGTCATAGTCATGCTTCTCATTTGTAAGCAAGCTATTTAAAAACTCATTATTATTTGTAATTACTTAGCTGTATGAATCAGGATTATCTCAAAAACAAAATACAGAAATAATTGCATATTGAGACTACCACTATTAACAATAATCCCTAATTTTGAAATTTTATATTCTGTTAAATGGTTTCTATTTTATTTTAGCTTAAAAATACATTTATACTAATAAAATAACATTATTGTTGACTTATAATACATACTGGGTCTGTGTTTAAGTTCTGACTTTAAAAGATTTGTGCTGCTAAAAGTATAAAATCTCCCAGATTTTAAAAAAACACTTTAGTTTTATATCTAAACAGATCTAACTTTGAATATTATTTCTGTCACTTAATAGTTGTGAGTTTTGCCTTACTGATGTGGCTTAGTGGGATGGGCATCATACCACAAACCAAAAAGTTGCCAGTTTGGTTCCCAGTCAGGGCACATGGCTAGGTTGGGAGCCAGGTCCCCAGCTGGGGGCATGCAAGAGGCAACCAATAGATGTTTCTCTGGCACATCAATGTTTCTCTTCCTCTCTCTCTCCCTCCCTTCCCCTCTCTCTAAAAATAAATAAATAAAATATTTTTTAAAAATAGAGGAAGGGACAAGTCAAGGAACATGTACAAAGGACTCATGGGCATGAACAGTGGGGTGGGGACTGACTGTGGGAGCGGGAGTGCAAGGGGACAGGGAAGGGAAGAGCAATGGGAAAAAGGCGGCACAACTGTAACTGAACAACAATAAAACAATAGTTGTGAGTTTTCAGGTAAGTAAATTAAACTCTTGGAGCCTCAGTTTTTTCCTTTGCCAAATCTAGACAGTGCTGGTAAGTACTATGGCATATTATTAACAGAGTACAGTAAGAATCACGCTTAAAACACTTAGTGTGATTACTAGCCTAAAGTAAACAATATCTGACCTATTAATATCACTAATATGCCACCATCTGCAATGAACAGAAAATGAGGGCTGGGTAGGAAATAAGGGACTATAGGATAATATCACAATTTCAGACATATATACATATACAGTTTTTAAAAAGCAAGTTAAGGATTATGAATTCTTTTAACACCTACGGACTTAGATTTCAAAATATCTTCGTGTAAAACAAATGGTAGAGCATATGAATCATAAATACTACAGGATTTGAAAAGAGTAATTCAGGGACATGAAAAAAGGAGCCTAAAGATGCCCTGGCTGGTGTAGCTCAGTGGATTGAGCATGGGCCTGCGAACCACACGATCGCGGTTCAATTCCCAGTCAGGGCACATGCCTGGGTTGCAGGCCAGTTCCCGGTTCCCGGCAGGGGACACATGAGAGGCAACCATACATTGATATTTCTCTCCTTCTCTCTTTCCCTTCCCCTCTAAAGATAAATAAATAAAGTCTTTTTTTAAAAAAAGGAGCCTAAAGATTTCGTGACTATTGTCATCATCATCAACAAACCTACTGCTAAGCATATTGAACTAGGTATTTCCTAGTATTGTTATAAACACTATGGGGAACCCTGATTAATTTGTCAGGTAGCATTCATTTAGTGATCTTCTACTAAGTTTGTTGAAATTTCATTCTTGACTTAAATTCTTATTTTAAACACATATTAATCAGGTTTAGTTATTAAAACCTCTAAAATAATGAAATGAAATAGCATATGATGCAATTTATCAAATACCATGTGGCAAACTGAATATGAAAATTAAAACAAGCTTATACCTGCTTGGATAGCACTTTCATGTGCCCTACGCTTCCCCGGCAGTACGCTTCAAGGATGACACCGAATTGTATGGAGATAGCAGGAATGTGCACTTCTGACCTGCAGAAAGTTAGTAATATTATGATGGTTTATCAAACACTTCAGATCACCAAATACAAGTACTGAACTCTTTATTCTATCATAAAATTAACTTAAGATGTTAACCAAAAAAAAAAAAAAAAAAAAAGAACACATCCTCTTGTGAAAAAATTTTAGTGGAACAGTTAACTTTCTAATTCTTTAAACATCACAGTTCAAAAAGATATAAGATTTTATAATTATTTATTTATCCCAAGAAACCCCCAAATTTTATATCTTACCTCATTTGCTTTTTGGAGTAAAAAGGTAATATTACCAATTTAGAAATAATTATAAAGACATGACCCATATCACAAAATTGACTAGTCCCTCAATTAGCTTCTATTCAATTTTTTCTCACTTACTGAATGCTGTGCACAATTGAAAGAGGAAGGAATACCTGATTCCCTGGGAGGTTTAAAATAAGAAAATTTAACTGGGTAAGAAAAGAAAATAAGTTAAAAATAAGAAAGGAAAGACTCTTAAGAAAATCAAGATCTAGAAATATAATCCCTAAAATTAACATAAAATATTATAGATAAAGAACTTATTTTCCTTAGGAAGTTTAGCTTAAAAGAAAGTTATTTTATTTTCTGATAATCATTACTTTAAATTCTCTGAAGTACAGATGAAAAAAAAACCAAAAAGGTCTCGGTAGGGTCAGAAATGAGGAATCGGTATTTTTCATAGGAAACAAAAGAACTTTAGTCCTCTTCCCTGATTTTACTCCTCTACAAACTAGGTGAAATAAGGTTCATGTATTTCTGAAAATGACCTAGTTAACAAAGAAGCTGAAAATAAAGATGCTGTTGTTACAGGAAAACTTTAAAATTTTAATCCAACACAAACTTATGGAAGGAATTAGTAAATCTGTTTTTTAGTTCAAATATATTACCATAGTAAATACACTTTATAGGAAAACAGCAACACATTAATGATTAGTTTCAGTTAAAAATCAAGGAGGCACGGAGGAATAATTAACTAAATTATTCTGCCAAATAGTGAAAGTTAAGAGTTTGGGTTATCAAGAAACAGAAGACACCAGGAAGAGTATCAATGTTATAGATGGCTCAGAAACAACTAAAGCAGCTGGTTGTTTTTGCAAAATGTCCTATCTTATGCTGATTTATAGTTATCAAAGCACAAGGTGGACTCAAATTGAAATACAAAACACTTACCTAAGATGCCAAAATAGAAACTGCCCTATCCTCCGATTAGCAAGCGCTCTCTCTAATAGGAATCTAGAGAGGGCACAATCAAGAAAAGGCTCGTATTTTAAAACTTGCACCAGTTGTAAAAGATACTGAGAGAGTTCTTCATCACTGAAAAAACAAAAGACATAGTAAGTCACTCAACACCCTGCACCAGAAAAAGATCCCTTCCTATCAAACTATCAAATACTAACTTACTGAGACACATTGTTTTTTGGGGGGTTAGGATTGTTGCATGCTTACACTCACTATTCCACTAACACAAAAGAAAGGCTGAGGATTTCAGATAGGCAGAAGCAAGAGTGGATGGGAGCAAAGAATAGACACACAGGGCATTTTTATTAAATTATTCAGGTTGCTAGAACTGATGACTGTATTTACAATCAGCCCAGAGTTACAATAAAATTAGGTACTAATTTCTGGACATGCTAGAAAAGCTTTGTACTCAATCAACCAATCGTTTTTTTAAAATAAAAATAATATCAGTACTTTAGCAATTTATTTTCCTTTCCTATCATAAGGGTTAAGCAATTCTTTCTCCCAGATAACCAATGAACAATTAAAATCTTAACTTTAGCTTAAAGGATAAGAAAATAAGTGCATTTTTAAGTGGGAGTTCAATCACTGAATAACATATTTTAATTAAACTGAGTTGAATTAATTAAGGTTAGTGCCTCTCTATTGGGTGTCCATTCCCAAACATTTACATGTAAACACACTCCCATCAGAGGCAATTCCAGTAGTCAGGTAAGATATGAATCTGAAGTCCACTACTTGCAAATAAATCCCATGGATTTCTACACAGTATCAACCAAAGGGGACTGTACAAGCATATTCATAGCAGCACTGTTTATAACAGACAAATTGGGAGAAAACTTAAAATGTTCCTCAACAGAGAAATGGAAAAATTAAGATATATCCCTATGACAGAATACTACACAATGGTAAAAGGAATAAACAACTTTTATCTATAATCGGAAACATTGAACCCAAAAACCTAACTTCAAATTTTTTAAAAAGCAAAATGTAAAAAAACATGTACTGTAAAACACATTTGTGTGAATTTTAAATGTATTATAATATCATTCTATATCTATATTTTATAGATGTAGAAGTATGGTAAAAATATGAAAATGTAGTATAGAAAAGATACACAAAAAATTCATGATCACAGTTGCCTCTGGAAAGTGAAGGAAGTAATCAGAGCTGAGTAAGGAAACTATGAGGACTTCATCTTTAACTGTGATATTATTTGCCCAAAATTTTTTCAAAGTTTTTAAAAATAATCATTATGAAATATTAACATTTATTTATTCTGAGTGGTAGATAGAAAAAGTTAACAGAGCAGGCTTGACTGCTACCACCTGAAAAAGGTTGCCCTTGGCTGGCATCTGGAAACAAAGATGTCAAAAGGCTTTCTACCGCCATAACAGGTGAGAGTGTGCCTCAATTGCACAAACATACGGCTTATGTTAGATATCCATTTTTCTTCTGGAACTCTAGAGTTTTGGTATGTGCTAGACTAGCCCCTATTAAAAAGCCTACCTACTAAATCTCTAATGAGCTTTTCTGGTAGACAATATTTCAAACATGTTGTTACACCTTGTTGCTGAGCGAATTAAATGTATTTAGTGTGACTCCACTGGGAAAGGAACCTTAGAAACTTGCCTGGTTTCCTCCAGACTTTGCCCCATGAATCTTTTTCCTTTGCCAATTCTGCTCTGTATCCTTTTGCTGTAATAAATCATAACCAAGAGTATGATTATATACTGAGTCCTATGAGTCCTCCTAGTGAATCATGGAACCTGAGGGTGATCTTGGGGACCTCTGATCTGGTATGTTTTTGTTTGTTTTACAATACAGAGTAAGTGTGTACTCACAGACACACATGCACATGGGGGGCAGGGAGGAATAAATGTTTTATGAAACACTGAACAATTCTTAGCCCCTTCCTTTCTTATGAGACATTCAAGTAGACATCACTTTCTCTATCCACACCCAAGCAGTTCCTTGCCCAGCAAAAAGCCAAGTACATGAGATACCTCATCTGTCGAAGGCAGCCCACAGCATATTCCCGAACATACTGATCTGGATAGTTGAAATCTAGAAGCTCCAGGGCCTCCCGGGGGGGCAGTTTAGGCCAAATCTGAAGTAGTGCCTGAAGCTGTTTAAAAAATTGAAACTGGTTCAGAAATTACAGGAGTTAGGAGCAGAGATGGGTCAAAAGAAAGAAGCACACTTGTAATTACACCGGCCTCGAAAATCTATTCCTATTAATACGGATTAATAAAGATTCACATAGCTAAGATATTCTATAGATAAACAGGAAAAAAGCTATTAAGTACTTACCTGGAAATAAATGATACACTGAATATATGAACTCTACAATCAACAGCCATTAAATAATTTTTAATTTTAAAAGGAAAGAGGGAGAAAGGAAGGAAGGAATATGTATGCATGCACAAAATGACCAAGAAATAGTTGAAGGTAAAATTCAAAGTGCAAATAAAAGTTGCAAGACTCAAGTTAATAAGGGCAATTTACATATAAGGTTCATTAATAACAAAAAATTATTTTGAGTTTACTTTGAACTCTTAATATTTTAAGAGAATCTTATCACAATTGAACATTTTATTGACCATAAGACATTTAAACCCTTTAAATCACAGTAAGTACTCCATTAGAAATAAATAGCACCTAGTTGTTTACTTTCTAAAAACAAGATAAATACAACCAGTCTCCTATTTACAGATGCTACTTAGAAATGGTCCAGATATAGGATAAAAATAGAATTCCTTGGAGAGATGAGCGGGAAGTGCAGGTGGAGGACAGGTCTGGATACACACAGCCACATCTTCGAAAATCCTAGTTCCAGAGAGCCCAAACCTTTTGAGCTATTGAGTTTTTGTGTGAGACTGGAGCTTTGAGAATTAAGTAAAATGTTTGTATTTTATCTCTATCCCATCATAGCTCAAAGACACTCAACACGGTTGCTGCTGACAAGAGTTCCTTAGTCCTCAAGCTTTTGATATGTTTATATTATTCATTCTTATCAGGGATGGTAAGTGGGAAGAAAACTGGTTGTGGAGAGCAAACAAAATTTTTTGACAATATGAATGTGGCCTCTAACACTCAACTCCATCTAACAAAGTATTATTGTTTAATATTTGATTTATCTCACCAGGTTTTCTTGGTTTATCACTGACATCAACCCCAAGGAAGATAGAAAAAATGTATACAACATCAGAGTTACAAAATTATGGCACACAGATGGCAACGACTTGGAAGACTTTTTCTCAACTGGCTGCCCAATCTCAAAATTGTGTTGTGAGAAGTGGTCTGTTACTACCTGCTGGCTGCTTTGTGTATGTCATTTGATCTTTTGTGTACAACTTGAACTTTGGAAATAAAATTAAAATAGTTTATATTTTATTATTTAATCCTACAAATTATTTAGCCCTCATTAATTACAGAGAGTGTCCAGGAAGTACACAGACACAAAATATGAAAAGTAGAGACATTTGCTGGATACTAGATACATGAAACATTGTACATAGGACAATGACACCTCAGTCCCCTTCAAAGGAGGTAACTTCGGACCTCACACAGTTCTCCCAGCATCTCTTCCACTATTCAAAACACTCTGCAAAAATCCTTTGTTAGAATCACCACCAGCTGCCTCATATATTCCTCAATCTCATCAACAGTCTGAAGTCTCTTCCCTTTCAAAGGTGATTTTAGTTTTGGGAAAAGTCAGAAGTCTTTGTTGACTGCAGCCTGTACACATTCAATATTCTCAGGTGGTCTCCTTATTGCAGGTCTTCCAGAATATGGATCATTTAGATTCTCAACCATCTTTAAAGAATCTTTGCCACACTTTTATTTACAATGCACTCATTACATCATCCCTGAAAGCCTTCTGAATCATCTGACTAGTTCCATGGAGGAATGTTCAAGTTCAATGCAAAATCTGATGCAGATTCATTGCTCTACTCACTCAGTCATTTTGAATGTGACAGTCACAGAGTACACACGCTCACCCAACCACTCAACAGCATTTACCACTCCCACTGACAAGAACAGTGGTCACTGTTTAGGCATGCACGTTTCATTCCACTCTTCTTCGCTGCCAGGTTATGTCAATGTAACTCAAACTGTTCTTGTTATATTAACAATGGCTAGATTTTTCCCAGAAAGACCTCTTAGGTCAGCCCCCCTACAAGTCAATAATATGTGAATGGACATCTAGCAGCTAAATTAAAAGGTATTTTCTCATTTTCCAAAAATATTAAAGTTCACTGATGATATTTTTTAAGTAACTCATTTTCTTTTTCATTTTTAAAATCTTTATTGGATATTTTTCCATTACTGTTTAGTACCCTTATACACCCCACCCCCAGCAATCACCACGCAGTTGTCCATGTCCATTAGTCCTTTTTCCTCAATCCCATCACTTCCTCAACACCCCCCACTGTCATCCTCCTCTCCATCTATGAATCTGTCCCCATTTTCTTTGTTAGTTTAGTTTGTTCATTAGATTCCACATGAATGAAATCATATGGTATTTGCCTTTCTCTGACCACCTTATTTCACTTAGTATGATGTTCTCCAGGTCCACCCATATTGTTGCAAAGGGTAAAATTTTCTTATTTTTTTTTTACAACCGAGTAGTATTCCATTGTGTAAATGTCCCACAGTTGTTTTATCCACTCATCTACTGAGGGACACTTGGGCTGCTTCCATATCTTGGTGATTGTAAATAACACTGCAATGAACATAAGGGACTTATATTCTTTCAAATTAGTTTTGTGTTCCTTCAGACACATTCCCAGAAGTGGGGACTCTGGGTTAAAAGTCAGATCCATTTTAAATTTTTTTAGGTATCCATGCTGCTTTCCACAGTGGCTACACCAGTCTGCATTCCCACCAAGAGGGCAAAAGGTTCCCCTATCTCCACATCCTCACCATCACTTTTTGTCCATTGATTTATTGATGACAGCCATCCTAACATGTATGAGATGATATCTCATTGTGGTTTTAATATGCATTTCTCTAATCATTAGGTGACATAGAACATCTTTTCATATGTCTATTGGCCATCTGTATAACTTCTTTGGAGAAGTGTCTTATTAAGGTTCTTCGCCCAGTTTTTAATTGGGTTGTTTGCTATTTTCATGTAGAGTTTTGTAAGTTCTTTATAAATGTTGGATGTTAACCCCTTTTCAGATGTAACTGTGAATATATTCTCCCATTCAGTGGGTTGTCTTTTTATTTTGTTGATGATCTCCTTTCTATGCAAAAACTTTTTGGTTTGATGTAGTCTCATTTGTTCTTTTGTTTCCCTTGTCTGGAGACATATAGCTAATAAAATATTACTATAAGCAATGCCCAAGATTTTTCTGCCTATGTTTTCTTCTAGGATTCTTATGGTTTCGGGTCTAACATTTAAGTCTTTGATCCATTTTGAATTTATTCTTGTGTATGATATAAGAAGGTGATCTGATTTCATTTTTCTGCCTGTATCTGTCCAATATTCGCAAGACCATTTATAGAATAGACCATCTTTAGCCCATTGTATGTGCTTACTTCCTCTGTTGATTATTAATTGACTATAAAGGTGTGGGTATATTTCTGGGCCCTCTAGTTGGCTACATTGATCTATGTGTCTGTTTTTATGCTGTTTTGATTACTTTGGCCATATAGTATAGTTTGATATTAGGTAGTGTGATTCTTCTAGCTTTGTTCTTCTTTCTCAAGATCAGTGTTGCTGTCTGGGGCCATATAAATTTTTGAAATATTTTTTCTAGTTCTGTGAAATACATCATTGGCATCTCAACAGGAATTTCGTTGAATCTACAGATTGCTTTTGGAAGTATGGACAGTTCAATGATGTTAATTCTTCCCATCCACGAACATGCATGTGCTTCCATTTATTTGTATCTTCTTCAATTTCTTTCCTTCAAAAACTTCCTTCAGAAATTTCTTTCTTCTAATTTTCTGAGTACAGGTCTTTTACATCCTTTGTTAGGTCTATTGCTAGGTACATTATTCTTTTTGTAGCAATTATGAATGAGATTGTTTTCTTAAGTTCCCTTTCTGTTAGTTTGTTATTGGCATATAAAAATGTAACTGATTTCTGGGTATTACTTTTGTTAATCAGCTTAACAATAACCCACAACCTTAGGACCAACTAGGGTATTACTTTTGTATGCTACTACTCTGATGAATTCATTTATTGGTTTTAGTAGTTTCTTGGTGGAATTTCTTTTAGTAGTTTCTTGGTGGATGTGTCCAATATCATGTCATCTACATACAAAGAGGTTTGCTTCTTCCTTTCCAATTTGGAAGCCTTTTATTTCTTCTTCTTGTCTAGTTGCTGTGACTAAGCCTTCCAGTACAATGTTGAATGAGAGATGATAATGGACATTCCTGTCTTGTTCCTGATCTCACGGGGACCACTTGTAGTTTTTGCCTATTCAGTAGGATGCTGGCTATGGGTTTTTCATATATGGCCTTTATTATGTTTAGGTATGATCCCTCTATTCCCACTTCACTGAGAGTTTTGATCATAAATGGGTGCTGGATTTTATCAAATCCTTTTCTGTATCTATTGGTATGATTGTGTGGTTTTTATCCTTCATTTTGTTTATGTGGTGAATCACATTTATTTTTTTATTTTTTATTTTTATTTTTTTAATTTAATTCTTGTTCAAGTACAGTTTTCTGTCTTATATTCCCAGCCCTGCACCCCCAGTGCTCCCCACCTCCCTCCCATCTCCACCCTCCACCTTAGTTATTGTCCATGTGTCCTTTATACTTGTTCATGTGAGTCCTTCCCCTTTTCCCCTGTGATTCTCTCCCTTCTCCCCTCTGGTCCCTGTCAGCCTGTTCCATATTTCAGTGTCTTTGGTCATATTTTGCTTGCTTGTTTGTTTTGTTGTTTAGATTCCTGTTACCGGTGGTATCATACGGTATTTGTCTTTCACCGCCTGGCTTATTTCGCTCAGCATAATGCTTTCCAGTTCCATCCATGATGTTGCAAAGGGTAGGAGCTCCTTCTTCCTTTCTGCAGCATAGAATTCCATTGTGTAAATGTACCATAGTTTTTTGATCCAGTCATTTACCAATGGGCATCTAGGTTGCTTCCAACTCTTGGCTATCGTAAATTGTGCTGCTATGAACATCGGGGTGCATAGGTTCTTTTGGATTGGTGCTTCAGGGTTCTTAGGATATACTCCTAACAGTGAATCACATTTATTGATTTTTGAATGTTGTAACAACCGTGCATCCCTGGAATAAATCCCATTTGATCATGGAGTATGATCTTTTTGATGCATTGCTGTAGTCAGTTTGCTAATATTTCATTGAGGATTTTAGTGTCTGTTTATCAGGGATACTGGCCTATAATTTTCTTTCTTTGTAGTGTCTTTACCTGGCTTTACAATTAGAATAATGCTGGCCTCATAAAATGAGTTTAAGAGCCTTCTCTCCTTTTGGATATTATGAAATAGTTTGAGAAGCAGAGGTGTTAGTTCTTGGAATGTTTAGTAAAATTCCCCTGTGAAGCCATCCAGCCCAGGGCTTTTGTTTATTAGGCGTTTTTATGGATTATTACTTCAATTTCACTAGGCATAATCCATCTGTTCAGATTCTGATTCATCCTGATTTAGTTTTGCAATATTGTATATGTTTCTAGGAATTTATCCATTTAGTCCAGGTTGTCCAGTTTGTCAGAATATAGTCATTCATAACATTTTCTTATCATCCCTTGTATTTCTTTGGTGTCAGTTATTTCTCCTCTTTCATTTCTGATTTTATTTGGGCCCCTCTCTTTTTTTTTTTTGATGAGTCTGGTTAAAAGTCTGTCAATCTTGCCTATATTTTCAAAGAACCAGCTCTTGGGTTCATTACTTTTTTGTATCATTTTTGTAGACTCTCTTTCATTTATTTGTGCTTTGATCTTTATTATTAACTTCCATCTACTTTTCATTTTCTTTGTTGATCTTGTTCAAGTGCCTTAAAGTATGATGTTAGATTATTTGAGGTTTTCCTTGTTTTTTGAAATAGGTCTGTGAAATTCCCTATGAAATTCCCTCTTAGAATTACTTTCCCAGTGTCCCACACATTGTGGATTCTTGGGTCCTCACTTTCATTTGTTTCAAAGTATCCTTTGATTTCTTCCTTGATTTCGTTGTTGATCCATTCATTCATTGTTTAATAATATAACTTCACAAACAGAGGTAACATTTAAAAATACATATTCATTTTAGAATAGTCACTGCAAATGGTCTTAAGATTAAAACTTTGTAGTACCCTGAACTGTTAGAAGTAGTCCAGGACCTACATCTTGCTGGTGGTAGACAATTATACCAAGACCATTGTTTTTATTATGTTTAGTGAAAGATACAGAAAATCTATACTGAATCTGGGATTTTTAAATCTTGAAACTTTCTGGACTACTACTTAGATTATACATAAGAATTTAAAACTTGAAAGAAAATTATCAAACCTATAGCAATATATCTACGCAGAAAAGGAAAACTTACACAAAATCAGGAAAGTAATATATATTCCCAAAAGGCACTATAGAATGATCTCTTGTTACCTGAGCAACATCTTCAAGTTTATTCCACTTGATTGACAATAATAATTTTGGCAGTGACTGTGGGAAGTTCTCTCTGCAATCTTGCCGCAAAGTCCAAATAAGATCCATTTCATTCTCACACAGTTGAGACAAGGGATCCCTGTCCAAGATTTCCTTCAGTACAGGAAGAAACTTTTTTCCACCCCGACTCTAAGAAAGTAAAATTAGTCATTATAGAATTCAATTGTGCAAACACCCTGGGTAAAAAGTTAGCAAATTTGTACAATGAATTTATAAATAATTTATGTGCTTTAACATGTGAAATATTTAAAATCTAATTCCTCAATAAGATTAATAAAGATGGATTCCCTTTTTAAAGTTATTATTGCCAAACAGAATATCTAAAAGCTAAGAATGAAGTTAAAAGTTATCCTCGAAAAGAAAAAATACTCTTCCCTAAAAATCCACATGTAGACACTAGGTGGCAGAATTGCAATTTGGATGAAAAAAGTCATTATTTGAACTGAATTTCTTCTTTAAGTTTCTATTTTTAAAAACAAAATAAACAAATCAAAACATATATCAACAAAACATATGAAGTTAAAAAAAAACAGGAGCCTTCTTAGCTTAGAGGCATAAAACCATTTATTTTATTTTTAATCCTCATGCAAGGATATGTGTTGATTTTAGAGAGGAAGAGAAACAGAAAGAAAACACTGATGTAACAGAGAAACATCAATTGGTTGCCTCTCATATGTGCCCTAATAGAGAACAAACTCACAACTTTTTTGTATACGGGATGACACTCTAACCAACTGAGCCACCTGGCCAGGGGCATACAAAACCATTTAGGTTAAGAAATAAATATTAGCTAAACACACAAAAAATATTATTATCCCATTTTTCTTCCCAATTTTTATACAAAAATACTAAAATACAGAAGAAGATCCATGCTCTTTTTTACATCTAGGACTCTGAATTCCTTTAAGAGAAAGGTGCATTTCCTCATAGTTAAAAAACTGTCCCAGTTAGGACAAAATACATTTAAACACACACACACACACACACACACACACACACACACACATCTCTGCAGAAGTATCTGACAGGATTCTATAGGGATTTATATTCTACTATAATATTTGTGCTTTGTATTATTTTAACTGGGATTTGGCATAAACATTAAAATAAATTAAAAAGTCATACTACTAATTTTATAAAGTAACAGACAAAGCAAAATAGTACATGCAATATGTAAAAAGAGTGGAGGGATAATGATTATTCATGTAGAATATCTGAAACACTCAACAAAAACAATATTGCAGCTAACCAACAATTAAAGTAAGGTTGCAGGGTAAAAGGTCGATATACAAAAACAAATTGCTTTCCTATATATCAGAAACAATTCTTCAAGTAAAATTTAAAATTAAAAACACAATATCAGCTGGCTGGTGTGGCTCCAAAGGTTTCCTGGTTTGATTCCCAGTCAGAGCACATGCCTAGGTTGCAGGCCAGGTCCCCAGTATGGGGCATGTGAGAGGCAACCACACATTTAATGTTTCTCTTTCTCTCTTTCTCCTTCCTTTCCCCTCTCTCTAAAAATAAGGAAAATCTTTTAAAAATAAATAAACAAACATAATATCACTTATATTAGCTCCCCAAAATATAAAAACTTGGGTATAAACTAACAATATATGCAAGATCTATATGGGAAAAACTAGTGACCTCTGATGAATGAAATCAAATAAGAACTAAATCAATATCTCATATTGCATGTTCACAGATAGGAAGACTCATATTGTGAAAAAGTCAGTTCTTCCAAACTTAATGAACAGATTCAAAGCAAAACTCATCAAAATCCCAGCAAGTCATTTTCTGGGTATCAACAAATGGGTTCTAAAGTTTACACAGAAAAACAAAATTTACAGAATAGCCAACACAGTACTGAAAAGCAAAGAACAAAACTGAAAGACTGACATTATCAAACTTAAGTAAAAATAAATGTGAAATGCAAAATTATAAACTCATAGAAGATAACAGGAGAAAATCTAGATGACTTTGCAACTGGGAATTACTTTTTACATGCAACACCAAATGCATGATCCTGCAAGAAAGTACTGGTAAGCTGGACTTCATTAAATTTAAAATTATCTACTCTGTGAAAGACACTGTCAAGAGAATGAAAAGACAAGCCACAGACTTGGAAAAAAATACTTGCAAAAAGACTTATCAGATAAAAACTGTTATCCAAAATACACAAAGAACTCTTAAAAGTCAACGATGAGAACATGAACCACTAGACTAAGCTATAGGCTACAAACCTAAACAGATAACCTCACCCAATAAAATACACAAATGGAAACTAAGCATATGAAAAGATGCTTAACATCATGTCACCAGGGAAAGGGAAATGCAAATTAGAACAAAAATGAGATACAACTATACATCTATTTGAATGGCCAAAATTCGGATCAGTGACAACACCAAATGTTGTTGAACACATGGCACAACTCTCATTCACTGCTATTAAGTATGCAAAATACTACAACCACTTAGCAAGACAGTTTGGTGGTTTCTTACAAAAATAAACACACTCTTACCACACAATCCAGTAATCATGCTCATTGGTATTTACCAAAAGGAACTGAAAACTTATGCCCACACAAAAACCTGAACATGGATGTTTATAGAAGCTTTATTCAAAATTGGCAAAACTTAGAAGCACCAAGATGTCCAGAATTCAGTAGATTAATGGATAAACTGCAATATATATAAACAATGAAGTACTTAGCACTAAAAGGAAATGAGTTATCATGCCATGAAAAGACATGAAGAAACTTTAAATGTGTATTACTAAATGAAAGAAGGCAATTTGAAAAGGCTAAATAACGTATGATTCCAATTATGTGGCATTTGGAAAAGGCAAAATTAGGGGTGCAATAAAATAAAATCAGTGGTTGCCAGGGATACAAGTTGGAGTGGGAAAATGAAGAGGCAAAGAATAGAGGGTTTGCAGAGCAGTGAAAATCCTCTGTATGATATTATAATGATGGATATAAGCTGAAGTATGTCTGGAAAAAGCCCCACCATTGTTAATGAGAACAGTTTGCACAACACTGATATAACCTGGCAGCAAAGAAGAGTGAAATGAAATGTGCATGTGTGAACAATGATGACTTCACCATACTAGTCAGTGGGGGGTGGTGGATGCCATTAAGTGAGCATGTGTACTGTGGCCATTGGATTCAAAATGGGCAAGTAGAGCAACGGATCTGCAACAAACTTTGTGTTAAGCTTCAACATACCTCCACGGAAGCTATTCAGATAATTCAGAAGGCTGCAGCTGTGGGCAACTGGTGATCGGCAGCTTTATCAAGACAATATGCCTGCTCACACGTCTCCTGCAGTTTTTTTAGCAAAACATCAGATCACCTAGATAAGTCAGTTCCCCTATAGCCCAGATTTGGTACCCTGCAACTTCTGGCTTTTCCAAAAACTAGAATCACCTTTGAAAGGGAAGAGATTTCAGACCATTGATGAGATTCCAGAAAATATGACAGGACAGCTGATGGCGATTGGGAGAACTGTGTGAGATTCCAAGGTGCCTACATTGAAGCGGGACTGAGGTGTTTATGTACATCGTTTCTCGTATCTTGCATCTCGTTCACTGAACAAGATACAAGATATTTTTCATATTACACGGCTGGATACCTTCTGGATAGACCTCATATGTTATTATACATTTGTCCAAACCCAGACAATGCAGAACACCAAGAGTGAAGCCTAAGGTAAACTATGGACTTTGGGTGATTAGGATGTGTCAATGTAGGTTCAGTCTTGGTAACTAATGTACCATTCTAGTGAGTGATATTGATAATGGGGGGGACTATATGTAAATAAGATGGTGGCAGATACATGCCAAAATCTCTGTACCTTCCTCCTTATTTTTTTATGAACCTAAAACTCCTCTTTTAAAAAAAGTATTATTTAAAAGAAATAGACACACAGAGACTCTATGTATTATTATAGTAAAAAGCATGTATTATCTATTTGACAAGTTCGACTTAGGTGTCTCTGAAAAGTGATCGTGAGAAGTCAGAATTTGAAAATGAAACTCCTACACTCAAACATTAAAGTGAAACTTATTACTGCTAATGACAAAGTATAAATTGTTCGTGTCAAAGAAAGGCAAACTTGCTTTAAGTAAAATATTGTAAAAAAGCTAGCAGACCTACTATTTCATGGGTCAAAATCAGACTTTAAAGACATACTATAAGTAAACATCCTGAAGAACTAGAAGTAAACTAAGAGGGGAGGAGCATGGGTTTGGATGGATAACTGTACTGCAAGTGTTTGCTGAGCTGTGAGAAAAGCACAGCACTGAATAATGCCAAGGTAAAAACAATCAACTACCAGAAAGTGGCAGAAAGCCCAACAAAACACAGAATCTTGCATTCTTTTACAAAATCCAAAACAATCAGTAATTAAAAATTATACTGTACAGTATAACTCGTGAACTTATATACATGCTCGAATGCTTGAACTAAAATAAGGGAAAATCACAGGTGATAGCAATGAAAATTACCACCCATATTCTCTACTTTATGTTTAGATTTTTCAAAAACATACACATATTGTAATAGCGTACTCATCAAAATAAAACACATAAACCTTGCTATAAGCACATTCAAAGAAAAAAGACTATGGCTCTTTCCCTTTCACAATAGAGAGGGCTGGAAAACTCATCTGTTGTCATCAAAGAGGCTGGAAAATCAAACAGCATCTTTAGCAGTGTGCTTGAGAGGACAGAATTAATAACTTGTTGACTTGACTGGGGACTTGACCAACATGTAGCTGGGATGACACAGTCCATGAAGATAGGGCTGGTGTGATGGAGACTGAGAAGATGGTTATATGACTGAGAGAATGAATACAAGTGGAATTGAGTAAATAAGTAAATATATTAAGATTAGTAAGAATCCAGATTTTTCACTGTCTAAGAGGAAATAAAAAATACAGAAGGCTAGAAAAAAAATTCTGTGGTGTTGGATCCAAATTAGAAACATCGGTAAGAACTCATGGTTTTTAATGGATAAAAGAAATCTATCTGCACTTGCATTTGCCCAAATACATGCAAATATAGACATACAAAGTCTGTCCAGAAGGTATCCAGCCATGTAATATGAAAAATAGAGAAATTTAATGAACAAGATACAAGATACAAGAAACAATGTACATAGCACAACGACACCTCAGTCCCGCTTCAAAGTAGGCACCTTGGGACCTCACACAGTTCTCCCAATCTCCATCAGCTGTCCTGTCATATTTTCTGGAGTCTTATCAATGGTCTGAAATCTCTTCCCTTTCAAAGGTGATTCTAGTTTTTGGAAAGGCCAGAAGTCGCAAGGTACCAAATCTGAGCTGTAGGAGAGCTGAGTCACCTGGGTGATCTGATGTTTTGCCAAAAAAGTCTGCACGAGATATGAGGTGTCGGTGGGACAGTTTAGTGGTGATGAAGCTGCCGATCACCAGTTGCCCACAGCGGCAGCCTTCTGAATCATCCGAATAGTTTCTGCAGAGGAATGTTCAAGCTTAATGCAAAATCTGATGCAGATTCGTAGCTCTACTCCCTCAGTCATTTTGAGTGCAAGGGCCACACAGTACATGACATGCTCACTCAATGGCATCTACCACCCCCACTGACAAATACAGTGAAGTCACACATGTGCATTCTAGTCCACTCTTCTTGGATGACAGGTTACATCCATGTCACACAAACCATTCTCATTATCTTAACAGTGGTTGGACTTTTGCAGGACAGACCTCATTCATATATTATCTCACTGCATCATGAAAAGGACTAAAAGCACTTGTATGCCAGTAACAATGAGCATATCTATTCCCCAGTATTTAGATTCAAAATACTTTTCACAAGTAAAAGGAGTCAGGACTCCCTGGAGAAATTACTGATTCCAAAACTGGGGTAGAGGAAATATCAGAAGATTCTGAAATACTTTGTTGTATCAGAAATAAGGAAATGCTCGAAGAATGATTGGGACATGTCAAAAAGACACAGGAGAAAGCTTGAATGAGGTGCCACTGGCCAATTCTGGGTCATTTTCAACATTAAAATAAATGACAGTAACTAATTATAAGTCATTAAATAAAGTAGAAATCATGGATCCATATTACTATAACTAAAAATAGAAAAAGTAAGTGGAGAAGAAAATCTCTACCTTATGGTATAAGCCAGTAAGTCCAAAAGAAAAAAATAAATTTGAAAATCAGCACTTGGCAAATCACTATAATAATATTGATTTAAGTAAAGTGTATTAATAACTATTAAAACAACTAGATAAAAATCTGATGTAAAACAGGAGGTCTATTTAGAGTCAAACTATCCCCCCTCCATAAAATACTAACTATAAAGAGAAACTTAGCAGATCGTGATAACAATTAACATCAATAGTAATCAAATAAACTGACCCTGCTGTTTCCTGATAAAATGCAGTAAAATGAACACTCCACCACTTCTATAATATTCATGCTAAAAATGCATAGCTGAGATCATGATAAAACATTAGGTAAATCCAAACTGAGTGACATTCTACAAAGTAATTGGCTTGTATTCTTTAAAAAATGTCAATCATTAAAAATAAGACTAAGCCACTTAAAATGAAGGAAATTAAAGGCACAGAAATAAAATGCAACAAGTAATCCTGAGTTGGATCCTATACCTATAAAGGACATTACTGATCCAACCAGCTAAATGTGAATGTAATGCGTGGTTTAGACAACAAAAGTATATCAATATTATTTTTCTGATATTTATAACTGGATTCAGGTTAAGTATGAGAATGTCCTTGTTTTTAGGAAAAACACACTGAAGAACCAAGGGGTGAGAAGGACATGACAGACAGGATATTACTCAATCACAAATGATCCAGAAAAATTCATTCACACACAATTTGGTAAAGTGTTAACAGCTGGGGAAGTTGAATGAAGGCTATATATGGGAACTTATACTCTTATGCAAATTTTCAGTAAGTTTGAAAATTTTGTTTTAATATTTGATATTTCCATTCCCTAAAATTGACAATTGTGAACACTCCTGATCATTCTATAAAGAAAACATTCTAGGTAGGTCCCCAGAACCTCTTAACTAAAGGCTGAGTAATGACATACATTCTCCAAAGCCAGCCCTTAAGGTTTTGTGCTTGTTTCTGCCATAAGAAAATAAGACACACTTTATTTATAACATAGATCTTTTAGATCTATGTTATAAACCCTTAAAGCAGGGTTTCTGAATCTTGGTATTGATATTTTTGTTGTAGGAAGACAGTCCTGTGCATTGCAGAAAATTTAGCAGCAACCTTGAACTCTACTTACTAGGTGCCAGAAGCATCCTCCCAAGTCGTGACAAAATCTCTAGCCATTACATTAAGTATAAAAGGTGAGTCACAAAAGGATAAAATACTGCATGCTTCCATTTATATTAGGTATCTAGATGGTCAAATTTATAGAGATAGAAAGTACAATAGTGGATGTTAAGGGCTGAGGGGAGAGAAGGAAAATATGAAGTTGTTTAATGGATACAGAGTTTTAGTTAGGCAAGAAGAAGAAAAGTTCTAGAGATCAGTTGCACTTAACATTATAATAAGAATATTGTGAATATACATATAACACTTCTGAACTATATACTTAAAAATAATTAAATGGTAAATTTTATGTTATATGTATTTTATCACAATTAAAAAAATTTTTATCCCTCGCTGGTGTGGTTCAGTAGGTTGGGCATCGTCCCACAAACCAAGAGGCCACTGGCTTAATTCCCAATCAGTGCACATGCCTATACCTGGGTTGTGGGCTGGTCCCCAGTTGGGAGTGAGAGGCAACTGATGAGTGTTTCTCTGGCACATCAATGTTGCTCTCCCCCTCTTTCCCTGCCCCTTTCCCTCTCCCTAAAAAATAAATAAATAACATCTTTTTAAGAAAATTCTAATTCCAAGAGAAGGTGTGATTCTGTTAGTAAGGTGATGGTAAATTCAACCAATGAACTGTGTGTATATATATATTTTATACATATGTATACCTGTGTTTTATATATAACTAAAATATACATGCACACAATTCAGCAAGTCAACCTGTGTTGATCTTATCAAGGAATGTAACCTGCCCTTGGCATACACAGTGAATATTCAACTAAAACAGTTCTATTGATTTCTGTCACTCAAAAAGCCATAATGTTAGAAAAGATGTATCTTTTTAAAATTACTAATCAGTAACAGCTCTGGGGAAGGAAAAAGAATGCCTAACACAGGGTTCCTTTGAGAAAGCAGATACAACCAGGAATCCAATCTGCTAAGAGCCATGCAGCTAGTGAGAAACACAGGCCAGGGGAATTCCAGCTCAGAATCAAGGAATACAAGGAATGGGAGGAGGCTGGGGAATTGTCAGAGGGGTATCAAGGGATCTGCAGGTGGAGTAGCTCCTTTGGTCAGTCATGCTCTTTCCTCTGAACTGAGTATATTTGAAAACTTATTTGAAAAAATAATGGAAGAAAACTTCCATAAGTTGGTGAAGGAAATAGACATAAGAAGTCCAGGAAGCACAGAGAGTTCCAATCAGGACAGACGCAAACAGCACCACATCAAGACACATCATAATTAAAATGCCAAAGGTTAAAGATAAAGAGAGAATCTAAAAGCAACAAGAGAAAAGGAGACAGTTACCTACAAAGGAGTTCCCATAAAACTGTTTCTTTTCTTTTCTTTCTAAAGAAAGAAATTCTGCAGGCAAGAAGGGACTGGCAAGAAATGTTCAAAGCCATGAAAAGCAAGTACCCATGACCTACATTACTCTACCCAGCAAAGCTATCCTTTAGAATTGAAGGGCAGATAAAGTGCTTCCCAGACAAGGTAAAATTAAAGGAGTTGATCATCACCAAGTCATTATTACAAGAAATGATAAAGGGATTTTTATAAGAAAAAGATGATTAAAACTATGAACATTAAAATGGCAATACATTCACACAACTATCAACAACCAAATCTAAAAAACAAACTAAGCAAAAAAAAAAAAAGCAGACAGAAACAGAATCAGAAATATGGAGATCATTTGGAGAGTTATCAATTGGGAGGGAGAAGGGGGATAATAAGGGAAAAGGTGCAGGGATTAAGAAGTACAAATTGGTAGGTACAAAATAAGGAGACATTAAGAACAGTATAGATAATGGAGTAGACAAAGAACTTATATGCATGACCCACAGACATGAACTAACGGGAGAGAATTGCTGGAGGGAATGGGGATACAGGGTAGAGGTGGGCAAAAGGGGGAAAACTGGGACAACTATAATAGCATAATCAATAAAATCTGGTTTTTAAAAATAAATAAAATCTTTAAAAAAGAAAAATAAATTTTTAAAAATATTTTATTTATTTATTTAGAGAGAGGGGAAGGGAAGGAGAAAGAGTGGGAGAGAAACATCAATGTGTGGTTGCCTCTCATGTGTCCCCTGCTGGGGACCTGGCCTGCAACCCAGGCATGTGCCCTGACTGGGAATCGAACCAGCAACCCTTTTCTTCAAAGGCCAGTGCTCAATCCACTGAGCTACACCAGCCAGGGCAGAAAAATAAATTTTAATTTAAAAAAGAAAATACAAAAAGTAGAAATCCTTCTACAGTGTAAATGGGGTTGTAAATTTTCCATCTTTATGGTAAGCAATTTGGCAGAATTCTTACAAAAACAGCACATACCTTTTGATCTAATCATTTCATTTCTAGGAATCCACCCTATAAAATATACATATGCATAATGAAGTATGTTCAAAATATTAATTGCAGCACTGTTTGAGTGTAGAATAATTGGAAGTAAGCAAAACATCTATCACTAGGGGAATGTAATGGACACTAATAATTAATGTGGTGGAATGTTAAGAAGAAGCCTTAACATACAGACATACAAGACCCACAAAATGCATTAAATGAAAAGCGGAGAGATTATATAATAAAAAGCTCAAAGAGGGTATTGACATTTACTTATTAAGTACATAAATGCAAACATAGCAGTAGGTTTGGCAGCTGCAAGCTAAACTACACAGTTATCTCTAGGGAGGAAAGTTTCTGGGAGTTACAGAAAAAAGCCTCCATTTTTGGTTTCACAATTTATTAACTGTATTATATACCCAATTTAAAAAACAAGGTTGGTGTGGCTCAGTGGACTGAGTGCCAGCCTATGAACCAAAGGGTCACAGGTTCAATTCCCAGTCAGGGCACATCCCTAGATGGCAGGCCAGGTTGCTAGTGGGGGGTGCGTGAGAGGCAACCACACACTGATGTTTCTCTGCCTCTCTTTCTCCCACCCTCCCCCTCTGTCTAAAAATAAATAAATAAAATAAGTTAAAAATAAAAAAAGAAGGGTATATCAAACCTGGGCAAGAATATTATAGCAATATTAAGCCCTGGCTGGTGCAGCCCAGTGGATTGAGCTCAGGGCCTGCAAACCACACGATCGAGGTTCAATTCCCAGTCAGGGCACATGCCTGAGTTGCAGGCCAGTTCCCAACAGGGGACTCACGAGAGGCAACCATACATTGATATTTCTCTCCTTCTCTCCTTCCCTTCCTCTCTAAAGATAAATAAATAAAATCTTTAAAAAAAGAATATTACAGCAATATTAAAACTAATAAACGGTAACTACAAATAGGCATTAGAATGAAGATATCCCTATATAACTGTTATCTTTTAAACTTAAACTATAAGTATGTCTTTTAAGAACTGTCTGACTGGTAAGTGTGTAGTGGTAATAAACTTCTTTTGCTTCATCACAGAGAACTACTCCTAAAGTATTTATTGTAGCAGACAACCTGCACTACAAAGCTACAGAAAATTTTGTAAAGATTTTATTTATTTATTTTTAGAGAGGGGAAGGGAAAGAGAAAGAGAGGGAGAGAAACATCAATATGAGAGAGAAACATTGACTGGCTGCCTTTCCTACATGACCCAGCTGGGGACCAAACCTGCAGCCCAGGCATGTGACCTAACCAAGAATCAAACCAGAAACCTTTCGCTCTGTAGGACAATGCCCAACGGAGCCACAATGGTCAGGGAAACCAATAGGAATTTTTGAGAACTCTAATGTCAAAGCCAAAGACAGCCTGTGCCAGACATTTCTCCAAGTAGCCAGCATTAAATATCAGTTTGATTCACTGCAAATGACAAAGACATATACATTATCTCTACTTTGCCTATCGGCCTCTATATAATTACCAATCTATACAGAATGACTGTACTGAAAATGGCTTTACACTTAAAAGTTGTAAACTGATGACATGAAAACAGAATATCAGATTAGCACTCAGCAAAGTGTTGTACTAAAAAAGTTTTTTAATTAGAAAATATAGATGACAGATATATTATACATGTATTATGAGCTAAGTAAAAAAGTGATATGTTTTGTTAGTGTTTGGGCAGAAAAAGTGAAACTACTGTGTGTGGCAGAGACTGCTGTTTTTCCCTCAATATGCATTCTCCTCTTCTTCCCTTAGTAGCTACAGTCTCTTACTTACAGCCAAACACATGACTGCCCAGTTAAAGACTACATTTCCCTGCCTCACCTGTAGTGAAGGATGGCCATGTGACTAAGTTCTGTCTAATGAGATGTAAGTAGACATGAGGCATGTCACTGATATCCTCAAAAAGAATGAGTGTGGCCTCTAGTCTTGCTTTTCCTGTTCTTGCGATAGGAAGCTCAAACACCAGTATTAAACCATGAGATAAAAACTACATGTAAAACATGGCACCACACCAAGATGGAAGAAACCTGGGATGATTATATCTGCTCTGTTACATGACAGAGAAAAAGAAAAATTAGAGCTTCCTTCTTCAACTGAATTACATTCACAAAGACCGCATTGTTAATTTATGAGATGTCCTAACATCCCTTACAAACTAGATGCTGAATTTGTGTTTATATCAGAAAAGGGCTTACCACTGAACACAGACCACTTACAGACAGCTGCAATTTAACAAAGCAATAGTATGTACACATTCACCCACACTCACAGACTATTCTTGCATATGAGTCTGGTCTTCCGTAAATTCACTGCTGTAAGTGAGATAAAGGTAACTAATAATAAGCACAACTTTATAATAAGAAGGGGCCATTTTAAAACCTTGATACTTACTGATACATTAGCACTATCGCTGCTTGCAATCTCAGCTGCCTTTTCGATAATCTGTTAAAAAAGATTTTTAAAAAATCAATTTTGGCTCCTGTATTTGTAAAATTTTAAATATAAATGACACTTGTACTTAGACTACATGTAGTCTGGCATTTTATGCTTTATAATATAAACATGAATTTTAAATGCAGAATGGTAATATGCAGTGACTCAGAATCTTCAAACTTGTGACAAGTGGGAATCAATCAACGGCATTACTGTAAAGGGACTGTGACTCCTTGGATGCACTAGGACAGTCTGTACATAAGATGAACAGTGGCTTGCATATGTATATGGGAAAAAATAATATAGGTAAATATCTTCTGATTAAAAAAATAAAGAGGTATATTAGAGTTACTACAGAGTAAGTTTTGTCATGTCACGTTCTGTTTGAATTAGCAGGTACCAAAAATGTAAAGTAATGTCAAAAAGATAGTCTAAAAATATTTTTCAAACCATTAAGTTCCAAAGGCCTCTAGGTCTTCAAGAAATGTGACCCTAAGGATCCAGGAAGAGGATAAGTGGTAAAGAATCTGAAAATCCGTATCTGAATTAGGTAATCTTAAACTAACAGTTTGTCTGTATCCTCATGTGTAAAATGTAACGATAGTTCCCATTCTGTTTCATAAAGTTGCTATAATCATCGAAGGAGATTACAGTTAAAAAAAACTAAGCAATAAAAATAAAACTGATTTGAAAAGCAAAATGTTTGCAAGTAATTACATCAAGAAAACTCCATTTTTTAAAAAGTGGAAAACTTTATCTTTTTATATCATTATTATTTGATTTGGTGTTTACAGTGATCATATAAAATCTGTACTATTAAAGGAAACCCAGTAAATGTAAACCTAGTCAGACATTTAAAGACTAAAATCTTCATCCCAAGTTGATCTTCAAAGGCAAAGGAAAGTTCAGTGATTGGCTGAAGATAACTTAAGCAATGTTGAAATAAAACATTCTTAAAAAACTAGACTTCCCTTGAAATATCAGATTAAAAATATTCATATTTGCACAAGATATTGTATTTGTAAAAATGCTTCAAAAAGCATCTCAGCTAATTCCAAAATAAGTATAACTGATTGCCAAACAAAACATAACTGAGCACAAAAATTGGCACAGATAGGACCACTATTCCTATTCCAAAGAATAGAGGCATGGCATGAATGTAATGGATGAGTCAAAATGTATCTTTCTTTACTCAATGTACAAAAAGGTATGGCGCTCTTGATGTATTTGGGATTTCTACCACAATAATCACAAAACATTACTGGTCAGAAAAACATTTTACAGGGATTTGAAATAAAAGTTACTTTTTAGATGGATAAAAATTCAACTAAAATGCAAGTTAAAAAAGAAACATTAAGTTACATAAATTTAATTTACATACTATTTTTAAAATCTACTCTCTACAGGTCTGGTAGTGTTGAAAATTAGAACACAATTAATTTTACATGTGGATTAATTTAAATGCTATTTAGTGTAACATCATTGTTTAAAGGTAAGTGGTTCTCAAATGGATTAAGGAAATAAAAGAAACATTATTATTTGAGAATTTGCTCAAGGACTGCATCATAAAAATCAGCCTCAATTATACCTGAAACAAAAATGCCAAACCTGAAGATAAAACATGACAGCTAAGCTCTCTCAGCATATAAATTATCTAGCCCTATTATAGGGCTAGAGATAGTTTCCTTACCTCCCCAAGACATGCAGCTTTATACTAAGGGGATACATTTAGAAATAGAAGTCCTTGCTATAGATTCAAATAACAGTACTTTAGGAAGTCCTACTTACTTTAATATTCAACATAAACCATGTTTTCTTTTAATACCAACTCTAACACAGCAGTGATTACGTCTTTAATCTCGGAACCAACATGCTGGCATATTTCACTGTTCAGAATTACATATAAACACATTTACAGACCTTTTAATTTGAAAAATATCTGAGAACAATTAATGATTTCCTCATTTTATAAATGAGGAATCGGAACTCCAAAGATAACATATCTCACTTGATCAGTGACAAAGCCAGAACTAAATAGAGTTGGCTCCCAGCACAGTGGTCTTTGCACTGAACCTGTCAAAAAGCTGTCAATTTATGTGACATTTTGAAACAGGAATAGAATTAGATATACAGAGCTTCACCATAAACACATAGAGCCAGAAATTAATAATTCAATTATTCCATGTATAGTACAGTCCTTTAAAAAATTAGCTTACCTTGTCAAAGGGAGGGTAATAATAAGGCTGTTTTTTATTCTCTGGGAATTTGATATGCAAGGCTGTTGCATTTTCAGTGTATGGATTTGTTTGAACAGTTCCCATTGGATTCAACATTTCTTCAAGTTCATCTAAAACATGCAAACAATTTTAATTCTCAAAAAATACTTTTACAACTAAAATAAAATAAAACTTGAAGGGATTCCAGCCATAAAAATTATTTTAAAAGTGTGCCACCTAAGGAAGTTTGACAATTTTAACAGTAAGCCTCTAATTTTCTGTTAATGCTTAGCACAAAATTTGAATCTGAGTTTACATACATTTTTAAGTGAGAAAATTAACAAAAATTAACAGCTACCTCACCCTTTCTTCAATTTGGTAAGTATTATCAATTAGGAAAAAAACTTACTTCAAACTGCTCCCCCTACATCAAAATCAGGTGGCCCATAGGATTCATTATTTCAACACTACAGATTTCTTAATCACATGTAATCTGATTTCTATGGTCAGCACAGTACTCAAACTGATGATATTCAAAGTCATCAATGACATTCTTTGACAAATGTAACACTCCTCAATTATCTCAAGCTTCTGGTACAGTTAAACACCTTTTCTGGTAGTTTTTATAATACTCCATTCAAGTGGTACTCCTTTAACCTCACCACCTGCTACTTTCAAGACACTCCTTCCTCTTCTCTACCACTCTAAACACTGTCCATTCACAAAACTGTGCATGGGAACCTTAGAATTTCAGTGTTGTCATAAAATACTGGAGTTCATGTAACTTTTTTATTTCGCAGATGAGTGAACTGTTGAAGAGAGATGAAACCCAAGATGAGAGAACAAAGCACTACAACCAAAAGTGCCCTCAGTCTACAATTCTTTTCTTATATTGATTTTTAAGTTATTTTCTCGGTATTTCCTGAAAAAGTATATGTCTAGGTCCAATGAAAAGACAGTATGCACAATCGGAATTATCTCCCAAAACTAGAAAATCTTTAAAAAATTTACAAGTTTCAGCTACTTAATTCTTTGCTCATCTTTTTTAACACTCTCTCAATCTCAGATTCCATTTTAACTGGATTGAAGCAATTCTTATAAATTTATATACCTCTAAAGCTGCCTTCTCTACAAATTATGATCCTATATTTGATAACTAATAGCATTACACTGAATTGTCCCACCAAATGCAACCTATCTAAAGTCAAATGGAGCATTTTAGTATTCTTTTTTAAAAATATATTTTATTTATTTATCTTCAGAGGGAAAGGGAAGGAGAGAGGGAGAGAAATATCAATGTACGGTTGCCTCTCGTGAGTCCCCTCCTGGGAACCGGCCTGCAACCCAGGCATGTGCCCTGACTGGGAATCAAACCAAGATTGTCTGGTTTGCAGGCCCACGCTCAATCCACTGAGCTACACCAGCCAGGGCCTTTAGTATACTTTTTTAAAAATATTTTATTTATTTGTTTTTAGAGAGAGGGGGAGAGAGAAAGAGGAGAGAAATATCAATTTGTGGTTGCCTCTCATGCGCCCCCTACTGGGGACCAGGCCTGCAACCCAGGCATGCACCCTGACTGGGATTCAGACTAGCGACCCTTTGCTTCGCAGTCTGACACTCAGTCCACTGAGCTACAACAGGCAGGGCGCATTTTAGTATTCTTATCAGCCCCACACTTTATGAAGGTAACCATACTTAAAAGTGATCACAAACCCCTGGCTGGGTCACTTAATTGGTTGGAGCATTGTCCTACGTACCAAAGGGTTGTGACTTTGATCCCCAGTGAGGGCGCATGCCTAGAAGTTTCAGATTCAATTCCTGATTGGAGCACATACAGACGGCAGCCTATCAAATGTTTCTTTGGCATTGATGCTTCTCTCCACACGCACTTCTCTCCCTCCTGCCCCACCCCCTAAATCAATGGACATGTACCCAGGTGAGGATTAAAAAAAAAAAATCACAAAAAAGGCACTCTAATATATTACAAATGCAGAGCACACATTGATATAATCTCTAAGACAGCAATTTATGATTATCAACATCACAAATGTATTTATTCTTTGACTCAAAAAAGCCAGTTCTTGGGATTTAGCTTAATATATACCTGTATATAAGCAAGGTTATTCCTCAGAACTATTAAAACTATCAAAAGATAACTCTGCTTTAAAAAGAAGCAGCAGCACTTGGAGTAGAGAGAAAAGGTTGAAAGGGCAAAGAACAGAACACTCAACAGAATATGCTATTTTATGGAAGAATAGAGAGAAAAATAGAAATCTACTTTTATATTTCCTAGTATATACATAAAAAATTCTGGAAAGACATAAAAACAATCAATAAATATGATTATTGGTGAGCTAAGAACTCTAGATAATAGATTACTTGTAGCTCATTTCTGGCTTGCTCCTACAGGGGATAAACGTGACAATTCTACAGCTGATACATGCAGTGCAAATGTGTTCGCTTATTATTTTTCATCTTATATTTTGTCAGAGATAAAGCTAAGATCATGGTATGCCAAGTTAATACCACCAAAAATTTTTCTGCAAATACCAGTCAAGTTGCTTGATGATTCTAGAGAACATGTGTAAGTCTAAATTAAGATTTACAAAAAAGCGTATTACTGAAATGCTTAATTTTTATTCTAAATGTGAAACTCTAGTTCCTCTTAAGAAATGTGTACATCACTGCCCCCCTATATTTGGAGAGTAATGTGATTAGTAAAAATTATTGGAGGTATATGCAGGAAAGGATAGGAGTAACAATATGCATACACATAAATTGTAAAAACATGTCGTAAATAATTGTAATTTATGTCCAAAACAATTATGTGTGTATCCAAAAACTATTTCTCACATAGTAACTAATACATGAACATTTCATAAGTCTGTCACCCACAAAATAATTTAAAAATGCAAGTTAGTTCAAACTTTTACTAAATATCTATGAAGACAGAAAAATACTCACTAGGATAACACAAGTTCTACACTAAAAAGTGCACACCTGGGAAAGAGTCCAGAGTAATGGAAAGAGCCAAGCAGTCTTCTGTACAAACCCTAGATATGAATGAATTATGTAAGACTGACAAAGGTTTACTTTCCTTATCTGTAAAATGGAGATAAAACCATCCATCTTATAGGGGTACGTTAAACTGTATTTGAAAAATATAGGCATGTAAAAGGTGCTCTTCTTAGCTCATATTTCAGGCTAAACCTTTTTTATTAGTCTTCCCATATTAGTGAATGTTCCATCTATCAGTATAAAAATTTAGTACAAGTAGGAATAATAAAGAAAAAAACAATGTTATAAAAGACATTGTCTCCTAAGAGAAATTCTAAAAAACCTATATATATAAAATGTTTACAGTGAGAACACATTCATTAAAATAATAATATATGCAGGTACAAATCACTGGAATACATTAAAATAATCTATAGAAATTTGTTTTAAAATAAACAAAAAGACATAAAATGATAGTTTCTTTACTATACTGAAAGGAAACATTATCAAGTCCACTGTGCCAAAAGTTACTCTTTAACACTAAGAATTAGGAAGTAAATCTTACCAGGAAATGAAGACCAGCTGTGCAATATTACGTCTCCAGATCTCAACTGTCCTTTAAAGTCAAAAACCATCGTATTTACCCATGCTACAGGATAATGCTGTTGAAAAAGATACCGTTGCATAAATATACTAAGAATGAATTTAATGTGAATGTTCATATAATTCTAGATACTCATACGTTTGATTACAGATGAGCCCCAGACCCCACAAGGTCTGCTAAGTGAAGTGCGATCTATGATGTTTCAAAAATGCACAAAATTCTGAATTCTCAAACACATGTGGCAGCTGAAATTTTAGTTAAGAGACTGTGGACCAATAATTTTTAAAATTCCTTCACTCTTTTTCACCTGTACCTTCTAAAAAGTATAACATTTATAATAAAGCACTTGTCGTATGACATTTACTAAAATAAATTTGCCAAAAGAGAAATGACTGAGAAGAATATAAAAAGGGAGATTTATTGCCTTTGTGAAATCAGTTCTTAGGTACCAAAGTTATATGATATAACTTCACTTAGATTACTCGGTTATGTCAAAAGGTATTACAATATAATGTAATGTATTGTAATGTATAATGTATTATAATGTAATGTATAATATAATGTCTTCCATTTTAATATAATTCCATTAAGTTACTCCATTTTTAATTTTTCAGAAGTTATTAGGTAATTACCACTTTCCCAGATTTCCTGATGGTCTGATATTTAGAGGCATTAATGGTTTTAGTCGATTTCTTCGTTTTTACTTTATCCAAAACTGCATAAACAGCAAAACATAATCTTGCCATTCGTGGCAGGTCACAAGTATTAATATCAAATTCCAGTGGTTCATTCCAAATATGATCATTTTTCCCTGATATCTCTGAGCTTACAATGGTTTTACACAGAAGTTCAGTACCATGAAAAAGGCCAGCCCTGACATGAACCTGAAAGAAAGGAGACAAAAATAAATACAGAATCATGAGTATCGAACCACTGACACATCCTAATTTGGGGGAATAAACATATACTGGGAGAAGCAGCACATCGACTCCAGAAAAGATTGTCTGGACACAAAGCACGAGACTGTAATTAATCAGTATTTTATTAACTAAATGGTTTAACCTATTTTTCACTTACTAAGTAGACCAGATAAAAAATGCCAGGGACCTCAAAGGTATAAATAGGTCTGAAGGAGCCAAGATGACAGCTATAAAAACTATCACATGCTTACTCTCATTGACTTCATTTACTTGGGGTCTTGTCTTACTCTTCTGTACACTTGAGAAGGAAGGGATAAATAGAATGTCTTCAAAGTCTCTTTCTACTTCTGAATAATTTATGAATATGTCATTAAAAGTAGTCAACCAAAGATATTCTATTCATATTTATGATTACCCTATTAAAGATATTCTATTCATACTTATGATTATCCTACACATCATTGTCTCTTTGCTTTTTTTCCCAAAGACTCAAATCCAGAATGATACTAGGGATCCGTAAAATGTCCCCCCAAATATTATTCATTCATTTATATAGTGGTTTTTAAAGACATAATCTAATTATCTCCAATTAAGGTGTGTGAGTAGTAGAAGTAGAACTAAAAGCAGACACTGACTCAATGAAATACATAACATTAAAGTCAAATGTTTTACATCAATTATTCAGATGTGACATTAGCACACAGTGTTACTCAAATATTTACTGAATAAATGACACCTATGTGGAATTCTTTAGGTATGTGGTTTTAAAATTTAAACAAAAGCCTATCAATAAAAGTTTGACTTGTTAAAAGAGTTACTATCCTAATTTTGAGAAAATAATAATATCTACTTTATAGAGATTAAAACATTTTAAAAAGTGATTCAAATTTTTGAATATTGACCATAGCATCAATTTTTAAATTATATTTACAATATATCACAATTATTAGTTTTATTAAAACTAATAAAATTAATTAAAAAACTAATAAAACTCATTGTTTTATTAAAATAAAACAATGTTATATTAGCAATAAATAAAACTATAGACTAGTAGACTACATACTTCATAAGGTAGCAGGGAAAGAATGGCTTATTTTAATAAGTATTATTCATTAATCTAATCTCTGCAAAATAAACATAAATGGATTGAATGGTTAAATATCTTTTAAAAATAAAAAGCAAATTACAAAGCAAAATTGTTAAAAAGCTATCAAAATAACTACTGAAACTGGTTCATGGAAGTTGATTACACTATTCTCCCAACTTTTATGAATGTTCAAAATCTTCCTTAAAAAATTTTTAACAGAAGAAAATTATTTACTCCAAATACAAACTGTTGTGTACAACACAGTAATGACTAAAGTAATAAGGGTTACAAAGGATTATTAAAAACATCTGCAGTAAACTCTCCGGCTACCAGGAGAATTTTTATCAAAACACACACCTCATTCTCCTCAACTTCATAGGAAAGGGGCTATTCCACCATGCTCCAACTCCTAAAGTACTTAGACCTTACTCCTTTGCTTCTCTGTACTGGGGGAGGGGGGAGGGGAGGGGCGCGCGGTGTGGGCGGCAGGTAGGAATCTACTTCCCCAGCCCCTAGCAGGTTGCAAACCTATGCAAGTCTTTTCCATATCAAACTCAACAAAAATTCTCGCTCAGAATCTAACTTACCGTAACCACCTATTTTTTCTGCCATGATGAGAATGGCACTAACATCTACTAAGGCACTCTATGTCCCTTACTTTTCAATACATCATGATGCCTTGCATAGAAGGGGAAAATTATTTGCAATGTAACCTTAAAACAATAAATAACAAAATACTATATACACTCATTAAAAACACATTCACATCTTCATCTTGTGAAGGAAAGAATATAAATAAAAATAGTTTATAGTAAGTAGCTTAGCAAGAATGTTGGTAACCTTGGATCTTAATTTATAATATTATTTTTAAATATTTAAAAATCATTATTCTAGAGAGTACCACATAATATCTCGGTGATCTAAATTCAAGATCCTATACACAGACATAACACCAAATTCTACAATCAATCCAAAACTCATTCAATTTAATAAAAGTATAGATAAAAGTGAAAATACTTTTGGTATAACTTTTTAAAAGCAATCATTTAAGTTTCAAGATTGAGTAGCCTTAGCCTTAAGCAACCTTTATGTCCATGTCTCTAAACTGCTTTAAATGGTATTTCACTGTGTTCCCCCAAATTAGACTAAAAGTCTAGGGACTTTCACTTTTAGTTTGTAAAAAATATGGTAAGAATAATTTTTTTAAAGATTTATGTAACAGCACTTTTAGGAAATCTCTGTATCTAGCTTTATGTTATTATACTCAAAGTATCTAAACTATGAGATACTAACACTATCAGTATTTTTAACAGCCAAGACAGAGTAAGAGAAAGCATATCGACAGAGTCAGAGCACACACTGGGTTGCGGGCTGGTCTCTGAAAGGGGTGTGCAAAAAACAACCAATCAATGTGTCTCTCCCTCTTTTTCTCCCTCCCTTCCCCCCTCTAAAAAATAAATAAAATCTTAAAAAAGAAAAAAGTCCATTCATTATTCCTAAAAATATGACCACAAACAACAGAATCAATCCAGCTTCAAATATCTGATGGAACTTGGAAAAACCTATGGAAATAAAACGTCTCTGACAAAGAAATAAAATGTAATACTAAAAAAAATAAAGCAGGTAGTGAAGGCTTCTTTGGTCTTCTTCAGGAAGAAATTAAATAATAATAAAAGACTAGAAAATTTGCTAATTTGATTGATCTTTATAACTACAAAAGAATTAGATAATATAAATTGCCTACAGAAGACAAATACAGTAATATACAAATGGGAAGAACAAGTAGGAATTCCCATTTTTACAATATATATTACACATCTACACATATAAATCATAGAAAAAACATGTACATATATAATACTTCACATGACTTTAGGACAGATTTGCCTCTACATGATTTCTACCTTTAGAGATACCCAAGGAACGCTAGTGACTATGTGTGACTGTCCAAGATGTTTTATAAAGTAAATAAATCAAAAATAATGTATATAGTATCTTTTTTAACAAAACAACCAATCAATAAAATAAACACAACCAAAACTCATTCAAGACTAAAACTCTAGCTTATATATTCGCATAAATATGGGGGTCATTCACAACACTAGTTAACCTTAAATCCATATGATGATAAACAGACAGGTAATCGACACCAGTACCTTTTTTAAAACTCTGATTCAGACTTTTTTTTACCTGTTGCAACAATGTTATAGTTTTATAATTGAAAAAAATTAATTAAAAAATTTAAATGAAAGGAAACAATAAAATTACCACTAAAATAGAAAATAGCTAATTGGCATAAGCACATTAAAAGTTCATTAAAAGTTCAAATCTAGCTAAGAATATAAGAACAAAAAGCCTGCATTTTAATGACAGCTACCCAGAGAATCTTTAGTGTCCATTTACAAAAACAAGCTATTGGTAATTTTTGGCAAGGTGCTCCTGAATATATTGTCATACTAGCGAACATTTCAAACTAACTGAATCTTTCTTGGATCACAAAACTATCCACTTAACTTCCTGCCAAGGAAAATAGGGGTAAATGCATGCTTTATACTTCGAGACAAAATGCCTTAAGTCTTCACTTAATTGTATGGAGTTGTGCAATAAACCCCATGTGTTAACAACTTGTGGTCTATAATGCAGTCATCTATTTTCTTCCAAGAAATGGTATTATATTTTCTGTGTTCAGCAAATTTAAAAGAAAAAAAACAAGAGCTGGGTGCAGCTCTAAGCAAGGCTGAGAAAGAAAAGGAAGCTTGCATACAAACATGTGACCTATAGCTTCAATTTAAATTCCATTTGCTAAAATTCTGCTCTAAAGCAATTTCTTTTATATAAATATACTAGGCGGACCCCCAAACCCAGAATTTATGAAAAATTGTGTATTTATTTTTACATATTTAAACTTTAGTCACCTTCAAAGTACTCTCCATTTCATGCAATATACCTACCAAGACATTTTGTCCACTGCTCAAAACAGTTTTTGACTGCTCAACACTCAACATGCAGTGTGGGCAGATGTGCTCAAAAACCACTAGTCATGAAATGGACTACGCATTGAAAGTGTCTTCAAAAAAAACTTCACTGAGCCAAATGAAGCCTCTCACAACAACATCAGCTGCTGCACTGATACAGATGGGTTCTTAGAACACTCAACCAGCAGAGGAAGCCTGTATTAGAAGAAGATAATTCCCTCCAGAAGATAATTCCATTTGGGGGCGGGGGAGAGGATCCCCCTCGTATATCTGGAAAATGTCAATCTATCCATTATATCTCCAACTATTTAAAGACATTAAAACAAAAACTCTTAACTGTCTAGTAATAAATTACTATATTCTATCTGGTATAATTGACTATTATTGGTAAAATTTAACTTGCAATGTAACATTCATTGAGCATATCTGTGAGTTATCTAATTAATGGAGCAGACGACAAATTCAAACCTTAGCAAGTACTCACTTTTACAGTTTCTTCTGTGTTAAGTTTATTTCCCTTTACCAAGACAATTTGGAAAGGGCTGTTATTTTCCCAAACATGCTGCAAAAAATGAAATAAATATGGAGTATTTTAATGAAAGACATGAATATTTTATGCTAACAAATCATCTCATCAGTTCTGATGTCCACTGGTAAAATAATGAAAATAGACTTTTGAACTAACAACTGAAAGTCACATATATTAAGTTAAGTTTCATAACCCCTAAGTAAAATACAGGCAGCATTACAGATAACATCTTAACCATCAAGGAGTATTTAAACATACAATTTGTTAATAATGGATAACTATTTAAAATACGTTAACTGTTCCCACAAACATAAGCTTAGTATCTGGCTTTTACAAATGTCTCAGAGTCTGAAAAAAACTTTGATACCCTTTGATACCTTTGATACCCTTAAAGTATAAAAGTACTCAATAAGAAAGGTAAATTAACATCACAACTTTATCATAGCTAAGCTGATAAAAAATGAAATATACTAGTAAATCAACTATTTCTGCACATCTAACTTTTCTTACCACAATGTCTCAAATTACTCACTTAAGTCTTATGTTTAGCTCTAATCTAAAAAAATATGTAATTTAATGGCATTTTTCTATGGCACCAAAAGAACAACAGAAATATAAATGGCATATTTACATTTATATATAGCTTGAGTAAAGAAAAACAATAGTAGCTAGACAATAATTACAAATGGTGATGGATATTTGGCAAATGTGCATTGGTTTTCCCAGAAGGAGAAGTGAGCAAATACTAATGTGTAAGACTTAAGCATATAACTTAACAAAATCGCATGCCTTTTGGGATTCCCAAAAGTTAACACATGAAACTTACAGAAATAATTCGTGTTTTCTTTGGTGGTAAAGGAAGAGGAAAGTTAGATGAATTTCGATTTATGGCAGCCTCTATGGCAATCATTTCCTGTTCATACATCTTTTTGATCTTGCAGCATTCCACAAGCATAAAATGGGGCAAGGTCCTGTTCATTACACAGTTCCGGATATACTAACAGTGGCAAGACAACAAGGTAAGGATATTCAAGCAAATACTTAAGTCAATAGTAGAATAAAACTAAGCTGAACAACACTGTATCAAAATACCCTATAAAAGTATACTTCAAACAACTTGACTTCAAGAATATGAGAATGGGGGGGGGCAAGGCTGGGAATATAAGACAGAAAACTGTACTTGAACAAGAATTAAATTTAAAAAAAGAATATGAGAATTTAAAATCTCAACATAAAAAAAGCTACCGTAAGCCTAAGTACCTAAGAACTGAGCTAGACAATTCTTACACGTTATAACTAATCTTCACAAAACCTGTGTAAGAGCGATTATTCCCCATTTAATAGGTTCAAGAACAAAAATCAGAAAGGTTAAGTTATACATCTAGTATCTTTAAAACCTGGACTTAAATCCACCTGCCTAACTTTTTTTCTGATTATTTTTTAAACCTTGAAGAAAGACATGCTTCAGTCTAAATGTTTTGTCTTTTCTTTTCTGCACTCAATACCTCACAGTCTGGCCAACAGGCATACATTTCTAGGGGCAGGACTTGAATGTCATTGATTGACATCACAGTGTAAGCTTTCACTCAGTTAGGAAAAGGGAACATGTAATTGTACCCACAAAGCCATTTCTTAAGTCATCAAGTGGCCAACTCACACCTTCCCACGAATTTCTGAGGTAAACCTGGTGCCATTTTAGCACAGGGCTCCAAGCCACTATTACTGTTTCCCCAGAGAAAACCTAGAGGCCATCCCAGCATGATGTGCTGTTTATTTCCTGTTTATTTCCATGAAACCAGGATGACTTTCCAGAGGTATATTAAAAAAACGGGTGGTTATTCACATTAACAAAAATTCCTAACAAACTGAATAAAATCCAATGTATTACTAAAAAGTAACACTATCTTAGACAGATATAAAGTGAAATTCAATGTATTATATTCAATTTAAAACTACTAAAAATATATTTTTAATTAAAAAAATTTCCAGGATGGCCTATAAGTAAAATTACATAATATTATGATAAATGTATTCATTTAAAACTTTTCAACATGAAAGAGATATCATTCCATTTCCTTCCTATTCCTTTGCCTACATTACATATTTTCTCCCAAGACCTTGTACAAAAATATATGCATAACTTTATTTTTTATAATAATAAACTCACTTCTGACAAAACAATAACTTCCTCTCTTTGAGTTAAGAAAAGGTGTTAAGTTAAAGGGGAAGGCAACTACTTAAAAGATGACAAAACATGAAGGGAATAAGTCAGTACTTCTATGCTCCCACCAAGCACTTTACGTCTATCTTCTTCCTCTTATAAGCTAGAGTTCAAGGACTTATTATCAGAATGCCACAAGTACCAAAGCTGTACACAGAAGTGATAACTCCTCTTAGACTTTCTACCTACTAAAGTTCAAGAATTGAGGACCACACCAAAAATCTTAAAACAAAAGTATAAAATTCCCTGTTACCTGATAAAAAAATCACAGCTCCTACTCTCAAACAGCACTTAATATCTGGCATGATTGTACTCCTCTTACTCAAAACAAAACAAAAACAAAAGTAATAACATAGTATTCTAAAGTCCTGTTATTATTTATCTGACTCAGCTTATTATGCTTTATATCTCAGGGGTGTCAAACTCATTTTCACTGGAGGCCACATCAGCCTCACGGTTGTCTTCAAAGGGCCAAAATAATCTTTGGACTGTATAAATGTAACTACTCCTTACCTGTTAAGGAGTTGAAATTACATTCAGCCCTTTGATGGCAACTGTGAGGCTGATGTGGACCCCAGTGAAAATGACTTTGACACCCCTGTTTTATATGTAATAACCACTTTTTAGCCTCCAATGTAATTTCAATAAAAATATCTTCAAATTCCTTGAAGCACGGTCGGATCCTGTCTTTTAAATAGCACACCTTATTATGTTGGGGAAAGGGCTGTTGCACTGCATGTTATCTTATTTAAAGATTTTATTTATTTATTTTTAGAGAGAGGAGAAGGAAGGGGAAAAGACAGGGAGAGAAAACCTGCACCTATGATATTTAAACTCTACTCCAAAAACAATCTGAGCACTTCAGTGCTTTCCATAAAGTAAATAATCAAAGAATTCAGGACTAAATGGAAGTAAATACCTCAAAGATAAGGAAAGACTTTTGAGGACAGTAAACCTAATACTTTCAAAATTCTTACCAAATATGGATGTAAAAAAAGAGGGGGGAATTGCTGAAGGGGAAGATTATGTGTATAAATATTAGACTTAAATTGAAGTTTTCTAATACACAATGAAAATTTATATTACTTCATACTAGTTAACTAATAATCACAAATAAGTTTTATACAATTTAATTAGAGGCCATTTAATCAAAATGTTTTATGTTTTACTTCCCCCTAAATATTTCATATCTAAATCACTATTTATACAATGAAATAGTAGGCAGCTATAACAAACTATATTAAGAATTCATAATGCTATAGGCAATTATGACACTGAAATAATTTAAAAAGCAGCATGAAAACATTATAGATACATACATAAACATATACATAACCATTATGCCAAAAATATATATAACTTCAAGTAGAATGACCAAAACATGCCAAAATGTTATTAATGGTTATTTCACAGGGAGGTAGGATTATGGCTATTTAATTGTGTATACTTTTCTGTAGGTTCCGAATGTTCTATTAGAGTAACACATTTTTTGCCCTGGCAGTGTGGCTCACTGGATTGAGTAGCCACCTGTGAACTGAAAGGTTGCCAGTTTGATTCCCAGTCAGGGCACATGCCTGGCTTGTGGACCAGTTCCCCAGCTTGGGCCATGGCAGAGGCAACTAATCAATATATCTCTCGGACATCAACGTTTCCCTGTTTTTCTCTTTCTCTCTAAATATAAATAAAATATTTATAGTAACACATTTTTTAATCAGAAATTTCAATCATCAAATTATTAGATATACACATACACTTTTCTGGTAAACTCATAATTAATACACATACCTGGAACTGGATTAGTGGGTGATCACCAAACACATATTCTAATCTCCCACTAATTTGCAACACATAGTCATAGGGGCTAACTTCATCTTCTTTCCCATGAATAGTCAAACGTTTCTGGATTGCCAATTCATTTATTTTGACAGGGTTCATATCAGGAGATACTTGAAAGCTAAACACATCCTAAAGAGGATAGCAGAAAAAAGGGATAACTTAACATTTTTGCTAAAAACAAAACAAAACCACTCTTTACATTTGTACTTATTACTATATTATAAACACCTATACATAATATTTAATATATATGCATACACTGTCCATTTAATGTCAGAAATTTTCCTATTTTCTAAATATACTGTCTATGTCAAATATGTTAAGATGGATGATAATTTTTAATTCATTTTACATTACACAGAGTGCTACAGTTACTACAGGTCAGATAAAAATTTAACGGAAGTTTACTAATATTTAACTAAATTTATTATCAGGTAGTTTATCACAGGCATTTACCAGTGAATATCCTTCTTTTAAAGAGTTTCCGAAAAAGCCCTGGCTGGTTGGTGTGGCTCAGTGGACTGAGTGTCAGCCTGTGAACCCAAACCTCTTCGGTTCAACTCCCAGTCAGGGCACATGCCTGGGTTGTGGGCCAGGTCCCCAGCTGGGGGTGTAAGAGGCAACAGATCCATATCTCTCACACATTGATATTTCTCTCCCTCTCTTCCTGCTTCCCTTCCCTCCTTTAAAATAAATCTTTTTTTAAAAAGTTACCAAAAACTCCTGTACTTTTTCAAACTTAGTATGTATTTAAAAAGAATTGTATGTTGTCACTAGTAAGAGATCTTGACTTTATACCAGTTGAACCATAAATTAACAATTCTGATTTTTATAAACATGTAAAAAGAAACAAAGAAATTTTAATTAGTGAAAAGTGAAGATAGTTGTGATGGAATATTATTAAATATGTGCATAAACCCCAGAAGTATAGATATTAAAATTTATTTGATAATACCTCAATCCTCCCATAATCTAGCAAAATAATTCCCCACCATATGATCATCTATCAAAGATATAAGAAAGCTCACTATCTCCCAAGGCAGCCAACTGCTACCCTGGACAACTATTAGAAAATTCTCTATATTGACCTAAAGTTGATTTTTACAATATTTCCCACCAAATTAATTTCTGTCATCTCCCTTTTTCACAAAGTATCTCAAACCTACTGGGTCTTCCAATCTACTTTCTTCAGCATTTTTATCCTTTCCTCCTGTACTTTCTATTTGAGTCCGTACCATACTCATCAAAGCACAAGAACTAAAAGATATGCAGAGTGACTTAGGAAGTCTTATCACTTCCCTTTCCTTCCCCATCTCACTTCCCAAAATATACAATGATCGCCTTCTCTCCACCTTCATTACTATGCTCTTCTACTTCAATGACTCTTTACATCTGTCCTAAAGAGCAATATGGTTTCTTATTTGATCAATCTCTTGTACTATCTACGTCCACCTAGCTTAGAAAGTAATCTATGTTTAAAAGAAGAGCAGCAAGGAGATTTGATAGTCTTTTTTAACATAATACAAATGCTCGTAACTCTGTTAAGCAGTGGTACACAACAGAACTCTCTTTAACAATAAAAATATTCTATTCTGTGCTGTCCAATACAATAACCACTGGATACAACTGGCTTGATATGTGACTGGTAAATTACACATGCAGCTATTTACCACCATATTCAATAGCGCGGGTCTGAATGATTAAGCACAGGTTCCTTAATATAATTATTCTATGATCCCTACCGTCTATTTCATAGATAAACTCTTCACAAATACAAAACTAAAGGACAATCTCATCAGCAGACAGTAAGAATCTACAGAAAGCCTAGAAAAAAAACCGGGCTTGAAAAACTGCAGGTACTAAAATTAATAGTCAGAAAATAAAGCAAGTATGGTTAATATTTCTCAAAAATTAAAAGCACCTTGAAAATGAATAAAGACCAAGTATATATGAAGCAGAATCAAAGAGAACCCTAAGGAATAAAGCATCTTAAGTAAAATGAAAATTTAATATTCAATAAAAAGGAAAATGGCAAATTTAAGAAAGTTTAAAAGACTGATAATAACAAGTATTAGGAAAGATGTGCAAAAACATCCACTGGCATAGCTCAGTGGATTGAGTGCAGGCCTGCGAACTAAGGGATCGCGGTTCAATTCCCAGTCAGGGCACATGCCTGGGTTGCAGGCCAGTTCCCAGCAGGGGACACATGAGAGGCGACCATACATTGATATTTCTCTCCCTCTCTCCATCCCTTCCCCTCTCAAGGTAAACGAATAAAATCTTAAAAAAAAAAAAAAAGAGATGTGTGAAAATCAAACTCTAAATACTACTGGTAGCAACGTAAATTTGAAAACCTATTTGGGAGTATTTATTAAAACATACGCCTGACTCAGCAGTTTTGTTCCTAGGTATACATATAAGCAATAGAATTACATAAATGAGCATTGTTGTATGCAACACCAATGTTGAACTTGATATGCTCTGTGTGTATATACAAATCAATTAAAAAATAGACAAAACAAGCCTAACAGAAACACAAATGTTTCATAAATTCTTGAAAAGAGATACATCTTCATCAGCATTGAGGGAAGGGCAATCAAGACAATGAAATTTATATAATGGAATTGTATAGTACACAAGGGCTCCAATCTTTCCTCCAGGGGCCTATCTTAATCCCTTGGTGATTAAATTCATGTCTTCTAAAGATTTACTGGTATGTCATTATCACCCTTGTTAATTTTCTTCACATAAACTGTTCAGTGGACTGCCTTGGTCAGAACTCAACTTGAGTGGTTTTTCCTTTATTTTAAGCAGTTTTCCAACATCACTTACATATACTTCACAAAATATTACACCTTATTATCAAGACTTGTGATGTGCTTCAGCAATCAATTGGCTAGGACAGTAATTATCAACCTTTTTTACCTCATAGCGCATATAAACTAATTACTAAAATTCTGCAACACACACAAAATATATTTTTGCCAGTCTGACAAAAAAATAGGTATAATTTTGATTCACTCACACTGGATGGCTATTGTGTTAAGTGTTATCAATTTTTTATTTGACAATCTAAGGAAAAAAAGGTCAGCGCTCCTGACTTAAATAGTCAGGTATTACATGTTTTAAAAATTATTGCAGCATGCCAGTTAAAAATCATGTACTATGCATTACCCCATGCTTACAAATAACTATAGATGAGAGACTATCCAACAAAGACACTAGGCATATGGGTGGGAACACATACTTGTGCTCAGGAGGGAGGAATACAATTCATTAGTGACTGTCTATATCACAAGAACTGTAGCTATTCAGATCATGACTACTCTGGTGGAAAATACTTACTCTTGATAGTTTTACTCTACATGCTTCACTGTTCCACACATTTCTGCCATACCTTCTGATACGTTTTCTGGAATTCCCAAAAAACATACTCTTCATTTGCTTTACCACATTTACTCTTCCTCCTCCATGCCCCAACACACAAGAGCTACTTCAAATTATGTGTGCCCTCCTTTAATTGATAGAATTATTTTATACAGCTCGGTAGTTGAGGTTAAAATAAAAACAAGTATTAAAAGTACTGCTTAAGTTTATGAGTATTCTTTACAAATTATGATTTTTGAAATTAAAAACAATGCACTTGTGACCTGGCAGCTGGGACTATTGTTCTGTAAAACTGACATATAATACTTTCATAACTGTATTTGTATCTTGCTTCCTAAGAGCCATTTTCTACAGCTTGCTGATACTATGTGGTCACCAAAAGCTCTGCATGTTTTTCACAGAAACTGCTGTCTAGCTCTCCCTCTGGAAAATAATTTTTTAACCTAAATGAATACCTTGTTACATTTCATTGAATTTTTAGTTTAGTGTTTCCAAATGATACTTTCCAAACAAAGTTAATCATCAGCAATGATAGTAAAAGGGCCAAATGAGAATTTTATAGACATGGGAGGGGCAAAAGAAAATACATATATGACAGTTGCCTGCTGTCCTTTAGTCTGAGATTACCATTTCTATATTTTGGTGGTAAATATTTACTCATTTATGAAGTACTATTGGTAATAAATTATCATTTTGGACTTTTTAATCCAAATTTGGCTGGTCTTGCTTAAAATAAAAAGCTTTAAACTCTATGTGACCTCCTAAAATTCTTTAATAACTTAATAATTTTACTGGTTTATATAATTCAAAAGTCTAGGAGCTTTTGTTTTAATTCCTGAGGAAATATTTAGCCAGAAGAAAAGGAGACTAAAGAAAGATATGATAGCTATATTTCTACTACCTGAATATTTAGCATGTAGAATGAATGGAAGATTTAATGGATACTTATGCAAAACAAAAGTACAACCAGATAGGCATAAGTCACAGAAGCTAGTTTTAATTTTTAAACGATTTTATTTCCCTGGCTGATGTAGCTCAGTGGATTGACTGCAGGCCTGCAAATCAAAGCATTGCCAGTTTGGTTCCCAGTCAGGGCACATGCCTAGGTTATAGGCCAGGTCCCCAGGAGGGGGTGCTCAAGAGGCAACCACACACTGATGTTTCACTGCCTCTTTTTCCCTCCCTTCCCCATCTCTCTAAAAATAAATGAATAAAATCTTTAAGATTTTTATTTAAAAAATAAAATGTATTCTTGTCCACAGTGACAATATGCTGCTTCAGGAGGCAGAGGGCTCCCCCTTCCACTGGATGCGTTTGGTTAGAGATGCAGGTTAGAAGGGATAGTAAAAATAATTATTGTATTATACAAAGAGTCTGACTAGATGATCTCTAAACTCCTATCAGTATTAAATTCTGTAACCACTATGAATCCAGTAAAATATCCCAATATCTTCATTCCTTTCCTAACTTCAAAATGCTTCTTTTCGCATACACTTTGTTACAATGATGATTACATTAAAATTTGTGTCCAGGAGAAATCTGACCCACATGTAATGAAATTTAGACTGATCTAGAAAATCAGACTGTTTTTAAGTTACAGTGTTTTCAAGTTAAATTCTAATCATCTTTTAACAGTAAAAGTACCTATTCCAGATATTCCAACACTACAGAACTCCATAAACAGTTTAAATTTGTTCCTGACACTTCATGACATCCAAATCCTGGCTCAAATTGAACTTTAGCCTCAACATAGATGAGTATAGAGTCACAAATGGTTTTTGTTCCCTAGACAAACTTCCTTTGTAAAACACCAAAAGGCAGGACCCTTTTTCCATGTTTGTCCCAGTACATACTTAATAACATGTTGTTTGAAAGGAGGCAGGACTGGATAAAACCAGAAACACAATGATAAAATCCTGGCTTTAACACTGGGTAAGCTATATGACCAGCATAAATAACCAAACAGGATAACTCCAATCTAGACAGGAGTTAGCAAACATTTTCTGTAAAGGACCAAGCTTTGATGACATGTATGTTTGTCACATTTTCTTTTTTTAACATCCCTTTAAAATTCTTTGCTTTTTCACAGCCCATTAAAAATATAAAAACCATTCAAAAACAGCAGTTCACTGACCCAATCTAGATTAACACACCACTACATCAAAAAATAATATATAAGCAAAGGATGTATCACTTTCAGATTATTACTATAATCCTAAATATATTTCCATCTTAAATTTTAAAATGTTCTTTGTAATTGTGTTGTCCAGGTGGGCAAGAGCCTCCTCTGAAACTGGAGCTGCATTCAGGCAACAGTCACAGATTATAAAATATTTACTTTATTTTTCCTCCCCAAGGACAGTTTTTCATTGCCTTTAGAGAGAGCGCAAGAGGGAGTGGGGAGGAGGGGAGGGAAGTAGGGAGAGGAGGGAGGGAGAGGAAGGAGGGAGGGAGGGAGAGAGAGGGAGAGAGAGGGAAGAAGACGGGGAGTGCAGCAGGGTAAAGAGGGAGAGAAACATCAATTGGTTGCCTTTTCAGATGAGCCCCGACTGGGTACTGAACCTGCAATCAGGATATATGCCCTGAACGGGAATCAAACCTGTGACCTCTTGGTCTCTAGGACAATGCTCCAACCAATTAAGCCACACCAGCCAGGTCTATTACAAAATATTTATTAAAGTAATATTACATTACCTGGCAATTTTCAAAATGAACAGCCACAATGAGCTTTCCTCCATAAAGTTTATCTTCTAAGTTTTCAAGGTTGGATGGTTCATGCTCTGGTGGATATGTTTGCTTTAGCCAGTCTATCCAAGTCAATCCCACAAGTGACTGAATCTTTTCCTCACTGAATTTGCGCATTTTTATTCGGAATTCATTCACTTCAGGATCCTTCAAGGCATCAAATTCATGCAGACCTAAACACATTTTTAAAGATGTTATTCTGAGCAGTTAATAATAATTATAGAAAGTATAAAATATATTCAACAAAAACTTATAGACATATAAAATAATAAAAGTAATGTACAGAAGACAATTATAAAATTAAATATTCTAAAGAATATGAACTTCAAACTTTGTAAAGAAATATAGTTGCTTACTAGTTTTATAAAGATATAATTACCAGTTTTTTCTTTTATCTTCATCATATTTTTCCCATTACCATTTAGTTCCCTTATACCACTCTCCCCCCAGCAATCACCAGACTGTTGTCCAACAATTGCCAGTTTTATAAAGATAACCACTGAAATACACAGCACACATTTAAAAAGGATATATATAAGATTCAGTTTTTCTTCATAAACTAATTAAGTCACATTTATAATATCCGAGAAAGACCAAGAATCTGAAAACTCTTCAAGTACTGTATTAGAAGAATACTTTATACTGAAGTTAGTATGAGCCTAAAATTCGTTATTACTTACGTACAGTTTAAACTTTCGGTTCACTGTGATTTATCCCAATGAATACAATATAAAAATTATTCAAAATTTCATACACATAAAATCATTCTTTGTGGTACATAAGTATGAACCACTTGAGCAATGAAGAAAACTATATATGGTAATTTTGCATAAACTTATGATTATTCTAATAAATAATTGTAGAAGTATAAAACAAAAATAAACATGTATAAATTTTTGTTCATGCCTTAATTTTTGACTAACAGACAGGCAAAGACTTTACAGTTTGGCAATATCCTGTGCTGTAAGGATATAAGAAAAAAGGCAAGACTTCCGGCCAAGATGGAGATGTAGGTGGAAACACTCTTCCTCCTCGCACAACCAAGTTTAAAGACAACAAAGTTTTAAATAACAAAAACGCAAGCAAAACACGAAAAATTGAACTGCACCTAAGTCCGACAACAACAAACCATTCATCCAGACCTGTAAGAGGGGCGGAGTCAGTGGTTGGTTGGGGGGGGGGGAGCGGCTGGCAGAAAAAGGCGGCCAATGACAGATCCCAGGCATGGGTGGGCAATCAGCGGACCCAGTGGGGGTGCAAGGCAGCTGCCTGACGGTGGTCACACATTCACAGTCAGGTATACCAGGTGAAGGAGCGAGCAGTGAGACAGACCACGCAGACTAGGGCCCCAGCAACAGGAATTAAAGCCTAAAAGCACCAATTGGAAAAATTCTTGGGGTCAAGGCGCCAGGAGAAGCTCCCAGGCTCACAGAGAGTTTGTTGGAGAGACCCACAGGGTTCTAGAGGGTGCACAGGCCCACACACCCAGGAGCTGGCACCAGGGGGGTCTGGTTTGTTTGCGGGAAGCAGCAGAGGGGACCGAAATCCAAGAGAGCAGAACAAACACCACTGACCCTCTCTGACCCCACATCACAACCCAGTGACTGGGTCACCCCACCCGGGTGAACACCTAAGGCTCCACCCCTCATACATAACAGGCATGAACAGACCAAAACATTATGGCTCAAGAAGAACACCTCAAAGCCCCAGAGCCAATACTTTTAAGCGAGCAAGAGATAGCCAAACTATCAGATACACAGTTCAAAACACTGGTGATCAGGATGCTCACAGACTGGCTGATTTTAGTCACAAATTAGAGGAACAAATGAAGGCTAAACTAATTGAAATGAAGGGAAATACATAGGAAACCAATAGTGATAGAAAGGAAACTGGGACTCAAATCAAAGGAGTGGACCAGAAGGAAGAAAGAAATGACCAAATAGAAAAGAATGAAGAAACAAGAATTCAAAAAAATGAGGACAGGCTTAGGAACCTCCAGGACATCTTTAAATGTTCCAACATCTGAATTATAGGGGTACCAGAAGGGGAAGAGGAACAGCAACAAGTGCAAAGCTTATTTGAAAAAATAATAAAGGAGAACTTCCCCAGTCTGGCAAAGGAAACAGACTTCCAGGAAGTCCAGGAAGCTCAGAGAGTCCCAAAGAACTTGGACCCAAGGAAGAACACACCAAGGCATATTATAATTACATTAGCCAAGATTAAAATGAAGAGGAGAATCCTAGAAGCAACAAGAGATAAGGGGACAGTCAACTACAAAGGAGTTCCCGTCAGACTGTCAGCTGATTTTTCAAAAGAGACCTTGCAGGCAAGAAGGGGAGGGAAAGAAGTATTCCAAGTCATGAAAGGCAAGGACCTATATCCAAGATTGCTCTATCCAGCCAAGCTTTTATTTAGAATGGAAGGGCAGACAAAGCGCTTCTCAGATAAGGTCAAGTTGAAGGAGTTCACCACCACCAAGGCCTTATTATATGAAATGTTAAAGGGACTTATCTAAAAAAAAGAAAATAAACAATATGAACAGTGAAAGGACAGCAAACTCACAGTTATTAACAACCACACCTAAAACAAAAGAAAACTAAGAGGACAGCTAGATCAGAAGTGGAGCCACAGAAATGGAGATTACATGGAGGGTTAGCAACAGGGGAGTGGAAGAAGAAGGGGGGGAGAAGGTACAGAGAATAAGTAGCATAGATGGTAGGTAGAAAATAGACAGGAGGGAGGGCAAGAATAGTATGGGAAATATAGAATCTAAAGAACCTGTGACACATGGACATAAACTAAAGGGGGGGAATAGTGGGGGAGTGGGTATGCAGGGTGGAGGGGGATGGAGGGGGGAAATGGAACAACTATAATGGCATAATCAATAAAATATATTAAAAATAAAAAAATTAAAAAGAAAAATGGCAAATTATTAGAATTTCTAGTAATATATAATATATTAAATACATATACATAACTTAACCTCAAAATTGAACAACAGGAATTTCAATCTGAGTGACCTGGGACAAACCAGAGAAAAATAAATATGCCCAGTTTCTAGCAAGCTCACCTCTTCCAACTACTTCTAGTCAGGGATACCTGAAGCCTTAACCTTTTATAAGTATAAAACTTACCACCCTGCCTGCCAGTGAGACACTGCCACACATAAAAATACTTTGTAGCAAGCTCTGAGTAAATAGTCTGTTCTCATTTTGCATTCTTGTTTACTTCCACAAATCTATGTAAATAATTATACAAATGACATCAGTACAAAAATGTTCACTATAGTTTTTCTTAGTAATAATTAAAAATGGAAGCCCTGGCTGGTATAGCTCAGTGAACTGAGCGCCGGCCTGTGAACCAGAGGATTGCAGTTCGATTCCCAGTCAGGGCACATGCTTGGGTTGCAGGCCAGTTCCTGGCAGGGGACACACAATACATTTTAGGTCCCCAGCAGAGGCAACCATACATTGATATTTCTCTCCCTCCCTCCTTCCCTTCCCCTCTAAAGATAAATAAAATCTTTTTAAAAAATGGAAAAAGCTGAAATTAATCATTAAGACTTGGTTTAAAAAAATAAGATATATCAACCATATGCCATTATACAGTGGTGCAAGTAATAAAATGACTAAAACAGAGATAATAGCCCCAGAGTAAATTTTAAAAACAGAAAAAGAATGGGTCCTCCAAGATTTGTTTTATGAAAATTTGAAAGCAGAAAACTAGAATACATATACACTTTTGTTTTGAATGGTGTTGGGAGAACTGGACAGCTACATGCAAAAAAATGAAACTAGAGTACCAACTTACACCATACACAAGAATAAATTCAAGGTGGATAAAAGATTTAAATATAAGTTATGACACCATGAAAGTCCTAGAGGAGAACATAAGCAGGAAAATCTGATATTTCACACAGCAGTATTTTCATTCATATGTCCCCTAGAGCAAGAGATATAAAGGAAAGAATAAACAAATGTGATCTCATCAAAATAAAAAGCTTCTGCACGGCTAAAGAAAACAGTATTAAAATAAAAAGAGAACCAACTGTATTGGAAAATGTATTTGCCAATGATACCTCAAACAAGGGTTTAATCTCCAAAATATACAAAGAACTCACTCGACTCCGCTCAAAGAAGACAAGCAACCCAATTAAAAAACGGGCAAAGGACTTGAACAGACACTTCTCCAAGGAGGACATACAGAGGATCCAGAGACACATGAAGAGATGCTCAATATCACTAGCTATCAGATAGATGCAAATTAAAACCACAATGAGATACCACTTTACACCGGTTAGAATGGCCATCATAAACAAAGCAACAAACAGGTGTTGGAGAGGTTGTGGAGGAGAGGGGACCCTAATCCATTGTTGGTGGGATTGCAGACTGGTACAACCACTGTGGAAAACAGTATGGAATTTTCTCAGAAAACTAAAATTGGACCTGCCTTTTGACCCAGCAATTACACTGCTGGGATTATATCCTAAGAACCCTAAAACACCAATCCCAAAGAACCTATGCACCCCAATGTTTATAGCAGCACAATTTACAATAGCCAAGAGCTGGAAACAACCTAGGTGCCCGTCAGTAAATAAATGGATCAAAAAATTATGGTACATATACACAATGGAATTCTATGCAGCAGAAAAAAAGAAGGAGCTCCTACCCTTTGCAACAGCATGGAAGTCACTGGAAAGCATTATGCTGAGTGAAATAAGCCAGGTGTTGAAAGACAAATACCATATGATCTCACCTTTAACAGGAAGCTAAACAACAAAACAAACAAGCAAGCAAAATAAAAACAAAGACACTGAAATAGAGAACAGGGGGACAGTGACCAGAGGAGAGAGGGGAGGGAATTTCAGGGGGAAAAGAGGAAGGATTTACAGGAACTAGTATAAAGGACACATGGACAACAACTGAGGGGGGGTGGAAATGGGAGGAAGGTGGGGAGCACTGGGGTGTTGGGCTGGGATGGGAGTAAAAGAAAACTATACTTGAATAATAATTAAATTTTAAAAAATTTAAAAAAAAAGAAAAAAATTTTTGTTTTTTGAAAACATACTTGAGATGACAATAGTAATGGTATTTCATAATGATTGGGAGGGGAGTAGAGTGAGACAGTTGTCTGTTTTTGTTCAATAAAGCCAATTAATATTATACCATTTGAATCTATAGAATTTGAATATACAAGACCTGTCCAGAAAGTATCCAACCATGTACTATTAAAAATAGGAGACATTTATTGAAGAAGATACGAGATACAAGAAAAAAAGATATGTGTACTCCTATGCTCATTGCAGTATTATTTACAATAACCAAGATGTGGAGGCAAACTAAGTGTCCATAGAGAGGCAAATGAATAAAGAAGATCTGGTACATGTAGACAGTGGAATATTCTTCAGCCATAAAAATGAATAGTCTTACCATTTGTGACAACATGGATAAACCTAGAGTGTATTATACTAAGGAAAATATCTCAGACAAAGAAAGACAAATACCATATGAGTTCACTTATATATGGAATCTATAAAACAAAATAAACAAAATAGAAACTAACTCACAAAAACAGAGAATAGATGGTCCTCAGACAGAAAGGGGTCTGGGGATGGTGGGTGGGGGATGGTTATAGGGATTACAAAGTATAAACTTCAGCCCTGACTGGTGTGGCTCAGTGGGTTGTGCATCGTCCTGCAGACCAAAAGGTTGCAAGTTTGATTCCCAGTCAGGGCACATGCCTGGGTTGTGGGGTGGGTCCCCCACTGGGGGCGTGCAAGATGCAACTGATTAATGTTCCTCTCACATGTTAATGTTTCTTTTCCTCTCTCCCTCTCTTCCCCTCTCTCTAAAAGTAAATTTTAAAAATCTTTTTTTTAAGTACAAATTGCCAGTCATAAAAATAGTCTCAGGGAGACTACTATGTATAGTAAAGCATATGGAATACAGTCAATAATAATGTAATAACTGTGGTGTCAGACAAGTACTAGACTAATCAGAGTGAGCACTTTGAAAAGTATAGAAATGTCTAGTCACTATGTTGCACACCTGAAACTAATCTATGTCAACTATAATTGGAAAATTAGTTAATTATTAAAATGCAAATCTGATCATGTTGCTCCCCTCTTTAAATCCCTTCAATAACTTCCCAAGGGCTCTTAGGACTATGTCTCCATTTTTTATATGTTCTGAAGTTGCTTCTCTCTCTGGTCTTCCTACTTGTGCTAGCTGTCCCCTTAGAGAAATGACAATAATTTCTTTTATTCTTCAAATAGACTACCCTTTACACACGCCATTCTCTCTTACTTTTCCTTCCTCTAACTCCTTTCACTTGCTCAACTCTCAATCAGCAGTGAAGGTTCAGATTAGCTGTGCTCCCACTAAGGGCCTGTCCCTAATTCATAGAGTTGATTTAGGTGACCTTCCTTTATTTACAGCAGTTTACACCTTGTATTTATTTAACTGTTTACTGATCCATAATTCCCATTGTACCAGGAGCTCAAAGCAGACAAAGGCCACATCACCAAAGTTCAATGCTATAGTCCCAAGAATAAGCACTCAAGCCCTGGCTGGTGTGACTCAGTGAACTGAGCACCAGCCTATGAATCAAAGTCACTGGTTTGATTCCCAGTCAGGGCACATGCCTGGGTTGCATGCGGGCCAGGTCCCCAGTGGGGGATACATAAGAAGCAACCACACATTGATGTTTCTCTCTCTCTCCCCTCTTTCCTTCTCCTCTCTCTCAAAATAACTAAATAAAATATTTAAAAAGGAAAAAAAGAAACCACATTTAAAAAAAATTGGGGGAGGGATGATAAACACCCAATAAGTTGCAATTCACTTGCAACTGTTACTGTGTTGGTAATTTTTTTAATATATCATAAACTAGGGACTCTGTTCACGTAACTGTTATGATCATCTGAAAAGTACCAATTTCTTTTTCTTTTTTAAAAAAAAGATTTTTATTTATTTTTAGAGAGAAGGGAGGGAGAAAAAGAGGGAGAGAAACCCCAATATGCAAGAGAAACATCGATGGGCTGCCTCTCACAAGCCCCCAACTAGGGACCTGGCCCACAGCCCTGACAGGGAATTGAAATCAGTGACCTTTTGGTTTTGCTGGCCATCCATTAAACCACACCAGCCAGGTCCAGATTTGTTTAATTCATCCCAGACTCACTGAATCCTCATCTCTGAGACACTGCTTTTTAAGAAACTAATGAAGCTTAAATTTGGGAACCACTACCAAGTTCTCTTAAAAATAGAAACTACCAAAATTAGGAAGTTAGGCTAAGTAATTTAATTTTAAATCTAATTAATTTCCTACATGTCCTCCAGTAAGAAAATGTGATAACCAAGCTTAAATTTTAACATTAAGATTAGCTTACAGTCAAATACAATTTTTAATATTAAAAAATGTATTGAGTGAAGAATTTCTTCATACTACACATGTTAAAAATCCAGCATATTATGTTTCCTTCACTTTAAGATATACTATGATAAGTCAGGGGAAATAAAGAAATTTCCAAATGCTTTTTCTCAGGATGCTTATAAAATGCTCTGATCAAGATTTACTCATTTGGTTGGAGCATCATCCCATTAACCAAAAGGTTGCAGATTTGATTCCAGGTCAAGGCACATACCTGGGTTGTGGGCTTGATCCCTGGTCAGAATGCATACAGCGGCAATCAATTGCTATCTCTATCTCTCTCTCACTCTCTCTCTCTTTTCTCCCTCGTCCGCCCCCCACTTCCTCTCTCTCTACAATCAAGAAACATATCAATTTAAAAAAGATTTATTACTGGGTGTTTGGAGAAATTAACTCAAGGGTGACATGTACCTTCACTACAGAGAATAATCAGAACCCAAACAGCTACTCCTGTAAATAATAATTTAGACTTAAACATAGAAAATAAAATGATCAGGCACATCACGTTTAAGAGAAGGCATTTTTAGTAAAGGTTTTATAGTTTTCTTTGGGGAAAAGGAAGCAGCAAACTTGTTCCTGAAGTTAAATTGAAATAATTCTTTATTGTTAACCTTACCAAGTCCCAGTTGTAGTGATGAAATACAAATCAACAACTACAAAACTGACTTGTTAGGTATTTAAAGTAAATATTAAATATTTTTATTTTAATAAATATCTAAAATATTAAAACAGACTTACTCAACTTCCTAAATGTATGTTAACATTTAAGATTGTGGTTACAGCCCTGGCCAAGTAGCTCAGTTGGTTAAAGCATCATCCCGCTCACCAAGATTGTCAGTTCAATCCCCCGTCAGAGCACATACAAGAAGCAATCAATGAGTGCACCAATAAATGAAATAACAAATGAACATTTCTCTCTCTCTCTCCTCACCCCTTCCTTCCTATATGTCTCTAAAATCAATCAATAAAAATGAAAATACAGTAATTTTTTTAAAGTTGTGGATACAGTCAAAACATCACATTTTCTAGAGATGCTGAAGATCTAAAGTACAGTTTATAAATAGTTAAGTGTTTATAAACTGCTTAATTTATATGCTTTACATCTTTATCATTCAAACTGCAAGGAACACTGCAAAAAAAGTTATACAATAAGCTTTATGATTCTGAGTGAAATATAATACACTGCTTATAAAAAGAGAAATTCAATTCTAATATACACAGAAGATCCTTGAGCTGTGGTAAGGTAAACTTAGGTTTGCCAAATTTACAGAAAGTAGAATAGTATGCCCAGTTCTATTTCAGTTTTAGGTAAACAATAAATTTTTTAGCATAAGTATATCCTATGTAATATTCAGATTGCCTATATTTTTATTTACTAAATTTGGCAAGCCTGAGTAGAAGTAATGGTAGCTAATAAATCCATATATTTTGGAAATCAAGACCAGAAGAAAGCACAGTGATCTAAGTTTTGAAAAGATGATAAATTTTAAAAAGACATCTATATTCTGAAGAAAGCTCCCTCTGTGGTGCTAACCTTTTGGATTATCAAATGTTTTACCTACATGAAAATATTATCAGTAGATATTCTAATCCTAGAAGATAAAAGACTACAAGTAATTTTTTATTCTTTCTACTCTTCCATACATTCTTCTATTCAAATGAAGGAAAAACTTTCTAATGGAGAAAAATTAATACTCTATAAAAATCTTTGGAGCATTAGAAAATAGAAATGAATGCTTTCTAGTGAGTCCATTAAAATATAAGGAAAAATCTGTACGGTATATAATTATAACTACTTAATGGGAGGGAAATTATTGTCAAAAGCAGACTAGCTAGTCTCTGAAGTAATCAAACATTTTTATTTTTTTTATTTTATTTTTTTTCTAAAGATTTTATTCATTTATTTATCTTTAGAGGGGAAGGAGAGAGGGAGAGAAACATCAATGTATGGTTGCCTTTCGTGCGTCCCCTGCTGGGAGTTGGCCTGCAAGGAACCAGCCTGCAACCCAGGCATGTGCCCTGACTGGGAATCGAACCGCGATCATCTGGTTCGCAGACCCACGCTCAATCCACTGAGCTACGCCAGCCAGGGCTGTAATCAAACATTTTTAAAGAACAGGGTGACTTTTAGTAAATCAACAAGGTTCTATGTGCTCAAAAGGAAGAGTTCAGTCTGACAGTGTAATAATCAGAGGCTAGCCTGAATTACCTTACGTTGAGATTAAAGAATACTATCTTAAATGTGATGGTTCTTAGAGAGGATGGTACTGTATTATCTGAAAGATACTTACTATCTTAGAGGGGATGGAATTATATTATTCTCTAGTAGTAAATTTGATCCATACCATTAACTGATCCAGATCCAATCATTCTCAATAACCCCTAAAAATACCTACTTCATGTTAGTATTTTGTCTGAGGCAGGGTGCCGACAATATACCATTGGCCTTTGAGACACCTAAGATTACTATAAAAGAGTGACTCCTGCATGTTTTTTATTACAATTCTCCCTGAAATTAATTTGCAAAGAATAATATATACATGCTGTATCTGGACTCACTACAAAATTAACTTCTTAAAGATAATTTTAGTTATGAAGTATAATGTGTCAACAATATGGTTTACTTAAGGAAACTTATCAGCTTAAAGTCTTGGTTGGTGTAGAGAGTTGTATACAAATTATGTAGGGGCAGATCAGTATCTCTTACAAAGGGGCTTCTCAAACTATCTGAAGCAAAGAACAATATTTTTCTTTTCAATCTGTCAAAAAACAGTATTTTTTAAAATATAAAAAAGCCACAAGAAAAAAAGACATACAAAACATATGCCCTTGGATACTGTGGCACTATCACATTGCTAGAGGAGTGTCCAAACATTTATTCCTCATTTCTGCACTTGCCTCAGTAACTGGTGACAATTCACAGACCAGCACTTGTCCATGGACCACACTGTGCAAAGCAATGTCTTGATCACACTTACTATACATGTTTGTATATATAAGAAAAGATATGTTAAGAATTCATACTAAAATTTTTTAAAATTACCTTTTCCTATAAGGACTCCAATTTTTGAGTCTAATTTTTCTCCTGGGTCACAACTTCTTGTTACTAGTTTGAGAACTGGAAGAAAAGGTCTGACATCACAGAGTCTTCTCGTTTCATCTTCAAGCTCTTCATATACAGCAGTTTGATTCACACATGCAAACATATAGGAGTCAATGTCCATAAGAAGGCTAAACATTGGGTAATTGTGAATCTGCTTCCACAACATCTGCAGGAAAAAAAGAAAACATTTTCTGAAATGGCAGTTGCTCAAATGTACAAGGACATTTCTACAGGATGCTCACTGTAGCACTATATGTAAACCTCAAAACCTGAGGTAAACACAAATGTTTTAGCAATAAGAAGCTAATTAAAGTACAAACCATTTAAAGGACTGTGAATATAAATATATACTATAACATGGAAAGACATATTAAGGTTGTTTTCTTTTTTTAATAGAAATTGCAAGAGTATATATGTGGTATTGCCCTGACTGGTGTGGCTCAGTGGGTTGAGTGCCAGTCTGTGAACCGAAGGGTCACAGGTTCAATTCCCAGTCAGGGCACATGCGTAGATTGTGGGCCAGGTCCCCTGAAGGGGACATGCAAGGGGCAACCACACACTGATGTTTCTCTCCCTCGCTTTCTCCCTCCCTTCCCCCTCTAAAAATAAATAAATATAATTTTTTAGAAGTGTATATGTGTGTTATTAACCCATTTTTATAAAGTAATATAATGGTATAACAAAAAATACATTTGTAAAAATAAAATTATTAAAGGGGAGTATCTATGAAGAGTTAAGAATCATTAAAGACTTCCATATTTAACATTTGTATGAACATAAACAACTTATAATTTGAAAAAATAGAAATTTTAAAGTATGTATCATCACCCCCATACAGAATGTGTTACTATTTTTGTTCTGTGTTCCTTTCTATTCATAAGGGAGATGGGGTTAACCCTGCCCTGTCAGGATGCACACAGTCAATCTCTCAGTACCTCTCACCAGGTCTCCTCAATGAGATCATATAAAATAATCACCATACAAACACAAGATGGGGTTACACAGTTTAACTACAAGCAGTAGAAAAGCCAGGAGCTGAAGATAAGAGACCTGCGGTAAAAACCATAGCCAAGCCTTATATACAGTTATATAAAGTAAAAAAGAGAAAACAATGTTAGACAACAAAAGAAAAAATATGGAAATTGGACCTCACTGAAATTTAATCTTTTGTGCATCAAAGGACACTATCAAGAGTGAATGAAAAGGCAACCAACAGACTAGGGAAAAAATCTGCAAGTTATATATTTAGTTAAGAAATTAATAGAGAATATATAATGTGTTCCTATGACTCAACAACAATAAAAACAAAACAACTGAATTTTAAAATAGGCAATGGTCTTGAATAGTCAATTCTAAACATGGTCAATAAGAACATGAAAAGATGCTCAACATCCTTAGTAACTAAGGAAATACAAATAAAAACTACAGTTATATCACTCTCACCACCATGAAGAAGTTATGATATTGAAAAAAAGAATGGAAAATAACAAGTGCTGTCAGGATATAAAGAAACAAGAACCTTGTACATTGCTGATCGGGATAAAAACGGTACAGTCACTGTGGAAAATAAATTGGCAATTCCATCACAGACTAAAACAGAATTGCCATATAATCCAACAACTCCACTTCTAGGTATATACATAAAAATCAGAAAGCAGGAATTCACACAGATACTTGTACAGCAATGTTCATAGCAGCATTAATCACAATAGCCAGAAGACATTCACAACGAAAACTGAAAGATAAATGGGTGAAAAAAATGTGGTAGAGCTATAAAGCAGAATATTACTCAGTCTTAAAAGAGAGTAAAATTTGGATACATGTTACAACATGGATGAAATTTTAAAATATTACACTAAGTGAAAGAAGTCAAACACATAAGGATAACTACTATATAGTTAAACTTATATGAAATAGCAAAAATATACAAATTCATAGAGACAGTAACTAAAATTGAAATTACCAGGATTGGGAGAAAGGGAGATTTATTATTCAATAAGCACAGAGTTAGTGATGGTGATGGTAAAAAGTGCTAAATATAGATAGTGCTGATAGTTGGGCAACACTATGAATGTGCTTAATGCCATTCACATGGAAAAATGACCCTAATGGTCAACTTTATATTATAGATATTTTGCACCAATTTAAAACAAAAAAGGAGAACGACTATCAATGGTTAATCCAGATTCAGTTACAGCTATAAACATCCACATGTATGACTGGGCCCTATAAAAGTAAGTAGGGTGCCTGAAAAAACTTTAAAAAAAAACAAAAAACTTCATGGGTCATGCAATTTTAGAATTTTCATGTATCCCTGATGAAGAAGCAAGGGTTAATAGTTAAAAGGCTGTCCTATCCTGGCCCACATTGCTCAGCTCGTTGGGCATTGTTGCACAAAGTGAAAGGTCACAGGTTTGATTCCTGGTCAGGGCACATGCCTAGCTTGTGGGTTCACAGTCCCATCAGGGCGCATGTGAGAGGCAACACATCTCTCATTGATGTTTCTCTCCCTCTCTTGCCCCATCTAATAAACAAACAAACAAACAAAGAAACAAAGGCTGTCCAAAGTCAGGAGCTTTACAAAGGTTTGTCATAAATACTTTTTCTTAAAAGTATCATAAGCCTTGATTTCACATTGGGTTCAGCTATTTGAAAAACATCAAAAAGAACGTTTAGAAAAAAAATTTTATTTGTCATAGTCTTCACAAATCAATGGCACTCATCAATTCATTTGAAAAAATAATCTAACAAAACACGAAAACCTTGTTACATAAAAAAATTTGCTTCCAGCCCTGGCTGGTGTAGCTTAAGTGGATTGAGCGTGGGCTGTGAACCAGGTCCCCAGTGGGGGCCATGTGAGAGGCAACCACAGATTGGTGTTTCTCTCCCTCTCTTCCTCCTTTCCTTCCCCTCTCTCTAAAAATAAATTAAAAAATATTTTTTAAAAGAATTTGCTTCCAAATGAGGACATACCATTCATCACTGAGCGGGGATAAATCTAGTGAACAGCAGAAAACTTTTTCTTCCCAGAGTCATCACAAAAAGTACTGGATTTAGGGAAGGGAAAGAAAAAAATAAGGAGAAGGAGAAAGAAAAACAGAGAAAAGATAACCAACCAAAAATCACACTTTAAAAAAGCATAGTAAGCTCAAAGAGAGTAATTACAAAGACTTTAACTCAAAATTTTCTTTAATAATGTCAAATTCCTTTTAATAACCTGAACATTTCAAACTAGCTAATATAAACCTATTTTCTTAGTTCAGGTATCACATACAGATCTTTTTTAATTGAAAGTGGGAGTAAGAATGAGGATGTTTTATATGTCCACAAAAAACAATGCATGTATCAAATTCTTTAAAATGTTATGACCTACAGTTTCAATGTTACTCAAATTTACCATATGATTTACATTATGAACAGTTCCTACAACAGAAGACTATGTGCCCATGAGTGATATAGTAACAAGCTACATTTACAGAAATTCTACCTATTAACATACCTGTTTAATATAAGAAATGGTAGCTTCCCGAGGTACCTCCAACTGGATATAAATCCCAGTGGGCAAGAGGAAATCCACAGGTATGGGGCCATCAGCGGGTATTTGTGAATCCACTGCCCAGATGTCAAGGATGTCTGCCATAGCAGGAGGCATTATGAAACTGAAGCACATTCATAACCATGGGGCCCTAGAAATCAGAAAGTAAAATTCAGTGAAACAGATAATTAGCCAGATTTTACAGTAAAATATGATAAAGCCCACTAATCCATAATTAGTCCTCGTATTTCAACACAGCCAGTAATGTTATAGGAGACCAGTTAAATCAAGCAATAGTGAGACAACAAAAATGAACTACTTAAATTACTTTGGTTATCACTGCATAAATATTATACACACACACGCACGCACACCCCAATGACTTAAATTCATCCTAAGTATATCACATGCAAAGGATGAACAGTTAAGGATTACAGGGTCCTAAGAAAGTTAACCACTAAACAAATGGTTATCTCCAGACTTTACTTAGATGATATTGGCTTCTTTGACTCAGGGGTTTTTTTGGTTTTGTTTTTTGTTTTTTTCCCCCCTAAACACTCCAATGAAAGTGGCAATCGAGAGGGTCTTCTTTCAAAAATAATTTTCTATCAATCTCATGTAAGGAACAAAGTATCATGAACTGAATCCCATGACCAACACCACCTAAATATTAAAAAGACCAAGTCCCTCAAGCCAGCTAGCAATGTCTTTGGTACTATGTTTCTGACCTGTTTTCTTTCGGAACTCCTAGCACTCCATAGCCCAGGCCCTTGTGGGACAGTGTCTTTTGCCTTCCCACTGCTAGAACGATGTTTATAGTTTGACACTCCTGTATCAAATCTCCATCACAACAAATGTACCCCTTAACAGTTCCATTCAAGTATCATTGATTCCTTAAAGGCTTCCTTCAAGAAGGCACAACAAGAACTGTGGGAAGAACATGGGTTTTGAAGTTAATATACCTAGATTTAAATCTCATTTATTCAAAGTATGAAAGTGTCATGTCAAAAGATATAAGAGCCAACTTAAAGCATTTTGAGCATCAAAAATAATGATACACACGGTTTGAAACTAATGAAATATATGGAAATGTCTGACTTAGTAATCATACAAAAAAATAAACTTATTTTTTAAATTTTATTTACTAATTTTTAGAGAGGGGAAAAGGAAGGAGAAAGACAGGGAAAGAAACATCAATGTGCAAGAGATACATCAATCACTTGCCTCTCACACACCTGCAAATGGGGACCTGGCCTACAACCCACTCATGTGCCCTAACTGGCAGTAGAACCGGAAAGCTTTCAGTTCGCAGGCCAGCACTCAATCTACTGAGCCACACCAGACAGGGCAATGCGGAAAAAATAAACTCTTTACTGGTCACCACTGGAGGCTGCTTAGACCAGCTCATTATTTTGAAATCTGATAAAAAAAATAGGGAAGTAAAGCAAACATTTAACCTGCTTGTTTACTAGTTCATAACTGATGATATTAGGGGTTTTTTTAAAGAACAATTTTAGCTAGTAAAAATGCAAAAGAATGATAGAATTAGAAAATCGCTATTTTGTAACCTGTAATGAAATAATGGACCTACGCAAGAATCATTTAATGGATGCTAAAAAAAAATTTCACAAGATAAGGTGAAAGGGTAATATGGAACTTTACAGTTAACATACCAGGCTGACACCTTCTAACTCTGAACAATCCAGATATGATATGACTCTTCCTATAACACAACAGGAAGTATTACCCACTACCTATAGAGTATACTTGGCTTAAAAAATTATACTTGAATTTAAGTATGTCTCAGATCTTATATATCCACCAGTTTATAGGAAATAGGAAAAACAGAGGAGAGAGGTAAACAATGATGGAGGCAATCAGTAAGTAGCATCAGAATGTTGGATCATCAATAAAATAAATCATCAACAAGAAAGCAAGCTAACCAATGACAAGAAGGAAAGGACAGTGGGAGAATTTGTTTAAAGGATAAAAAATACTTACAAATCCAATGTTGATTTGAACAAATACTCTATGAAAAACTATCTTTCAAACAACCTAGGAAATTTAAATATGCATTGAATATTAGATGATTTTAAGGAAATTTTAAGGTTATGTTTGTTATATACAACAATGGAATGGTTATTATGTTTCTAAAAATCAGCCCTTATTCATTAGAGATTCATAATGGTAATATAAGTAGGGCTAAATAGCATTACATTTGCATTTCCTTTAAATATTTCAATTTTTTTCCAACGTAAATAGCTGATTTAAACAAAGCTATAAAGGCAAGTTCATGAGACAAATAGATTGTTTTCAATGAATCATTAAGGAATAAAAGAACGTCCATATACTAAGAAAATGAACCTCTATCCATACCTTAAATCAAAAATAAAAATTAGCTCAAAATGAATCACAGGCCCAAATGTAAACTCCAAAACCATAAAACCTCAAGAAGAAAACACAGAAGCGCTTTTGTCCAAGATGGAGGCAGAGACAGATATGCTTCACCTTCATGCACAAACAAAAGAAGAATAACAACCAATTTAAAAACAAAAACCAACCAGAACTTGCAGAAAATCAAAGTGTATGGAAGTCTGACAACCAAGGAGTTACAGAAGAAACATTCACCCAGACTGGTAGAAGAAGTAGAGAGGGTGTGCAGCAGGCAGGGGCTGGTGGACCAGGCAGCCCTACAATAAGGTTGTGGATAAGTCAGGAGAAACAATTGGGGAGCAAGATGAACCACACAATCCAGGGTTCCAGGGAGGGAAAAGAAAACCCCTGGCTATAAAAATCTGTTGGGGTTGCAGAGGCAGGAGAATCTCACAGTCTCACAGGAGAGTCTGTTGGGGTCCTAGAACATACACAAGCCCACCTACCCAGGAATCAGCAACAGGGCAATACCTCAAAGGGTTCAATTCACTTGTGGGATGTTGGGGAAGTGGGTGAGAGCCAGGCAAGCAGCATTGTTCCCTCTCTGACCCCCTCCTCCACATACAGTGCCACAAGGCATAGATGTGGGTTACCCCACCCCGGTGAATACCTAAGGTTCTGCCCCTTACAACATAACAAGCAGGCCAAGATAAAGAAAAATGGCTCAAATGACAGAATAGATCAAAACACCAGAAAAAGAACTAAGCAATGAGGAGACAGCCAACTTATCAGATGCAGAATTCAAAACACTGATAATCAGGATGCTCACGGAAATAATTGAGAAGAGTTTCAAAATAAAGGAAGAAGTGAAGGCTATGCAAAGTGAAATAAACAAAAAGATAGAGGTAACCAACAGTGAAAGGGAGGAAATTGGGACTCAAATCAAAGATTTGGAACAGAAGGAAGAAATAAACATTCAACTGGAACAGAATGACGGAACAAGAATTCAAAAAAATGAGGAAAGGCTTAGGAACCACCTCCAGGACAACTTTAAATGTTCCAACTCCTGAATCATAGGGGTGTTAGAAGGAGAAGAGGAAGAGCAAGAAATTGAAAACTTATTTGAAAAAATAATGAAGGAAAACTTCCCCGATTTAGCAAAGGAAACAGACATGCAAATCCAGGAAGCTTAGACAGTCCCAAAGAAGTTAGATCTAAGGATGTCCACACCAAGACACATCATAATTACATCACCCAAGATTAAAGGAAAGGAGAGACTCTTAAAAAACAGCAAGGAAAAAGGAGACAGTTAACTACAAAGGAGTTCCCATAATAGTGTCAGCTTGTTTCTCAAAAGAAACCTTGCAAACAAGAAGGGGCTGGAAAGAAGTATTCCAAGTCATGAAAGGCAAGGACCTACAGCCAAGATTACTCTATTCAGCAAAGCCATCATTTAGAATGGAAGGGAGATAAAGTGCTTCCCAGATAAGGTCAAGTTAAAGGAGTTCATCACCACCAAGCCCTTAGTATATGAACAGTTAAAAGGATTTACCTAAGAAATAGAAGATCAAAAGTATGAACAGTAAAATGACTAAACTTACAACTATCAACAACTGAACCTAAAAAACAAAAACACAAAGAAGCAAACAAGTAGAATAGGAACAGAATCACAGAAATGGAGAATACATGGAGGGTTATCAGTGAGGAGGGGGAGGGGGAAGAATGCAGAAAAAAGTTACAGGGAATAAAAAGCATAATGGGTAGGTACAAAAGAGACAGAAGGTAAGCTAAGAATAGCACAGGAAATGGAGAAACCAAAGAACTTATATGTACAACCCATGGACATGAACTAAGGTGGGGGGAATACTGGAGGGAAGGGGGGTAGCAGGGTAGAGGGGGATAAAAGGGAGAAAAACTGGGGCAACTGTAATAGCATAATCAGTAAAATATACTTAAAAAAGGAAACAGAAGAAAATTTTGTGATCTTGTATTAAGATTTCTTAGTTATAACACTAAATGCACAATTCATAAATTTGAAAAAAATTGATAAATATCATCAAAACTGAAAAGTTCTGACCTTAGATACAAGTCTTCATAATAAGAAGAGACAAGCCACAAGACTGGGAGAAGATGCTTTCAACTATATAAAGTGTTTATATCCAGAATACATAAAGAGTCCTGAACATACAATAATAAGAAAACAAAAACCTCAGTTTTAAAATACGGCATAAGATTTGAACACACTTCATTAAAGCAGATATATAGATGACAAAAGGGCTCAATATCATTAATCAATGCAAATTAAAACCACGATGAGACACCACTATACCCCTATTCCAAAAACTAAAATTAGTAAGACTAATCATCAAGTGTTAGAAAGAATGCAGAGAGAACTAGAACTCTCATACATTTCTGGTGGGAATGTTAAATAGTACAACTTTGGAAAAACAGTTTGGCAGTTTCTGAACATACACCTACTGTATAATTCATCATCCCACTCCTAAATACACACCAAACAAATAAAAATAATGAAGGCATATTTCACTGCAGAAGCTGTACACTACTGTTCACAAAAGCCTTACTTATACTATCCAAAAACTGGAAATAATTCAAATGTCCATTAACAGATGAATGGATTTTTATAAGGTTGTGATACATTCATACAACAGAATACTAAACAGCCCCCCAAAACCCCAAAACAAACAAACCCAAAAAGCACTACTCATTAACTCAGCATTATGGAGGAATCCCAAAATAATTATGCTGACTAAAAGAAGCCTGATAAAAAGAGTACATACTATATGATTTCACTTATATAAAATTCCAGAAAGTGTAAACTAGACTATAGTGATAGATTACTGGTTGACTTGTGTGGGGAAAGGGATGATAGAAGCAAGGAGAGATAGGAAGAGGGGATTACAAAAGAACACAAGGAAACTCTTGGGAGAGATGGTTATCTTGTTCATTATCTTGACTGTGGTGTGGTTCCAAAGTTTATACATGTATCAAAATATATCCAGTTGTATACTTCAGCACTTCTATGCATGTTAATTACACATTAATAAGGCTGTTTATAAAAGTGAGAGGAATAGATGAAACAAGAAAAGCAAAATACTGATACTTTTTGAAGCTGGGTGATAAAAAGTAACATTATATTACTTCTCTGCTTTTGTGTACATTTACAATTTTTCATAATAAAGTTTTGTTAAATCCCACCTATGCTACTCACCTTCTATGTGAATTTTGTTAAGTCACTGAAACGTCTGAGCTTCCATTAACTAAAAAAGAAATAATAAGCCCTGACTGGTGTGGCTCAATGGATTGAGTGCCAGCCTGTGAACCAAAGGGTTGCTGGTTCAACTCCCAGTCAGGGCACATGCCTGGATTGCGAGCCAGGTCCCCAGTTGGGGGCATGCAAGAGGAAACTGGTAGATGTATCTCTCACACAATCGCGTTTCTCTTACGCCCTCCCTTCCCCTGTCTCTGAAAGTAAATAAAATCTTAAAAAATAATAATAAAAGGCCCAAGATGGCGATGGCATAAGAGGACACTGAACTTGCCCTCTAATGGCCAGATTCAACTATACAAGTAGGGAGCAAGTACTCCTAAAAGACAACTAGGAGCTGAATGAACAGCTTCTGTACAATAAACAACAGAAAGAGCAGAGAGGAGAGTGGAGAGAATCACAGAGGAAAGGGGGAAGGACTCACATGAACAAGTATAAAGGACACATGGACAACAACTAAGGTGGGGGTGGAAATGGGAAGGAGGTGGGGAGCACTGGGGGTGGGGTGGGCAGGGCTGGGAATATAAGACAGAAAACTACTTGAACAAGAATTAAATTTAAAAAAACTTAAAAAAAAACACAGAAAGAGACAGAACAGAAATGGCTGGGTAATGGCAGGAGCTGCAGAACTCTCCAGGCTGGAAGAGCCAGTACCTGTCATTGTTTAATTCCACTCCACTTACATATGGTAGGTGTGACCTCTATTCTGGTGCTTCCGCTAACCTGCCAGGTGAGCACAGCACATTCCCAGCTACACAGCCTGTAGCCTTTTTCCCCTGAACACAGGAAGTAATCACCACACATACCTGGCCTCCCTGCCAGGAGCCACTCCAACCCAGCAAGCCAGTGCCTGAGGCACCAGAAGCTGCTATGTGACTCCTACTTTACTAGCCTAAAATAGGCTGCTATAGATACAGAATAATAAAAACAAACCTCATGGTAACCATGAACAAAAAAAAACCCTACGAGATATACAAAGCATAAACAGAAATACAAAACAAAACATTAAATAAAACCAGTAAATCACATGAGAAGACATCAAGAAAGGGGCAGAAAACTATAAAAACAACCAAGAATTAAAATGACAATAAGTACATTCTTATCAATAATTATTTTAAATGTAAATGGATTAAATGATGATAAAAATACACAGGTTAGCTGGATGAATTTAAAAACATAGCCCATGTATATGCTGCTTATAAGAAATTTACTTCAAATTGAAAGACAGATATAGACTGAAATTGAAGGGATGGACAAAGATATTCCATACAAATAAAAATAAAAAGAAAGCTGAGCTAGCAATGCTCACACCGGAAAAACAGACTGTAAAACAAAAAACTTTTTAAAAGACAAAGAAGGCCCTGGCCACGTAGCTCAGTTGGTTAGAGCATCCTCCTGATATGCCAAGGTTATGGGTTCCATCCCCAGGTAGGGCACATACAAGAATCAACCAATAAATGCATAACAAAGTGGAACTATAAATCAATGTTTTTTTTCTTCTCTCTCCCTCAAAATCAATAAATATCTTTAAATAAAAGACAAAGAGTAACATTACATAATCATAGAGGGATCAATCCAAGAAGAGGATATAACAACCATAAATGTCTACCTACCCAACATGAGCATCTAAATATATAAAGCAATTATTAATGGACAGAAGAAAATTCACAGAACTATAATAGTAGAAAATTTTCTATACCCTGCTCCTATCAATTGTCAGATCAACAAGCATAAAATTAATAAGGAAATAATAGTCTTAAGTGTCATGTTAGACCAGATCAATTTAATAAACATTTATAGAACATTTCATGTAAAAACAGCAGAAAACACAATTTTCTTCTAAGCACACATGTAACATTATCCAGGATAGATTATATTTTATTCCACAAAAGAAGCCCCAAGAAATTCAGAAGACTGAAATCATATGGAGCACATGTTCCAAACACAATGGCATGAACTAGAAATCAGCAACAGAAAGAAAACTGAGGGGAAAAAAGACATGGAGACTTAACAACACGCTACTGAACAACCAATGGATTAAAAAGTAAATCAAAAATGAAACAAAATCAAAAAAGTAAATCAAAATGAAACTACCTTGAAACAAATGAAAATGAAAATACAACATTTCAAAATTAATGGGATGCAGTAAAAGCAATTCTAAAAGGGAAGTTCATAGCTATATACAGGCCTACTTCAAGAAAGAGAAAATATCAAAAACAAACTAAATCTATATCTAAAAGAACTAGAAAAAGAACAAAACCAAAGTAAACAGTAAGAGATAAACAGTTCAGATCAGAGCAGAAAGAAACAAAATTAAGATCCTGTTCTTTGAAAGGTAAACAAAATTAATAAAACTCTGGACCAACTTATAAAGAAAAAAAAAGAAAGCCCAAATAAATAAAATCATAAATGAAAGAGAAGTTAAAATCAACACCACAGAAATACAAAGAATCATTAAAGAATACTATGAACAATTATATGTCAACAAATTTGACAGCCTAGAAGAAACTGATAAATTTCTAAAAGTATACAACCTTCCAAGACTTAGCCAGGAAGATATAGAAAACCTAAACAGACTGATTACTACCATATATCAAACCATACTACAAACCTATAATAATCAAAATAGTAAGGTACTGGCATAAAAACAGATGTATAGATTGATGAAATAGAACATAAAGCCTAGAAATAAATCCTTGCTTATATGGCCAATTCATCTATGACAAAGGAGGCAAGGATATACAAGAAGGTAAAGACAGTCACTTCAAAAAGTGGTATTGGAAAACTGAAAAGGAAGGAAGGGAAGGAGGGAGGGGCAGGGGGGAGGGGAGGGGAGGGGAGATTACACCACTTTCTGATACCATATACAAAATAACCTTAAAATGAATTAAAGACTAAAATGTAAAACATGAAACCATAAAACTCCTAGAGGTAAATAAACAAAGGCAGTAAACTATGACATAACTTTTAGCAATATCTTTTTGGATATGTCTCCTAAGGCAAGGAAAACAAAAATAAATTAATAAATCGGACTATATCAAACTAAAAAGATTTTGCATAGAAAAAAAACACTACAAACAAAACAAAAAAACACTCTACTAACTGGGTAACGATATTCACCAATTATAAACCCAGCAATGGGTTAGTATCCAAGATATATATCAACAAGAAACTCACACAACACCTCCCCCCTCAAAAAATCCAGTTAAAAAATGGGCAGAGGACCTAAATAGACACTTCTCCAAAGAAGACATACAGATGGCCAACAGACATACGAAAATATGGGAAACATCACTAATAATCAGGGAAATGCAAATTAAAACCACACTGATGTAATATCTCACACCCCCCAGAATCGCCATCATCAATAAATCGACAAGTATGTACTGGCAAGGATATGGAGAAAAGGGAACCCTCATACACTATTGGTAGGATTGTAAATTCAGGCAGCCACTATGGAAAACAGTATAAAGAATCCTCAAAAATTAAAAACAGAGCTTCCATATGATCCAGCAAGTCCACTTCTGGGTATTTATCTGAAGAAAATAAAAATATTATGTTGAAAAAATATATAGACCCCTATGTTCATATGGCTAAGATATGGAAGCAACCTAAGTGTCCCTTGACAGACAAATGGATAAGGAAAGTATGGAATATATATGCACATGGAATGGAATATTATTCAGAAATTTAAAAAAGAATAAAATCTTGCCATTTGTAACAAGACAGATGGACCTGAAAGGTATTAAGCTAAATGCAGTAAATAAGAAGAGAAAGGCAAACAGCATATGATTTCACTTATATGTGAAATCTTTACAAAAAATGAATAAACAAAACAGAAACAGATCCATATATTCAAACAACAAGCTGATGGTTGCCAAAGGGAGGAAGTTGAGGGCATGGAAATACAAAAATAAGTTTGGAAGAATAAAGTGTTGGGGGAAATAAATAAATAAAAATAAAAGTGAATAATAATAAAACATGTCTCCTTGGGATCACTATGAAGATAAGAGCAGCTAATGTTTGAAGGCCTTACACATCATAGATTGTAGTAAATTACAGCTCTCTTCCTTCCCTGAACACTCCAGCCTCTAGTGAGCTCTTCCTCCTAACTCTTATACCTGTTATATAGTCTGGACCCATCACACTGATACTGACACATAGGTCCTGAATCTTCCAGAAGTATCAGTCTTTTTTCTGAACACAGAACAGCGCAATGATTAAAAATTGTGGTCTGACCTTATAGGCAAGCAGGGGCTGGAAAGAAGTATTCCAAGTCATGAAATCCAAAGACCTACATCCAAGATTACTCTATCCAGCAAAGCTTTCATTTAGAATGGAAGGGCAGATAAAGTGCTTCTCAGAGAAGGTCAAATTCAAGGAGTTCACCATCACCAAGCCCTTATTATAGGAAATGTTAAAGGGACTTATCTAAGAAAAAGAAGATAAAAAATATGAACAGTGAAAGGACAGCAAATGCACAGTTATTAACAACCACAGTTATTAACAGTTAATAGCAAATGCACAGTTATTAACAACCTAAAACAAAAGCAAACTAAGAGGACAGCTAGACTCAGGAGTGGAACCGTAGAAATGGAGATCACATGGAGGTTTAGCAACAGGGGAGTGGGAAGAGGAGAAGGGGGGAGAAGGTACAGAGAATAAGTAGCATAGGCAGTAAGTAGAAAATAGATAGGGGGGAGGGAAAGAATAGTATGGGAAATATAGAATCTAAAGAACTTGAGACACACGGACATAACTAAAGGGCAGGGGAATGGTGGGGGAGGGGTGTGCAGGGTGGAGGGGAATAAAGGGGGGGAATAGGACAACTGTAATGGCATAATCAATAAGATATATATTTTAAAAATTGTGGTCTGAGCCCTGACTGGCGTGGCTCAGTGGATTGAGCATCATCCAACAAAATGAAAGGTCCCCAGTTCGATTTCTGTAAGGGCACATGCCTGGGTTGCCAGCCAGGTCCCCAGCTGGGGATGTGCAAGAGGCAACCAACCCATGTTTCTCATGCACACTGATGTTTTTCTACCTTTCTTTCTCCCTCCCTTCCCCTCTAAGAATAAATAAATAAAATCTTTTTTAAAAACTGTAGTCTGAGAGTCCAACAACTCAATGATTAGACAGCCTGCCTCCATCACTCTCTAGCTGAGAGATCTTGGGCAAATCACATTTCTTCTCCCAACTTAAGTTTCCTTATCTGTGAAATGGTGAAAGACGGTAATTACTTTATAACATACTCATTGAACCAGAGTAAGGAATGCCTGGAACATAGCCCAATGCAAGTGCTGCTATTTATTATTTTTTTATTTTCATTTTTATTCAAAAGCCCTAAGTTCTTTTGAGCTGTGTTATTTTTCAGCTTTTTTCCCTAAAAGTGGTCAGTACAGAGTAGCCATTTCATAATTGTTTAATGAATCTAAGATAAATTTTATTATCCCTATTGCATGATTTTTAAAAATCTCATAGGATAACAAAATTAGTAATAGTGGGTTGGCCAAAAAAGTTTATTTGTTTTTTTCTGTAAGACAGCCCTAGTAGCCCTTAGTTGTCTTGAACTTCATGCAAAACAATTTTTTTAGATTGTATTGTGACAGCTGTCATATCAGCATGCATTTAAAAAAAAAACATCAAAATTGGTGAACTTTTGTGTAACCATTTTAATACTAAAGATGGCAGAAAATATGCAACATTCTCAGCATATTATGCTTTATTATTTCAAGAAAAGTAAAAACGCAACTGAAACACACACAAAAAATGATTTGTGCAGTGTATAGAGAAGGTGCTGTGACTGACGGAACATTTCAAAAGTGGCTTGCAAAGTTTCATGCTGGAGATTTATCGCTGAACAATGCCCCACGGTCACATAGACCTGTTAAAGTTGACAGTGATCACATCAAGACATTAATAGAGAACAATCAACATTATATCATACAAGAGATAGCCAGATTTCTCAAAATATCCAAATCAATAGTTATTGATGAAAATGAAAAATTAGTCTTTTATTTTATGGAAAAAACTGAACAAACTTTTTGGCCAACCCAATAGTTACAGCTGAGTACTAACTATTATGTCTCAAGGTTCTACTAAGTTATTTACATGCATTACTATATTTTACCATTACTACCACCTTCGATAATATTTCTACTCCTTAAGGAAGCACCTGAGGTTCAGAGAGGTTGAGCTGTCTACAGCTAATTAGCAGCTGCCCTGGGATTTGAACTTGAGTCTGACTCTAGAAAGTGAGCCTTAAATTATAACTATTATAACTATTGAGGTACCAGAAAAAAAGTATGAGACATTTAACAATAATAAAACACATTATTTTGACTGTAAGCTCCATGATGGCTTGCACCAGGCTTTTTAAAGTACATTCTCTCACCACAGCATACAGAGAAGTCGCTTTAAAAAATTATGAAGTGTAAACTGATAAATTTTCCTACAAAAGAAGAGAGCTACACAAAATTACTAGATGCCATTGACAGTTAATGGTACTGGAACTGCTTTCAACAAATAACTTCAAAACAGCCTTTGAAAACTGCCTTCAGTGAAGGGTTTCTCAACCTTGCAAGTATTAGACATTCAAGAAGTATTTGCTGAATGAAAACATGCTACATCAAATTATAACCATGCTTTGCTTAAATTCAAATACCACCACACAAAGAGAGTTGCACAAGCCAACTCCTGAGCATCAAGTCACAGCAAGTATGATGAATGAATCAAGAGTTAACAAAAGCTGAGGGGAAAAACCGAAAGTAAGCATTTAAAATTGAGAAGGGTTTATAAAACATGAGCCATCTGTCATAGAATTACAATCATGATAAACCTGTACACATTCCTGATTTTTTTTGCATAGATTTTTGGCAAGAGTCTCACAACTGAAACCAAATCACCTAATAAAGAAGAGTAGTAATACTCTTGTGCATGAAAGTGCATGAAACTATAAAAACAAAAACCTCTGAGATATCACCCTTACCACACAACTGGAGCCCAGAGTAACAATCTTTTCAAAAAGACTGATTGCACCCCACCACCCTACAACATCAACTATCCAGTCACGGAATTCTGAACTTCTGGGGTATTACAGAAAAAAAAGGGTAAATTTAAGAATTTCTTCATATTTATACCTAAAATGAATTACGAGAATGAGTTCATATGCCCCATCTCCCTTCCTTTTGAGATTTGACATTCTTAAGGATAATTAACTACATATTAATTATCCTTAATCCAGCCAACTGAATCACTGATACTTGTCAGCATATCCCAGTCTCTCCTGCCTCCTACCTTAAACATATCCTTCCCACTGCCTAGGATATCCACATTTACCTATCTCCTAACCAACGCTTACTCTTCAAGACTCTTGGAATCCTTCCCTAATACTCCTCCTATGCACTCAAGCACTGGGGCATACCTGCGTCGGAGCAGCAGCACACTATATATTGAAGTTCATTGCTAACAGAGAGGTCCAAACCTCCTATTCCTGACATATATGAAGCTCTCAATAAATATTCGCTTATGGCTAAATAAATGAATAAAAAAATTCTATGGAATTCACTGGAATAATTATACTGGATAATTAAAAATGTGATTTAACTCATGATTGACAGGAAGAACTACTATGTGTCCTTCAATCCAGTCTTTCAGTCCTAGTCTAAGAAATACTATAAATAGCCTCCAAAGGTAACATCTTTATGTGAAGCCAAGGTAATGTTTTACCATACACAGACAAAATATCACATACCTAGAGTTCCTAGAACTCCTTATACCTAAAAAATTGAGCCATGGCTGGTTTAACTCAATGGATTGTGTGTTGGCCTGAGAACCAAAAGGTTGCTGGTTAGATTCCCAATCAGGGCACATGCCTGGCTTGTAGGTCAGGTACCCAGTAGGAAGCACGCAAGAGTCAACCACACAGTGATATTTGTCCCCTTCTCTTTCTCCCTCCGTTCCCCCTCTCTAAAAATAAATAAAATATTAAAAATTTTGAAAAAATATGTCTATTTGCATATGGCTTTATATAACAGTCTATATTTTAGAGTAAATATATCTTTCCATAAAAGAATAAAGTAGAAAAATATTAACAAACAAAGAATTCTGATTGCATCATTAGTTGTACAGGATTAGGCTTTGCCTAAGATCACTTTGTCTCCAATCATAAACTCCTGTCACATGAATAGGAACATGAAATAGGTCCCACCTATAACTGAAGTACTATATTCCAACTGTATTGCAATTGCAGTAATATCACAGGAACTTCCAAAAAATGATGTATTTCTAACTGATTACATAACTGGTTATTCCCATAAAATGGTAGCTTCTATTAAATTTAGACTGACTGGGGCACTCCTAACCCTTATGTTCAATACAGAGAAACAGAATATAGAATTTTACTTCAGAAAAATTCACTGAACTCTATGTTTTGTGTACTTTTTTACGAAATATATCTATGCTATGTTGTGAAACATATCTATGCTATATTTCACAACAATGTCTTGAACACTAAATAACTGGCAGTATAAGTTGGAAAAATCAAGAATTTTTCTCCTGCCATCTCAAAATGCACCAGAAAGAAAAGTTTAATCCTTTAGCTTGACAGCTAACCATTCTTTCTCTTTAGTTACTAAAGAACCTCACATCAATCTCCAAAATCAATTCCCCTATCTTCAAAATCCTCACATTCAAAATATCAATGATTTAGAAAGAGTCTGATGATTCAGCAATATACAGAAAATGCTTATAAAGCACCATTTAAATAAGAAACCTAGAAATGTTTTTGTTCACCAGGAATAAATTATCAAAGGGACTATTACAAGGTTATGCCCAGGTACATAAAGTTGTACCTTGAGATTTTCATATTAGTAATTTACTAATAACTGAGTTAGACTGGTCATCAGACTTTGTAAATATCCAGGAAGACATGCAGTATATAATTACAACTAACATATAGATTATAATTATGTGTCCCTTTAATAAAACCCCTTTTATTAGACCAATTCTCAGGCTTTTCAAGTACTTTAAGCTAAACACTATCTAGAAGAATGGTTTTCCTTTTCCTTTTGCTTATTTTTATTTATTTTGTTTAAGTTTTTAATTTTTTCAACTAAAGTTTACATTCAATATTATTTAGTATTAGTTTTAGGTGTACATCATAGTAAAAGAATGGTTTTCAATCCTCGTATATTCAATATTCCTTTAAAACAAATATTTTACAAATACTTTAAAATCTGAAATGACATTATTAATAGCTTACCTACAACATATTTATTTAATTTGAAAATAAACCTATGTAATGTCCTAACTGTACTAAAAAGGAGAAATACTAAAATAATGTAATAATAATAATAATAATAATAATAATAATGTATATCTGAGTATACGGATACTTGGACATGACCATACCTCTGCTTAATAAGGTAGTCAGAAACAGTCCCTGTGTCCCAAGTGCATTCTTATTTCATAAGGAACACCACACACAACCTTTTACATCTATGCATGTGGATATAACAACTATAAATGCAGGTATGCATTGACCCAGGTATATTGTAACATGACCAAATACTGCAAATGCAAATAGTACCAGATTTTTACAAATCTGTATCTTCCAAAACCAATGTATAAAAATCATATAAAATTACTTGGTATTCTATTTTCAAGCAGAACTCTACATTTTTATAGAGTTCAGATCTATGATCAGGCACAATAAAGAGATTTTTCACCTACATGACTATCTAGAAGAAAATTCAAAAATTCTGCTATACATCAGACACTTTTTTATTCAAGACTGCTCTGTATCCCAGAAGCTCCCCCCAGATGCTCCCTTCTACCCACTATCTTGCCCCATAGAGGTAAACTCCCTAGGGAGAAATACCTGTCCTGTGCATTACAGGATGTCCAATTATCCCTCACAATAGTAAAATCTCCCTCAGTCACAGCCTCAACAAGCACAACAAAATCACTCCCCACAAATTTCCAAAGCATCCTATGGGGGAAGTTCACACTGTCCACTTTCAGAACCAGTGCTCTAGGCCAATTTCTACTATATCTCAAAGTAGTAATGGGTTCTTCGCACAATATATCCAGACCTACTTAGAGCCTATATTTAAAATAATATAAAGAATGTAACTTGGCATACACCATTTGACAATCAATGGTGTTACATGTATTTGCCTATGTTGTCTTGGACTAATTCTTGAAGGGTAAAAGACACTCTAAGTCCCCCCCCAAAAAATAAATAAACCCTTTAACCCCCTCAACTGATCAAAAGAATGGAAAGCCACTTGTAAACAAACTTACTGATGGGGTAGTCTAACTAAAACCACAGGATAACTAGTAGTTATTCAGAGCTTCATCCACAACACATTAAGTATTGAGAGAGGGTAGTACTCACATGATGTGCTACGTTGTAATTAAAATGGCATGTCCTCTGTCATACCTAAAACTGTGATGCAGCTACTAAACAAATGAGGTAACAAACCAACTGCTAACAGATAATCTTTTGTAGAGATATTCTGAAGAAAGCAAAATTATTGCTACATAATTGAAAATAAAAATACTCATTCTGGTTCCTATTTCCCTGTGTCCCAAGTGCATTCTTATTTCATAAGGAACACCACACACAAGAGTCTGAAATAACACAGTTTCAGATTAGGAAGTAGGTGACTTAGGAGTTAGAGACCCTTCCCATTTTAAAGATAAGAAAACTAAGGCCCAGAGAGATTAAGTAAATTACCTAAGATGACACAGAGGCAGGGCCAGGACCAAAAGAAAGACTTTTTCCCCCCAGCAACTAGCATATGATTAAATTCTTCTTTTTCCTTTTTTAATTTTTTCTTTCTTTTTTTTCTTTAAAGGAAATGTTCTTCACAGGGTTACCTACCCCAGCAAGATCCTTAGTCTTGTATCACTCTTGTTTGAGCACCTACACAAATGGTCAAAGGCTGAGGACAATCATGAAGCAACTATGAAAACTTTTCAAGGAATAAGAGGGCACCAGAACTTCAGCGACAATGAGCTTGACTAAACCCTTAGACTGTAATTACAAACCCATATCCTGTCAATTGTTCACTGGCAGGAAGATAGGAAAGCTGTTTAAATGTTCTCAGCCTCCCTGGCAAGTGCAAGCAGAACCACTGGACTTTACTCCTTCAAGTTAAATGTCAAGCAGAAACCAACATAAACTAGTTATACAGATGAATAAGTTCAATGGAAAACTACTTTGGAAAATCATGGAAGAAATCTAAAGAGAGACCGAAAGGGAGTTTTAATAAAATTACATGCAATAGTGTTTACCAAGTATTTCTCTTTCCTGTTATATGATATAGCTCATAAAAGAACAGAACATTAGTACTGGAAGGGGCCATGCCCCGATGATGAGCACTGATCTACACGTACTATTTTAACCTCTAGGGTTCAATCAGAGACAACTTAAGTGATGGGATCTTGATTCATCTGGGCTTCAGCCCTCCTGACCAAATTGTTCAAAGATAACAAATCAGCCTTAATTGCTGATTTCTTTATAGTGAACAATATACTATGCTGAGCAATGAAAAATTGAACAGTGCAGAACTTCATTTTGTTAGACAGTTATTTGATCCAAATCATTGTAATTTGATATAAGAAGCATCTCTAAAGTAATCTGGGAAATTAATAAAGAGTAATTACCAAAACATATAAATTTATATTCTGAGATAGAAGGTGGCACTCTAAATTGCTTTTAGAAAATATGTGCAGCCCTAGCTGGTATGACTCAGTGGACTGAGTGCCAGCCTGTGAACTGAAGGGTCACTAGTTTGAGTCCCGGTCATGGCACAGGCTGAGTTTCAGGCCAGGTCCCCAGTTGGGGCCATGCAAGAGACAACAGATAGATGTCCCTCTCACACATCAAAGTTTCTCTCCCTCCCTCCCTCCCTTTCTGTGTCTCTAAAATAAGTAAATAAAATCTTTCCTTAAAAAAAATAAAATATTTGCATATATGCTTTTGTCCTTAAGGTATTTTATACCTATTAACCTGGTAATTATAATTCAATAGTTTACATATTTAAAAACTTGATTACAGAAAATTTATATGCAGAGCAAAATATGTAAATATGACAAACTGCAAATAAACTGTCCAAACATGAAGCAATTTAGATAAACAATGATAGAGCCACTTGGTGGCCTACTACGCGGTCATTTAACTGAAGTTTGGCAAGTGCATTCAATACTATGAAGTGTTTAAAAATGATTTGAAAACAGCAAAACATAAAACAGCACAAAAATATAATTAAAATTCTGATTACTGTAAAAAAGGAAAAAAATGAGTACAACCGAATGCACAGAAATTAAGGCTGTAAGAAAATATATTAAAAGAGTTCAAAAGTAACTATAAATAAGTATTTCTTTTTTTAATGTTTCAGTAATGAGGGCATACAGCTTATATACTTTTTTGAAGTTCTATTTTCAGTCCAAAGGAAGGACTCTGGTTAGAGCTAGATAATCTATTCTTAATATGTATCCGTTCATCAGTATGTATAAACTACAAATTTAAATTCTTAGCATTGAATCTAACAATAAATGTTACATTGATAAATACATAGTAAACCTCTATAAAACAAATCTATTATAAGTCAGATTTATTTTAAAGTCCATGAATGCAGAATGATTTTTAAAACCACCACACGTATTCTTAATATATCAAAATGACCTCTGTGACTAACGCCTGCCTTGCTTAAGAAATTTCTCCTTTTTACAACTTGCAGTCCATAATGCACAGCATTAGTACCCATTAGAGTAAATATCCTGAATAGGAAAACATATATCTAATACTAAAATAGTACAAATTTAAATAAAATATATATATATTTTTTGGTAGATAAGTGATTTTTATTTTTTTTATTTTTTATTTTTATTTTTTTTAAATATAATTTTTATTTAATTCTTGTTCAAGTACAGGTTTCTGTCTTATATTCCCAACCCTCCCCTCCCCCACCCCATGCTCCCAAATAAAATATATTGTTATCAAGTTTCCCCTAAAAAAAAATAGCACAACATTTTATTGTCTTTGGGTCTTAAAAAACAAGCTCCAAAATATAAATTTCAAATTCAATAAAGGAATTATCTCAGATAAAATTATCCAGTATGTAATTACTTTTTCTAACTTGGAAAGGTTAAAATAAGATCTAATTTTATTCACTAGTCACTAAGTATTTAACTTTTCATTCTATCATTCACTTTAATTTAGTATAAGGCACAGAGATTTTATTATTCTAACACTAGAAGATCCTCTACATAATATGGTTTCACCTACATGTTTTGTTGTTCACCTTGGGTAACTTAAACCCTCTCTGATTTTCAGTGTCCTATTTTGTGAAAAAGACTGGTAAGAACGTCCACCTCGCAGAGTTAGTGTATGAATGAAATAAAACAGCAATGCAGAAAAGCACCTTGCATAGTAGCACTTGACATATAAAAAGCACTTAATAATTGATGACTAAGATTAATTTACAACAAGACCTGTTTCTTTCCAATAAAAGGAACAGCCATTCCTTCTCTTCACAGCATGCAATCAGCCCTGCTTGTGTGGTGTGGAAGAAATTAGAGCAGTGTTTCTCAAAAGGTAGTTTCTAGTGAATTAACAGGTGGTTTGCTTACATGTATTTCCCAAAATTAGTTACAGTTTCTAAAGAAATCCTACAAAAACAGTTCTGTGTTATCAGAGTTATGTTAATTAGTTTCTTAGTTAATGTAAGGCTTCTAGGCTCAGCAAATACTATTTTACTTCATTTTTGATAGAGTTCACATTCATCAAATATTTCTTGTTACTTGTGATTACATCATTCATTGCAGGATCAATGGCTCAAAAGAATTCAATGAAGAAACCAAAATTAGAGAGGCAAAATACAAAGTTACATTCCTGTGACAAAACAATTCCAATTTACACAACTACTTAAAAGATTCCAGCCCTGGCTGGTGTAGCTCAGTGGATTGAGCACGGGCCTGCGAACCAGACAATTGCGGTTCAATTCCCAGTCAGGGCACATGCCTGGGTTGCAGGCCAGTTCCCAGCAGGAGACTCATGAGAGGCAACCATACATTGATATTTCTGGCCTTCTCTCTTTCCTTTCCCCTCTAAAGATAAATAAAGTCTTTAAAAAAAAAAGATTCCAAAGCCATGGTAAACTTAATGACAATGAGAGCCCTGGCTGGTGTGGCTCAGTGGATTGAGTACTGGCCTGCAAAGCAAAGGGTTGTTGGTTTAATTCCCAGTCATGGCACATGCCTGGGATGCAGGTCCCTGGCAGGGGGAGAGTGAGAGGAAATCACACACAGATGTTTCCCCCCCTCTTTCTTTCTCCCTCCTTTCCCCTCTCACTATTAATAAATAAAATCTTTAAAATAAAGTTAATGACAATGAACAGAGAAAAGGCAGAAACTAGCTACTACAAAACTCCTTTACAAATTACAGCACTGGGTATTTATGAATGAAAAACCATGCAACTACAGTAAGGACTTTCATTTAGTTTGTTATTTCATGAGCCTCAGAAGTGGCAAGCTATATGTAACACTCATGGAATTTAAGATGCCAACACAACATGCATGAGTCAATCTTGTAGCCAATGCCTCACAGTGATCTATGCATCTGACTATGGTCTACATCAGTCATGCCTGAGTATTCACATATTGAAATGTGTACTACCATTTCATCACAAATTACCTTCCTTCATATTACACTTTGAAGCATTGTATTTTTCTTATTACATGCATAGGTAGATTATATTATCTGTTTAATTTCAATATAGTAAAACAAGTATTATAAAACATACTATGAAAAGGGGGGGTTGTCTAATTTGGTTAAGAATCACTGGTATAAACTTTTTTTTTATATTTTATTGATTATACCATTACAGTTCTTCTATTCCCCCCTACATTCCCCTCCACCCGCACACTCCCTCCCCCACCATTCTCCCCCCCTTAGTTTATAACCACATGTCTCAAGTTCTTTAGATTCTATATTTCCCCCACTATTCTCGCCCTCCCCCCTACCTATTTTCTACCTACCATCTATGCTATTTTCTGTGCCTTCTCCCCCCTTCTCCTCCTCCCACCCCCCTGTTTCTAACCCTCCATGTGTTCTTCATTTCTATGGTTCCACTCCTGATCTAGCTGTCCTCTTGACTTGCTTTTGTTTTAGGTGTGGTTGTTAATAACTGTGAGTTTGCTGTCCTTTCACTGTTCATATTTTTCATCTTCTTTTTCTTATATAAGTCACTTTAACATTTCATATAATAAGGGCTTGGTGATGATGAACTCCTTGAATTTGACCTTATCTGAGAAGCACTTTATCTGTCCTTCCATTCTAAATGAAAGTTTTGCTGGATAAAGCAATCTTGGCTGTAGGTCTTTGGATTTCATGACTTGGAATACTTCTTTCCAGCCCCTTCTTGCCTGTAAGGTCTCTTTTGAGAAATCCGCTGACAGTCTGATGGGTACTCCTTTGTAGGTGACTGTCCCCTTATCCCTTGCTGCTTCTAGGATTCTCTCCTTCATTTTGGTCTTGGCTAATGTAATTATGATGTGCCTTGGTGTGTTCCTTCTTGGGTCCAACTTCTTTGGCACTCTCTGAGCTTCCTGGATTTCCTGGAAGTCTATTTCCTTTGCCAGACTGGGGAAGTTCTCCTTTATTATTTGTTCAAATAAGTTTTCCACTCGTGGCTGTTTCTTTCCCCCTTCTGGTACCCCTATAATCCGGATGTTGGAACGTTTAAAGATGTCCTGGAGGTTCCTAAGCCTCTCCTCATTTTTTTGAATTCTCATTTCTTCATTCCTTTCTGGTGGGATGTTTTGTTCTTCCTTCTGGTCCATTCCATTGATTTGAGTCCCAGTTTCCTTTCCATCACTATTGGTTTCCTGTGCATCTCCCTTCATTTCAATTAGTTTAGCCTTCATATGTTCCTCTAATTTGTGACTATAATCTACCAGTTCTGTGAGCATCCTGATAAATAGTGTCTTGAATTGTGCTTCTGCGAGGCCGGCAATTTCTTGGTTGCTTAGAGTTATTGGCTCTGGGACTTAGAGTTCTTCTTGCACCATCTTTTGGGCTGTTCGTGCCTGTTCCGTAGCAGGATCGGAGCCCTAAAGTGTTCACTAGAGCAGGGCAACTAAGTTTCTGGGTTGTGACATTGTATGTGGGGGCAGGGTCAAAGAGGAACAATTGTGTTCCATCTGCCGCCTCCCGCCTCGGCCCCCACCGGCGCTGCAGCCACCACAGTTACCAGGCCCACACGTTTCGTTCCACTGCACGCGAGTGTGCCACCACCGTCAGCCCTCCACCACTGGGTTTGCCCCCTGGGGCCTGAGTGGTCCGTCTCACTGTGCGCAAATGTGCGACCGCGGTCAGTCTGCCCCACACCCCGACTGGTTCCAGGCTGCCTGCGCACCTAGGTCGGGGGATCTGTCCTGCCTGCGCGCCTAGGTCGGGGGATCTGTCCTGCCCGACCCAGCTCCGCTGCTGGCTCCGCCTCTCTTACCATCCCCGGTGAACGGTTTGTAGTTGTCGGACTTCCAGATAATTCAATGTTCTGGTCTTAGGGTGTGTCCTTGTTCTCCAAACCTTTGTTGTGTTCAAACTTGGCTGTGGGAGAAGGCACAGTGTTTCCACCTATGCCTCCATCTTGGCAGAAGTCCCCCTGGTATAAACTTCTTTAAGGTTCTTTATACATAATATCAAATTCTCTAGATAAGTTTTACCAATTTGTATTCCCACTACATTAATCATTATGTAGTATCCATTAACAGGATTGCAATAGAGCTTTTTAATCTTAATCACCTAAAGGCAAAATAGTTCTTGAGTTAATTTGTGTTTCTCTAGTTACCTGTAAAATCAAACTCCTAAAATATTTACTGGAATCAGTATTTCTTTAAGTTTATGTTCACACAAGTACAATGTATAGGTTAGAGATCATTCAACTTAAACATTAATAGTATTTTTGTATTTCATAATGAATGATTTGTGAAAATGTTAGAATTTTGAGTTACTGTCCTGTTGTTTGCTTATCTTAGGCTTTGTAACTTTCAATGTGTTAAAATATACTATGTAAATCAGCTGAGTAATTTGGTATCTTAAAGAATATTTGCTGCCCTGGCTGGCATAGCTCAGTAGATTGAGCACAGGCCTGCGAACCAAGGGATCACGGTTCGATTGCCAGTCAGGGCACATGCCTGGGTTGCAGGCCAGTTCCCAGCAGGGGACACTCAAGAGGCAACCATACATTGATATTTCTCTCCCTCTCTCCTTCCCTTCCTCTCTACAGATAAATAAATAAAATCTTTAAAAAATATATTTGTTTTGATAATGGTTCTAATTGTAATAAAATAGAACACATAAATCTCTAAAAGACACTTAGTAACAAAAATCCTATTTCCCAAGAAAAAAATACTCCAAATACATTCTAATACTAAATATTCATCTCACGTAAACTACAGCTAATCAAATAACAGAAGCCCTAAGTGGGCTTCACAGAATGCTAAGATGGCTATATGTCATTTGTCTTATATTAGACACTATATTTTTCCAATTTAATTATATTGTTGCCATTACTATTCCCTGTAAAAAATTCTCAGCACACTCTAAATAATAACAGAAAGTATTCAATGTTCAAATAAAACACATCCTTTTTTAAATTAACTTTTGTTTTCATGTGTCCATTTTGAAGTATCAGTGTTTTTCATTTCTAATTGGTTAGATATCTTTCTCTACTGAGGATTTTTATGCAGTAAGGATTTAGGCCTCTCCAAAATCAAAAATAGTCAAGCATAATTCCAGAGGCCTGGAGTCTCTCCACAGTCTGAGGATTGCAATATAGTTTTTCACACTGATTCCTACATGGTCGTCTTTCCAAACAAAATCCTGACCACCTACAGCAGCAAAATGTCACCAGTAGTCCATACTTTAGGATTTGGAAATGCAATGAATCTCAAAATGCATGGCAAACATCAAACCATAGATTGCTCTAAAAGTTTACTACTACCTTTTTACCCTACCTTTTTCTTGCTCCACTGATAATCTCTGAACAATTACTAAGGTTTCAAACAAGCCATATAAATTAGCATTGTATAGTTAAAAGATTGAGAACTTGGAGAATCAAGGAAGCATATACCATGTTCATGGATTGGAAGAATTAACATCATCAAAATGTCTATACTACTGAAAGCAATTTATAGATTCAACACAATATCTATTAAAATACCAATGACATATTTACAGATGTAGAACACTTCAAAAAAATTTATATGGAACCATAAATGGTCCCCAAATAGCTGCAGGAATTTTGAGAAAGAAGAACAAAGTAAGTGGGATCACCATACCTAACAACATACTATATTACAAGGCCACTGTAATCACAACAGTCTAGTACTGGCATAAGAACAGATACATAGATCAATGAAACAGAATAGAGAGACCAGAAATAAACCCAAGTCTCTACGGTCAATTAATATCTGACAAAAGGGGTAGAAACATAAAAAGGAATCAAAATAGCCTCTCTCCAACAAATAGTGTTGGGAGATTTGGATAGCTACAAATGAAAAAAAATGAAAGTCGACCACCAACTTACACCTTACACAAAAATAAGTTCAAGATGGATAAAAGACTTAAAGATAAGTTGTGATACCATAAAAGTCCTACAGGAGAAGATAAGCAGGAAAATCTCAGTTAATCCACACAGCAATATTTTCACCAATATGTCCCCTAGAGCATGGGACATAAAGGAAAGAATAACAAATGGGATTTCATCAAAATAAAAGGCTTCTGCATGGCTAAAGAAAACATCAGCAAAATGAAAAGGGAACCAACTGTATGGGAAAATATATTTGCCAATGATATCTCAGACAAGGGTTTGACCTCCAAAATATATAAAGAACTTACACAACTTTACTCCAGGAAGACAAACAATCTAATTTAAAAATGGGCAAAAGACCTGAACAGACACTTCTTTTAAAAAAAAAAATTTTATTTATTTATCTTTAGAGGGGAAGGGAAGGAGAGAGGAAGAGAAACATCAATGTATGGTTGCTTCTCCTGCATCCACTGCTGGGAACAGGCCCCTGCCGGGAACTGGCCCACAACCCAGGTATGTGCCCTGACTGGGAATCGAACCTCGATTGTCTGGTTTGCAGGCCCACGCAGACACTTCTCCAAGGAGGACATACAGAGGGCCCAGAGACATATGAAAGGATGCTCGGCATCACTAGCCATCAGAGAGATGCAAATTAAAACCACAATGAGATACCACTTCACAATGGTCAGAATGGCCATCCTAAACAAATCAACAAACAATAAATGCTGGAGAGGATGTGGAGAAAAGGGAACCCTAGTGCACTATTGGTGGGGATGCAGACTGGTGCAGCTACTGTGGAAAACAGTATGGAATTTCCTCAAGAAACTAAAAATGGAAATGCCTTTTGACCCAGTAATTCCAGTGCTGCTTTTATACCCTAAGAACCCTGAAACACTAATTCAAAAGAACCTATGCACCCCAGTGTTCACAGCAGCACAATTTGCAATAGCCAAGTGCTGGAAGCAGCCTAGGTGCCCACAGGTAAATGAATGGATCAACAGACTGTGGTACATTTACACAATGGAATACTGTGCAACAGAAAGAAAGAAGGAACTCCTACCCTTCGTGACAACATGAATGGAACTGAAAAGTATTATGCTAAGTGAAGTAAGCCAGGCGGTGAAAGACAAATACCATTTGATCTCACCTATAAGTGGAACCTAATCAACAAAACAAACTGGCAAGCAAAATATAGCCTGAGACATTAAAATCAACAACAAACTGACAGAACCAGAAGGGAGAAGAGAGGAAATAAGGGAAAGAAGGGAAAGGGACATGAATGAACATGTATAAGGGACCCATGGACGATGTCAAGGTGGGGTAAGATTGAAGGTGGGAGTGGGTAGAGTGGGGAAAAGTGGTGGTGGGAAAATGGAGACAACTGTATTCCAACATCAATAAAAAAGTAGAAAAAAAAGATAGAGAACTTGAAATAACTCCCACATTCCCAATAATTTTTTGAAGATTTTTTAAAATTAATTAATTTATTTATTTATCTTTAGAGGGGAAGGGAAGGAGAGAGGGGGAGAAATATCAATGTATGGTTGCCCCTCATGCGTCCCCTGCTGGGAAATGTCCTGCAACCCAGGCATGTGCCCTGACTGGGAATCGAACCTCAATCCTTTGGTCCGTAGGCCCACACTCAATCCACTGAGCTACACCAGCCAGGGCAAGATTTTATTTATTTTTAGAGAGAGAGGAAGGGTTAGGGAGAAAAAAGGGAAGAGAAACATGGATGTGTGGTTGTCTCTCACACACCCCAAACTCAGGACATGGATCGTAACCCAGGCATGTGCCCTGAATGAGAATCAACCTGGTGACCCTTTGGTTCACAGGCTGGCACTCAATTCCATGAGCCACACCAGCCAGGACCCAATAACTTTTTAATAATTTTTATTATTTATATAATGACTTTTAAAATACAAACAAACAAACTTAGCTATACAGGGCTGGGCAAAAGTAGGTTTACAATTGTGAGTATATGAAATAGAGTTAATAAAAATATTGTAATAATCAATACCTGCATATCTTTTCCATATGAACTGTAAACCCACTTTGTCAACCCCTGTAAAATCGATAACAAAGGCACTCCAGTGGGAAGGGGGAAAATTATTGGTACTATTTCTTCTGACCAAATGGGATAATAAAGAATTTTTTAACCAGCAGATTGTCAAATATAAAAAATGTTAATAATCTTCCTATAAAGATTATAAAAAAATAAAAGTTCATATATCACCCCACTAATCCAAATTATACAGTAGCCTCTGTAAAACACTCCAATTATGTTAACTTGAGTTAGAATATTTAATTTTTTATTAAGTAATGCTAATTAATTTTTTCAGTGTTCTAGTTTTTGGTCTCCCCTCTACTAACCAAATGTTTGATCATGCTTAACAACAACAACAAATAATTATTCTAATCGGATATATATTTCCATGGAAAATATATTTCATCCCTACTACATTTTCTCTTCAGCTGGTCTCTTCTCTCCCTGAAGACCAAATGAATAGTTTTTTGGACAGGGGAACTAATTGTTAAGCCTATTTCAATCACAGGTTGACCATAACCATGTTTTAAGGCAAAAGTAATTATTTTCCTAAATAGATAAAATTAACAAGATAATTCTAGTACAAAATACTGAAGAAAATTTACCTACATAATGGACAAGTATTTTCTATTTTTAAACACATTAATTTAAAACAACACATAAACAAAAAAGTACATAGTGAATTATTAAAAAGCAAACACCTAATGTAAAGAAAGCCACAGCTCAAGTCAAAAAATAAACACTACCAGCATCTTCAGGGTGTTCCTTCCAGATAGCAATGCCCTCTCCCTCCCTAACTTCTCACCATATCACTGACTTCTGCAGTTAAGTCCTTTTTTCTTTTCAATCATTTTTGTTAACAGTAATAAAGTAGATACACTTTTGCACCTATCATGCACAAATTTCTGACAAAAGTTTCATTGTCCAGATGACTTCCTTTTTTTTTTAAGATTTCGTTTATATTTTTTAGAGAGAGGGGAAGGGAGGGAGAGAAACATCCATGTGTGGTTGCCTCTCGAGCGCCCCCCAAAAGTGGACTTGGCCCATGACCTAGGCATGGGCCCTGACTGGGAATCAAACCAGCAGCTCTTTTAGTTCGCAGGCCAGTGCTCAATCCACTGAGCCAAGCCAGCCAGAGCTGACTTTCTGTTTCTAACTCCAGTGGCAATGGATCCAACAGACTAACCAGAGTGTTCCTATGAATGTCAACAAATCTTCATCCCAGAAATGGTGTCCAGTAAATTCTGGTACTTATTTATAACAAGTGCCATCATGATACTCAGGAATGACTGTACAGCACAGGGTAATCCACAAGTAAGTGCTGTGGGCGTGAGTCATGAGTCAAATTGTAGAAGAGTGTGGTGATGCTGGTGAGTAAATAACCAACAGCCTTCACATCTAGGAACTGAAACAGTGCCAGAAAGCCATCTGGATGGCAAACAGTATCATGAGAAGAATTTTAAGTAGCTTACAGCTGTAGAAAAAGCACTATTCCAGACTCTGAACCTTTTAGTTATTTCTGCCTGCTGTCATTTTAAAAATAAGTTATAATATATAAAAATTAACAGAGCATCCTAAAAAACTAACTGGCATTTCTCCCAAGTCATTTCAGGATTACTCCTTTGCACCCCGGGTTAAGTTGGTCTATGCAAATATTTGTCTGTCTGTTATAAAGCCTTTACTTGGAGACCAATTTTCCTCCTAAGCTGTCCAGCCATGAATGACAAATGCTTCTGTGTATAGCTTTTATTCCCCCTTCACTACTGACATAAACTGAGAATTTAATAACAACAACAACAAAAAAGTAGGGAAAATTGAAGAGACATTTGTCCTTGGTGCCAGCTCGTCCTTCACTGCTGATTCTTTCTAGAGGACACAGTGAAAGGCTTGCTGATAGTGTCATCTCAATAGCAGTCCTTGATCAAGAGAGGAAGAAAGAAAAAATGATTGGACTTCAAATCAATAAATATTTAAGCACTCACTCTGTTTAAGATACCATATCACACACTTGAATGGGAATAGATGGGATTATAAAAATAAAATGTGGAGACACTTCCAGCCAAGATGGAGGCATAGGTGGATATACTTTAACTCCTCGCACAACCAAAATTAGAACAACAAATTTAAAAACAAAACATAACCGAACTGCGAGAAAATCAAACTGTATGGAAGTGTGACAACCAAGGAGTTAAAGAAACAGTCATTCAGACTGGTAGAAAGGGGGGAAACGGGCAGCCAGGGTAGAAAGGATGCAGGCTAAGGTGGCTGGTGGACTGGATGGTCCCACATTTACATGTGGATAACTGGAGAGTACAACTGGGGAGCAAAACAGACCATGAAACCCAGGGTTCTAGTTAGGTAAATAAAGCTTCAAAACCTCTGGCAGTAAAAACTGGTGGGGGTTACAGCAGTGGCAAAAACCGCCAGCCTCACAAGAGAGTTTGTTAGAAAGACCTTCAGGGTCCTGTAACATACACAAACCCACCCACTGGGGAATTAGCACAAGAAGGGCCCAATTTGCTTGTAGGTAGTGGGGGAAGTGACTGAAAGCCCCTTAAGAGCTAAGTAAGCACCATTGTTCCCTCTCTGACCCCTCCCCCACATAGAGTATCATAACGGAGACACATGGGTGCCCCACCCTCACGAATACCTAAGGCTCCACCCCTCCACCCCTTACAACATAACAGGTGAGCCAAGACAAAAAAATATATATATATGGCCCAAATGAAAGAACAGATCAAAGCTCCAAAAATAGAACTAAGCATGAAGAGAGAGCCAACCTATCAGATGCAGAGTTCAAAACACTGGTAATCAGGATGCTCACAGAAATCGTTGAGTATGGTTGCAAAACAGAGGAAAAAGTGAAGGCTATGCAAAGTGAAATGAAGAGATACATACAGGGAACCAACAGTGAAGAGAAAGAAACTGGGCCTCGAATCAATGATTTCGAAGAGAAGGAAGAAATAAACATTCAACTGGAACAGAATGAGGAAACAAGAATTCAAAAAATGAGGAGAGGCTAAGGAACCTCCCAGACAACTTTAAACATTCCAACATCAGAATCATAGGAGTGCCAGAGAGAAGAGGAAGAGCAAGAAATTGAAAACTTATTTGAAAAAATAATGGAGAGCTTCTCCAATCTGGAAAGGGAAAAAGACATGCAAGTCCAGGAAGCCCAGAGCCCCAAAGAAGTTGGACTCAAGGAGGAACTTTATAATTAAATTACCCAAGATAAAAGAGGAGAGAATCTTAAAAAACAGCAAGAGAAAAGGAGAGTTATCTACAAAGGATTTCCCTTACAATTATCACTTGATTTCAAAAAAAAAAAACCTTGCAGGCAAGAAGGGGTTGGAAAGAAGTATTCCAAGTCATGAAAGGCAAGGACCTACATTCAAGATTACTCTATCCAGCAAAGCTATCATTTAGAATGGAAGGGAGATAAAGTGCTTCCCAGATAAGGTCAACTTAAAGGAGTTCATCACCACCAAGCCCTTATTATATGAAACGTTAAAGGGAGTTATCTAAGAAAATGAAGATGATCAAAAGTATGAACAGTAAAATGACAACAAACCCACAGCTATCAACAACTGAACCTAAAAAAGTGAACAAATATTAAAACAGACTAAGGAAACAACTAGAACAGGAACAGAATCACAGAAATGAAGACCACATGGAGAGTTACCAGCAGGAAGGGGGAGGCAGGGATTGGGGGAAAAGGTACAGAGAATAAGAAGCATAAATGGTAGGTACAAAATAGACAGGGGGAGACTATTCTAAGAATAGCGTAGGAAATGGGGAAACCAAAGAACTTATATGTACAACCCATGGATATGAAATGGGGGAAGGAGACAACTGCAACAGTATAATAAATCAAATATATTAAAAAACTAAAAATAAAACATGGAGCAGTTTGCAACCCAGTCTATCCCAGAGCACTTCAGTCAGCTGGGAATGAAAAGTGGTGTGTGTGACTGTTTTGTTTATTCAGATGATGCTTCTTAAACCGCTATGAGGGGAATAAAACAGAGAAAGGTAATAAAGACTTATATGACCAGTTGTAGTGTTTTCCACCTCACCCCACAGAATTCAAGCACAAGAGAAGAGGGTAAAATATTGGAACAGGGTTGTATGAAATAACTACGTGAATTTCATAAAAAGGTTTGGAAGGTAGCTAGGGTTCAGGAGACTTGACCTGAAAAGTTGAGGCAATACCACAGTATCACGGCCATGAAACCGCCCTCACTGCCTAACTGCCCCAGCCTACCAGCAGTGCATGTAAGAAAGTACTGGGAGTTACATGGTTTGGAGCAATGATTTACAACCTCTTTCATCTCATGGCACACATAAACTAATTACTAAGATTCTACAACACACCAAAAAGTATATCTTTGGCTTATCTAACAAAAATAAATATTAATTTTGAATGACTTACAAAAAAATAGTCATTACCTACCTTTTTTGTTCCATAGTGACTTTTTAAAAAAGATTTTATTTATTTTTTAGAGAGAAGGGAAGGGAGGAAGAAAGAGAGGGAGAAAAACAACTGATGTGTGAGAGAAACATGAATCAGTTTGCCTACTGCATGCCCCCACAATGGCCTGCAACCGAGGCATGTGCCCTGACTGGAAATCAAACCATCAACCTTGAGCTTTGTACACCAGTACTCAAGCCACTAAGCCACACCATCCAAGGCCAATGTGACTTTTTTAAAAAACAAGTGGCTATTCAGATTTCTGCTACAAAAAATTAACCAATCAGGTGCAACCTCATTATGCAATGTGACCAATAAGAAGCAACTCTATTACATGACCTATGAGAGAGGACCCCAAGAAACCCAGAATTTATTTATAAAAAATTTTTGTATTTATTCTTACTTGTTTAAACTTCAGTCACCTTCAAAGTACTCTCCATTTGATACAATACACCCATAGACTTTTTTCCACTGCTCAAAACAATTTGGAACTTGTAAATTTTTATGCTTTTTAGTGCTTCTGCCATTTTGTTTGTTTATTTGTTTGTTTCACCTCTCCCACATCAGCAAAACATTTCCCTTTGAGGACTTTTTGAATCCAGGGAAATGAAGAAAAAAGTCTATCAGAGTGAAATCTGGTGAATAGTGAGGGTGGGGCATGAGATTCATGCTGTTTTTTGGTCAAAAATGGCTCAAAACTCCATGCGGTGTGGGCAGATGTGCTTGTAAATCACCATCATGAAATAGGCAAATGCACTAAAAGAGTCTTCAAAAAAACTCACTGAAGTTGAATGCAGCCTCTCACAATAATGCCATCTGGTACACTGATACAGATGTGTTCTGAGAACACTCACCTAGTGGGGGAGCCTGTACTTCAAGGAGCCAGCCCTCCAGAAGATAACTTTGGTTTTTCTGGGGTCTCCCTTCATATTTATGGTTCAAGACAGGGCATTCCCACTGGACAGCTATTGTGTTGGCTGTTGTCATTTTTTAATCTGACAATCTAAGGGAAAAGAGGTCAGTGCCCCCAATAAATAGTCAGGCATCACATGTTTTAAAAATTATTGTGGCATACCAGTTGAAAACCATCAGTTTGGAGTACAATAATTCATCATAGTTCACTAGGTCTAGGTTCCCAAAAGATCTGAAATCTTTATTTATGCTCCAAACTCAGCTTCTGGGTAATGCCCTATATTTAATTTGTAACACTACCCTGTAGACAATATAACACTGTTTTCAAAACTGCAAATACACTATTTTTAAATAAACACAATTTTTTTCTTGTGATGAAATGATCTACTTTCTCAACAACTTCCAAATACACAATTAAGTGTTATTAACTATAGTCACCATATTGTATATTACATCCCCATGACTTATTTGTACCTGAAAGTTTATACCTTTTGATCCCTTTCACCAATTTTGCCAACCTCTGACACCCTACCTCTGGCAACCAACTGTTATATCTCTGAGTTTGACATTTTTTTCTTGTTTTTGTTTTTAGTTCCATATATAGGGGCTGGCTGGCAAAAGTAGGTTTACAGTTATGAGAATGTGAAAGTTTATTCTTGTATTATTTTATTAATTACTGTATTTATCTGTATTATAATTGTAAACCTACTGCTCACCCCTATATAAGTGAAATCATACAGTATTTGTCTTTCATGGTCTGACTTATTTTACTTAGCATAATGTCCTGAAGGTCCATCCATGTTGTAACAAATGGCAAAATATCCTTTTTTATATGGCTGAGTAATACCCATTGTATATATTAGCTTTACCTACTTATGTTGTTAACATGTCTTGGTTATTGTAAATAATGCTTCAATGAACATGAGATTGCGGATATTTTCAAATTAGTGTTTTTATTTCTTTGAATAAACACCCAGAAGTAGCACTACAAGATCATATGATAGCTCTTTTTACTATATTCCACAGTGGCCATACCAATTTACATTACAACCAGCAATGAAAAAGAAGTCCCTTTCCTACACATCCTCACTTGTTATTTCTTTTTTGATAACTCATTCTGAAGGGGTGAGGTACTACCTCACTATAGTTTTAATTTGCAGTTCCTTAATAATCGGTAATTTTAAGGACCTTTTCATGTCCCTGTTGGTCGTCTGCATGTCTTCTTTGGAAAAACATCTATTCAGATCCTCTGCCCAGTTAATAATCAAATTGCTTTTTGTTCAGGTTTGTTTGTTTGCTATTCAGTTGTATGTGTTCTTTAAATATTTGGGTTTTTTAAAAGATTTTATTTATTTTTAGAAAGAGGGGAAGAGAGGGAGAAAGAGAGAGAAACTCCAATGTATCAGAGAAACAATTTATTGCCTCTCGCACATCCCCAATCAGAAACCTAATTACTAAACCCAGGCACAGCCCTGACCAGGAATCAAATTAGCCACCTTTTGGTTTGCAGGACAACACTCAACCCACTGAGCCACACCAGTCAGGGATGTAATTTATGTATTTTGGATATTAACCCTTCATCAAATACATGTTTTGCAAATATTTTCCCCCATTCAGAAGGCTGCCTTTTCACTTTGTTGATGGTTCACTCATTGTCCAGAAGCTTTGTAGTTTGATGGCAAAATATTTTTGGTTTTGTTTGTTTATTTTTGTTTTTGTTTATTTTTGTTGTCTTTGCTTTTGGAGTCAGATCCAAAAAAAATCACTGCCAAAACCAATGCTAAGGAGCTTACCCCCTACGTTTTCTCCTGGGAGTTTTATAGTTTCAGGTCTTTGATTAAAGTCTTAAATCCATTTTGAGTTAATTTTTGTATGTAATATAAGATAGTAGTCTGGTTTTCCCAATACCACTTAATTTTTTTTTTAAAAACTGTTTTCCCCATTGTATATTCATGGCTCCTCTATTATAAATTAATTGAACATATATGCATAGATTTATTTCTGGGCTCTCTATCTGTTCCATTGATCCATGTGGTATCTATATGTAGACCAATACTATACTGTCTCTTTGTTTTTGTTTTTTATTTTTTAGAGAGGGGAAGGGAAGGAGAAAGAGAGGGAGAGAAATATCAGTATGTGGTTGCCTCTCATGAGCCCCCCACCAGGGACCTAGCCCACAACCCAGGCATGTGTCCTGACTGGGAATTGAAGCTACAACCTTTTGGGTTGCAAGCCTGCAACTCAATCCACTGAGCTACACCAGCCAGGGCCAATACCATACTGTTTTGACTACTATAGCTTTATAACATAGTTTGAAACCAAGAATTATGGTGTCACCAGCTTTGTCCTTTCTCAACATTGTGTTGGCTATTTGGGGTCTTTTGTTTCCATTAAAAAACTGTTCTATTTCTGTGAAAAATGACATTGAGATTTTGATGTTGCATCAAATCAAATCTATAGATTGCACTGAATCTGTAGACTACTTTGGGAAGTATGCACAGTCTAATAATATTAATTATTCCAATTAATGCACATCAAATATCTTTCCATTTACTTGTGTCTTCTTCAGTTTTTTTCTTCAATGTCTTACAGTTTTCAATGTGCAGGTCTTTCACTTCCTTGACTAAATTTATACCAGGGAAATTTATTCAACTTTTTTATCCTTTTTGATGCAATTATAAATAAAACTGTTTTCTTAATTTCTCTGATAGTTCATTAGTAGTGTATAAAAATGCAGTATGTTTTTGTACATTGATTTTTGTATCCTCCAACATTACTGAATTCATTTATCCTAATAGTTTTGTGGTGAAGTCTTTAGCATTTTTTGTATAGTGTATCATGTTGCCTTGTCTGTTATGGCTCAGTTGGTTGGAGCATCATCCCGTAACCAGACGGTTGCAGGTCTGATCCCTGGTTAGAGCCTGTACGGGAGTTAATCAATCCATGTTTCTCTCTCGTGTCAATGTTTCTCTCTCCCTTCCTCTTCCTCTAAAAGCAATGAAAAAATGTCCTCAGGTAAGGTTGAAAAAAAAAAAAGAATCAGTAAAGGAAAAGAAAAGAGTTCTTCCTAATGATCTGGAATGATTTTGAAACAGGTGCCAAATTCTTTCATATTCCTCCTGTTGAGAAGTGAGGCCTACTGTCTCTCCCCTTGTACCTGAGGTCTGTGAAAGTCTGACCAAATGCATAAAGCAGAGATAATGCTCTTCTAGGTTCTGGACCCAGATTTTAGAAACTATAGCTTCCACATGCTATCCCTTAAGATATCAGCTTGTGAGATGCTCGTTTTAAGAGCCATGTGTGAGTGAATATTCTGACCAACCCCAACTGACTACCAGCACCAACAGCCAGACTTGAGTGAAGAGGCCTTCATGGCTTAAATCCTCAGAGTTTGAGCTTCTCCACCTGAGGCCCAGACATCATGGACCAGAAACAAGCTGTGCCTTGACTAAATTCCTGACCCCCCAACAAGGTCATAACAAAATGGATGTTTCACACTAGTAAGTTTTGGGGTGGTTTGCGGAAGCAATCAATAATTGAAACATGATCTATTAGATTAAGAGATTGAATTATGCACCTACTACAGCCAAGAGTTAATTCATGTGTTTCTTTAAAAATACATATATGCACATATGCATTTCACTTAAATATATCTTTTCTCAAGGGCATTTCAAATAAGAGATATTTTCTTCTTACATACAAATAGATTCTGTGTATTAGCAAACAAGTTAACCTCTGAAATTAGAATCACTCAGATCAAAAATGTATCTAAAATCAAATAAGCCAGTCAGAGAAAGGCAACCACCACATGATTTCATTCTTATGTGGAATCTAATGAACAAACCAAACTAACAAGCAAAACAGAATCTCCCAGAGAGCAGGCTGTCAGCTCTGGAGGTGGGAGTTAAGGAGTGGAGGGATTGAGCAAAAAGGAAAAAGGACTCATAGACATGGACCACAGTGTGGTGACTGTCAGGGGAGGGAGGAAGTGGAGGTAGAAGAGAGTATAAGGGGGATAAATGGTAATAGAAAAAATACAATAAAAATATGAAACTGAGAACTATTAGCTAAAATCAAATTACCTTTGATAATCTTAATGCTATCATTTCCCTAAAAAAGGAAGGCATATAGTAAATGAGTTTTAAAAAAATGACTTCATATAAAAATGAAATCTATTACCCAACTTTGATTTATTAAACTTCAGTTACAAAACAACTATTAAAGCAGTTTCCTTGAAATAGTAACTGCTGGAACTTAAAGTTCAAATTTATGAATAAACTGATACAAGCTCTAATCAGCTTCCTTAATTAGGTGCTTATAAATATATTTAAAGTTCATATATTTTCCAAAGAGAATACAGAATATTTAAACAGGTTCTTAATTTAGTATTTAAAAACTAATATATTTGTCTACAACTTTGCACAAACATATAACATGAGAATTGTTTTAGCCCATATAATAAGCTTCCATTCATGGTACAATTTTCACCCAGGGCCTAAATAAAGTTAGAGCTGTGAGTAGTCTGGTTGTGATAACAAAGAGCCAATATTGATGAAAAACAGCTTTAGCATGTCATATTCCTTCAAAATTGCACTGAACAAGGCGAATGGAGTCACGACAGAAACACTGCCCTTGTGTCTTTTAAATTTAATCTCAAAGGGGTGTGTATATTATAAATCTTCTGAGTATACAACTGTCATTTTATACCTTAAGACCTGAGATAAACAGAAATAAGATTACCAGGGCCACTGTGACAGAGAAGGCTTTTCTTTCATAGTCAGGGAACTTGGCAGACTACACATATTCTAAGCTCCTGAGCAGTAAGAAATAGTCATGTACTAAGTTCTCTCCAGTGGAATACTGAATGTAAATGCCACTTCAGGTGAGGTCTTTTAAGTTAGTGTGGCCCTGACTGGTGTTGCCTAGTGGACTGAGCATGGGCCTACAAACCAAAGGGTCGCAGTTCGATTCCCAGCCAGGGCACATGCCTGGATTGCAGGCCGGATCCCAGTAAAGGGAATGTGAAAGGCAACCACACATTGATGTTTCTTTCCCTCTTTCTCCTTCCCTTTGCCTTTCTCTGAAAAGAAATAAAATCTTTAAAAAGAAAAAAAGAAAGTTAGTGTGTTGCCTATATACCTTCTCTTTTCTCTTCCACTGGTCATAAAGAATGAAAGGGAAATAAGACAGAAGAAACCACCTGGAAGAGAACCCACCCACCAAAGAAGAACAATCCATTTCAGACTGTTCCATGAGTATTCATTTTCAGTCTGCTACAGCAATTTGGGCTACACTAATTTAGTAAAATACACAGTTTAGGTCAGTGATTTTCAATGGGTGTGCCATAAGAATTTTTAAAACATGCAACACCTGACCCAGTGCCCCCAGTCAGGGGCACTGAACTCTTTTCACTTAGATTGTCAAATTAAAAAATAACAACAGCCAACAAAATAATAGCCATCCACCGCAAATGCCCTCTCTTGAACCATAAATACATAGTTCATATAATAGATTCGCATGTTACTGGTCACATAGCATAATAATGTTGTATCTCACTGGTTAACTCTTGGTACTGGAAATCCTTATATACAAAGATAAGCACCTGTCTTTTTAAAAAGTCACTTTGGAACAAAAAAGGTAGGTAATTACTAGTTTTCACAAATCAATTAAAAGTGTAATTATTTTTTAAATAAGCAAAAGGTATATCTTTTGGTGTGCTGCAAAATTTTAGTAATTAGTTTGTGTGCCATGAGATGAAAGAGGTTGAAAATCGCTGGTTTAACTTTTAAGCAGCTACTAGGCCATGATGAAAACCCACATATCCTGCTCAGTCACGCTGAGTCCACTGCTTGGTCAACTCTACCACTGTGTTTTCCTTATCACCCTTCTCAATCCAAACAGAAAATAGAATTGTGAAGAGGAGTTGGGAGACATTAATGAGAGTATCATTATGACACCAGCAGATTATCCTCTCTTCTTTAAACAGCTTTCATCCTTGTTTATCACTTTGCACAATGCAATTTTTTAAGATTTTATTTATTTATTTTTAGAGAGGGGAAGGGAGACAGAAAGAGAAAAAACATCAATGTGAGAGAGAAACAGAAATCGGTTGCCTCTGGCATATACCTCAACCAAGAACCAAACCTGCAACCCAGGCATGTGTGCTGACTGGGAATCGAATGGGCAACCCCCTGCTTTGTGGGAACATGCTCAACCAACTGATCCATTCCAGTCAGGGCTACACAATGCATTTCTTTAATCCTCTGGTAGAAATGAACACATTGATTGCTCTCTTTCTCTTCCTGCCTAGTCATCTGACTTGAATTACTATACTTTTCAAAAATAAGTGCAGAGGTACAAACTATGTGAATTTGATACAGATAAAAAGCCAACAGTAATTTCTTAGGAAAGGGGCATTTTAACACAGATTTGAAGGGAAGAAATTAGCTAAGCAAAGGGAGAAAAACATATGCCAAAAGCTAAGGAACCATAAGAATTTGAGGAATTCAAAGATAAGAAACAAAGAGAAACAGAAAACAGAGGCAGAATGGTACTGGAGAGGCTGGCAAGATCCAGCTTCTAGTAGGCTTCTGGTACTGCTCTTAATACAAAAAACAAGAAGAGCCCTGACTGGTATGGCTCAGTGGATTGAGCACAGGCCTGCAAACCAAAGGGTCACCAGTTCGATTCCCAGTCAGGACACATGCCTGGGTTGCGGAGCCATGCGGAGCCTACTGGGGAGTAGGAGGTACATGAGAGGCAACCACACACTGATGTTTCTCTGTCTTTCTCTTTCCATTCCCCTCTGTATAAAAATAAAATAAATAAAATCTAAAAAAAAGAAGAAGAGAATGAAGAGCGTTAAACAGGTAATTAAAATCGATCAAATAATTTTTACAAATTATAGTGAGAAAATGAATATGTAAAGAACTTAAACCCAATAGAAAAATGGGTGGCCCTGGCTGGCGTAGCTCTGTGGATTGAGCACAGGCCTGCGAACCAGAGGATCTCGGTTCAATTCCCAGTCAGGGCACATTGCCTGGGTTGCAGGCCAGTTCCCTGCAGGCCAACTCCCAGCAGGGGACGCACAAAAGGCAACCATACATTGATGTTTCTCTCCCTCTCTCCTTCCCCTCTAAAGATAAATAAATAAAAAATCTTTAAAAAAAAAACAAGTTTAAAAAAGAAAAATGGGCAAAATAATTAAACAGAAACTTCACAAAGGCCAAAAGATGCCATAACCAACCATATGGGGAGAAAAATGTTCAACCTCATCAGTCACCAAGGAAATGAAAATTAAACACAATGCTATATGTCTCACAGATGATCCCCGTTGGGAGATAAACCAATTCAACCTCTTTCAAAGAGTTTGCATCAAAAATTCCATTATTACGTTTATACACTAGGGAAATCTTTATCCAAGTATGTCACATATATGTAAATGTTCAATGTGCGATTTTTCCCAATAGCCAAAAACTAGACATAACCTAAATGGACATTAATACAATGGTTCAATAACTTATATTAGATATTTTACAATATGAAAAATTAATAAAATACAGCTACACGCATCACCATGAATAAGCCTTACAATGTTAAGAGAAACAAACTATATATATACAATGATTCCATTTACTCAAGTATGGATAAAAGTTAAACATTGTTCAAAAATAAAATATCTGGGAATAAACCTAACCAAGGAGGTTAAAGACTTGTATACAGAAAACTACACAACACTGAAGAAAGAAATCAAGGAAGACACAAACAAATGGAAACATATACCATGTTCATGGGCTGGAAGAATTAACATCATCAAAATGTCCATACTACCCAAAGCAATTTACAGATTCAATGCAATAACTATTAAAGTACCAATGGCATATTTCACAGACATAGAACAAACACTTCAAAAATTTATATGGAACCATAAAAGACCCCGACCCCGAATAGCAACTGCAATTTTGAGAAAAAAGAATAAAGTAGGAGGGATCACAATACCTGATATCAAACTGTATTACAAGGCCACTGTAATCAAAACAGCCTGGTACTGGCATAAAAACAGGCACATAGATCAATGGAATAGAACAGAGAGCCCAGAAATAAACCCAACTCTGTACAGTCAATTAATATTCAACAAAGGGGGCAGTAACATAAAATGGAGTAAAGATAGCCTTTTCAACAAATGGTGTTGGGAGAACTGGACAGCTACATGCAAAAATATGAAACTTGAGCACCAACTTACACCATACACCAAAATTAATTCAAGGTGGATAAAAGACGTAAATATAAGCTGTGAAACCATTAAAGCCCTAGAGGAGAACACTGGCAGGAAAATCTCAGATATTCCACCCAGCAAGATTTTTACTGATACGTCCCCTAGAGCAAGGGACATAAAGGAAAGAATAAACAAATGGGATCTCATCAAAATTAAAAGCTTCTGCATGGCTAAGGAAAACAGTATCAAGATACAAAGAGAAGCAACAGCTTGGGAAAACATATTTGCCAATGATACCTCAGATAAGGGTTTAATCTCCAAAATATACAAAGAACTCACTCGACTCCACTCAAAGAAGACAAGCAACCCAATTAAAAAATGGGCAGAGGACTTGAACAGACATTTCTCCAAGGAGGACATACAGAGAATCCAGAGACACATGAAAAGATGCTCGATATCGCTAGCTATCAGAGAGATGCAAATTAAAACCACAATGAGATACCACTTAACACCAGTCAGAATGGCTATCATAAACAAAGAAACAAACAACAAGTGCTGGAGAGGTTGTGGGGAAAAGGGGACCCTAGTTCACTGTTGGTGGGATTGCAGACTGGTACAACCACTATGGAAAACAGTATGGAATTTTCTAAGAAAACTAAAAATGAACGTGCCTTTTGACCCAGCAATTCCACTCTTAGGAGTATATCCTAAGAACCCTGAAACACCAATCCAAAAGAACCTATGCACCCCGATGTTCATAGCAGCACAATTTACGATAGCCAAGAGTTGGAAGCAACCTAGATGCCCATCGGTAAATGACTGGATCAAAAAGCTATGGTACATTTACACAATGGAATTCTATGCTGCAGAAAGGAAGAAGGAGCTCCTACCCTTTGCAACATCATGGATGGAACTGGAAAGCATTATGCTGAGCGAAATAAGCCAGGTGGTGAAAGACAAATATCATATGATCTCACCTTTAACAGGAAGCTAAACAACAAAACAAACAAGCAAGCAAAATATGACCAATGACACTCAAATACGGAACAGGCTGACAGGGTCCAGAGGGGAGAGGGGAGAGAATCACAGGGGAAAAGGGGATGGACTCACATGAACAAGTATAAAGGACACATGGAAAATAACTAAGGCAGGGGGCAGAAATGGGAGGGAGGTGGGGAGCACTGCAGGGAGGCAGGGCTGGGAATGTAAGACAGAAAACTGTACTTGAACAAGAATTAAATAAAAATTAAAGTTTAAAAAAAAACATTGTTCAGAGATATGTTAGGTGATAACATTAAAAAAGCAAGGAAATAAGTAATTCAGCAAAGTATCTTCAGGAGAGGGAAGGAAATATCATAGAGAAAGGCACATACGATTGGCTTGCCTATTACACCTAGAGGTTTTCTTTTTTAATACTATTTAAATTACTAAATTAAGTTTTCATGTGCTCTTCCATATATACACTAAATTTCACAACTTTTTTAATAGCAGTAACATATGTAAAGGCCCTAGGCAGCACCTGGCAAGGAGAATCCATTTGATAGGAATCCATTTCCATTTTGCTCTGCCTGTGACCTCAGTGTTGGTAACAAAGATCAAACCCAAGACCCAGATTTTTTCCTGTTACCCACCAGGACTACTCTCACCTAAGAATCCAACCATCCTCACACCCCTGCTTCTCCTCAGAACCTTTGCCTGTACCTCTAGATTCTAGAAGGGAAGTGGCATTAGCACCTAGAGCAAGAAGTTGTGATCCTACTAAACTCTATTTCTGCCACCCTTGCTCATATGCCGAATGACAGAAACAGGCTCTTTCATCTTCAGGGGTCCACACAGTCCATGACGCAAGTCCTCTTTGCTGAACAAAGAATAAACAAATGCATGCATTACATAGCTATGTTACTAGTGAAAAATAAGATTAAAGTTTAAAATCAGGCTGGTGCTACCCTGGCCAGGTGCTCAAGTTAGTTGGAGTGTCATCCTGTGCACCAAAAGGCTGCAAGTTCCATTCCCAGTCAGGACATATATACTTAGTTTGCAGGTTCAAACCCCAGTCAGGGCATGTACAGGAGGCAAACAATTCATGTTTTTCTCTATTGATTCTCTTTCTTTCTCTTTCTCTCTCTCATCAATAAACATATCCTCAGGTGAGGATTTTTTTTAACTTTAAATAATAAAAATAAAATGAAATCAGGCAGTGCTTACTCATGTTCTCCCAGTTCCTTCACAGTTTTAAGGAAGCTTCTCTTGAATGCTCAGAACAGCAAGAAGATACCTTCAAAGTTGCTTTAAAATCTTTTCCCCAAAAATACTAGATTTGATTTTTAAATGTGAAAAAAAAGGAAAAGAAATGATGGATTTGTATTCATGACTATACACAATAATCTCCATTCACTAATATTTCTTAATACTTTGAATAAAAATCTAGATCCTTTTTCAAAGTATCATGTTTTTCTATTTAAATTTTAAACACTATAAAATTTATAAAATCACACTTAGAATATATTCTGTATTATGCATAAAACTAGTCAGTCCTCCACATAAACAAAACAATAACACTTAGTAACGTATGTGACTGTTTAGCATGCTCTTATGTAAGAAAACTGTATTGAGATCAACAAGGCATTCATTTATGTTGCCCTTTATATACTACTTCCTCTGTCATGTGGCAGTCAAAAGGCTAAATGAGATGCTTGCAGCAAAGAAAACAATTCTGAAAGGTCATGTTACACAGATAGCCAGAATTTCTTTCACAATATCCTTACTGTGTATGACAGGCTATATGACAATCTAACCACAGTTATTTTCTGAGTAAAAGCAAAAAGCATGTTATCAAAGCACCAGAAACAGTAGGCACTCAACAATATAATCTTTATGAACATTTTTTCTAACTGCACAAACATCCAATGCAATTAACAGAAAAGAACCCTGGGGCAAAGAAAAGAACTGAAGGAAGAAGAACTAGTAGAAACTGGAAGGCAAGTATAAACCCACTCTGTTTATGTGCAGTGTTCATATAAAATAAGAAATTTCTAAAGTATCATTTTTAAATTAAAACATAATTTACCAAGGAAGAGCATAATTGTAACAATATTGAAGATAATGAATATGATCTACCTCAAATTTCCAAATCTGACCTCTCTGAAGGGGCTGTAATCCCACCAATATACTACCCCTTAATAACTTTTATTGGTTTGTTATCCATCTGAACAAGGAATGCCTTTTCCCATTTGTTGACACATAAGGTGTCAACAGGAAGATGAAAATTCCCCCAGCTACTTATAAAATTTCCAATCTCAGAGGTTAACAAGTGTACTCTTTCAAGGAAAAAAATCGTTCCAGCTCATTTAACCATCTTATCCAATCCTCAGAGATCACAGTTATTCCTGCTTAGATACTAAAACAAATAGCTTGCTCCTGAGCCAACTGAAGGTACTTAGAATATTAGACTTCACAGCCAAATTACACAGACATAGTAACCACAAGTTCCGGGCAATGCATTCTTTTTAAGGCTCCAGAATTTTAATTCCTGTGAGGATTTCTCACTAAAATTTAAATAGAAGACAACTTTCTTGACCAGTTCTGATCTCATAGTAGAGCATGAAGATTTGTGTTCCTTTCAAAACTACTAGGAAACAAGCTATGATAAACACTAAGAAAATACACTTAAGCGCTGGCTGGTGTGGCTCAGTGGATTGCGTTGCGTGCCAGCCTGCGAACCAGAGTCTCTTGCTCGATCCCCAGTCGGGCACATGCCTGGGCCAAGGGACAGATTCCTAGTTGGGAGTATATGAGACAGCAACTGATTGATGTGTCTCTCTGAAAATAATTTTTTAAAAAACAACAAATATGTCTAAACAGAATTCATCATGTCATAGCCCCACCCTCTCACCCCTAATACCAATCTTCCCTCATGGTTTCCTTACTTTTCTCTTCATGGTACCACCACACTTTCACCACTGGAACTCAAAATCCTGGATTCATTTATATGACTTCTTTCTTCCATATTCCCTGACAAATCTACCTGTGAAATCTACCTTGCAAAATAAATTCAGAGACCACTGACTTTCACTCCTACAGTAGTGGAGTGAAATTAATTTCATGACTATTTTTTAAGCACCTTAATTACCTGCTAGACAGAAAGCTCAGTCTAGCAGGCACAATAACTTCAGGCAGGGAATGTCCCTCCTTGTAAAACAGCATAACTAGGGTGGACCATGTTATTTATCATCCAAACCAGTAGGCTTGAGAGTAAAAGAGGGCATTAAAAATAGGTAGGTAATTACACAATGTTATGTGTCAATTCTATCTCAAAGATGGAAAAAATAGGTATTAATTTTCAAGAGCTTTAAACCAGGATATATGGTCACACTAACTGCAACTCCAGCGCTTAAATGACTGTTGCATCCTGAGTACATACTACAAAATGGTTTAACAAATGAATTAAGAGCTGAAATACTGACTTTATCACTTCCTCATTTTTTAACTCCATTGCAAGCTAAAAACTGTTCTCATATGACTCTACTGGAGCCAGCAATGACCTCCTCCTAACTGCCAAATTCAAAAAAGCTTCTTTAGTTTTCAATTAACCTCTCTATAAAGCTTTCAACACTACTGGCCCCTCCTCTCTCTTTCATGAAGCTCTGTTCACTCTGTGGTAAACATCATCCTAAACATATGATTGTCTTAAAACAAAGCCTAGTATTCCACCCCCTTTCTGCCCCAGATAAACTGAAAGATTTAGAATCTAACCAATATTCATTCACATTACCCTTCTATACATAACTTCTGGGGGAAAAAATGTTAAGTAATCAAAGATACAAAAGTGAATACTTACCTCAAAATGGTAGCCTCCATTTCAGTCTTTTAGGAAAACAGATGGCATTACTTATTTTTTAAAAGTGAGGTTTTCATGAAAGACTTTTCAGATTAGAAAATACACTACAAAAAAAAAAAGGTGACAAGATATTAGCACTTAAATGGATTAAATTAAAAATAAAATAAATTGTATTGCTTTTATGAGATTTAATTGCTCATAACTATTTTTTAAATATGAGGGAAATATAGAATACACATGAAACAATATTAAAATTACAGAACATCAGAACTGGAAGGAATTTACGTGGACATTCTGTGCAACTAAATGCTCTCATTTAGATCACCTCTTTTTTCTTGAAATCTATTTTCTATAAGCTAGTTTTCTTTCTATTTCTCAATCCATTCCTCTATCTACATCATGAACTATTGACAATAGTAGTTATTTCATTTTCCCCTTTTATTCTTTAATATAATATTTGACAGACACAATATATGGAAAGATGCATGTAAGCAAGCATAAAATGAACATTGCAAATCACCATCCTATAGAAGAACACATGTAACATTACATCTTCCTATGTACCCCTCTCATCCCAATTTTTATCCTGAATACTTACTTTTTTTGAAATTTTTATTGAATTTATCAGTGACATTGGTTAATAAAATTATGTTTCAAGTGTACACTTCTGTAACACATCATCTGTATATTGTATTGAGTGTTTACTAGCCAAAGCTGTTATTACATTTTAAAAAATAACTGTCACATGTGTATATGCCTCTGAATAATTTTTTTGCTTGTGCTCCCTGCTTCCTTTTCCAGCTTAATAAATTTACACTATATGAAGTCTTCAAGGACTTGAATTTTTTCACTCAATATTTTTCTAAGCTTTATCCTAAGCTTAAGCTATATTACATTTTCATTCATCTGTAGTAGCTCATTACATAAATATGCCACAATGTACCATAATTAACCATTCTGTTGACAGATATTTAAATGGCTTATACTTTTTGCTTTAATCAACATTATTACATCAATATATGTCTCCAGGTGCATGTGAACAAGAATTTCTTTAGGGCATGCTTTAAACAAGTGAAACTGGTGGGATGCAGCACATGCAAATTCCCAGCTTTACCAAAATGCCAAATTGTCTTCCAATTGTATCACCTTATAATGCACCAGAGGTAAATGGATTAATAACATTTCCTCTCCAATGCTTGGTAAAGTTAGATTTCTTAATTGGTACCATTTCAGAACATATAAAATGATATCATATTTGCTACCATATAAAATGATATATCATATTGAAGAACTTTTCAAATGCTGAATAATTATCTATATATGTTCCTTTCTGCATTCTTTTGTTCACAGACTTTGGCCATTATTATTGGGTTGTCTTTTCTTATTAATTAGTAAGTAGACTTTACATATTCAATATTCAGGACCAGGACTGACTATGTAACTTGCAGGGCCCAATGTAAAATAAAAATGTAGAGCCACTTATTCAAAAATTAAGAATTTCAAAAGAGAGCTGAGCATTAAAATAAGCATGAGGTCCTGTGTGACTGCACAGGTTGTATATCTATATAGCAGCCCTGTTCAGGATATTTCTTTATTATACATAATATTTACTGTTTTTTTTCAAGTCTGTGATTTACCTTTTCATTGTATATATTGTGTCTTTAAATGAACATTAATTTTAATGTAATAAAAATATCATTTTTTATTTGAGTCTTATCAAGAAAATCCTGTAGTCTTCATAAAGTTTTATGGCTTTGCCTTTCCATTTGAGCTCTGAACCATGGGTGCTTAGTCCAAGCATCAGTGAGCTCACAGCCCTCTCCTCTCAGCTGTTAAATCCCATTCTTCACTAATAACATTTTGTCGGACTTTATAACCTTTATGATAGCTGCATCCTAATTATTATCTATTTCATTTCTGGGCAAGCTCATTCAAACTGGACTGGAGTCTCTACTACATACCAAGTTTTGAATTATTTACATTTGCCAGTAGTACTTAAAGTCAGAAATTTTATCTTTTTAAAGATTTTATTTATTTACTTTTCAAGAGAGAAGGGAATGAGAAAGAGGAGAAAAACTGTGATGTGCAAGAGATACATCAATAGGTTGCGTCTCACATGCCCCCAACCATGGACCTGGCCAGCAACCCAGGCAGGTACCCCAACTGGGAATCAAACTGGCAACCTTTCAGTTTGCAGTCTGGTGCTCAATCCACTAACCTACACCATTCAAGGCCCAAGTGAGAAATTTTAATTAAAAAGTTCAAGCACTGCTTTGGCTGTTGCGGCTTAGTGGACTGAGTGCCAGCCTGTGAACCAAAGAGTCACCAGTTCCGTTCCCAGTCTAGGGCAAATGTCTGGGTTACAGGTCTGGTCTCCTGTAGGGGGCACATGAGAGGCAATCACATGATGTTTCACTCTCTTTCTCCCTCCCTTCCCCTGTCTAAAACTAAATAAAATCATTTTAAAAAAGAAAGAAAATGGAAAAGAAAAATATTTTTCAAAAAAGTTCAAGCATCTAGTTAGAACAGTTTACATTTTTAAAAAAGAGAGAAAAGGTTGAACAATCTTCAAGTTTCATAATATTTCTAGGAATCAAAGGAAGGCATAAATGTTGCTATTAAGATTGAAAATCTTTTTCATTTTGTACCTTCAAAAGAAAATTCAGCTAGGAAGCAAGTAATTTAATTCTAGTCAAGGTTTCTTTGTTTTTGAACTAAGATAAATAATATTCTTTAAAGTGAGAGAAATGTTATAAAACAAATTTCAGAATGATGTCAAACTATATCAAACTGCTTCTTTTCCCAAAAGTTAAGGTCATCAGTCAACTCAAAATTAGCCAATTTGCTGGTCAGGATGTTGACAGTGGAAGAGGCTATCTGTGTTGGGGCAGGGATATATGGGAACTCGATGTACTTACTGCTCAATTTTGCTGTGAACCTAAAACTGCCCTAAAAATTAATGTCTACTTAAAAAGGAAAAAAGAAGGCAATGTTTTGACTGCTGGAAATAAAAAGATGTGACACAGTACCAGCTAACAATGAACGTAAGTATGTATATTGCTCACTGTTCTTGGACAGTCAATGAAATTACTCTGATTTTTATCACAGAATTCAAGAAAAATTACTCTTTAAGTTCTTAATAATGATTTAGGTATAAACAATGTTATTAATGACCTAACATATGAAGATTCACTCACACAACTTCATTTGGTGGGGGGAGGGAACAATTTACTAGAAGGAAAAGTTTTAGACAAACAATAAATATCCATTAAACTCTAAATGAATGGGGGCAGGGAGAGAATTTCAAAATCTCACACTGAAAATTGCCCATGACCAACCCAAACTCCAATATAGGTTCTGAACAGGGACCTGTTCAAGTAAAAGTACTTTTCTACAAAAACAAAACAAGAAACACTATGCCTCAATCATACAGTTTATATTACCTCAGTTTTAAGATGGAGGTTTTTCCACATTTTAACATCTCTGATATAGAAATGCATCTTACAGCCACTATCAGACAGCAAGGGTAATGTACAAGGTCACTGCCCACACATGTGAACTTGATTCTTTTTTTCTTGATGGCCTAGTAATACAACTATAACTTAGTAATATTTCAGTACACAAACCATACAAGGACCATTTGAGGTGAGAATAAATTTTTGTTGATATCTTCCAGTAAAAATTACCAAAACCCCCAGAATGAGTGTCGAGGCTTATGAAAATCCATCTCACTATATTAAGAATTATGCACTCTGCTGCACGTTATACTTGAATTAGAAAAAAATGAAATATAAATAAAGATACTTCATTTCTGCTTGAAAACCTGATGAGAGTTCAAAGAAAAGAAAGACTTTAAAATACAAAGAGACTCTTACTCTCACTAACTAGAAAAATGCAAATTAAAACTACAGTGGCTCAATTGGTGTGGCAACACCAAAACTACAGTGGCTCAATTGGCAATGTCCCACAAAACAAAGGACTGCCAGTTGGATTCCAGGTCAGATCATGCCTGGGCTGCCAGTTTGGTCCCTGGTCCCTGGTCCAGGCATGTGCAGGAGGCAACCAGTAGCTGTTTCTCTCCCTCTCTTTTCCCCTCTCCCCCATAAGTAACATCTTTTTTTAAAAAGATACAAAAAAAAAATGCAGTGAGACACCATTTCAACACACCCATTTGAGAAGAAATACCTATATACTAAGTTACTTTGTTGGCCAGGTTGTGAATATGCACTATCTATCCATCATAACACCACTACAATGGTAATTATATAAATTTTGCGAAGGACATGTTAACCTTATTGTGGTAAATATTTTGCAATAGACACACATATCAAATCATCACACTGTACACTTTTAACTCATACAAATGTTATAAATCAACTAAATCTCAAAGCTAGGGGTGAGAGGAGAAATATACACCATCCCTTATTATTAACAGGGAAGCCGAGGTCCAAACATAAGAGCAATTTGGCAACATCTAAAAAAGACAGAGATATACAGCCTTGAATAGCAATATCACATCTGAATTTATTACATAATAATATACCTGTATATGGGCTCCATTCTGACCAATCAGGAAAGTGCTTTTTGCAATAATCAAACTGTGAGTATTTGGAGTTCTCATTTGCAAAAGGACACACCAATCAGGAACCAAGGGCAGGGACCTCTATCCATAAAGGAAGTTACCCTCTGGCTCAGAGAAAGTACTGTCCATTTTCCACTGAAGACTGAAGACTGAGTTTCCCCAACATCAAAGTTCTAACACCGAACTTTTCTCAAGAACACAGCTGTCCAGCTAGAGAGGGGACTGGCCCCAGGGCTGCCTCGCAGCCATGCTGTATCATGACTGACCTGAGGTTTCCTTCTTTATTGCACCCTAAATTAGGGGTTGTTGGTGGTGCTGAATTGACACCAATGACCATCAGTTGATAGTTTATAAAGTTTTTGTTTCAACCTAGGGTTTACAGTCAAAATTCTGTATGGCTAATTAGTGTAGTTTTTTTAATTCTCCCTTTCAACTTGTTATTCATGAGAAATCCATTTAGGGCTGTTTTTGATCTCTGAACTTTTTATGGGCCTCCTGCCCTGCCAAGGAGTGCCCCACTTCTGCTGCCTTTAATGCCTCAAAACTTTGGTGCCATTGACCTCAGACACCACTTTGCCATCCACAATTCTGCAGGTGGTGATCTTTTAGATGGTATGAATGGAGTGGCTTTGGTCCAGGACATCAACAATATCAAAGTCCTCCCCTTCTCTCAGTAAGCGGCAATCTCAGCTAAAAACTTGACCTTAATGTTCAGCAGAGCCTCTTACTCCTGGGCCTGGTGCTGCCCCTCTGCCCAGGTCTGAGCCAGCCCTGCCACAGTTGCAGCAGGATCCCATTGAGCTATTCCACCTCTATGGCATGGAATATCTCCACCTCCCTTGAGCTGTTCTCCAAGGGAGAATCAAAGCTAGGCCTTCAGATCTCTCAATGAGTACAGATCGATCTGCAAGGACTGGACCATACATCTCAGCTCTGAGTGTCATCTCAGCAGTTCCTATCTGAGGTCTGTTGGGTGACCACTGTGGTGCTCTCCTCAATCTGCTGGGACCAGTATTTGCCTAACTCCTCTCAGTTCTTCCAAGCAAGGTCATCACACTGGGCCCAGATGTCTGCCATGATCTTGCTGAGGTCCTGAGATCTGGGGGCATCCAACTCCATGGTCAACCCAGAGCTGGCAATCTGGCTTGTAGACCATTTACTTCTGTCTCGCAGTTCTTCATGAAAGCAATTCTTACTTGAGAGCTTCAACCTCTGTCTCCAGCTATAGCCAAATGATACTGGTGTCATCAATGACCTTTCAGGTCCAGCTCTGTCTCATACTTGACTCTAAAGTCATCAGCAGCCAAGACGGGTATTGTCAATCTGCAGAATGATGTGGGGATTGTTCACAGAATTTGCAAAGAACCCTCAATGATCTTGAAATAATGCCCCCAGTCTCTGATTGGGGTCCCTTCTCCAGGTGTTCCAGATTTTGCTCTCCAGTCTCCAATTATCAGCCTCCACGTTTCTCACCCTCTCCAAGTAGAAGGCCAGGCAGTCATTCAGGCATTGCAGAGTCTTCTTCTAGTTCTGGGTGCCACCTATGCCTGCCAGACACTCAGCCATCCCTGCAGCCAGACCCCTAGATCCCCAGATGCCTCACACTGGTGGAGTGGGATGCCGAGATTGGGGAGCCCAAGCCCCCCGCATCTGCACAGACGCTGGCCACAATGCTTACCAGCCAGACCCAGTGGCTGGGTGACTGCATAGAGCCCAGGTCCACTAGTTTGTGGAGAAGCTAGGGCTGGTGCTGAAGCTCATGTTGTTCAGGGAGAAAGGCAAGACGCCAAGACTCAGGTTCAAGCTGCCTAGGTCCATTTTTGTCTGTATTTCACTTGGGTTTTTTTCTTCTCATCCTGATAGATTTTTTTTTTAATATTTTATTTATTTATCTTTAGAGGGGAAGGGAAGGAGAGAGGGAGAGAAATATCAATGTATGGTTGCCTCTGCCAAGGACACACAATGTATCATGTGTCCCCTGCCGGGAACTGGCCTGCAACCCAGGCATGTGCCCTGACTGGGAATCGAACCGCGATCCTCTGGTTCACAGGCCCGTGCTCAAACCACTGAGCCACACCAGCCAGGGCTAGATTTGTATATCTGTTTATGATTATGTAAAACATTATATGGCTCTAAAAGTACACATATATAAAAAGATATGCTCAGAAAAGCATCCCTCTCTCTATCCCTACTATACCATCTCCATCCTCTTCATTTCCACATTGCTGCCACCCAAATCCTGTAAGCAAACCAGTATCATCGGTTTCTGGCTATCCTTCCTCGGTATGTTTTTGTACAAATGTGCAAATACATATCCACATTCTTGGTTCTCTCTTTTTCTTACCTAAAAGGCAGCACACTATAGTTATTCTTTTACACTTATTAGCAGTATGTTTCTTGACTCCTCTTTTCCAAAGTCCTATGTGTCTTCCTAGTTCAGTCACTGCCCCTAGCCCACCCAGGATAATGGTGACAGTGGAGGTACTGAACACTGATTGGTTCTTTAGAAAAAAAAAAACAAAACCCTCTATAAAAGTAAAACAAATGAAGCCTGTGAATTGTTAGATAGTCCAGGAAAAGTCCTCCTGCAGTCCAAGGACCAGATCACAATAGGAAATGCAGCCAGAAAGGATCACCTGGAAGGAAAAGCTACAATCTCAAGTAAAATTATTAGCTGTATTTTGCAGTTCTCAGAGGAGGCAGGTATCAAAACTGCTTTCATCAGAAAATGTGAAGAGACAGCTTTCATTGCACCTAAATGTGAAATGATTCCAAATGAATGAGTTTATAGAACAACAGCAACTGTTTCTGTTCTCAAAAGAATACTGGTGTCAAGGAAGGGTACAAGTTTTACCTTCCTAAAGTGGAGATGTCTTTTAAGGATGATGTCAATAATGATCCACAGTGATTTGAGGAACAGATCATTGCTGCAAAATTTTGCTTTGCTGGACTTGTTATAGGCCAAACTGAAGTAGATATCATGAACCATGCTACATAGGCTATTTTTGAAATACTGGAGGAATCCTGGTTGTCCAGGACTGTACTATGAAGTTGATATGAAGACTGGTTAATATGAAGACTGAATTTGGTGTTGATGTCACTACCAAAGAAACTATTCTTGCTGATATAACTGATAATAATTCCTGGAGACTCTATTCATCAAGAGATCAAAGTAGACAGAAAGTCATATTGTGACCTCAAGAAAGTAACTCCTGAAGGGCTCCAGATGGTGAAGAAAAATTTTGAATGGGTTGCTGAAAGAGTCAAGTTGCTTCTGAAATCAAAAAGTCAGTGCAAGGCCCTGGCTGGTGTAGCTCAGTGGATTGAGCACAGGCCTGCAAACCAGAGGATCACAGTTTGATTCCCAGTCAGGGCACATACCTGGGTTGCAGGCGAGTTCCCTGCAGGCCAGTTCCCAGCAGGGATGCACAAAAGGCAACCATACATTGATGTTTCTCTCCCTCTCTCCTTCCCCTCTAAAGATAAATAAATAGAATCCTTAAAAAAAAGTCAGTGCAGGACTATATAGTACTGATGGGCTCAACTTCGGATCTTGGTCACTGTGAAAAAAAAATCAAGGCTTGTGGAAAGTCTAGCATCCATGTAAACTTCAGGTAACCTCTACCAATAAAGGACCAGATGAAACCCTAAGAATTAAAGCTGAGCATAAATAGGGTGGCAATCCTGTATTATTTGTGGTGGGGGCAGAAGCAATGGTTTTAGGGCCAGTGATGTCCGGTTATCAGTGGTTCTCCCCTCATCCAGACTGAGACGCTCAGGCTGTGTGGTCTCCTCTTCAACTACACAGTGGTCTTCACTGTTCAATCATACTTTCTCCAGAAGGATTAGCTCAGTGTGCTGCTCAGATACTTGGTTTAAATAACCACTTGGTGTGGGTCAAACTGTGAGCAACTATATTGAATACGTGGATTTCCTTAAAGCAGGATAAGAAAACCCAAGAGGGAAATTTGTAAGAAAGAACATCATTGGCCCTGGCTGTTGTGGCTTAGTGTATTGAGCACCAATCTGCCAACCAAAAGGTCACCGGTTCAATTCCCAGTCAGGGCACATGCCTGTGTTGCAGGCCAGGCCCCTAGGTGGGGGCATGTGAGAGGCAACCAATGGATATGTCTCTCACACATTGATATTTCTCTTTCTCCATCCCTTCCCCTTTCTCTAAAAAATAAATCAGTTTTCTCTGATTGATTTAAAATCTTAAAAAAAAAAAGAAAGAACATCATTGCATTTTTAGGAGAAAAACTATTAAGTTTCTAGTTTATCTGCAGAAAAAAATCAAGCAAGAAGAAAAGATTTTAAATCAGAGAAAACAAATTTTATTACTGGGTGAAAAAACAATGTTCCTCATTTTCAATATGTTCTGGAAATTACACTGTATATCAGTCTATAGAAATATTCATCCTTTTTTTTTACATCTGCACTCTACTTTGTTGTGTAGATGTGCCATCGTTTATGGGTAACTTAAACTGTTTCCACTATTTTTACAATGCTACAATGTAAACTATTGATATCCTCCCATCCTGTTCCCCCTGAAACACTATTCAGGCCAAAAACAAACAGAAAAGGCTGGCTCTACGTCCAAAACATACCAAACTCTCAACACTCCCACTGTCCCTGACATAGCCTCAGTCTAAAACATTATCGGCATTTCTTGACTGCTTTGCTCCAATACCCTCCTAATCAGCCTCACTGCCTCCAGGTCAGCCTCTCCACAATTCATCTGTGCCAGAGTGACCAGAATGTACCTTGTACAGCAAAAATTAGATCACTACAGTTCCTTGCTTAAAACCTTCCGAAAGCTCTCATTGTAACTCTGAGTTGCAACTATGACCTACAAAGACCCTACATGATTTGTTATTTGTCTGCCTCCAACCTCATCTTCCACTCTCTTCCTCATTCACCACTCTCTAGCCATACTGGTTTTGCTATCCATTCATTACATACTTTGTTCCTACCTTAAGGCTTTTGTACTTGCTATTCTTTCATCTTGAAATGTTCTGCTCCAGGTCATTGGCCAACTTCTTTTTAAAAAAATATATATATATATTTATTTAGAGAGAGGAGAAGTGAAGGAGAAAGAGAGGGAGAAAAACACCAATGTGAGAGAAACATTAACTGGTCTGCCCTTCAGATGCGTGCCCACTAAGGACCAAACTGGCCACCTAAGCATGTGCCCTGAGCCGGTATTGAACCCACAACTTTCTGGCCCAACCAACTGAGCCATACTGGCCAGGACTCATCGGCCACCTCTAATATTCATGTCTCAACTCAAAAGTTACTTATTTTAAGAGAGTTTCTGTGTATCTCCACAGTTGAGACAGTAACTTGGATCATCCCTACAGACAAAAAAGGTTCTATGGAGAGTAACTTCACAGAGTGATCTAATCATGAATTCCTAACTAGGTAGGTCATGATGGGTAGTCATGCAGCAGGCATATAACTTCTTTAGTAAACAGTTTATCTTTGCTTTGAGCAAGCCCTGAGCATTGTTTCTGTGCATCCAGGTTAACATACCTTTGAAAAGCCTCTTTTCAGAACCCTTAGAAGCAAAAAAGTCATTCTCAAAGAGAGCCCATAATCTTTAATCCTATTAACTATCCTGTAATCCAATCTCCACCTCATTTTCTCCCACTTTAACATAATTTTCCTTCCTTCCCTCCTTAATTCCAAATGCATAAAAGAAACTGCAAACTCAATCTAAAAGCAGTTTTCTGGGTCTAGTGAGATCTTGCTTCCCAGAGTATCTATCTCATCTGGCTCAAATAATTTTTTTAATTTGTATTTACTTATTTTTAGAGAGAGGAAGGGAGGGAGAAATAGGAGAGAAACAGTGATCAGTTGCACATGCCCTCAACAGGGCCCAGCCAGTAACCCAGTCAAATGCCCTGACTGGGAATCTAACCTGCAACCTTTTGCTTTGCAGGAAGACACCCAACCCACTGAGCCACATGAGTCAGGGCTCAAATAAATTTTTGTAAAAATTTCCTAAAGGCTTCTAATAACTTTGGAAGTTATTATATTGACATTCTCTATCACTTTATCACCTTCACACTACTTATTAATACTTATAATTCTCATTTATTATTTAGATGTTTATCCTTCCACTAGGAAATAGGGAACGTCTTGACAATAACTTTTAATCAATAAAACTTTTAAGTATTATTTTTTAAACTTTTCTGTAAGTCTGAAATCATCTCAAATAATTCTCCTTGGAATTGCCTATTCTGGACATTTTATATAAATGAAGTCATATAAGACATCATCTTTTCTGACTAGCCTATTTCATTTAGCACAATATTTTCAAGGTTCATCCTTACATGTTGTAGCATGCTATAGCATGTACAAGAACTGCATTCATTTTTAATGCTGAAAACTATTCCACTGTATGAATGAATTGCATTTTATTTCTCCATTTACCAGCTGATGAACATTTGTGTTGTTTCCACTTTTTGGCTATTATAAACAATGTTGCTTGAAACATTCACGTATATGTCTTTGGATGGACATGTGTTTCAATTCTCTTGGGTATATATACCCAGGAGTGGATTGCTAAGTCACATGGTAACTCTATGTTTAACTTTTTGAGGAACTGACAGACTGCTTTTCCAAAGTAACTATGCTATTTTACAATCCAGCTAGCAATATATGAGGCTTCCAACCCTACATGCAAAACTTCTTATTGTCCATCTTTTTGTTATAGTCATCCTGTTAATATGAAGTTATCTCACCATAATTTTGGTTTTCATTCCCTAGTAACTAATGATGTTGAGCAATCAGTCATAGCTGATTATCCACTTGTATATCTTCCTTGGAAAATGTTTAACACACTGCCAATTTTTAAATTGAATTATTGAAATTTTTATTATTAACTTGTAAGTGTTCTTTATATATACCTTATTTGATATAAGCATTACTAACATTTTCTCACTGGCCCTCTATTGGATTGTTAGGGTCTGCATTTACATATCAACTTAGCTTCCAGGTTCAGAAGAAAATCTCTGTTAGTATTAGCTTATAACCATTAACCAACACATTAAAAGCAATTTATAAGAATTTGGTATCACTGACAAGTGGTTACTCAAAATCTACATTTTACAGGAAATACAATAACTTCATTTCAATAGTATGAGGACTCGAAGTCATAGATTACTCATGTTTTCAATGCTAAAATAGTATGTATAGAATGCCCTTAGATATACAAAGAGCTGACTGCTAATTTAACAAATCACATGAAATCAGAAACACAATCTTCTATCCTCTTTATATTTAAAAATACTTATATAGTAAAACAGCTTCCAACAAGACTTCAAAAGGGTAGAAATTAACACAGTTTAGATACTTATTTCTGACTATGAGAGCTAGAACAAACTTCTTAGGCATACAAGGCCTTCTGTGACCCACCTCTTCCTACTTCTGAAACTCCCTCCCAATTTACATTCCAGCTGCCAGTTATTTATAAACACCTGTGATTAAGCCCTGGTATCATCTCATACTGGTTCTTCCTTGACCACCTCTCTCCTGAGGACTAGTTTAGAATTTATATACCAGTGGTTCTCAAACTTTCTGGTTTCAGGACTTCTCCACACTCTTAAAAATTGTTGAAGACTCAAAAGCTCTTATCCATCCATGTAGCTTGTATCTATTAATATTTACTAAATTTGAAATTAAAACTGTATATTTAAAAATGTTTACTCATTTGCCTGACCAGCATGGCACTGTTGGTTGAGCGTCATCCCGCAAAATAAAGGGTTGCTGGTTCAATTCCCAGTCAGGGCACATGTCTGGGTTAAGGACAGTCCCCAGCTGGAGTGCATGTGAGAGGCAACTAATCAATAGTTCTCTCCCTCTTTTCTCCCTCCCTTCCCCTCTCTATTTAAATATATATTTATTCTTGTAAAAAACAAATCTATTAACTATTTATTTTAAAACATTTTATTTTTAAGCATATTTTTAGTTTTAAAAACCACAATTTTCAAAACAAAACCTCTAGTGAGAAAAGGGACACCATTTTATAGTTCTGCTAATCTCCTTAATGTCAAGCTTAAAAGAAGACAACAAATTTTCATCTCTACTTCTACCTTCAATCTACTGTGATGATCACATTATATACTGCCTCTGGACAACTCTGTCATACACACACACACACACACATACACACACACAAGCAAATAAGGGCAAATAATGTCTCATGTTATAAAAATAGTTTTGACCTTGTAGATGTCTGACAAAGAGCTTGTGGCCCTCCCAGGAACCCCCAAGCCCTACTTTTGAGAATCACTGCTCCATCCTTTGCTCCCACAATACTCTGGATAGGCTCTATCATTTGCACTTATTTACACACAGTATGTGAATTATCTGTTACTCTTTCTTAAAGTTCCTTAAAGTCATGAGCCAAGAGCCTTCTTCAACTTTGCATCCCAGTACCTCACAAAGCATATAGCATATACCTTCTCAATAAACATTTCATGGATAAAATAGTAAATACAGGAAAATGTCTGCACACCCTAATACAGAAAGGTATATGTATAGGAATCAATTATTCCATGGCCAATTCTTCAGCTAATAGAAATGTATAAAAGAAAATCTTATGATAAATTGATAGCAATGCCAAAAGTAGAATAAAGGATACATTCAGACCTGGTTTAACCACACTAGATCAGACCTTTTCAAAGTGCAGTCCTGAAGGAAGACGGAAAGCAGATCCTAAAAAAAATCTTAGACTGTAAACAAACACCCACAGCTCCAGTCGTCTGACTCAATAAAAGTATCCACCTCTGCAACAAGACAATTACACCACTGTTTGAAAAAAAAATGGCCAGGTGGGGAGAGGGAGTGTTGGTATCAAGGTATGTAGAGTGCCAGTGACTGATAACTAGAATCAAACAGGTATTCTCAGCTTATGAATTTCTTGAAATTTTGTCAATCAAACTAGAATATTCTAAAAACAATTTCTGCCTTTATTTCCCGTTTTTTCAAACACCTCCTTTTATTTCTATGAATGAATGTCATCCTCCCAATCCAAATAAACACCAACATCATAACATTATTGAAGATAAGGAACATATTTGTCTCTCTCAGTTACGCCTAGTCCAATATCTTGAAGCTCAACCAATATGTCTATAGCTTTGTTCAGTAACTGGATATCTGAAGAAGTATGTGTGCCAAGGAAAAAGAAATACTTTTGCAGTAAGGCCTGGGATGGGTTGGGGTAGAATGGCACATTCACCAAGAGGATAAAAAAAGTTCTTGGTACAATTCTGAGAAGTGAAAGGGTAACTGAATGCAGAGCTAAAGGAGCATGGGATTCAAAGGAAGCCACTACACCCTGCACAACTTAGATGGCCACCTTCTCTAGGTCTCCACTCTCAATTGTAAAATGAAGTTCTAAAATGCAGAGGCTCTCTGACATAATTTTTAGGGTGTCTATGTTGCCCTGGATAGCGCCAACCCTACGGCAGTACAAATCTGACATTCCAAAGGTCTGAATTTTCACCAGAGCCAGTGCACCACATATTGATGTTTGTCTCTTTCTATTTCTCCCTCCCTTCCCTCTCTCTGGAAATAAATAAATAAAATATTTTTTAAATCAGCATTAGAAAGTCTACTTCTCATTTTACACATTGTATTGGCAGAGCATTAAATTACTGTTAGATAACCACAACATACAGGTTAATACAGTTAACCCATTTTCTAGGTAGGGAACTGGGAACAGAAGTAACCAAACAAATCACTTGCCCTCTTACAGAAAAAAGCCACGTGAATATTTTAGGAAATGATAGTCATTAAAATAATTTCTTTCCCTAGCTGGTATTGCTCAGCAGATTGAGTGCCAGCCTGGGAACCAAAGGGACACTGGTTTGATTCCCAGTCATAGCACAAGCCTGGGTTGAGGGCCAGGTCCCCAGTATGGGGCGCACAAGAGGCAACCACATATTGATGTTTGTCTCTTTCTCTTTCTCCCTTCCTTCCCTCTCTCTGGAAATAAACAAATAAAATCTTTTTTTAAAATCAGCATTAGAAAGTCTACTTCTCATTTTAAAAGGATTCTTCCCTTTACAAAAAGAATCAGAATTTCCCTAATTAGATCAGCAGAGCAACAGTTTCTGAATAGATTGAGAGAAAGGTATCTTAACACACAATTATAAACACATCAGTGGTTTGTTTATAATATCTTCAGCAATTTTCCCCCGCAAGACTTGACATATTACAGAAAACTATCACTGTTAAAGTCCTTCGGCCACATAACTAACTATACATGCTCACTAGAAAGGAGTCCCAGGAATGACTGAGTTGACACCCTACTGGCCAAGGCTGGGACTGAAAAAAAGAAAGGAGGCCCTGAATTCCAGGGAGCCTACAGCCTGTTTACTCAAAATTACTCTGGAATAAGTTAGACTTGAAAAAAGACCAACATGAGATAAAAGGCTAGAATGGCCAGCAGAAAAACAAACTCACATCAGGGGAATAGGAAGAAGATGGGAGATACCTGGGGTCACTCTGGAAACAAGGTGACTGGCCAGTGGTGATAACTGCAAATGGCTTAATGTTGAACACCATCATCAAAATACAAGAAACTGAGATACCACAGGCATCTGTAGGAAGGTGACTAAATGCTTACTCTTTACAATAAACTTCTGTATTTTTAAACTTTATACTATGCACAAGCATTCCAAGCTCCTACAGCTCTTTGTGGAAGTGCCTTCTAATACATAAATTATATGCATACATATAGATATGTTAACCACTATTCTGAATGTGAACCATTTATTGCAGTATGTCAATTTGCCTTCATTGTTTCTTTCACTGGTCAAAATCCTTATTTTGGATCATACAGAATGTGAATCAAATGTTTCAAAGTAAAATCTAAAATTTTTTTTTTTCAGTACAGGAGTACTAGTAATGGCAAAAGACTGTAAAGTAAAAGTCCATCAACAGGGGACTGGTTAGGTACATTATGGTACATTCACGTAATATAATGTTCTGCAGGTATTTTTGGAAAAACCACAATTAAAAAAACTGCACATGCAGAACAATGTTTAAAGTATGCTACCAGTTTTCTAAAAAAAAAAGGAAGGGGAACTATATCAATACATACGTGTTTGCTTGTATAAACACTCAGGAAAAATGCATTTGAAACCACTGGTTGCCTCATGAAAATTAGGTGTCTGTCTGGGAGACAGGCAGAAAGGAGACTTTTCAGTACATGAGCTTTGTTTCCTTTTGATTTTTGAATCATGGGAATGTATTACCTTTTACCTGCTCAAAAAACAATAATTAAAAAATAAGAACTAAATCCAGTATCTTGAGGCATCTAATTCCTGCACTTATCTCATCTGCTAGTATTTTCAATTACCAACTCAATCTTTTATTTCTGACTCCAAAAGCACATACTTCACTTGTTCCTTCTTCATTTCCTCTCATTCTTCATCCAAGACTATCTCCATTTGTCTACCCCCAGTAGCTCCCTTACTGCCTACATCTAGTTCTTGTCCCTCAACTGAAAATGTTTTATCACCAAGTCCTTCAAAACCTAATTCAACTCTGCCTCACCAGTACAGCTGACACTAACCTTGGTCTCCTCACAATTTTAGGGTTTTTAAAAACAAAATTAAGCATTACACCATATAGTGTTAACTATTTTATTATATATGTCTTATACCCTGAATCAGATTAAGGACTGGAAAAAGATTGATTTATTTTCACCATGATATATGGTATTTCAATTATGACATTATGTGAACTTTTTATTACCCCCCAAGAAGTTCTAAAATTTTACTTCACCATTTCTTTTTCTAACAATGCAACTTTTGACTGGCATCTATCTATATCACAGCTAAGAAATTAACAGGGAGAAAAATGCCCAAAATATATTACTTATTGAAACGATCAAAATTCTCTCAGTTAAAAGCTAAAACAGCTATCTCGGATGTACAACACAAAACTATAAAACTTCTATAAGAAAATCTAGGCAAACTTGAGTTTGGCTATGAGTTTTTTTAGATAACACCAAAACAATGATCTGCAGGGAGACAAGGGTAAGTTGGACTTTTCAAAACTTCTGTTCTGTGGAAGCCAGTGCTAAGAAAATCAAAAGCCAGTTTTCTCCCTGTTGAAGTAGGACACTTAAGCAACAAAAGGAGGCTAGAATGGATTAAAGTTAAAAATATCTACATAAACTCATAGATAGAAATGGCTAAATATAGAAATATTTATATGCATATGTATATTCAGAGTAACATACTTCCATATTTTCTTGCTCTGTCAGCCAAGAGAGCCTAGAAGCAATGATATTCCAATAGTAATGAGCATACCTAATGCCCACATCTTAGTTCCCATCCTCCAATAAAAGGAAACAGAGCTCCTTGGAGAAATGACTAATCCTAGGACTGAGGCAGGAAACAAGATCAGCCCCGAGTATCTTTTTGTATCAAAAAGTAAGAAAATACTAGGAAGGAAGGAAAGTAAGTAGGCAGGCCAGCCACAATGATGGGTCTATCAAACACACCGGAGCCAATGGTCAAAGCTAGTTCCCAGTGGTCAAAGATAGAACATTTTGAACAACAAAATTAAGTACTATTGGATTATAATCTAAAGTATAAAAAATTTCATAAGCCTACACTAATATGAACAAAGAAAAAGAGTACAGCGAAGAAGACAAATCACCCATGCAGAAGAATTACAAGTAATGTATATAAGCACTCTCCCTCAAGGAAATGGAGCATAATTCCCCACTTCTAAGGTTTGGAGTACATATAGTACCTTCCTCTCAAAGAGTGTAACATGAAAAGCAAGCGGGGGCCAGTAACTTCATTATGGAGAAATTGAGCAAACACTGTATCAGCCAGGTGATCCCAGTCAGCATCAACAGTGATCAGCACTTTGATATGATGTGATGAAACAGTACTTTATCCTCATTTTTTAAAAGTCATCAGAGTAATCCAGTTGAAAGACAATGTGCAACCCTGGCTGGTGTAGCTCAGTGGATTGAGCACAGGCCTGCGAACCATATGATCACAGTTCGATTCCCAGTCAGGGCACATACCTGGGTTGCAGGCCAGTTCCCAGTTCCCGGCAGGGGACGCATGAGAAGCAACCATACATTGATATTTCTCTCTCTCTCTCCTTCCCTTCCCCTCTAAGATAAATAAAATCTTTAAAAAAAAAGAAAGAAAGAAAGATAATGTGCAAAATACCTGGTCAATATTCTTCAGAACTGTCCAGATCTTCAAAAACAAAGGCTATCTGAGAAACCAATTGGCTAAGAGGAACTTTGAAAAAGCTAAGAGGAATTCTAAAGAAACATGACAACTAAATGCAATGTGGTATCCTGGATGGGATCCTAGATCAGAAAAACACACATTAGGTAAAAACTAAAGAAATCTGAATGAAACGTGGGCTTTCCATAATAATAATTTATCAACACTGGTTCACATATCATATTAATGCTAATAATAGAAACTACATGCAAACTATATGGGAACCCTAGACTACCTTGGTAATTTATCTATAAACCTAAAACTGTTCTTAAAAAAATTTTAAACTACCTCTGCCTTCAGATTCTCAAACTTGCTTTTATCTTTTTATAATTCATAATCGAATCTTAGCTTCTTGAAAACTCTTCCTTACTTCAACATTTTTCCCTTAAATATTGTACTTTTGGGAGGGCTTAAATTTATTATCTGTTTTTATATAACATAACCCTTGCCTTTTTAGGCTTCATTTCATATTCTTAATATATATGAAAGAATTGGTGTTTTCTACTTGTTAACTGGATAATGAAATACAAGTCAGCTTTACCTTTTTGCTGTCCTTTAAAAGTTGATCACCATCCTGACTGGTGTGGCTCTGTGGGTTGGGCATTGTCCTGAAAACCTAAAGGTCAACCAGTTCTGTTCCCAGTCACGGCACATGCCTGAGTTGCAGGCCAGGTCCCCAGCTGGGGGTGTGCAAGAGGCAACCAATCATTTCTCCCTCCCCTTCCCTTCTCTTAAAATAAATAAATAAAATCTTTTTTTAGAAAGTTTATCACCATTTTGCAACCATAATAACAACTGATTAAACTACAAAAAACTCAATGGATGTTAAAATTGGTAACAATTTGATAAAGAATGCACTCTTTACTTGGACTCAAAGTATCTTTCTACAAAAAAATACTTTTTAATGACAAAAGCAAAAAATAGTATCTTTAAATGGAGAAATCAAGCCAACATCACCTTAATCAAGCAATACAAGTTAAAATGACCAATAATGGCATGAACTGTCATCTTGTTTATGCCGAAGAACACACAACATCACTTATGTGGTGCTTCTGCCAAAAACACATAACCTGTATCCAATCATGAAAAATAGATGAATCCCAATTGAGGAACATTCCACAACATAAACTGACCTGTACTTTCCAATTATATCAGTTAGTAAAGATAAAAAAAAAGCAAAGGAATTGTTTCAGATTAAAGGAAATTAGCAGAAAAAAAAACCAACAAAGGTCAGACATTAGATGATTCCATTCACATAGTATTCATTTTTTTAAGATTTATTTGAAATATTTTACTTATATACTTTTTTAGAGCAGGTACGAAAGGAGAAAGAGAGGGAGAGAAACATCAATGTGTGGTTGCCTTTCACATGCCCCACACTGGGGACCGGCCCACAACCCAAGCATGTGCCTTGACTGGAATCAAACCGGTGACCCTTTGGTTCACAGGCCAGTGCTCACTCCACTGAGTCACACCAACCAGGGCTATTTATTTGTTTTTTAGAGAGAGGGGAAGGGAGGGAGGAAGAGAGGGAGAGAAACATGATGTGTGAGATAATCAGCAATCTGCTGCCTCTCTCACACCCCCAACTGCAGACCTGGCCCGCCCTCCAAGCATGTGCCCCAACTGGGAATTAAACCAGTAACCTTTCAGCTTAGAGGCCTGCACTTAATCCAGTGAGCCACAACAGCCAGGGCCATAGGATTCTTTAAAAAAATTTTTCACTTACTGATTTAAGAGAGAAGGAGAAAGAGAGAAATACTGATTTGTTGTTCCACCTATTTATTGTATTCATTGATTGATTCTTATATGTGCCCTGACCAGGGATCAACCCTACAACCTTGGCCCATCAGTATGATGCTCCAATCAACCAAGCTACCCAGCCAGGGCTCATATAGTATTCTTAAAATGACAAAATCAGAAAGGTTAGCAGTTACCAGAGGCTACAAAGGTGGGAGGGAGGAAGGTGGCTAGAACTATATAAATGTAGCATGAGAGATTCTTGTAATCTAACTTGTATTTTCATTGTGGTGATAATCACACAAATCTACACGTGATAAAACTGCATAGAAATAAATACACAAATAAGTGTGTGTAAAATGGTGAAATTTAAATAAGATGGATGGACTATATCAAAGTCCATTTCCTGATTGTGATACTGTTCTACAGTTATGCAAGATGTCACCACAGGGGACATATTGGTAAGGGGTAACCAAAATTCTTCTGCATTATCTTACAATCACATGTAAATCTACAATTATCTTAAAATAAGAAAAAGAATTTAATGATGCCTAGAATTGAACATCATTCCATTGTTGGAGTGACTACAATATGCAAAACAATATTTAGAGTATGCTATTACTTTATTTTTAAGAGAGGAAGAGGGGATACATAAATACACATATACATGTATATATATGTGTATATAAGTATATGCATATGTACTTATATATACACATGTACATATACTTATAAGTGTATATGTGTATTTATGTACATTATTTATGTACATATGTGTGTACATAAATATATTTATATAAATATATATTTAGTTATATAAGTACATGTACATATACACTTATCTTTAAATATATCAATGTATTTATGTATTTTTACATGTACATATACATATACTTTTGTAAGTATATATACATATTTATGTATATAAACACTTAGGAAAATGCATTTTTAATCACTGTTTTCCTCAGAGAATGAAAATTGTGTGGCTGGGGAAAAGGTGGAAAGATTAACATTTCTCTAGGGTCAATGTTTCTAAGGCTTTTCCCAGTTCAATTCAAACATTATCAGGTGGCTACTAGGTGCCAGGCACTATGCCAAGTATTTTAGTGGGGCTGCAGGGTGAAACTAAACTACACAAGACATTACAAGAGATTGTTCCCCACCCTCAGATAGGGGCAAATAATCAGATACAGAAATTTCAAAGGAATGGTGTCCTGCAACAGTTGTAGGCTGGGTAGGTTCACACGTGACTCAGGCACATGGAAGAAAATTCAAGGAGCTGTGGGGATGGCTGACATGCCTTTATTCCTGGGTGGGAAACTTCACAATAACAGCAAGCCACAAGTCACACTGCAGGAAGTCCCAACTCCCTTACATACTAAGTGCATACAAAGCCAGCAAGATGCCAATACTGACCTTCTAGTTATATGACAGAGCTTCCTTCTATGCATTCAGGCCCCTACTCAAGGCCACATGAATACTGCTAAGCCACTACTATGCCACAGTCGCCCAGACATCTGGGTGAGGAAGCCAGCCTGACTGACTTCATTTTCCCCTATAAATGGGGTGAAGGGTAAGACAAATGTATAGAATACAGAAGCAGGGCTCTTAGTTTAACCTGGATGGTTTCTTAAAGGAGTACACCTGAGCTGAAAAAGGCTGAATAAGGACAAGGTTAGTTGGTGAGGTAGCAGAAAGCTATCTCAATGTGGATGCATGTAGACACATGCTATACCAACAGCTTTATATGAATTACCACATGGTGAGGTGTCATTATCCCATTTACCCCATTTTACATGAGGAAATGGAAGCACAGAAAGAAAGGATAACCTGCCCAAGATCACATGCCTAATAACTATGAACTCAATCTGATGCCAAGACAGTAATAGAAAGGTTGAGTCTTGGGTTTCAGTCCTTGCGTTGGGAAAACATGGGCTATTTCACACCTCTCCTTTATTCTTATCTCCTTACTTCTTCTTTCCCCTCATCTTCCTTCTAGCTATCTCTAAGACTATCTCTACTCGTCTTCCTTTCTTAATTCAATTTTCCTTTCACTGTCTCCACACATAGCTCCCACAGGTTGATCTTAAATCTGGCCACTTTAAAACTACTCAAAACTATAGCAAAAGATGGGAAATAATTTAAACATACATTTACATGCAAATAGAGAGAAATTATATTGACACAATGAAATACTAAAAAGTCATGGAAAAGAATTCTATACCTACAGATACGTAACATCAAATATATTGTTAAATAAGCAAAGATACAAAAAAAAATGCTCTCTGAGAGTGGGATTTTATGTGTATACACTAAAAATAGCTTCTCTAAGGAACAGCACACAAAAAAGCTTAAAAGAATGATTACCTACTGAAAGAACTGGATAGCCAGGAGAAAAGATGTAGGAAACATACATTTCACTATATCCATTTTATATTTTATAGAACATGAATGTACCGACTACTAAATATATATTTAGGTAAAGTAGGTTAAAAAACAGAAGGTGGTTGGTTAAGTCTCCCTGGGGACTGTTATTTACTTGCTCATAATAGTGGGACTGCCCTCACTGTGAGTCACCAAATGGTACCAGGGACTCTAGAGAGCTTGCTTATTCACCTCACCTGGGAGAGGAGATAATGCATCACATTAGGAACAATCCATGAGTAATACTACAGAGAATTAAGTGCACAAACCCCTTTTAAAAATAATCTTCTAAATAAGATCTAAACTATAGAGCTCCTAGTTCCTTATTTTCAGTATTACTTAAAAGTACAGTCATCAAAGCATGTTGCTGAAGAAGAGCTTTGATATACGGAACATTATCTGCAGTCAACTATAAGTCTACATAAGGAGGTAAAAAGTCAATGCAGGACAATGAAATGAAGATTCTAGTAAGCTGGTGGCCCAATTCAAACCCTGATGCATGGGGCCCTAATTTTGTGGCTTCCAGTTACCCCATTGCCTCCTGGGTGCACACAGCCATTCAGCCATCTTCATCTTGGAAATCTCTTGCTCAAAACCTGAAATACTCCCAATTATCTGAAATTTAACCCCTCTGCCTGGTAAGTCAAGTGTGAACAATGAGCTAGCACCACTGATTTTGGGAAAGTTCCCTTAATTTCCACTTTCTTATTTGTAAAATGGGATGGTTCAGTTTACAATCTGTTGTTTTTTATTATTTTAAAACAGACCAATTTTTTAAATATATTTTATTGATTATGCCATTACAGTTGCCCCATTTTCCCCCTTCACTCCCCTCCACCCTGCATATACCTTCCCACCCACATTCCCTTTTAGTTCATGTCCACATGTCATGCTTATAAGGTCTTTAGCTTCTACATTTCCCATGCTATTCTTACCCTTCCCCTATTTTCTACCTACCATCTATGCCACTTATTCTCTGTACCTTCCCCCTCTCCTCCTCCCACTCCCTTGTTGTTAACCCTCCATGTTATCTCCATTTCTGTGGTTCTGTTCCTGTTCTAGTTGTTTGCTTAGTTTTTGTTTCTGTTTTAGGTGTGGTTGTTAATAACTGTGAGTTTGCTGTAATTTTACTGTACATGTTTTTTATCTTCTTTTTCTTAGATTAGTCCTTTTAACATTTCATAAAATAAGGGCTTGGTGGTGATGAACTCCTTCAACTTGACCTTATCTGAGAAGCACTTTATCTGCCCTTCCATTCTAAATGAAAGCTTTGCTGGATAGAGCAATCTTGGATGGAGGTCCTTGCCTTTCATGACTTGGAATACTTCTTTCCCTCCCCTTCTTGCCTGCAAGGTCTCTTTTGAGAAATCAGCTGACAGTTTGATGGGAACTCCTTCGTAGGTAACTGCCTCCTTTTTTCTTGCTGCTTCTAGGATTCTCTCCTTCATTTTATTATTGGCTAATGTAATTATGATGTGCCTTGGTGTGTTACTCCTTGGGTCCAACTTCTTTGGGACTCTCTGAGCTTCCTGGACTTCCTGGAAATCTATTTCCTTTGCCAAATTGGGGAAGTTCTTTTTTATTATTTGTTCAAATAAGTTTTCCACTCGTGGCTGTTCCTCTTCCCCTTCTGGTACCCCTATAATTCGGATGTTGGAACATTTAAAGATATCCTGGAGGTTCCTAAGCCTCTCCTCATTTTTTTTGAATTCTTGTTTCTTCATTCTTTTCTGTTTGGTCATTTTTTCTTCCTTCTGGTCCACTCGATTGATTTAGTCCCAGTTTCCTTCCCATCACTATTGGTTCCCTGTGCATTTTGCTTCATTTCACTTAGTGTAGCCTTCATTTTTTTCATCTAATTTGTGACTAAAATCAACCAGTTCTGTGAGCATCCTGATCACTAGTGTTTTGAACTGTGCATCTGATAGGTTGGCTATCTCTTGGTTGCTTAAAAGTATTGGCTCTGGGGCTTTGATCTGTTCTTCTGTTTGAGCCATAATTTTTTGGTTACATATGAGGGGCAGAGTCTTAAGTGTTCACCTGGGTGGGGCATGCCGGTTGCTGCATTGTGATGCTGTATGTGGGGGTGGGGTTTGAGAGGGAACAATGGCGCTCTCTGCTGGATTTCAGTCATTTCCCCCACTTTCTCCAAGCAAATTGGGCCCTTCTGGTGCTGATACCCATGTGGGTGGGTTTGTGTATGTTCTAGAACCCTGTGGGCCCCTCAACAAACCCTCCTGTGAGGCTGGGAGTTCCTCTCAGCACCTCAACCCCCACAGGTGTTTTCAATTGGTGTTTTGAAGCTTTATTTCTCTGCACTAGGACCCTGAGTTGCGTGGTCTGTCTCACTCCCCAGTTTCACCTGGTTTATCTGCGTGTGAATGTGGGACCTCCCAGTCCACCAGCTGCCATTTGCACTGAGCCCCTCCACAATCCGCCACCTCACTGGGTCCACAAGCCGCTACCTTGAGCACCTGGGGTCCTCTAGTTGCTGCCTTGCACACCGGTCGCCAGCCATCACTTTGCTGCAACCCCTCTCTGCCCGACTCTGCCCCTCCTACCTGTCTGGATGAGGGGCCATGTCTCCTACTGTGTCTACTTTAACGCCTTGGTTGTCGGACTTCCATACAGTTCAATCTTCTGTCAGTACTAGTTGTGTTTTGTTTCTAAATTGTTGTTGTCCTTCTTTTGGTTGTGTGAGGAGGCACAGTGAGTCTACCTATGCCTCCATCTTGGCCGGAAGTCTAAATTATATAATCTTAAAGTCAATTTCAACTATGAATTCCACTTGGTCAAGCAACTCTAAACCTCACAACTCCTCAGTGTCTGTTCTAGTCAAACAACCCTCCAAGCTTCTTCCTACAAGGTCCTGCATGGCCCCTGTCTCCCTCTTGGACTCATCCTACCCATCTATTTTACACTCTCTCCCTCTCTCTCCTCTCAAGCTATATATGGCCCCTTTAAGTTTCTCCAAGGAGCCAGGCTTCCTCCCACCAAGGTTTCCTATGTGCTATAATTCTACATCACATCTATCATAGGTGTTCTCAGTCATGTCAAACCCAATACTCTGTCTTTTTAAAAATAACAAATATTTTGCCCTGGCTGGTGTGGCTCAATGGATTGAGCACCAGCTTCTGAACCAAATGGTCACCAGTTCAATTCCCAGTCAGGACAATGCCTAGATTTTAGGACAGGTCCCCAGTGGGGGCTGTGTGAGAGAGAACCACACACTGATATTTCTCTCCCTTTCTCCCTCCCTTCCACTCTCTCTAAAAATAAAATATTTTTTAAATAATAAATATTTTATAACATTCCCTTTACCATTCTGAAATAAAATGTATAGATAAGACAAGCTAAGCATGATTTTACATAACTCCATATATATGTTATATAGAATGCTAACTATATTATAAAAGAGAAATAAAACAAACATAATTTATTACAAAATTATATAAAAGTTAGTAGTTAATTCTCTAGTACAATTACTTGAGAAAGGAGTGGAGCAGCAGAATATTATTGCTTCAGACTTTGCAGTACTACTTAACCACTCAAACAATACATATAAAAGTATAACTCTACTTTACAAATGCAACAAAAAAACTAGGAACCAAGAAACCTGAGTTCCTACCAGCTTTGCCTGTAACAAGCCCAACATTACTTCTAAATCTCTTTTTTTTAAGTTACTTCAAAAATAATAATTTTAAATAAGTCACTCAACAAAAGACAAATACCATATGAACTCACTTATAACTGCAATCTAATGAAAATAAACTAATGAGATAAATAGAACCAGAAACATGAAAACATGGAACACCTGATAGCTATAGGCAGGGAGGAGAGAGGGTGGAATGATGGAAGGAAGAAGGACCTACACAAAGAACACATACGAATGACTCATGGACATGTACAACAGAGAGGGGAGCTGACTGCGGATGAGTGGGGGTGGGCTGGCTGGAGGGCAACAAAAGGGAAAAAATGGGATAACTAACAGAAGTAGGAAGGAAGGAAAAAGAGACAGTAACTTCGCCTGTCTAATCCTCAATTTTACCTGGGTGAGGAGAGCAGACAAGATTGGCACAGTCCCTGGGTGGTGATCAAGCAGGGGTGGTACTCAAAGATTACTCCACCAGAACAGCAGCTCAGCTAGGATTTGTTCATACATGTATATTGCACCTAGCATCTGTTCATATAAGGCTTTTCTGTTACTCTGTGTTATAAAAGATACTGCTGGCAGTTTCTTATAAAACTAAACATGTAATTACCATATGATCCAGCAATTTCACTCATGGGCATTTATCCAAAAAAAAACAAAAATTTACATTCATACAAAATCTGTGTTCAGGCCCTGCTCAGTTGGTTAAAAGCATCATCTCGATATGCCACGGTTATACGTTCAATCCCAGTCATGGCACATACATGGAACAATCAACAAATGCATAAGTAAGTGGAACAACAAATAGATGAACTCTTAAAAAAGTCTCTTTTCAGGTAGCCCAGTTAGCTAGATCATTGTTCTGAAAAGAAAGGTTGCCAGTTCGATTCCTGGTCAAAGTACATACAAGAATCAACCAATTAATATATAAATAAGTAGAACAACAAATCTATGTCTCTCACTCCCTCTCTCAAAACAATAAATGGGGTTTTTAATCTATAACAAAAAAATGTTTAAACCTGTATTCATACAAAAAAGACATGTTCATCTTAAATTTATTTGTAACAGCCAAGAACTGGAAACAATCCAAATTTTCCAACTTCCAATCAAGATGGCAACCTAGGTAAACCCAGCTAACCTCCCTGCACAGCCACATCAAAATTACAACTAAATTATAGAATAACCATCACTGAGAACTGGCAGAAATTGAGTAAAATGAAAGTATGCCAACTAAAGAATTAAAGAAACCACATCCATCCAGAATGACAGGAGTGGTGCAGACATGAAACAGGCTGGTCCCTCACCCATGTGTGGTTGATAAAAATTCGGGAGAGGTATCTCAGGAGTGAGGAGTCCTAGCCCCACACCATGCCCCCGCAGCCCGGGGTACTAGTGCCAGGAAGATAAGTTCCCATAACTTCTGGCTGCAAAAACCAGCAGTGATTGAGTGGTAGAAGAAATTTCTGAAGTCCCAAGCGCTTCCTCTTAAAGAACCCACATACAAACTTACTCAGACTCTTTCTGAGCTCCAGCACTGTGGTAGCAGCTTGAAAGACACCAGTCACATACAGAGTAGAACAGAGTTTGGCATCAAGGCAGGAGCCTGGGGACAGCCTTCTTCCAGACAGAAAGGCAGGCAGAGCCACAGAGCCAGCAGAGTGGAGCCATATGTGAGACTCCATCAACCTGGCTAACACTGTTTGCCCTGCCTTGGAGATCCCCTAAGGCTCCACCCCACCCAAATTACAGCTGTGCAGAGTATATTTTTCCATATGAACGGCTGATCTTGGCTCAAGCCTCACAACTTCCTAAATCCTTTCAAATAAGCAACAGTTTGGTCTTAGTGAGCCCCCAGCCCGACCTTACCTCTTGCTTAGAGGCCCCAGGCACAGCACTAACCCCAGCCAGCCTAGATTCACAACTAGGCTTTGCCTGAGACGCTCCAAACCCAGCATAAGTAACAGCCATCTTGGGTCGTTCTATAGGTCAGGGAGGGTGGCCCTGAGCAAAACAAAGGTGGAGGCTGACGTTGGCCTACACCACCTGGGAAAGCCCACAGCCTATCTACCCAATGGACAGCTACAGACCACATCAGAGCACCACCACCCTGCCCTTGCACAGATGATATTCCACAGAGGGTGGGGGATTAGTGGTCAGTGATTACAGCCAATCCTTGCAGCTGATTGGCCTGAGTAAATCCCTCCCATTGATCTACCTATAGCAACTAAGGCTCAACTACAAGAGTAGGGTGTACTCAGACCACACGAAGGACACACCTCAAGTACCCAGCTTAAGTGATAGGGGAGGCTATGCCACTGGACCCAACAGGACACCTACTACATTAGGCCATACTACCAAGATAGGGAGTCATAGCAGCTCTAACTAATACAAAGAAACAAACTCAGGGAGGCTGCCAAAATGAGGAGACAAATAAGTGTGCCCCATATGAAAGAACAGATCAAAACTCCAGAAAAAAGAGCTAAGCAAAATGGAGATAAGCAATCTATCAAATGCAGAGTTCAAAACACTGGTTATAAGGATGCTTAGGAAACTTAATAAGGACCTCAATAGCATAAAAAAAGATGCAGTCAGAAACGAAGGATTCACTAATTGAAATAAAGAACAATTTACAGGGAATCAACGGTATAGTGGATAAAGCTGAGAATCAAGTCCATGATTTGGAACATAAGGAAGCAAAACACCACGCAGAACAGCAATGAGAAAAAAAGAATAAAAAAAAAAAAAAAACGAGGACAGTATAAGAAGCCTCTGGGACAATTTCAAGAAGTCCAACATTAGCATCATAGGGGTGCCACAAGGAGAAGCAAAAGAGTAAGAAATGGGGAATCTATTTGAAAAAAGAATGAAAGAAAATTTCTCTCATTTGGTGAAGGAAATAGAGATGCAAGTCCAGGAAGCAGAGAGAGTCCCAAACAAGATGGATGCAAAGAGGCCCATTTCAAGATACATCATAATTAAAATGCCAAAGGTTAAAGATAAAGAGATAATCTTAAAAGCAGCAAGAGAAAAGTAGTTAGTTACCTACAGAGGAGTTCCCAAAAGACTGTCAGCTGATTTCTTAAAAGAAACTTTGCAGGCTAGAAGGAATTCACAAGACATATTCAAAGTCATGAAAAGCAGGGACGGCCCCGGCTGGTGTAGCTCAGTGGATTGAGTGCAGGCCTGTGAACCACACGATCGTGGTTCAATTCCCTGTCAGGCCACATGCCTGAGTTGCAGGCCAGTTCCCAGCGGGGGACTCATGAGAGGCAACCAAACACTGATATTTCTCTCCTTCTCTCCTTCCCTTCCCCTCTAAAAAATAAATAAATAAATAAAAATATTTTTAAAAAATAAAGAAAAGCAGGGACCTACAGCCAAGACTGCTCTATCCATCAAAGATATCATTTAGCATGGAAACATAAATAAAGACCCTCTCAGACAAGAAAAAAACTAAAGGAGTTCATCATCACCAAACCATTATTATATGATATGTTAAAGGGACTTATTTAAGAAAAGAATATCAAACTATAAACAATAAAATGGCAATAAATACATACCTGAGTCTAAACTGAGTTTAAAAAACAAACTAAGGAAACAAGGACAGAGGCAGAATCATGGATATGGAGAGTGTTTTGATAGTTGCTAGATGAGAAGGGGGTAAGGGGAATAGGTAAAGAGGTGAAGGAATTAAGAAGTACAATACGCAGTTACAGAATAGCCATGGGGATGTAAACTACAGTACAGGTAATGGAGTAGCCAAAGAACTGAAGCAAATGACCCATGTACAGAACAATGGTGTGGAGACTGCCTGACGGAGTGGAGAATGATGGGTGGATGGGGGCAAAGGGAGGATAATTGGGACAACTGTAATAGCATAATCAATAAGATATAATTTAAAATTTTTTTCTACAGATGAATGATTAAACAAACTGATTCTTCCATATCATGGAATTCTACTCAGCAGTAAAAAGGAACAAATCATTAACACATGCACTTGGATGAATCTTCAGAGAATTATGTCAAATGAAAAAAACCTATCTCAAAAGTTTATATATTCCATTTATACAACAATTTTCAAAGGCAAAATGGTTGTCAGAGGTTAAAGACCACAGAGGGGAATGAAAGGTGGGAGAGGTGGGTGCCAGAGGTAGGTGTGGTTACAAATATACAACACAAGAGATCCTTATAGTGTTGAACCGTTTAGTATCTTGACTGTGGCGGTGCATACAAAAACCTACACAGATGATACAACTGTACAGAACCTATACACACATAAAATTCCTAGTTTAAACTGGGGAAATCTGAATAATATTAGTGGATTGTACATATGTCAATATCCTAGTTGTGATACTATACTAATATTTTACAAAATATTACCACTGGGGGACACCTAGTCAAATAAACATTCAAAGAATGTCTGTATTAGTCAATATAACTTTACATAAATCTAAAATTTTCTCCATCAAAATTTCCATTTTTAACTTAAATCCACTGAGCTAGAGGTACCTGTAAGCTGGAGCCTGGACACCTTGCCACCGCTCTGTGCTTTTCTAACTGTCTAGTAGTAAAGAACAAGGGGGATTTCCCCAATTGTAGAAATTCAATATTTTCCTAAAATACAATAAAAAGAATTAATAGAAAAACAGAAGACAAAATACAAGCCCACATGTTATTAACTCTCAATTTCTGTGGGATAGTATAGTGAACACAGCAATCAGCACAGGCTCAGACTTTTAAGCAGTGATGCATCAAGACAACTAAACCTACTCATAAATTCCTAGGAAACCAGTTCTATCTCCTGAAAACTCAACATAAAGACATAGTCTATCTAAAGGAATACTTCCCATGTTCATGAAAAAAATCTTAAAATATTTATGTGGGGGGGAAAAACTATATATTCATGAAAATGCCCATCACAGACAAAAGCAAACAAACAAAACACTTCAGGAACCAATCTCTTTTATAAAAGACAACACATGACAGCTAAATGTTCCTGTAAGCCTGATTAATCGGGAAATTAGTCTTTATAATACATACACTACAAATCACATACCCGAGATTAAAGTAAGGCAACACTACAAATCACCCACCTGAGACTGAAGTAAAGAAATTCGAAGATGGAGGCGTAGGTGAAAACGCTGTGCTTCCTCCCACAACTAAGTTTAAAGACAACAAAGTTTTAGTAACAAAAATGCAGCCAAAACACAGAAAATTGAACTGTACGGAAGTCTGACAACAACGAACCATTCAGCCAGACCAGTAAGAGAGGCGGAGTCAGCGGGGAGTGGGGTTAAGCTGGAAAGATCATTCGGTCAGACCGACCCAGGAGCGTAGGCCAAGGCAGTTGGCGGATCCCAGGCACCGGGGCAGAAACGAGCGGACCCAGTGAGGGCGCAGAGTGGCTGGCTGACAGCGGGTCAGACATTCGCACGCAGATAAACCAAGCAAAGGAGTGAACAGTGAGACAGACCACTCAGGCTAGGGCCCCAGCAACGGGAATTACAGCCTGAAAGCACCAATTGGGAAGACTTTTCCGGTCGAGGGGCTGCAAGAGGCTCCCAGGCTCACAGACAGTTCGCTGGAGAGACCCACAGGGTCCTGGAGAGTACACGAACCTACACACCTGGGAACCAGCACCAGAGGGGCCCAATTTGCTTGTGGGAAGCTGCAGAGGGGACAGAAATCTGAGAAAGAGCAGAGCGGAGCAAAGCGCCATTTTTTTCCCTCTCTGACCCGCCCCCACATACAGTGTCACAACCCAGCAACTGGGTCGCTAGGCCCAGGTGAACACCTAAGGCTCCGCCCCTCATACAGAACAGGCACAAACAGATCAAAACATTATGGCTCAAGAAGAACAGCTCAAAGCTACAGAGCCAATACTTCTAAGCAACCAAGAGATAGCCAACCTATCAGATGCACAGTTCAGGTGCATCAGGATGATCAGGTGATCAAGATGCTCACAGAACTGGTTGATTTTAGTCACAAACTAGAGGAACATATGAAGGCTAAACTGATGAAAATGAAGGGAAATACACAGGAAACCAATAGTGATGGAAAGGAAATTGGGACTCAAATCAAGGGAGTGGACCAGAAGGAAGAAAGAAACGACCAAACAGAAAAGAAGGAAGAAACAAGAATTCAAAAAATGAGGAGAGACTTAGGAACCTCCAGGACATCTTTAAACGTTCCAATATCCGAATTATAGGGGTACCAGAAGGGGAAGAGGAAGAACAACAAGTGGAAAACATATTTGAACAATAATAAAGGAGAACTTCCCCAGTCTGGCAAAGGAAATAGACTTCCAGGAAATCCAGGAAGCTCAGAGAGTCCCAAAGAACTTGGACCCAAGAAGGAATACACCAAGGCACATCATAATTACATTAGCCAATGAAGGAGAGAATCCTAGAAGCAGCAAGAGATAAGGGGACAGTCACCTACAAAGGAGTGCCCATCAGACTGTCAGTGGATTTCTCAAAAGAGACTTTACAGGCAAGAAGGGGCTGGAAAGAAGCATTCCAAGTCATGAAAGGCAAAGACCTCCATCCAAGATTGCTCTATCCAGCAAAGCTTTCATTTAGAATGGAAGGGCAGATAAAGTGCTTCTCAGATAAGGTCAAATTCAAGGAGTTCATCATCACCAAGCCCTTATTATATGAAATGTTAAAGGGACTTATCTAAGAAAAAGAAGATAAAAAATATGAACAGTGAAAGGATAGCAAACTCACAGTTATTAACAACCACACCTACAACAAAAGCAAACTAAGAGGACAGCTAGATCAAGAGTGGAACCATAGAAATGGAGATCACATGGAGGGTTAGCAACAGGGGAGTGGGAGAAGGAGAAGGGGGGAGAAGGTACAGAAAATAAGTAGCATAGACAGTAGGTACAAAATAGACAGGGGGGAGGGCAGGAATACTACGGGAAATACAGAATCTAAAGAATTTGTAAAAAAAAAAAAAAAGAATTTGTGACACATGAACATGAACAAAAGGTGGGAATGGTGGTGGAGGGGTGTGCAGGGTGGAGGGGAGTGAAGGGGGGAATGGGACAACTGTAATGGCATAATCAATAAAATATATTTTTTTAAAAAAAGAAAAAACCCTGGCTGGCGTAGCTCAGTGGATTGAGGGTGGGCCTGCGAACCAGAGGATCGCGGTTCGATTCCCAGTCAGGGCACATGCCTGGGTTGCAAACGGTTCCTTGCAGGCCAACTACCAGCAGGGGATGCACAAAAGGCAACCATACATTGATGTTTCTCTCCCTCTCTCCTTCCCCTCTAAAAATAAATAAATAAATAAAACCTTTTAAAAAAAGGGAAAAAGAAAGAAGTCTGTGTAGCACAGACCTAAACACACAATAGGTGTCAAAAAGAAGTGTGTTAAATGGAAAAATGACAGATGATGTTGAAAATTTTAATAAAAAGAGATACAGAAAATGTTAAGTAGTCCTATTTAAAATAAATTATAACTGAAATAACAAATAAATTATAACTGAAAATGTACAGAGGATTGAGTGCCAACCTGCAAATCAAAGACTCACCAGCCCAAATCCCAGTCAGGGCACATGCCTGGGATGAAGGCCTGATCCCCAGTTGGGGGTGTGCAAGAGCAATGTTTCTCTCACCCATCGATGTTTCTCTCCCTCTCTTTCTTCATTCCTTCCCCTCTATCTAAAAATAAATAAATCAAATATTTTTATTAAAAAAAAGAATCAACCAATGAGGGCATGGATAAGTGGAACAACAAATCAATGCTTCTCTCTCTGTCTTTATTCCTCTCTCTTTAAAAAATCAATTTAAAATGTTTAAAGAATTAATTGGTAAAAGAATATGTGCATTCATAATTTTGGTAATGCTAAAATGCCCTTCTTATAAGTGATACCAATTTATACTTTCAGGAACAATGTATAAAAATATTTTCTCCCAATCCTATTCAAAAATATTAAAATATTTTATCTTTGCCAAGGTGATAGGTTCAAGTTACTCTGGTGGCATTTAAAATAATTTGGGTTTTTCTTAAAAGTAAAGTATTTTACTATGTAAATCCACCCCCAAAATGCTACGTTTTAAGATTATATTCTTTTGTTGTTGTTGTTTTTCAATTACAGTTGTCCCAATTCCTACCCCCACCCCCACCTTGCTCTCCCCTCCCCCTCCCTCAATCTCCATCCTGTTGTGGATTATCATGGGTCCTCTTAAGATTACATTATTGGTACCGTCAATAATTTAGGAAAACTTCGACAAGGATTAGGCTTCTTAAAAAATAGTTTTCTTTACTGAAATCAGATCCGAACCTTAGCATATGGGTACAGCTAAATGTAGTGAAGTATAAAACTTCTCTAATTCATTAAATAGTTCATTTTAAAAATGGATAATATGTTAGTATCTTTAAGACTCCACACCAGTAATGACGAAATAGTAAACATTTTAAATGTTATAACTACATAGACCCCTTCTATAAAATCCATTGCTCATAAATTAATTCAAAATTAGTGGTTAACTCAAAATAACTATTGGAGTGGGTTCCAGTTAGAAAAACCTAAATGTCCTATGCATCTCCTTCTATGTGTCTGAGTATTACTAATGGTTGATGCAATATTAATGCTCACATTCCTTTCTCACATGAATAAGGGAGGAAAAAAGCCAAATAGTATAATGCTCCTCAATTCATTTTTAAGTTAAAGATTAATAACTATGTTTATTAGTTCATTTATTCAAAAGTAAATTTACGTTTTACTTCCTCTATTGTCAATACTTTAGGATCAAGCTTAGCCATATGTATCTGAGCAGAAAGAAGAAAATATATTTTTAGTTTTATTATCTGAAAACTCTGTAAACATGACCTACACAAGCTTTAGAAATCTCGCTATACTAGGTCATATATTACGCACTTCTGTTAGTTACACATATATGACAAATCACAAAACCACAGTCTTTCTAATTGTAAAGCCAAGGCAAAAGGAAATCCTTATTGTATATTCAAAACAAAAGCATACTACATCAAATAATTAATTCATTGTTTCATTCTTACCCATAAAACTGGACTATAGCCATATAAACCTGGTTAAGAATAGTGAGAGAAAGTTAATGGTTAAATGACTGGAAAATTCCTTCATGTTCCAAATATATAGGTATTGAAATGAAGATGGTGACTATACTAAAAAACCTAACACTTTAAACTTATGTAGTCTCATTCAACCTCCCTTTGAAAGACCCAAAAAATAAAAAACTGCATGAGACAATCATTAAAAGCATAAATTCTAGAGTCAGACAGACCTGAGTTTGAAACCTGAATCCCACTTAAAAGATGGGTGCCAGCCCTGGCTGTTGTACAAGCCCTGGCCATTAAGGCTCTGCTGGTTGGAGCATCCTCCAGTAATCAAAAGGTTGCGGGTTGGATTCCAGATCAGGGCACATGTACCTAGGCTGCAAGTTTGATCCCCTGGTCTGGGTGCATATCAGAGGCAACCAATCGATATGTCTATCTCACATTGATGTGTCTCCACTTGGCACATTATCTTCCCAAAGCTTCACTTTCCTCATCTTTGAAATGACAGTATCATTAAAACCTTCAGGCCCTGGCTGGTGTGGCTTATTGGACTGAGTGCCAGCCTGTGAAGCAAGGGGTTGCTGTTGCAATTCTCAGTCAGGGCACATACATAGGTTGTGGGCCAGGTCCCCCGTAGGGGGTGCACAAGAGACAACCATACATTGATGTTTCTCTCCCTCTCTTTCTCTTGCCTTTCCCCTCTAAAATTAAACAAATAGTCTAATTACACACAGTATACCCACACAGATGAGTTTTCCTAATAGACTATAATGGCAGCTTTCAATGACAAAACAACATAAAAGGAAGCAGTGCAAATACACAGAATTAAAGAAATCACTGATTTAAAAAAATAACTGAGGCTCAAGGAGAAGACAGTGAATTCTTCATAAATTAAAGGTGAAATCATTGTGGTTGCTATAGCATATATAGCTCTCTAAAAATATTTATATAAACATATACAATAGTCCTTGTAGAAAGAATGAAGACCTAAAATGCAGAAGCCTCTCGGTTAGTCAAGAAAAATATAAGCAATGAAATAGTGGATGATATATATCAAGATAGCCCTAACCCCTGGCTGGTGTAGCTCAGTGGACTGAGCACAGGCCTGCGAAGCAGAGGATCACAGTTCGATTCCCAGTCAGGGTACATTCCTGGGTTGCAGGCCAGTTCCCAGCAGGGGACCCATGAGAAGCAACCATACATTGATATTTCTCTCCCTTTCTCCTTCCCTTCCCTTCTAAAGATAAATAAATAAAATATTTTTTTAAAAAAAAAGATAGCCCTGGCTGGTTAGCTCAGTTGGTTAAAGCATCGTTCCAATAAGCCATGGTTGCGGGTTCAATCCCCAGTCAGGACACATACAAGAATCAACAAATGAATGCATACATAAGCAGAACAACAAATCAATGTTTCTCTATCAAACCAATAAATAAAAACTTTTTAAAGTATATCAAGATTTTTTAAAACCTATAATTTTCAATGATAAGGTGAAATCTCCACAGCCATAAAAGAACAAAAATGAAATAATTTCAAGTGATCAAACCTGTCCAAAACCAACAGCCATCTACTCCTGTGGATGACGTTACTTACGCTCACAATATAAAAAAACAAGCATGTTAAGAGAATTCCAGCTGCTTCTCCCCAGAACACCCTCCAAAAAAATTAACAATAGTGAATCTTAGTTAACGGGAATGACATCTACATAGCTGATCAATAAACAACCTAACTTTTGAAAATATACAACTGCAAAGGTAAGTTTTACCTCACAAATTACTATTTTCATTCAGATAATAGCAGAAATCTGTAATGATTTATAAAGCTAGAGGAAAACAGTGATTTTAATAGTAACTAAATACAAGACTCTGATGTTAGAGGAAAGACCTACACATACCCTGGACCACCAGAGAGAATAGAAGTGGGGGGGAAACAGAACACAGGTGGATCCTAAAACAAATTAAGCCTGAAACATAGCTGGAGGCAAAAATGACAAAACTGAAGCTGTCCTACTTCAGGCATACCATGAGAAGACAAAGTTCTCTGGAAAAAAACATAATGCTGGGGAAAATAAAAGGCAGCAGAAAAAAATAAGACCAAATATGAGACAGATTGATTCCATAAAAGAAGCCATAAGCCTGAGTCTACAGGGGCTGAGCAGGGCTGCTAAGGACAGGACACTGGGGACATCACTCATTTATAGGGTCGCCAGGAGCATGAGCCTACACAATGGCATGTAACACAAATACAGGACCTATACTAAATCAGTAGATCAAGAGTAAACAATTTTATTTTTAATATATTACTAAAATTATTTTTACCTGTTTCTTTTCACTTTTTAAAGATTTTACTTATTTATTTTTAGAGAAAGAGGAAAGGAGGGAGAAAGAGAGGGAGAGAAACATTATTGCTGATCAGTTGTTAAACACACCCCCAACCAGGGACCCAACCCGAAACCCAGGTATGCGCCCTGATGGTAACCAAACCAGCAACCTTTCAGTCTGCCTGCAGGCGCATGCTCAATCCACTGAGCCACATCAGTCAGGGAAAGAGTAAACAATTTGAAATAATCATATTTCAACTACTTAAAAGAAAGTAATTACTCTGTAACTACATGTAACTTGGAAGTAGTATTTAGTGGCCTGGCTACAAAAACTGAGCATCTGTATTTCCAATTACAGGTCTTCAGTTAATTCCTACAAAAATTATCAATATGTTGAATTATTAAATAAATATTAAATACAAGGTCAAACTGCATAAAACTTAAAACTATGACAATTGAAATGTCATTATTTAAACTGCAAAAGCTCAATCATTTAAGGTAGTAAAGTGCAAATGTCTCAAAATGGAGTATGACCTCTTGTTGACAGTCACTGCAAATTTCTCCCAGTGGCTCAGCAGGTAAGGAATTCATGGAATTCAGGTCTTCAAGGTCTAGTAAGCATTGTGGTTAAACCACCCAGTCAACACCAAATTGTGTGGGGCAATGCCTGATGATTATCTAAATTCTTTGACCCCTCCCATCTTTTCACTACTTCACAACTGCCATTACTTCTAAATGGTAAAAGGAGACAGATAAGAAATCAATAATTATAAATTAGTTATTAGAAATGCAAGAAAAACTATGGTCAAGAATGTGGATAAACTGCAGTTTAAATAAAGCTTCTGGATTAACCAAGGATTATTTTTAATCCACATAATCCTCAGGATCACATTTCCCTTGAAGGCAAATGAGCATTTGCTTGGTGGTCTCCCAAGGGGCCAGGGCACCAAAGGATGACAAACGCCAGGGTCAGCAATGTGGCAGTTCCTCCAGGGCTTCTGAGCTGCAGACCTGGCTCTAGCTATACCAGAATACACATGACTGTGCATATTAACATGATTTCAGCAATAAACACTCACAGTTAAAGGGTCAACTAATAATAACCTCAGGTGATCTGCTTTAAATATTCAGGGAAATAAGGAGATAGACATTCTTGGTAAACTGGTGGGGAAAAGATATATAAATCCTAAAGCCAGGGTTTTTCAGAGGTAGGATCTGTGGATTTCCTGACAAAATGATGGAATTTCTACGTTAACTTCTTTAGGCTGGAACCAAGTTAAAAGGATCATGAAAAGCTACATTTACAATATATTTTAGCTAAACAGGTAACATATCCTCCCTCTCCTAGCAAAGTTGAATACCTAAAATTCTAAGTGCTGAAATAAAACAGGCTGGTAGAGACAGACCTGGGAGAAAAGCTAAGACTTCATAACATAATCCTTTGAAAAATTAATCTTTACTTTACCCCATGATGGCAGTAGATGGGAATTCTGGGTTTACTACAGAGAGATGAGAGAACATGTGATGATGTTTATTATGATTTTATCACAGAGTTAGCTCCCAAATTTCTTTGTTAGATGGTTCCTATTATAACCTGATATTGTAAGATTTGCATCATTTGACAGGCTCCAAAAATTATACAATTTTTTTAACACTCTGACCCATGTGGCTCAGTGGGCTGGGTATCATCCTGCAAATTTGAGTCCCAATCAGGGCACATGCCTGAGTTGTAGGCCAAGCCCCCAGTTGGGGGTGTGTAAGAGGCAATGTTTCTCACACATAGATGTTTCTCTCCCTCTCTTTCTCTCTTCCTTCCCCTCTCTCTATAAATAAATAAATAAATACATACATACATACATAAATAATATTTTAAGGTGTATTTTTTGGTTTGCAGGCTGGCACTCAATCCACTGAGCTATACCAGCCATGGCTTAACAATATATTTTTTAACTTAATGCCTTTATAAACATTCCTCCATCTACAAGGTTAAATACTTTATTGCATGTAAACCCTTTATGTTGAAGATCGCGATTCTCTTATATTTCTAAATGAAAAACAATTAGGTTGACGGAAAAAAAGTCTAAATTAGAGATGCACAATCTGCTTTATCAGAGCAACTAACAGCTGACACACAATACAGTATACACCCAATCAAACATCTAGCCCCTTTCATTTTCCCTCTCTTAACTAAAGGCTTGTGACTCAAAATTATTTAACCTGGTAATAAAATAAAAGCTACCATAGAATATTTGGGAAACAACAACTTAAGACGGAAGTGCATCGGTTTGAAGCCACTCTTAAAGGGTAAAGCTGGACCAATGGCAGAAAAACCCATGAAGACAGATTTTAATTATGAGAAAATACAATAAAAAGGCCTCTTCAAGAAAAGCATAGTCTCCTCTCCCACAATGTGTTATAGTTGACATTGGACTACAACAGGCTCATAGATACTCCTTAGAAAAATAGCCCATACACATCAGGGAATGGAGAGGGGACAGAGGGGAAAATATCCAAATATCAAATTTAGGGAGGGGGAAATCGGGGGACATCTGTAATAGTGCCAACAATACAAAAAAATTAGGGGGTGAGATGTAAGGAGTAAGAAAGAAGTTGTCTCACTCAAGCCTCAAAATCTGGATTTTCCCTTATCTTCCTTCTTTTCTGCTAAATGTTCAGTCAGTATTATTGTTCTAGTCTAAGATTTTCTCCTCCAATACGTATTTTTCCTATATTCCTACTTTGACAATTATACACTTCTAATTTTCCCATACCCTTCTTTGTTCACATACTGCTGGATAGTTTTCAGGTCTAGACTCAGGCAGAGGGAAAGAATCCTAACTTATTCACCTCTTTCTACAACATGACAAAGCTGTCAAATGAGCAGCTAATAGAAACCAAATAATAGGAATTTATCCCCAAGATATGGTAAGCTATAACTTCAAGTCAAACGGTTCAGAGGAGCCCTGACCTGTGTGGCTCAGTGTATTGGGTGTCATCCCTCAAAGTGAAAGGTCGCCAGTTTGATTCTGGTCAAAGCACATGCCTGGGGTGGGGAAGAGGGGCCTGCAAGAGGCAGCTGATCAATGTTTCTCTCCCTCTCTCCCTCCCTTCCCCTCTGTCTAAAAATAAATAAATAATTTTTAAATGGTTCAGAGAATATATACATTATGTGCACGCATGTGCAAGAGGTAGGGAAGAAAAGTCTCAGGTGTTTTTTTTAATAGTGTATTGAAATAATAAACATCTGTTCTCTAAATTCCAACTGCTACCCTTTGGGATTTCTTATGCAATGTTACTGTAGATCAAACTACCACATTCTAGAATCAATCCCCTCTAGTTAAGACCGAAATTCACTGCCTCAAAAAAACTATACAAAGCTGGAAAGTTTGTTTGGTTCCTTATTTGTAAAAATACTAATGATCCAGTACACAATGAACAAATACACATTTGTTTTGTTATCAGTAGCTTAAGATCTAAATGCTTAACCTTTTTAGGAAGTACAGGATGTTAATGAAGACTGAAGGAATAAGGATGTCTAACAGAGTAACTCTTGGCCCTCTGACTGCCTCCTCATTTGCCCAAACCTGCGACCAAAAAAGTGTAAAGTGTGTTTAGTACATGTTATACTTAGAACCAGAATATTTTATAACTTACTTAATTCACACATTCATTCATTCAACATTAGTTAAATGTTCCAATCACTATTCTAGTTACTGAGAATAGCACAGGAAGACAGACAAGGTCCCTGCCATCAGATAACTTATAGTATGTCAGAGGAAAAAGATCATAAACAAGTAACAAAAAAATAAGTGCAATAATGAGCTAATAATGGAGGTAAAGAGTTTGGATTACTTGTAATAAGAAGCCACTAGAGCAGGAAAGTAAGCAAAGATCACTCTGATTGCTGTCTGAAAATGAACTGCAGGAGAGCAAGATGAGAGGCAAAGAGACCAGTTAGGAAGCTACTCTCTAGGAAGAACTGGGGTGGTGGCAATAAAAACTAACTTGAGTAAAAATATTCAGGATATATTTTAGAGGTAAAATTGACAGATTTTGCTGTTTATCTGTGGGGTGTGAAGGAAGAGTGACGCAAAAGAATGAATTAAGAATGGACACCAGACTTTTCACTTAAGCAGGGTGAAGGAGGTGGGGCAAAGGGGAGCTCTTATGAAATGGAGACTGCAGGGAAAACAATGGGTTGAGGAATGGAAATCAAAAGCTCTACTTTGAACATGTTAAGCTTAAGATGCCTACAGACAAAATAAGTAAAGATTTCATGTAGGCAAGGAGAAGAAATCTGAAGTTCAGAACCTAAGACAAAAATCTGAGAGTCATCTGAGTTGATAGTAATTAAACCACAGGGCATGCATGATAGGGTCATCCAGAAAGAGTACAGGTAGTAAATACAGAAAGGCAGACTTGAAAACCCTGAGGCATCATTAGAATGTTGAATTCAGGAACAGAAGGAAAGTCAACAAAAGGGAAAGAGAATGAAGAGAAAAAGGTATATCTTGGTATATCTTGGTATATCTTTTATACAAGGTGGGGCAAAAGTAGGTTTACAGTTGTGAGTACACGAAACAGTTTACTCTTGTATTATTATTGTACTGTTTTCTATACAAACAACTCTGTAACTTTTGCCCCACTATGTATATTATACACCTCTCTAGTCCACCACCACCTTCCTAACCTGCTGGTGACACACACGCTCAAATTTCATAAATTAAAAAAAAGAGGAGACCCAGAAAGACCAACTGACATCCCCAAAGCCCCAGATAATTGGAACTAATATCCAGGCCTAGAATCAAGATATGACTTCCAACCCCTAGCCTTTCCACAGTAGCTAACAGTGCTTCTACTGTGGGGTTCGCCAGTCTAAAGTGAAACAACAGGAAAGGTCACAATTTAGAAAAAACATAATTAGACTACAAGGAAGAATATAATTTAAATTACAAGGTTCATTTTTAATTATTTTCCACATATTTTGTTCACATGCACAAAGCAAGTTCTATCAAAAGCCTTTATGAATGAGCTAAGAAAAGCAGGAAATACAGGCAAGAGGTGCAAAATGGCAATAAATCAAAACCCCACTCGATTTTCTCCACTTCTAAAGAACAACCTGAAGAGGAAAAGACCCTCATGAGTGTGAACCAAGGGGTGTAAAATAAAGTTTTTTGTTTTTAGTCATTTGTGCTTCAGTGAATACACTTCTAGTTTAAAGCTTAAATTGCACACTTGCCTCCTGAAACTAGGTTAAGATCTTTATCCTGAACACCTCCTATGGTACATTACGACTTCACCAGTTCTGCTTTTACCATAAAAATCTTAGAGCATAACATAAAAATCCCCACATGATTAATGAACTGCTGAGAATTCTGACTCGTTGGGGATGATTTCATTAGGAATCATATTTCCAAACATCCATTCAGTGCTTCAAAATAAGTACTCATCTAATTTAATTACGATGACTTCACCAGACACTAACACTGCCCACAATAATGTTTACAAAAGCACTTGTCACTCCCTTCGGATGTAACAATGCAGAAAAAGGAGTCTGTTTCCACATCCCTCGTGTGTTTACACTCTGTAACAAGTGACAGAGTTTAAGTGTCATTTAAGATTATTTAAACAGCAAAGCACTTCTCGTTGGTGTCCCACCATCTTCCATACTATACTAAGCAAAGCCTAAATTCGCCGGGTTTTATTTCGGCAACAATTCACTTAGTCCATGTCACAGAAATTCCAAGGCAACTGAAGCAAGAGACTACAGGACTCGAGGATGGAACTACGGGGCTCTTTCTCCTGCCACTCCAATATCAAGCAATTCCAGTGGAGGTTACGGCAACCCCAGAGTAGTTCCTGCATAATGTGCCCCCAAACGTCCACGCGCAGCCAGCGATTCGCAATAGCTGACAAGACGACGCACCAGGGCTGCTGACAGCCTACCATTTACTGACCGATCACTTGCCGTTCGGTCTTGCACACCTTCCGATCCTACCCTCCCAACAAGCCTGTGAACTACGTATTATTATTCCCACTAACAAATCGGGACTTCGGCCCAAGCCCCAGGGCTGGTCAAGGGCAGCGCTAGGATTTGAAAACACGACCATACCCCAACAGTCCAAGATCCCCGCCCCTAAAAGACACTCTGCGCAAAACCGCACCCGAGAGTCGGGAAGCTCCGGGGCTGACAGTGTAGACGCAGCGGGCAAGGACACCTCTCCCCAGAGGATCCCCTCGGGAACGCGACCAACCGCGCGGGCGGCCCAGGTCGCCCAGCCGCCTCCCTGCCGCCCGAGGCCGGGGAGCGCTGCTCACCTTGGAGAAACCAGGAGGGCCGCAGTCGAGCTAGGCGCACCCGCGGTGGGTGGGAGTCCGCCCAGCCGGGAGGAAGTGCGGCGCGGGCAACGAAGTCGCTGGCACCCCAAGCTGTGGCCAGCCAGAGCGCGCCGCCGGCCCGCTCGGGGGCACCTCAGCAGGCTGCCACGACCGCGCCGCCCCTCAGCCGCGCCGCATATCCGGGTCCCGCTCCGGCACACTCACCTGCCTGGCGCTCCGCCGCCGCCGCCGCAGCCGCAGCAGCTCCAAGCTCCGGGTGCGCGGTCAACAGCCCAGACCACCGCGACCGCCCAGCTGCAGCGCCCCCATCCCGCCTTTCTCAGTCACCTCCCGCCTGCCTCGTGCCGCGCTACACCATCCCGCCGCCGCCGCACCGACCGACGGAGTACGCGCGCGTCGCCTCTGTGGTCGCGCCTGCGCGTGCGCGCGCGCGGGCGCGCGATAACCGCGCCGGCCTCCCTGCAACTGTCAGCCCGCCCCGCGCGCTGCTCCGGCCAATCCTCGACCCCGCAGCGGCTGCAGCAGACCTACCGGACGGACCAGGCGGGGCCGGCCGAGAGGCGACTCTGCCCCCTAGCTCCCCTGCTGCCCAGCCGGCAGCGCCGCTGCTGCGTGGTGGTTCTGCAACAGTATGCTGCTGCCTGAGGACCAGGGGATCGAAAATGCCCAGGGAGCTACTTTCGGAAGAGACCCACCACCTGCCCCGACCTTCTCAGCCCCCTCCCGAGAAACCCCTCTGCTTCCTTGCTGGGCTTCCTTGCTGGCCGCCTCTTCGCAGTTCCTCTCCCTAATTCCGTTCTGCGACTTTGAACAGACTCCTCGGTTACTGAGCGCAGGCTGCATGTAGCTTTTACACCTTCCCCTCTTTCACTCTGATTCTGGGGATGGGAACGCTAGGTCAGCAGCCCCACAACTGGCCCTTCATTCCCTACACTGTTAATGGTCATAAAAGAAAAAGTACAGCCTTCCAATTCCGAGATTCATTTTTTATATGTTCATTTTTGGAATAACAACAGCTAACACTTGCTGCAGAGCGCTATGGTTTACCCAGCCCTTTCTCATACCTTATCTCCTGTTATTTTTCACCTCAACCAGGAAATTTCATGGCCCTCTTGGTGGCACACTCAAATTTCACTTACAGAAAACCAAAATTTTAACTTACTGAAAAGCTACCATTTGTAAAGTTGTTGTAACTTAGTACTATAATCGCTCAGGCAAATAGTTGAGTAGTCCAGGGTAGAATCTAGAAGTATAAGAATCTAATACAAAGCAAAGGTGGGTGACAAACAAGAAATAATTTGTTTGATAAATGATCTGGGTTTAATTGACTCTGTAATCATAACAAGTAAAAATAGAACCACGCCATATTCAAAATCCCAGAAGAATTAAAGATGTAAAATATACAAATCAAAAATTCAGGGAGAAAACGTTTTAAAGAGTTTACTTATTTTTAAAGCGGGGGAAGGGAGGGGAGAAGAGAGGGAGAGAGACATCAGTCCTAGAGAGAAATATCCATCAGTTGCCTCTCCCACAAGCCCCCAACCCCTGGACCGAACAGCAGCCCAGGTACGTGCCCAACCGGAATGGGACCAGAGACCCTTCCGTTTGTGGGACGACACCCATCCCAACGAGCCACACCAGTCAGGGCTAGAGGAAATTTTTTAAAGAATAGTAATATTATCATAATGAGGGGGAACTTTAAGCAAGACAGGAAGCCCAGAATCATTAAAGAAAAAAAATTAAAACATTTGTCTCCATAAATATTTTTAAAGTTTTGAATGACATCACAATGACAAGTTTAAAAAGAAAAGAAAAAACAATAGTTGGAATATAACTAAACAAAACATATGGCAAACACATTGTATCTTACCATAAAAGAATTTCTATGAATGGATTTTTTTAAGCCAAATAGCTTAATGTTTTGAAAATATGGGCAACGTATACCAGCAGGCAATTAATGGAAGATAAAATCCAAATTAAAAATATGTTTATTTTACTAATAGTCATGGAATTTTTTTGATCATTAGATCGTCAAACATTAACAAAAGCAATCAATGATACATGTGGAAACAAGCCTTGATACATAGGTGATGAGAATGTAAATTGCCACAAACTCAAATATTTAATAGAAAATATCTATTAAAATTTAAAATTCAAATACCTAGCCCTGGCTGGTGTAGCTCAGTGGATTGAGGATGGGCCTGTGAAGCAAAGGGTCACTGGTTCAATTCCCAGTCAGGGCACATGCCTGGGTTGCGGGCCAGGTCCCTAGTGGGGGACACATAAGAGGCAACCACACATTGATGTTTCTTTCCCACTCTTTCTCCTTCCCTTCCCCTCTCTCTAAAAATAAATAAATAAAATATTTTAAAAGATATAAATACCTAATCATTAACCAAAAATACACTAACTTGTCATCCTAATACACTAAGGTTGCGGGTACAATCCTTGGTCAGGACACATACCAGAAACAACCAATGGATCCATAAATAAGTGAAACAACAAGTCTATGTGTCTCTCTGTCTGTTTGTCTGTGTGTGTCTCTCTCTCATCAACAAAAGTTAAAAAGAAGAGAAAAACTATAGAAATTGCCATTTGGAAGGATATACACAATGATGCCATAGTGGGTTTAATGCTGGTCCTCCAAAGGTATGTCTGCCAGGCACCTGTGAACATACAGCCTCATTTGGAAATGGTATCTTTACAGGTGTAATTAAGAATCTTAATATGAAATCATCCTAGATTTAGCGTGGGCCGCACATGCAATCACAGGTGTCCTTTTAAGAGAAAGGCAGAGGGAGATTTGAGATACAGAGACACAGGGATGAAGATAGGAGGAATGAGGTGGAGGTGGGAGTGACACAGCTACATGCCAAGAATGCCAAGGATTGCTGGCAGCTGCCAGAAGCCAGGAGAGGGACATAGAAGGGATTCTCCCCCAGACCCTCTAGAAGGAAGGACATCTTAATTTCAGACTTCTGGATTCCAGAACTGTGAGAGAATAAATTTCTATTGTTTTAAGCAACTCAGTTTGCAGTAATTTGTTAAAGTAGCCAAGGGAAACTAATACATATGCTTACTGTATTGTTTGTGGTGGAAAACAAACAGAAGCAAACTGGAAACAGCCTTATTAGCTATAGGAAATGGAATCCATGAGTCAATTGTATTGCCTCCACACTGTGGAATATTATGCAATGATGAAAATGAGTTAGACCTATTTGTATGGAACCAGAAGGATGTCCACGATATATGCTAATGTGGAAATGCACTTTTTAGAGTGATAAAGAGTGGTATGATCCTGTTAGTATATTGCTGAATGTATATATATATATACACTCACACACACACAGACACATATATATGTATTATATATTCAGGTGAACATAGAGAAAGGGGTAGAAGAATTTATACTAGGCTGATCACACTGGGTATCTCAGGGAGCTGAAAAAGGAGGGTGTGGGTGAAAGGGAGTTCTTCTCTATAAGTCTTTGAATTATCTTACTTGTCATAAGCAGTACTTATTCTTTTAATCTAATAAATGCAGTATTTTAAAAGAAAACAACAATTTGTGATGAATTTTTAAATCACGGCTAAAGTTATGAACATAAAAAGAGGGTTCTACCTCCCCAATTTTAGAATCTGCATTGTTCTCCACAACTCCCACTTCCCCTCCACTGAATTCCGAGTTCTCTGGTGTTTTTCCCCTATTTTCCAAGTACTTCTGAGTATTTCCTAGACTCACAGAATTTTTTTATTTTTCTTATTAAAATTTGAGTGCTTTCATTTCATTATATAAGTGATATATTCACGTGGTTTGGAATTCAAAATCTATAACCAAATATGCAATAAAGTCTCTCTCCCACACAGCTAGGAAGCTCTCCTTACAGATGACTAGTGTTGTCATTTTTTTTTATCCTCACCTGGAAACATTTTTTTCATTGATTTTGATGTGAGAGAAGCATCAATTGGTTGCCTCTGGTATACTACCAGACCAGGAAATCCGACCCGAAACCTAGGCATGTGCCCTGAGTGGGAATTGAACCTTCAACCCTTTGGTAATGGGATGATGCTCCAACCAACCAAGCCACACCAGCCAGGGCTGGTCATTTTCTTGAGTATCCTTTCAGAAGTACTTGCATATAGAAACAAATACAGATATATTACCTCCTTTTTTTCACTCAAATGAAAGTGCTTGATTTATACTTTTTTCCCACAAAATATATATCAGGTTGTTTTATATAAGTGGATATAGATTCTCTGTAGTCTTTTAAGATTTTTATTAGTGTATAGAATACATACAAAAAACTACAAACCATATTTTTCACATATTAAACAAAGCTGTGTAACCAGTTCTTAAATCAATAAAGAACGTGATGAACATCTCAGAATCTGTTTGTGACCCCTTTCAGTCACTGCCCTGCCTCCAGGAGTAACCACTATCTTAGATGCTAACTAAAGAGAGTCTGTTTTCTTGTTTGTTTTTTGTGTGTTTTTTTTAAATGTACAATTAATGGCTCCTTAACAGAGTGCTTTCAAAGCCACCTGTGCTTTGAAAAAAACACCTGTCTTCCCCTGCCAACTCTTCTACATCTCTCTTCCGAGGGGACCAGTAATACTTCATCCTTAAAGTCCTGGGGTAACAGCTACACAGAGTGGCCAAGCAGAACCTATCATGACAGAGAAGGAACTTGGATGCAGATCCAGCAACAATGAACTTTGTGAGCCACATAGTCCGATAAAGAGGCTGCATCAAACTTAAAAGCCAACCTCTCTGCTTCAGATCCTTGGAAATAAGTGATTTCTAAAAATTTGTATAATTCAAGTCAAAGTGATAGTTATTAAAAATAAAGCAAGAAATAGCCAGAAACATGTTTCTAGTGAAAGCCTGGTGGAAGAGGGATTCCACTCAAATATAACTAACTACCTTTTCTATGGGGAATGGGATGTTATCACAGCCCCTTACTCCCTCCTGAAACTCCTTTTACAGACAATGTTTCAATGCAGATACCAACGTGAAAGTATCTTGAAAAAGAAAACAGCATCTTGGTGGGGAAACCATCCGCATCTTGGTGAACATTTTTTTCCATCCACCACAAGCTTGAGCTTCCTGGGAAGGCCACCGTTATCAGGAAAGAAGAAAGACTTGGCATCTGGAAAGGTGTGTTCTTAGTTCCGTATCTGGAACTGTGAGGCCAAATAGCGCGGTCATGCAGAACATCGTGAAAACATTCCACAGGGTGATGAAGATTCGGAAGTACCTGAGGTTCAGGAAGAACACTCAGATGTCACCTGTGCCAGGCTGCCTGGATTCCTCCCCAAGCCTCGTGTGTCCTTCTTTTTCAGCTTAGAATTAAGCACCGCTCAGATGTTCATCAGTAGCGTCCGGAAGAGCAGGATGACTCTGATCATCATTAGAGCCCAAATGACTGATAGAACCAGAAGCAGAAATCCCTTTTCTTGTTTTTAAACTTCAACTAAATAGATTCATACAGTGTGTGCTCTTTTTGTGTTTGGTTTCATTTGCTCGACATTTCCTCCACATTGGATATTCTTACACTACTGCATGTGACAGTACTTTGTTCATTCTTTGCTATATAGTATTTCATTGTCTGTATCCTATTTCATGGCTATGTAATGTTTCACTGTAAAGATGCACTATAATTTATTTATCTGGCCCCTTATTGATGGATATTTAGAATGTTTCCAATCTTTTGATATACAAACACTGCTGTAATGAACAACCTTGAATTTATATCATTTGACACATGTGCAAATGTAGCTACAAAATAAATTTGTAGAACTAGAATTACTGGGTTAACAGCTATAGATAGGTATTTGTCATTTTCAAGAATATTACCAAACTACCTTCTATACAGGCTGGACCCTTTATACTCTTGCCAACAGTATTTGAGAACTTTTTTCTTAGAATTTTAGAGCTTGGAGCTGGGAGACTTAGAAATCACATTGTACAGCCCACTCAACTTACACAAAGAAAAATTGAAACCCTTAAGAGTGAAAAGACTTGCACAAAGCCAGAGAGTGGGTTAGTTATCGTCCCCAAATTCTGAAGGAGAAGGCTTGGATGCTGGTCTCCAGTATCAGAAAGAGCCAACAAAGCCTCAGACATCCTGTCCTGCCCACAGCTATTGGCGTGCTGCCTCTCTCTCCTCACCTCTTCCAACTGTCTTCAAAGACCAGCACAGAAAGGCCACACACACCAGAGCCACCACACCTGAGAGGAAGGAAAAAGGGAAAGGGAGATGAAAGGCAGAGGGGAAGGTAGAAGGGTAAGCAGTAGCCACTTGAAGAAAGACAAACTCTGCAATAGAAGAGAAAACTTGGGGAACAGATAAGTGGGGGCAGTGATATTGGAGAGAGAAGAAAAGGCAAAAAACCATGGATTTCTGTCTTTTTTCCAGGTAAGAAAAATATTTTCACAAATGCCTGCTTATCAGTCATTTCACTTAGAAATATAAAATTCTGGCTTTAGATAGGATATTTGGAGTAAAGTTATCTGGTCTTTTCATATTTCTCTTTTATCTATTGCTTCCCCAAGACAAGATGTATATCTAACATATAATAGATGCTTATTAAATATTTTTAAAATTTTTTTATTGATTTTAGAGAGAGAGGAAGGGAGGGAGAGAGAGACATCGATTTATTGTTCCACTTATTTGTGCATTCATTGGTTGATTCTTGTATGTGCTCTAACCAGAGATTGAACTCACAACCCTTAGTGTAACAGGATGACATTCTAACCAACTGGGCTGCCCTGCCAGGGCTGACTAAAAATTTTGAATGAATGAATTATATATCAAGAAACTGAGGCCCAGAGGTATTAAGGAGCTTGCTCAAAGTCACAGAGGTAGTGGAAACCCAGCTATTTTAGGCTCCTAATTGGGTGACGTGCCTGCCAGTTTCTTCTCATGACCCATTGAAATTTCCTCCTTAGGTTCCCAAGCACTGTTTATGCCAACATTCCTTGCCAAATAAGAAATTCTCTAGAAGTCCTGGCTGGTGTAGCTGAGTAGCTTGAGCACCGGCCTGCAAACCAGCTGGTCACTGGTTCAATTCCCAGTCAGGGCACATGCCTGGGTTGCAGGCCAGGTGCCCAGGAGGGGGCGTGTGAGAAGCAACCACACATTGCTGCTTCCCTCCCTCTCTTTCTTCCTACCTTCCCCTCTCTCTAAAAATAAATAAAATCTTCTTTAAAAAATAAAGCAAATAAAGATATAGCATACTCCAAACAAATGACAAGTTAATCACAGGCAAGGGGAGGTAAAAGGAATAAGGTCCAAACTCAGAGGCGTACCATTTTATACAAGTCTGGTTTCTTGGGAGAGATGGCTTAACCATATGTAAGCTGACTTTCAGCTACGAGAGCAAAATGAAAGTCCCTTGTTGCTAGAGCATATTACTAAGGAATGAAGACAGCAGTGTTGGCAGATAGGCTATTCTTCTCTGAAGGCTGTCACTCTGGGGACGATTACACAGTTTCACACCACCAACAACCAGCCTACTTGGCAACAGCAGGAGCAACTGTTTCAAGATCTCTGGAGAACTATTAAGTCAGCAAAGCATCCCCCTGACCAGACCAAAACTCTTGAACCATCCTCACGAGTTTTCAGTTCTACAGTCTGAATGTCCCTTGGCCATAGGTGGATTAAAACAATTTTACTTGTCATAAACAAATGGATTTGAAATTACATCAAACCAATACACAGCAGACTCCTACCTTTCTGTTGGATAATCATTGGTTTTCTAGCCTGTCTCTCTACTGGGCTGCAAGAAACTTGAGGGCTGGAATGCATCCTTGTTGTGGTCCTTAGCTTCAGATCCCAGCAAATACGTCAGCTGGTTTTAATTGAAGGCTTTCTTTTAAAGTACCAACTTCTCAGCTTTACTCACATATATTTAGCCATATTGTTTTAGAAAAGGGATCAAAGTACAGATACACCAAGATACAACCTCCAGGGCTGGAGTCTGTAGGAAGGAATACAGAGGGCATTCTGGAAAGAAGGAGAATGCCAGTCATTGGGACACAAGGAGGACCAGGCACTACATCCTCCTGGAAAGCAAAGAAATATATAAGGCTTTGGAGAAAAATGTAATAAAACACAATTAGACACATGTAATGAGCACACACAGGAGCACAAACATATAGACAGACACAGATTTTAGCTGAAATACATGATATACAACTTTAAAAAGAATAAGACTTTTCTACATGCACTGGTATGAAACAATCTTCAAAATATTATTTAATAAAATACGCAAGACACAGCACAGTAAACCATGCTACCATTTGGATGTGCATTGATTATCATTAGACAGATATAAAAAATTAACAGTGGTAACCTGGAGAGAGAACTAGAGGCTGGGAAACAAGAACGGAAGGGACAAAAAAAAAAGAATGCAACGGAGAATTAATTTCTATGGTATTTCTCTTTTATTCTATTTGAAATTTTATCATGCTCATGTGGGATAGGTATTTCCCTCTTTTCCCTCACATTTATTCTGGATGGTCTAATAATCAAATTGACACGAGCCAGATGACCAGGAGAAAATAACCAGAGTTAATATGTATGTTCATACAGGGGTTCAGTAGGACTATGGGACCCCAGGACAAATGGGACAGTTGAGGCTTACATGTCAGCTTGAGCTAAGGAGACTTCAAAGGGAAGGCAGGCAATTCACAGGTAGATGAGAAGAACCAAACATCTGGTGAACAAATTCTTGCCAGGGCCATCCAGAAACAGTGGAGAGTCAAACAAGAAGACTTTGCTGGTTCCTCCCCAGCTGCCACACTTAGTACATATTAGAATATAAGTATATATGACAATTGTTCCCCTACTAGAGCACGTCTTCTATCTAAATTCTTTTAAACAGTTAGGGGTAATGTCAACATTTCTTTCTGAGTCTTTTATTTTTCTTAAAAATAAAAAGCTTAAAATAATAATCCCCTAATATATTTCGGTGTGTCAAACTCTACTCCTCCTCATTCACATATTACCTATATATATATATAGAACGGAGAGGCAAAAAAGCAAGTAAGGAAGGGGTGTAGCCTAAGGAGGGAATGACCGGGTGTGGCAATGAGGGCACTAGAAGGACAGGAAGTAGGCTCAGGGACCAGCCTTGCAAACTGAGAAGGCTGACCACATTGTATTTTGAGTGCAATTACTCTTCAATCCTATTGACTTTCACCACTGGAAATGGTGTCATTCACTAAAGAAATATTAAGTTGAATGTAGAAAAATAATAAATCAGGCACTTTTAAAAACCAATTAGCACAGGAATGCAGAGTTAGGTAGATCAAAGATTGTAGCCCTGGTTCCCAAGGGGTTTGGGTGTGACTCTGCCTAGTGGAATGTGAGCAATTTATCAACAAAGGCACTGCCCTGTTTGTTGTTTCGGACAAACCACCAGAGACTCCAATTTAACCTGTTTTTATAAATATGGAAGATAATGTAATGTCATTAAATTAACATTTTACATAATCTGCCACCTTAAACAGCTGAATCAGGCATTTTCTGGCTGGGGGGCATTGGTGTGGAGGGAGATAGAAGGGGGTAAAGAGAGTATAAATGGTGACAGAAAATGACTTGGGGTGGTGAACACACAGTACAGTGTAGAGATGATATATTACAGAATTGTATACTTGAGACCTATATAATTTTATTAATTGATGTCACGCCATTAAATTTAAATTTTTTTTAAATGTCTTTTTTCTAGCTCATCAAGAAGGTGTCAGAGGAGCCCTGGCTGAGTAGCTAAATTCCATCTTCAGGTTCCATCAACTAGGTTCCATCTTCAGTCAGGGCACTTATAAGAAGCAACCAATTAGTGCATAAATAGGTGGAAGGACAAATCAATGCTTCTTTCTCTCTCTTTCTCCAAAATCAATCAATAAAAAATTTAAACAATTATTTTATTGTTGTTCAATTACAGTTGTCTATGTTTACTTCCTGCCACTCCCTCCCACCCCAGTCAAACCCTTCTCCCTCCCTTGCTTCCACTTCCCCTTGGTTATGTCCTTGTGTCCTTTTTAGTTGTTTCTGAAAACCCCTCCCAATAAAAAAATTTTTAAAGAAGAAATGAATGCATAAATAAGTGGAACTATTGAATACATAAATAAAACAACAAATAGATGTTTCTCTCTGATCTCTAAAATAGTCAATATAGAAAAAAAATTTAAGGAAAAAAGAAAAGGTGTCAAAGGAAAAGACACCTCACACTCTAATGCCAGTGGGTTGTTTGCCGTTTTACCCTATTCACCAAATACTGAACTTTTATTGGAGAGCCAAGATTCAGCTCCTTAGGCAGCTCACAAGGCCTTATATTTGCAAAACAAGTTCCAACTTCAAAGGGAATTCCTTCAGCTAAAAAATGGGTTTCATCATGTTCTTTTTCTTTAAGCAAACACAAACTAAAGAGTTGACTTTCTTTAGTGTCTGGATCTTAATCAAGTCTTTATTTCAAAATGTAGGTAGATAAGATAGTTTGGCTTCTTGCACTAACTTTTGATATTCAATCACTCACGGATCTAGAGCAATCTTGAAATACCTATGCAAATGAATAGGGAAGCTGGTAGGTACCGGCTGAGTCTAGACAACAAAAACCTGTATTACTCAGTCTGAATGGGTGAGGACTGGAGCCAAATGTGAAATAACTTCCCTGGTCCTCAATCCTCCTGGATGGTCAAGGGGCAGATAAATGTTTTTTTACAAGATCAAAACTTACACTGTCAGAGGGTTCAGGGGTGTTCCACCCAGACTAAACTTTCAAAATGAAATCAAGTATCTGTCAAGTGTCTTCTTTTTTTTTTAAGTATCTTCTTAATAGCTACTCAGAGAAATTCATACAAGGCAGTAATTCTCAAATTCCAATAATATGCAGATTCATTGGAGGTTAAAAAGAAATTATTCCCAGACCCTTCAGATTATTTACTTCTTCATTCACTCAGCAACAGTCCCAGGCACTGGAATAAATGGTGGGGACAGAAAGGTGAACAAAACAACATGATTCCTACAGCATATGCTGCAGAGGAAGAAAGTCATTGATGAAGTCATCACGTGATTAACTGTAAATTACAGCTGAGTGCCAGAAGGTGAGGGAGCCTGTGCTAAAAGTAAATAGTAATGGGGAAAGGGGAGAGCAAACATTTCCCTAAGGAAGAGAAAACTTGCTTCAGTCTGAGAGATTAGAGGAGGCAAAGATTGAGGGTAAGAAGTTTCAAAATCAGAACAGCCAAGGCAAGGGTCCTGTGGCAGGAGGGAACATGTCCATTTGCATGTGATTTTTTTTTTTCCCTGAACAGGTTTTATTACACAGTGAGGATCAGTCCTTCTCAGCTGCTGCCTTCTTCACGGCTGCAAGGACCTTGCTCAGCTCCTCTCTCTTCCTCTTGGCACAGATGTGTGTTTCCAACCCTTTCTTGATGAATTTCAGGGCCCTCTTGTCCTTAGAGACCTTGAGCAGCTCCATGGCGCGCTGCTCATAGGGGGCCACCTCTCGGATCATGTCCCGCAGGAACTTGGTGTTCTTGGTGAGGCTCCCTTGGTGGCAGCTATGTCTCGGCTTGCTCACATTCTTTGTCACTTGGTGTCCCTTGTTGAGGCCCACTGCCCTGGGGTAGCGGAGAGCCACCGCTGCTGTTCCTCAATGGCGGCCACAGTGAAAGGCTGAGTTTTCTCATTTAATCTTCCTAGTAGCCAAATGAAATAGATCTATTATTATATGCTCTTTGCAAATGAGGAAACTGAAGCTTAGCCTTACCAGATTGTAAACTCCTTGGGGACAGAGTATGGGTATAGTGTTTATTTTTATACCTCCCACCATTGACACAGGGCCTTGCTCTGAGTGAGTCTTCAGTAAATGTGCATTCGTTCCCTTCACCTGAATCCACATAAAAAGCAAGTACCGAAACAGGAACTCAGTATCATCTGCTCAGAACAATAGCCCGGGTGCCTTTCACACTACACTAACTTCTGTCCTCCAGCCTCCCTGAGTTCTATTCCTCCAGGATTTTAGTTAATTCACTCTTTTCTAGGAATATGCAATTTATGGCTCAACCATGCATGGCATAATTTTTTTTAAATTTCGTATTCAACTTCGAAAACCATTAAGTCATCTGTTGTGTGAGAAAAAGCAAATTGAAAAACACACCTGACTGTACATACAATTAAATGGCCTTGAGGATGTAACACAAGCCAACCAAAGCACAAAAATCCAGAGTTCACCCTGCAACGGCATCCTGAAATTGTGTCTCCACTTCCACTTTGATTCTTTGAACGAGCTTCCCAGGTGTTATTTCCCAGTGATGACATGACTCAATATTTGGAGCTCTGGGTTGTTCTGAATAGTGAGGATACTATCTTAACACACTTTAGTCCAGGCAGTTTAATGCAGCATTTCTGAAACAGTAAAACATGCATTTTACACTACAACCTATAGTGTTGTATGTGTATGCATTTTTAGAATATAAGCTGAAATAAAAATGTGATGGAATAACACCCTTAATACGTGGGAGGCACTCTGCTGTTTTCTAGCCCATTTCTATTTTCTCTTCTATTTGATTTCCTGTTTTAAGAATTGTAGTTGCAATCCACCAAGTTAATTTTACCTCTTATTGAGTCTTGCAGTTTGAAAAACATTGGTCCAATACATATGCAAAAGTTGATACATCTTGAGTACAGTAATAGGAACAGTTTATTTATCTGTGTCCTTAGCACCTATCACCCCCTTTTTCCTCTTGAACAAATGAGGGGTGAATACCCACCATATGCAAGTGAACTAGGGACCAGAAATGCAACCATGGCCAAAACTGGGAGCCAAAGCTAAGAGGCTCCTCGCCATAGTGGAACTTATGGCCTATTGAGGAATACAGATTTTCAAATCAAATTTAAAATAATTTTTAAAAATTACAAATTGCTGTGAGAATGCCAGTCATATAGATGTAACTTAATGTGCGGGGCCAGGGAAGGCGCCTCTCAGGGTGGGAGACATTTAAGCTGACACCTTAAGTCTAAGTAGGAGTTAGTCACATAGGATTTGAGAGGCAAGAGAGTGGGAAAAGCATTCTGAGTAGAGGAGAGAATTCATGTCAATGAATAGAGGCAGGAAGGAGTTGGGTACATGTAAAATCCCTCCCCAGAAAGGGTCTGAGCCCCGCTGTTTCTGTCCCCACTTTTCCTTTGGGAACTCCAATCCCCTGCTTCACCTGGGCCTCAGGAAGCCAACCAGAAATCTCCATTTCCGTGGCCAGTGATGAGTGTGCTTGGTTCAGTGAGGAGCCCGTGACTTCAACTGGGCCAAAGACATCTTTCTAATTGGTTTACGAAAAGGATCTCTTCCTCTGTGACTACAGACATAAGATTAAATGAAGCTAGAGTTGCCTTCCTTTGCATAAAGAGAATAGGTCAGAAAATGAAGCTGAAATACAGAGAAAAGGAGACTTACCAGCAGGAGCAAGAAAGAGAAAGAACATCATTTGGAACTGAGTCCACATAGGCCTAGAAGCCAGCAGACCAGCAAAGCTTCACAAGTGTTTGAGCTAATGACATCATTCTTCCCTAATACCGGTTTCAGTTGGTTCTCTGTTATTTGTAACTGACTACAAGTGTGAAAGGAAGAGTAGAAAGCCAATTAATTTATTTCTAAAAATAAGAGCAGGCACAATTGTTCCATGAACAGGAAATTTGCCTGAATGTGCCAGGTTTCAAAGGCTCTAGATTTATGAGATGGGTGAGTCTGTCTTTTCTTCTTCTTCTTTTTAAATGGTTTTATTTATTTATTTATTTTTAGAGAGAGAAGAAAGCAGAAAGGAAGAGAGGGAGAGAAACACCAATGTGTGAGAGAAACATTGACTGTAGGCCTGTTGCATGCCTCTAACAGGAGACCTGGCCTGCAACCCAGGCATGTGCCCTGACCAGGAATAGAACTGGCAATTTTTCAGTCTGCATGCCAGTGCTCAATCCACTGAACCACACCAACCAGAGCTCGCTTTCTTTCTTTCTTTCTTTCTTTCTTTCTTTCTTTCTTTCTTTCTTTCTTTCATCTGCTGTGTGGAGAAATGTTAGGGGAGTTTATAGAGGAAGCAGGGAAGCTATGACATGTCCTTAGCTATAAAAATATGGGCTAGTGTGGCTCAGTGGACTGAATGTGAACCTCTGAACCAGAGGGTCGCTGGTTTGATTTGCAGGTCAGGTCCCCAGTTGGGGGTGTGCAAGAAGCAACCACACCTTGATGTGTCTCTCCCTATCTTTCTCCCTCCCTTCCCCTCTCTTTAAGATAAATAAATAAAATCTTTTTAAAAATCTAGTTAGAATGGCTTAGACCAGGGTGTGGTAGCACTGATAGAGATGAAGAGAAGCAAATTTAAGAACAATTTTAGTAGAGATGGTAGAACTTGGTCATGGATTAGATGGATATAAGGGGCTGAACTATCAAGATGAACGAATAAAATGGATAGTTTAATATAGTACTGAGTCCAACAGTCACAGAAGAGTTGTTACGTCTTAGACCCCCCAGGTGGTTGGAGCTGGGGCAAAGTCTGGCTTCAAGGAGCTTACAGCAGGAGAAATCCGAACATTCAGAAAAGAAAAACAAACAAACAAAACCCAAGAACCCGTGGAACAGCGAAGGGCTCACCTGGAATTGAGAGAATTAGTTCTGTATTCCTTCTAGACATAAGGGGCCTGTGCCTTGCCTTTCTTTCTAAAACAGTATTTATGTTGGAATCTGGTCTGCCAGCTCCCAAGGCTGTTTTGATCAGGGGAAGAATTTGGCGTGGCGAGGGTGCTGGATAAGGGAAAGGAAGAAAGATGGGGGCAGAATGTCTGCGGGATGGGAGCCCACGCTGAGCTTCAGGGTTATAACCAGTCAAATGGATTTGGAGAAACGGGTATGAGAGTAGGTGTTCTCCAAGCCAGCTGTTTCAGAGGCCATGGAACTGAAAGGCTCTCACACCAGGTTAAACACTCAAATCACATGCTTTATTAAAAAGCAAGGAAAAACACATGGGGAAAAGCAAGGGGAAAGGGAAGGGGAAGGTTGACACATTTAGGGTAGGATGTAAAGTGATGGAAGCATGACAGACACTGAATGCTGCGGGACGTTCTGTTAGAGTGTTGTCTCCTGGCCACATCCGCCTTCCCTGCTAATGGTGCCTTAGGACCAGAGTTGTGGCCCAAACAAAGATGTGCCCACAGATGGAAGTTTCCCTGGATCAATGACACACTAATGGCAAAGAAATACACAGCTCAGTATACCTGGCCACCAAGGTAGCTTACCAATCAGCCTGCTGATCAGCTATGGATTCTATTTGTATTTTGTGGGGAGTGGATGGAGTCAGAATGGTTGTGATCCTCAACACTGAGACTTCATGTATGAATATTTAGAATCTCATGAATATTTAGAGTTCCAGTGCCTCATGCATATTTAGTACCTCAAGAATATTAGGTATCTCTTGGTCCTTCCATCCTATGTTTATATAGAAATGCATCTTGTACTTGTTATTCTTCCCTACACATTTCTAAATGGTTTTTATTTTACAAGCTATCAACTTATTCATTTTTCAAAATAAATCAAATAGTCTATGAAGCAAATGCATATTACAGTAGGACTTCCAGATGTCCGGGTCAGAGAAACCTCTGAGATTTGGGAAAGGAGCCTTGGGGAGTGCTCTTTAACACCAAAGAGGGAAGACTCTCCCCTAGGAGGCAAGAGCGGAACTGGGAGGGGATGCGGGGCAGCCAAATACTTCTAAGGGGGGGCTCAGGAGCCAGTGGCCAGAAGTGTGGTAGGAGAAGCAGCTGGGACATGCAGATGAAGCCTAGCATCCAACTCAGACAGGCAGGACTGCTGACACCCAAACTTGAAGCTAGCAACTTTTCCCCAAGGCCCCCTAGAAGGAGAACTGGGAAGAGGTGAGAAGAAGCCCAGCCAGGCCCAGCCCAGCCAGGCCCAGCCCAGCCAGGCCCAGCCCAGCTTTCTGTCCTGTGAATCAAGACCAGCTTATACCAGGTCTCCCCAGTTTTCTTGCAAATCCGTAACTTCCTTAAAGTTAGTTATTTCTGTTACTCCTTGTTTCCCTGCAGCACAACTAGTAGAATAGATAGGGTTTTAAAAAAGAAAAGAGGAGGTACAAGGGGGATTGGTTGCCTGTTTAAAAGCTGATCTGCAGAGCTGAGAGCAGCCCCTGAAGAGTAGGGGTGGAGGTGACTGTGAAGTCTAAGATAGCCCTTGGGAGCCTGTGGGGAGAGCTGGGAAAACCTACTGCATCTCAGTGGACGTGGGAAAGCTGGATGGGGGTGGAGGTGGGAGTGAGAGCTCTGACTGGCAGGGCTCAGCCAGCCCCTCAGAGAATAGCTGGGCTGTTCCGAACCACTTTGCTTTGTAGTCTGAGGTATATGAACTGACTGCTGTGAGAAGTAGTTCTGCCCCCACCCCCCCAGGCTCCCACCCTTCTCCCTGCTGCCTCTCTAATCACTGTACATTCATTGTCTGTTCTTTGTAGGTCTCTCCAGCCAGACCATGAGCATCCTGGGAGCAGGCACTGTGTCTGATTCACCTCTTTCTGCTTCACAATGTGCCCCAGCGTGGGGCCTGACACTTGGAAGTTTCTCAAAGACTTGCTTGTTGAATGAACAAACAAATGAATGCTTTCTCCCAACTACGCTGTACTCTAGACGGGATTTACAAAGAAGGAAAAGGCTGATCGCTGCTCTCCTTACACCACTTAACCAGGATTTAAGGTGGCAGTGAGCCCCTAAGGTTTGTTTTCTGTGTTTATGTGCATTTTCCTGGATGTATGATTCTATATAATTTATCAGATTTTCAAAGGGGTGCCTATCCCCCAGAAAGGATAAGAATAATCATTTGAGAAAATAGTTCCAGGACAGAGATTCTTATATATGGTACATGTTCTCAGCACTGATTTTCTGAACCAGATTACTTTTCCTCAGAGCACTACTGTTTTCTTCCTGTATGTAATCTCTTCAGCTTGTTATTTTGCAGTGTTACGATCTTTCATTCACCTGAGTGATGACAAGGTGTTGATGGGATTCAGAACATGGTACCCTGAAATATGGCCCCATGGCATGTTACATATCCAAAGCTGAAGAAATTTCCAAAAGTGGCAGAAGCAAGAGGGTCACTCTGGGCTCCCTCCCCTGCATCCCTGAAACAGGCCATAAAATTCTCCTGTGGAAAGTACCTACCTGCCCTGTACCAGGAGGAAGGAGGATATTCTCGTCTCCAGGGACAGGGACTCTGGCGCCAAGACTGCATAGGCAAACCTTGTTAAACTAAACCTTACCTTCTTAATTACTTCTTCACCGTTTACTATTCCTAGCCCAAACTGCTTGTCTTGTCAGTTCTTCACAAGTGCTCTTGGCAACCACTTCAGGTCTTCATTCCCTTGTGAAGGCTCCCAGGCACATGTAAAGTTTTGATAAAATCTGTATGCTTTTCTCCAGCTACTATGTCTTTGCTAGTTTAATTTTCAGATTCAGCCAGGCGCCCTAAGAGGGTGGAGGGAAAGTTTTTCCTCCCCTAAAATGCCGTAACCTTTGCATTCTCCCAGAACTTCCCTTCACTGCCTCAGCCAAGGCACCCTTATTGATTTCTTTCTCACTCTTGGCTCAGTGGCAGTGCTGTGCGGGTGGAAAGAGCGCAGATCGGGTGTGGGGCTTGCTGGAAGTGAGACCTCCAGGGCAGAGGCGGAACCAGGAAGAGAGCTGCTGAGATATCCTGCTACCTAATTCAATTCTCCTCCACTGTTCAGCAGCCTCCCTTCCCTCTGCATAACAATGAAAGGAAAGAGGAAGTGGGAAAAAAGAAGGTCCTGTAGTTGAGTTACAAGGGGTAATTACCCAGACCCAGAAGCAGAGGGAAAGCCCCAGAAAGGAGCGTTAAAATCAGCACACAAAGATGACACATGGGGAAATTAGTAGGAAGTATTCACTTGTGTGGGGAAGAAAAAGGGAAAAAAACCTCAGTGCCAAATTGGACGGGCACTGGGGAAACCTGAGGCAGGCAGCAAGGACTGGGCCAGGGCAGGTCTGTGGCAGGAAGAGAGAAAGCCACCAACCAGCCAGGCAGGGATTTTGCCGGGGCTGCTGTGGCTTCGTTTTGAGTATCGGTGCCTCAAGGGAGGAATGAGTCAGTCTCACGAGATCCAAGTTTAGGAGGAACAGCCACTGGGAAGGCACTGGGCAAATAAATACCTTTTCAGTAAGAGGGCTAGCTGATCATTCCGATGAGGAGTCCCACAAGCTGGGGAAACTAAGTTGGTGCGGGATTCTGTCTGAAGGGTTCATTTGTATGGAGACTGAGCCTGGGACGCTGTTTTAAACTCACCTTCCTCTGCCAGGAGGTTTCAGCCGGATGTAACCACCCTTTGTTCAATGTCACAGAGTTGTCTAAAGCCAAGGGTGACATAGAGCAGAAGGCAAAGGGGTAAGAGCCAGCCCATGGTTGTGAATATTACATCTTTTTTTAAAAGAAAATGGCATCATTATAGTTCTAGAATATTTTTAAAAATATTTTATTTATTTGTCTTTAGAGGCGAAGGGAAGGAGAGAGGAAGAGAAACATCAATGTATGGTTGCCTCTCGTACGTCTCCTCCCGGGAATTGGCCTGCAACCTAGGCGTGTGCCCTGACTGGGAATCGAACCGCGATCGTGTGGTTCACAGGCCCGCACTCAATCCACTGAGCTACACCAGCCAGGGCTTCTAGAATATTTTTAAAAAATTGATTTCAGAGAGAGAGAAGGGAGAAACAGAGAGAGAAGCAATGATTTGTTGTTCCACTTATTTATACGTTCTTTGGTTGATTTTTTTTAAAAGCCCTCACCTGAAAATTTTTTTAAAATTGATTTGTGAGAGGAGAGAAACAATTATTGACTGGTTGCCCCCCATACACACACCAACTCTGGATTGAATCCGCAACCTAGGTATGTGACCAGGAATCTAACTGGCAACCTTTTGGTATATGGGGCAATGCTCCAACCAACTGACCCACTCTGCCAGGACTCACGGTTGATTCTTGTATGTTCCCTGACAGGGGATCAAACCCACAACCTTGGAATATGGCAGGAGGATGCTCCAAAAATTGAGCTACCTGGCCAGGTCCATGAATGTCACATCTTGCAGAAGGAGGCAAGAAAATGTGCTTTGAAATTAAAGAAACTTCTTGGTCATGGGTGAGGCTATAAGTGCACAGTGAACCTTGGTGCCTCCTGGAGTAGAGTGAGGAACTGTGTGGGGATCTCACCAACTGGTGTCTGGTAACTTTCGAGCAGAATAGCCAGAAGCTAGGAAAATTCCTTGACAAGTGGAATAGGGAAATTGAAACAGCTGGACATAATAACCAAGCAATTTAAGCCAGGTGCACATGGTCACCATGGGCAGAAGGCCCTGGGTGCCTGGCAGGGGACAAAACTGAAAACAAGGACCTCACCCTCAGGGTAACCTCTACTTCCCTGACCTTTCCTCCCTGGAGATAACATTTAGGCCTCAGCTGTATTTCAGCTCCAGGCCCCGAAAAGCAGCAAAACCCGGTGGTTAACACCAGGACCATCTGCAATGAATAAAGACCAATCAGCAGAGACCAGGACCCTAAAATAGTGTACCTGGAAAACTGATGAATATTCTGCTGAAACGCTCCCCTGGAATTCCCACTTGCAAGAAAGAGATAAAAGCCTTAAGACAAAGGACCCAGCTCACAATTGTTCCCCCTCTGCGGAGCAGCCTGAGCCATTCCCTTTTCCTTTTTCTTCCCCACTTCTTTCCCCAAAGGCACAAATCTCCTATTTTAACTCTAAGGCAATGGGCAGCTGGAAGCTTGTTCCAGGCCAATCCCCTGAACCTGTCCCCAAGGCCCCCTCTTCTCTGACTTCCCAGTGAGCCAAGGCAGCTCAGCCTAAGTTTTCCTGTTGTTTCTTCTCTGCTAAGTCCTTCCTTGTGCCACTGCCCCCAGCTTTAATAAACAGATCCTCGCAGTCACTTGGACTCCTGTTATGAAATCTGTACCACACAAAGTCCAGGGACCCACACAGTACCAACTGGCCCTAGTCAGACCTGCACAGGGCCAGGGCCCCAGTCTGATAACACTTTGAGGAAGGTAAACTCCACCACCCACTCCCAACGCAAAGTCCTCTTAAAAGGATGGCAGGATTGGGTTGCATCGGTCAACCTAGAACTACTTGGAAACAAAGTGAGCCAGAGCTGATATTGGCCCATTATGTAAGCAGGTAGCTCGTGGTTGCTGAGCGGCCATCTGCGGGTTAGAGAAAGATTTCCATTGTCAGAAGGAAGTTTGGGATGGGTGACTTTGATTATATGTTTTCAGATTTGTTTTGACTTCCGGCCAAAATGGAGGCGTCGGTGGAAACACTGTCCCCTCTCCCACAACTAAATTTAAAGACAGCTAAGTTTTAGAGATGAAAACGCAACCAAAACAGGGAAAATTGAACTGTACGGAAGTCCGACAACAACAAACTACTCAGCCAGACCGAGTCACAACCCAGTGACTGGGTCGCCCGGCCCTGGTGAACACCTAAGGCTCCGCCCCTCAGACATAACAGGTGTGAACAGACCAAACATTATGGCTCAAGAACAGCTCAAAGCCCCAGAGCCTATAGTTCTAAGTGACCAAGAAATAGCCAGCCTTTCAGATGCACAGTTCAAAATACTGGTGATCAGGATGCTCACAGAATTGGTTGATCTTAGCCATAAATTAGAGGAACATATGAAGGCTAACCTGATTGAAATGAAGGGAGGTGTCCAGGAAACCAATAGTGATGGAAAGGAAACTGGGACTCATATCAAGGGAGTGGACCAGAAGGAAGAAAGAAATAACCAAACAGAAAAGAATGAGGAAACAAGAATTCAAAAAAATGAGGAGAGGCTTAGGAACCTCCAGGACATCTTTAAATGTTCCAACATCTGAATTATAGGGGTACCAGAAGGGGAAGAGGAATAGCCATGAGTAGAAAACTTATTTGAACAAATAATAAAGCAGAACTTCCCCAGTCTGGCAAAGGAAATAGACTTCCAGGAAATCCAGGAAGCTCAGAGAGTCCCAAAGAACTTGGACCCAAGAAGGAATACACCAAGGCACATCATAATTACATTAGCCAAGATTGAAATGAAGGAGCAAATTCTAGAAGCAGCAAGAGATAAGGGGACAATCACCTACAAAGGAGTACCCATCAGACTGTCAGCTGATTTCTCAAAAGAGACCTTACAGGCAAGAAGGAGCTGGNATTATATGAAATGCTAAAGGGACTTATCTAAGAAAAAGAAGATAAAAAATATGAACAGTGAAAGGATAGCAAACTCACAGTTATTAACAACCACACCTAAAACAAAAGCAAACTAAGAGGACAGCTAGATCAGGAGCAGAAACATAGAAATGGAGATCACATAGAGGGTTAGCAACAGGGGAGTGGGAGGAGAAGGGGGGAGAAGGTACAGAGAATAAGTAGCATAGACGGTAGGTAGAAAATAGATGGGGGGGGGAGGGCAGGAATACTATGGGAAATACAGAATCTAAAGAACTTGTGACACATGGACATGAATGAAAGGGGGGAATGGTGGGGGAGGGGTGTGCAGGGTGGAGGGGAGTGAAGGGGGGAAAATAGGACAAATGTAATGACATAATCAATAAAATATATTTTTTAAAAAGATAAAAAAGATTTGTTTTTAAATTGTGGTAAAATATATATGTCATAAAATTTACCATTTTAACCATTTTTAAAAAGATTTTATTTATTTATTTATTTTAGAGAGGGGAAGGGAGAGAAACATCAGTGTGTGGTTGCCTCTCACATGGCCCCCCTGGGGACCTGGCCTGCAACCCAGGCGTGTGCCCTGACTGGGAATCAAACCAATGACCTTTCAGTTCACAGGGTGGTGCTCAATCCACTAAACCACACCAGCCAGAGCCATTTTAACCATTTTTAAATACACATTTCAATGACATTTATTATATTCACAATACTGTACTGCCATCACCACTATCTTTTTCCAAAGGATTTTTTTCTAAACAGAACTTCTATACTTACTTGTGTGCTTGGTTTGTTGCTGTTGCTATTGTATAACTTTCTAGCATATGTTGGTCTCTGTTCTGATAGGTGGGGCCTAGACAAGAGGTCTCTTCACCTGACCTTCTTTCATCACAAGGTTGCTCTGAGTTTTTTCCTGTGCCAACCACACTGCTCTCTCTTTTTACCTATGCACATTTATTTTTAGCAAAGAAGATATGTCAAACTATCCCAAAACTTAGTGCTTAAAACCACAACACTTGAACTTGCTCAAAATTCTGTAAGTCATCAATCTGGGCAGAGTCAACCGGGCATTTATTTTGTTGTTATCAACTAGGATCCCTCATGCCACCGCGGTTTCGGGTTCAGCTGGGGCTGGATGCTGTCACACAGCCTCATTCTATGAATGAAACCTTCTGTGTCCAAAGAAAGTCACATGGCAAAGCCAGAGTCAGTGTGACAGGGGACGTCAGGAAAGTCCAGATATAGGCAAGGGTGGTTCATTGTGTCCATTACGGTAACAATCTACCATATCTACATACTACATTGTATTTGCTTTCCTCCTGAATGACATGTCTATTTTCTGAGTTAATATAGTTATTATAATTGCATTTACAATGGGCACACGATAGTAAATCAAAGGACTATGCCCAAATATACTTAATCATTCTTTATTTTCCACATTCGTTTTCACTTTCACTATTTTAAATGGTTCATTAGTTAATCAGATATTTATTGAGTACCTACTGTGTTTAAGGAATTTTTCAAGGGCAGTAGGAACACCACTTACTTAGATTCTTTCTGGGGGTGGGGGAGGATGAAGAAATGTAGACAAAGGCATCTTTTCATTTGGGCATGTATTCATATGTTAGTGCAACTTTCATTTATTTGGTGCACATCTGTTAAGTTCAAGATTTGTACCAGAGGAATCAGTAATGATTCATTAGAGACTCAAGTGGGTACAGAGAAAGGGCCCAGGTTGTACACCTGCAGCGGTGTTGCTGTTACGTAAATTGAGACCACGGCAAAGTGCTGGCCAACCCTTTCTTGGTCCACTGACTTTGAACAAATAAACTCTTGTTTTACCAAACCAGAAACCAAATATGCTGACTGAGCTTTCTTTACCAGGAAAATTGTATTTCGTTTCTCTTTGTGATAAGAAAGGTTGGAACAACAATATGTGACCCTACAGTTCTGTGCACTGAGTCTGCACTATGTCAGCTGTGAACGAACAGATGCCCCTGCATTCAAGAGGCAACTTTTTTTTTGGCAATTTTATATACTTTTGTGCTAAAGAATGAGGGGCGTTTTTTAAAAGCAAAATTCAGACTCCTTGGCCTTAAGGAGCTTATCCAGTTGGAGCAACAAGGCCAGCTCACCCGGAGTTATAGACCATAGAACTAAGTAACGTTTTACATGGAAGGCTGCCTACAGATCCACCTGGTTTTGAAATTCCCCGGCAGGGTGAAACTCCCCCTACAAAATACTCTGCAAATAGTTTTTTCATCTTTGTACAAACACTTCTCTGTGGAAGAATCTACTATCATATTTTTATTAGAAGAGCAATATATATGCTTAACATAACATATCAAAACAATATGGCAGTACTTGAACAACAATAAAACAATTTAAAAAAAAGAAAAAACCAATATGGCAGAGTATAAAAAGTCAGATCTTACCTATAATCTTTCACCTCTTACCACCTGGTGAGGACTGTTAAAAATGGTTAGGATGGACAACTATTTTCTTCTATACTTGTTAAAACACATACAAACATTTTCACCCCATACTTTCAATTGTAATCTATTTGTAAAAATTAGATAATGTGTGTACAGTATAAAGATAAAATGGTATAAAAGAATATACAATAAAGAGAAAAATCTCCTTCCCATCCCCTTCCCTCTCTCTCTGGTCCCTTATTCTCTTGCCCAGAGTCAACCACTATTACCATGTTTGTGCGTACCCTTCCACGGACAGTCTGTGCATTTTGCAAGCACATGTTCATATTCTTTTATTAAGGAAGATTTTATTTACTTATTTTTAAAGAGAAAGGAAGGGAAGTAGAGAAAGGCAGAGAAACATTGTTGTGAGAAACATGGACCGTCTGCCTGTTGCTTGCTCTCAGACCAGGGACCAAACCCAACGGCCTTTCGCTTTGCGGGACAACACCCAACCAACTGAACCACCAGTCAGGATTATAAGCAAATGTGTACAATAAATATCTAAAAGCAGAATTTCTGGACCAAAGTGTAGATGCATTTGCTATTTAGATAGACGTAGCTTTCAATAGAAGCTGTATATGTTTGCATTCCTTTCATCAATTATGAGAATACTTTTCCCTCATGCTGTTACCAGGATATTAATGACTTTTTAAAAAACTTTTGCCAATTTGATGGGTCAAAAATAGTTACTCCTAGCTCTTTTCATTTGCACTTATCTTGTTATGAATTAATTTGAACATTCTTTCACGCAGATATATACACACACACACACACACACGCATATATATATATATATATATATATATATATATATATATATACGAGAGTCATTTGTGGTTTTTAAAAAATTTATGTTTAGAGAGAGGGGAAAGGAGGAAGAAAGAGAGGGAGAGAAACATCAATGTGTGAGAAAAATATTGATTGGTTGCTTCTCATACATGCCCCAACTGGGAATTGAACCTGCAACCCAGGCATGTGCCCTGACTGGAAATTGAACCAGAGAACTTTGGCCTTGCAGGATGATGCCCAACCAACTGAGCCACACTGGTCAGGGCTGTCATTTTTTTCTGTGTTTAATCTGTTCATATTCTTCACCTATGTTTCTGTTTTTATTTATTTATTTTTACACAGAGGGAAAGGGAGAAAGATAGGGAGAAAAACCTCAATGTGTGGTTGCCTCTCACATGCCCCCCACTGGGGACCTGACCTGCAAACCAGGCATGTGCCCTGAGTGGGAATCTAATAGGCAACCCTTTGGTTTGCAGAACGGTGCTCAATCCACTGAGCCATAGCAACCAGGGCTGTTTTTTCTTTTTGTTGCTTTTCTGTCAACATCTAGAATTTTAATATATTTTTAATTAGCTTAATTTAAAAAGAAATTTTAGTAATTGAGTTTAGTGACTTGACGTGAAATAAGCCTGGTACAGAAGGACTAATGCTGCATGAACTCACAGGTGGAATCTAAAAACGTGGAACACATAATAACAGAGAGCAGAGTGGTGGTTATTAGTGTTTGGGGGAGTGGAGAAGGTGAGATGTTGGTCAGAGGGCCCATATTTTCAGTTGTCAGATGAATAAATTCTAGAGACTTAAAGTACAACATGGTGACTACAGTTAATAATAACGTATTGCATAGTTGAAATTTGCTAAGAGAGTAGATCTCAGGGCTTCTCGCTATAGCTGAGAGAAAGCTCTAACTCCTTGTCGCTGGACAGCCAGTAAGTCGAGAGACAAGGGGTTGGGGGAAGGAAAGTGACTTTATTAGGAGAGCCAGCAAGCTGAGAAGATGATGGACTAATATCCTAAGGAACCATTTTGACAAAGTACGGATTCAGGCTTTCTTTTTTTTTTAATGTCAGCCAAGGGGGAAGCTGGAGGGGTTTGAGGTCACAAGGTGATTGACAACTGCAGACATCCGGACTTCCGCAGGGTCTAAGGAGGATGGTGAAATGTCTGTGTTTTGGGTCAAGAAACTCCAGCTGCTGTGGTCTCAGTCAAAAGGCTCCTATGAATCTTTGGATAAACAATAATTATTTTTGTATATACCTTCCTTCTCTTCATGGGGAACTGTTTCAATAATCCCTAGGCTATAGGTTAGATTCCTTTAATGATTACCATATTTCCGTGCAGGAATAAGTAAAAGTTGCTAACAAACATGCTATGGGAACTGGGCCAGCTCAAGCAAGATGGAATCAAAAGACTGATTATTGCCATGGCTGGTCTGGCTTAGTGGATTGAGCACTGGCCTGTGAACCAAAGGGTTGCTGGTTTGATTCCCAGTCAGGGCACATGCTTGGGTTGTGGGCCAGGTCCCCAGTTGGGGGGTATGTGAGAGGCCACCGATCCATGTTTCTCTCCCTCTCATTCTCTTGTCTTTAAAAGTATATTAATAAAATATTTAAATTTAAAAAAAACTGACTATTTTATTCTATTATATAACCACCTCTACCACTACCATCACCCCCCAAAGAAAGGAACTCTGTGAAGTGACAGGTATACTATTGGCTTGATAGTGGTAATCATTTCACAAGGCATATGTATATGCAAACATATTGTACACCTTAAATATATACAATTTCACTTTTTCATCATACTTCAATAAAGTTGGGGAGGAAAGGTAGAATGTATTAGCATTTTATTTTATAGCTTTCTGTTTTGTTTATTTACTTACATGTTTGTTTTACCATGGTGGGAAAGTCTTGTCTAGCAAGATTATATACGTACAAACATTCTCCAATGTTTTCTTCCAGCACTTTTGGTCTTTCACTTCATCTGATATCTATTTTGTTGTAAAATGTGAGGTGATGTTCCACTTTTATTTCTTTCCAGATTGCTCTCAAGTTTCTCCAACACCTTTCATTGAATAACCCATCTTCTCCCAACTCATTTAGAATACCATCTTTATAATCAACTAAATTTATGTACTATATATAAATTATATACAAAAAATTACATTGATTTGTTTCTGGGCTTTGGGATTTTGTTTCATTGATCTGTCTGCCTAGTCATTCCCTATATTGTACTGTTCTAATTATTCTATGTTTAATATGTTTAATACTTAGGAGAGGTAGTCTCCTCTTTTCTTTTCAGAATTATTTTTCAGAATTTACCCAGATATTCTTGGAATATAAGTTTTAAAATTGTCTACTTTAAAAAACTTGATGTTTTAATCCCTATTATATTAAATATACAGATTGATTTATTGTGCACTAACCTCTTTAGGATATTGAGTCTCCCTATCCAATGATACATATTTTCCTCCTCCTACCAGGCTATATTTTGAGGCACCCCATTCCATCATTGGATGGTTCTGATATTTTTTAAATTTTCCTCTTCTTTTGGAGTATATGATTTTTCTGTATTTTCTAAGCAATTGTTCTAATTTTGTCCTTTGAAACTGCACAGGAGTTAAAATGTAAAGTGTTTAACACAATCTACAAAAACCTGCATTAGCACTTCCCAACATTCCACATCATGGAATATGAAAGAGATTTTAATATGTCCCTAGAGCATTGGGGTAAACTGATGGAACTTTTTGCAGTCCAAGTGATGGTGGGGGTAGGGAGGGAATCAGACTGCCCCTGATTCTACAATTCTACATCCGCTAACACGAGCCCTGAGAAGATAAAAAATAGGAACCACGTGAAACCCCTTGGGGCACATTATCCGGGACCCATTACTAGAGGGTTCACCCCTTGCCACCCTGTGGCTCTCTTGCTTCATTTCAGCTACCAGGATGTGCTTTCCTTTCTAGACCTTAAACTACCAAGCCCGTTCTCATTTTAGGGACTTTGCATTTGATGTTCCCTCTGCGTAGAGTGCTATGGTCCCAGAAGTTCACACGGCAGGCTATTCACTCATTAGATCATTAGGCAGCCATACGTAAGGGAGCACCGTCCCCTGCCCTAAGTCATGCTATTTTCTAGGTAACACTTATCAGTTTTAGAATTTTCCAGATAATTTGTGTGTTCATTGTCTCTCTTTCCCCACTAGAATGTAAGCTCCAAAAAGGCAGTCTTGTCTGTGTTGTTCTCTTCAATCCCCAGAGTCTTATACAGTGCCCCGCACAGGCACTCAATAAATATTTGCTACATGAATGAGTGTGGGCTTCCTCTTCTCGTTCTTGGAGAATATGTTTCATGACCACATCAGTTCTAATTCCCAGGATAATCTCTCTGCACTTAACTACTTCCCACGACTTCTTTTTGGCCTGATCAAAGGGCTCCAGGAAGAACTGTTTAGCCAGTTATGACTCCTGTTATCAACCCTCTCTCCCACTTTTTTTTTTTTTTAGCCATTCTGGCCACGGAGAGAGACCACGGGACCTTATCATCACCCTTGCAGAACCTAGATATACCGTGTCTGCAGTATTCTTGGAACGCATCCAGTTTAGTAACCCTATCAAAAACGGAAATGAGTTTAGCCTGGCAGGAAATAAGGTCAGTTTGGCAACTGATGGTGAAACACTGAACAATGTGAGAGTTAATAGTCTGAGTGAACATTGCAAGACTCCCTACAGCAGGCAGTGGAATAGGAAGATCAAATGGACCATGAGCCACATAGGGCAATTGGGGCTCTGAGAGGAAAGATCCCCATGAATTGCTGACCGATTGCTTTCTGTGTAACTCGGACAGGTGACTATGTAGTGGAGCACTGCTGAGTCCTCCCGGCCAGGATGAGGATGTCTCAGGGCATCTGTAACAGAATGGCTTTGGCCAAAATCAATAAGCACCATTTATATAAACATCTATTATCTCTACTCCTCCCAAGACCCCTGTTAGGTAGGTAATATTAAATGCTTCAGAGAGAATGAAACAGAAATTTGAAGGACTTACTCAAGGTCCCAAGGTGCACGGTAAGGTGGGGAGTCAATCCAGTCCTCATCCTCACTGCAGTTTGGAACCTTTTCCTTTTTCTATGCTAAGTGAGGGAAAAATTGTGCAAATCTAGGGCTCTAATGAATTACTTTGTAAACAAACATAAATTTGGCCCTATCTAGTGGGGTATACAATGCTTAATCAATTCTGAAATGCTGTAATAATTCTTAGGAATTTTTCTTGTTAATGGACCACACAACACAAATAGAAGGTAAGACCCAATGTAGAAAGAAAATATCTACAGAAAAGTCTAGGATGGTTATCATAGATAATGAGCTCACTCAAAATTTCCATGTGTTAGTTTATCAAGAGCTAATAGACATAAAAGATAATCGACAGAATATACTGTGCCCATTAGTGAAAATAATGATGTTGTTAAGGTAGATGAGGGATAGGGCTGAGCTTATTAACCTTCTGTATCATCCACATCTTTTCTGAATTTGTGGCAACAATGATGTAATTATAATCAGAAAGAACAGAGGCCAATTAGAATTATATGTCCATGTGGAGGACATTTAATGTTTTCACTGCAGGCTCACATCTTTCCATTTCTTCTGGAAAATCAAAACCATTGGCTGCCTCCCCTTCTCCTCCTCCCTTGCCCTCCCCTCCCCTAACTCCCCCAGTCCTGCACCAGGAGCATTTAAAATATTTTTTATTTATTGATTTTTTTAGAGAGAGAAGAAAGGAGAGAGAGAGAGAGAGAGCAACATTGATTTGTTCTTCCACTTGTTTATGCATTCATTGGTTGACTCTTATAAGCGTCAACCAATGATGGGAGACCAAACCCACAGTCTTGGCATATTGAGATGAAGCTCCAGCCAACTGAGCTACACAGCCAGGGCAGGAAGTTTGAAACTGCACAAAGGGAATGAGGAAGTTACTGGGTGGGGTGGTTGGGAGATGCTTTCTTAAAGCTGCCAACAGCTATTCCTCCATTCACTTGTAGGAACTTGTCTGAGAGAAAACGGAGTTGACATATAGAGAGGTGTCCAGGCCGGAGAAGGGAGCAGAGAGAAAATGAGTCTTAGTCATAGGTGCCCTGGAGGCACTTTCTGTGGTTGTCTAAGCTAGTAGAATTGAGTTTCTTTCACTTGTAGCCAAGAGTCTGACTGTTTACCTTATTCATTCCATACACCCCAACATCATTCTGTTGGCTGTTTGAGGTTCTTCCCCTCTGATCCAGGAAGCTTCTATTCAGTGTGTATGTCCCTACCTGTTCTATCCCAGGAAATCTCTCTACCTTCCAGGCTCCACCCCTACTAGCAATGTGTTCTCAGGGACTGCAAATAAGTTTTAATACTCTCTTAGTTCTATCTTTTAAGTCAGTCTCACCTGCTGAAAAAGTAAGGTTTTTTTTCCTTTCAATTTATCCCTGAAACTGGATTTGGGCAAGACTTGGAGACAGTTGTGGAATAGCAAGTGAAGCATTAGTAAATAAAGCTTGAATCCTAGCCCTTTTGGCTGGCTGTGTGACTCTGGGCGTTTCTCGAAAGTTTTTAACTTGTCCTTATCTGTTAAATGAAATGTTTATGTGCAAGCATCTATTACAGAGCCTGGTACACACTGCATGCTCAGTAAATGTCTGTTCAATGAATAACTTAATGAAGGAATTGAATCCCCGTGTCCTTTTTTTGAGTTTACTACATGAACAATTACTTCTGTCTCCTCTTTAGAGGTCTACTGTGTTCTTAGCCCACTGAGACCAAATGTCATAGTCCTCCTCTCAGGTTGTTCAAGTGCCAAAGCCCCAGGAGAGAGCATTTGATTGGTGGAGCTTGTGTCACATGTTGCATTGGAGCAATGAGTGGAAGTTTCTGTTGGAAGGATCCTCTGAGGATATTCACAGCTTCCTTAGTGAGAGGGCTGATTACTGCATTAACCAATTAATTCACGCTGAGGAATTACTAATGAAATGCATACAAATGACAATTTACCATAGAAGTATCACAACATACTTCAAAACCAAATATATTCATGGAGTCACTTATTTGGGGTTATTTGTGCTATTCCCCCACTCTTTTTAGGAGAATAATCAGATTTGACTACAGAAACTCCAGAGCTTTGCCATCAACCACAAACATTTACAAAGTTTTTCACTATGATAGAACTGAGGATGTAGAGATGGCAGGTCAGGATCTTAATCATGAAGATCTTGCCATTCCAAAGAAAAAAAAATTTAAGATTTTGTTTATTTATTTTTAGGGAGAGAGGAAGGAAGCGCGAGAAAGAGAGAGAAACACCCACATGAGAGACAAACACTGATGGGTCACATGCACCCCATCCAGGGACCAATCCAAAACACAGGCATGAACCCCAACCAGGAATCCAACCAGCAACCCTCACTCTGCTGGATGACACCCAACCAACTGAGTCATGCTGGTCAGTGCACAAAGAAAATCTACTGCAGTAGTGCTCGTGTATAAGTCAATACTTGTCATTGGTTAACTCCACTTCCTCTCAGACAAGGTCCTACAAGTGAATGGAAGAATAGCTGTTGGCAGTTTTAAGACCTCATCTTCCAACTATCCCACCCAGGAACTTCACTCATTTCCTTAATGCCAGTTCAAACATCTTGCCCTGGCTGGGTAGCTTATTTGGTTAGAGCGTTGTCTGCATACACTAAGGTTGTGGGTTCAAAGCCCCATCAGGGCACATATAAGAATTAGCAAATTGATGTTTCTCTTTCTCCCTCTCTTCCTTCCTCTCTCTCCCTAAAAATCAATAAATAAAAAATAATTTTTAAATCAACAAGTATATTTAAAAATCAGCAAGTAGGTTTGCTAAAGGAACTTCTAAAATCTTTTAGAATCTACATTGGGGAGGAGGGGCAGAGTATGATTTTTTTTTAATCCTCACCAGAGGATACATTTTTATTGATTTGAAAAGAAAGAGAAACATCGATGTGAGAAAGAAATTGCCTCCTAGAAGCATGTCCCAGACAGGTGCCCTGACCCAGAATCCCTTGGCAAGGGACAACACTCCAATCAACTGAGCTGCATGGCCAAGGCAGAGCCATTGTATGGAAAATGATTTTATTTTTTTCCAGTTTTACTGAGATATAAAATTGACATGTAACATTGTAATAGTTTAAGGATTACAACATAATGATTTGATATATGGTTATATTGCCCAGTGATTATTGAAAAGAGATTTTATTTATTTATTTATTTTTAAATATATTTTATTGATTATACCACTACAGTTGTTCTATTCCCCCCCTTCAATCCCTTCCACCCACACCCTCCCCCCCTTAGTTTATAACCACGTGTCTCAAGTTCTTTGGATTCTATATTTCCCCCACTATTCTCGCCCTCCCCCCTATCTATTTTCTGCCTACCATCTATGCTATTTTCTGTGCCTTCTCCCCTCTTCTCCCCCTCCCACCCCCCTGTTTCTAACCCTCCATGTGTTCTTCATTTCTATGGTTCCACTCCTGATCTAGCTGTCTTCTTGGTTTGCTTTTGTTTTAGGTGTGGTTGTTAATAACTGTGTGTTTGCTGTCCTTTCACTGTTCATCTTTTTCATCTTCTTTTTCTTATATAAGTCCCTTTAGCATTTCATATAATAAGGGCTTGGTGATGATGAACTCCTTGAACTTGACCTTATCTGAGAAGCACTTTATCTGTCCTTCCATTCTAAATGAAAGTTTTGCTGGATAAAGCAATCTTGGCTGTAGGTCTTTGGATTTCATGACTTGGAATACTTCTTTCCAGCCCCTTCTTGC